>NC_090024.1:68963360-69701693 GCF_037176765.1 Anolis sagrei
CTTCAGGAATTTGGTTCCATCTGATGAGCGTAGAGGCTGTATGCCATGGTTTCTTGGTCCACAGATGACCTTTGTGGCTTTGAAAAATCCCTGAGCATCATGGGTACCTGTCAGGTGTTGGATTTCTTCAGCCTTCTTTGTCCACCAGATGTTCTTGAGTTCTCTTGTTCTTCTTTGGACCTCAGCTTTTGCGTTGGTGTAGATCTTTTTCTTAGCAGCACATTTGAAGTCTCTCTGCCATGTTTGGAAGGCTTTCCTTTTCTTGTCAATTAGCTGTTGGATCTCGACATTTTCGTCAAACCAATCTTGATGTTTCTTGGTTTGATATCCAATAGTTTCTTCACAGGCTGTGATGATGGAGGTCTTCAGTTTGTCCCAGTGTTCCTCAACATTTTTGGAGTGTTCCTTGAGTGCTGTTTGGAGAAGGGCTCGTTTGCAGAGCTCTTCAAGGGCTTGAGTGTTCATTTTGCGCCTTGACTTTCTTCCTTGGAGTCTGCGCTTGGGGGCAATCTTGATAGCCATCATGGATCAAATTAGCCTATGGTCTGTCCAGCAGTCGTCAGCACCTGTCATGGCTCTTGTGAGGAGCACGTCATGGTGGTCTCTGGCACATGTGATTACGTAGTCTTAGAGGTGCCAATTCTTTGACCGAGGGTGCTTGCCTGATTTCTTGAACTTGTTTTTCTGGTGGAAGAGTGTGTTGGTGATGTCAAGGTTGTGTTCCGCACATTTGGTGAGAAGCAGGATGCCATTCGAGTTGCTGTTTCCAACCCCGTCTTTTCCTATGGTCCTTGGCCACAGGTCAAAGTCCTGCCCGACTCTTGCATTAAAGTCCCCCAGGAGGATGATTATGTCCTCTTTAGGTATCTCCGATAGGATGGTGTCCAGCTGACAGTAAAATTTTCCTTGATGTCTTCATCAGCATCTAGTGTTGGTGCATAGGCACTTATGATGGTTGCCCATTGGTTTTTGGCCAGTTCAATTCAGAGGGTTGAGAGTCGTTCATTGATGCCAGTGGGTGCTTCGGTCAGATGTTTCACCAGATCATTTCTAATAGCAAAGCCAACTCCGTGCATTCTTTGGTCTTATTCAAGCAGTCCCTTCCAGAAGAAGGTGTAGCCTCCTTTTTCTCCCTCTCCTGCTCTCCGGGTCTCCTGAAGTGCTGCTATGTTGATGTTAAAGCATTCCAGCTCCCTTGCAATGATAGCAGTTGTGCATTCGGGGCATTCACTGTCAGTGTTGTCCATCAGTGTCTGTACATTCCATGTACCAAAGTTCATTTTTCTTTTGTGGCCGCAGGGTGGTGACCCCATTGGACATGGCAGTCCAATGGGATAAGAGAGGCAGACTATGTTTAGGGCATGTTTTCTAGCCCCTTCCCTACATGGGGTGAGCAGAGTGGGTCCTCAAAAGGGCTGCTCAGGCATGGATACAGCTGCCGAACTACTCAACTGCCTCGGACATTGAGGTAGAACGACTGAGTCCGTATCCACCACCCATGTGCCAGTATGTGACTAGGGGCTTCCAGATTTCACAGTCCTGCCCCTGTCACCACTCACTGATTGCCATGGGACTTTGGTTGGCTTGTTTTTATTTTCTTTGGAAGACGCCTGTGCATGGGTTTTTTTAAAATGTGTGGAGGTCAATGCACAACTTATCAACACACAGTCTTCACAGAGTGAGGTTCCACTGGTGATGTAGTTTAACACAATGAGCATGTAGTTTAACACAATAAAGCCTCTCAATCTGTTGCAGCCTTCTTCCGCCTTTACAGCCATTGTAACATGTACCATGTTATCCTCCGCCTGCTCCGCCGTTGAGGTCTTTGGGTCTTCAGATTGTAATTGGTCTGGAACCTCCCCCGCAGCCACTCCTGGGATTGCACAACTCCACTTGTTGTGCCCGCAGGTTCATTGGAACACGCAAGCTCCCTCAACATGACAAGGTGACAGTCTATTGAGTTTAAGACTATAGTGCCAATAAATCATTTCTTTAAATCATCACCACTATATTGATGAAATCTGCTGGCAAGTACATTCCATTAACATCTAGGGAGGCCACATTTATATACTCCTTCATTAAATTATGATGTCAGCTCAGATGGAAAGAATATTCAAAGACTCAGGGAAATCCAAAATAAAAAGGAAGCTCATGGAGTATTTTTAAATAAATAAATAAAAGATCATTCATCTGTAATTATTTTATGTATGGTGTTTACGATGACAGAGGGTCATCATCCATGTTTCCTTTGCTGAGCTTCCATCAGACCCTAACATTTCTGTATAGCCTGTTCATATAAAAGCCAGATATGTCCAAAATACTCCCATAGTGATCTTCAGTACATAGAAACCAAACTTGAACAGCTGTGTAGCTCCACTCAAAGAGGTGAATATGTTTATGCTTCTCAAGTCAGAACTGACATCAAGAGAATTGGCATCAAGGGTTGAACGGAGACACTAGAAAGTGGTCAGTTCAAAGTGTTGGTGCTAAGTCCCTGTTCCCACAATACAGATCAGAAATAGGAACAGTTGTTGCATTTCTTCATTCTTTTCAGCCAAATTCTAGCAGACATTCAAAAGGTTTCCCTGTCTGAGACAAAGTAAACATCCTGGATGACTCTCTGTGGATCTTCCCTCATGGAAAAAATGTTTTAAAAATAAGATCTTGGAGTCTATAAGGCTCCTGTTCCAAAGGTTCAGCATTAAGCATATAAAACACCAAAATTATAAGCAGAGTTAATACAATAGTGCAAAAACAAAAGAGGAAGATCTATCTTGGCATGTTGACAAAGATCAGTAGAATCTTGAAAGTCAGAGAGCATCCCAATGATGTGGCTCACACAGTGAAAAAAATAGGAGCTGGGAGAGAAGGATGAAAAATGCCCAGGGCAATTCCTCCTTGCAAGCTCCTAGTTTCTTCTCTATAATTCATATATCATATCCCCATCTAGTGCTTTTGATATTATAGTTACAGGTACTTCAGATATTGTTACCTACTTGGATTTTTGGAATAAAAATAAGGTAAAATGTACAATCAGTTCTCATCAGAAGTGATGTGTGAAATTTACACAAAATTATTTATTTATTTATTTATTTATTTTGGGTACTTTTACCCCACCCTTCTCAACCCCCAAGGGGGAACTCAATGTATTTTATTAGGATTCGATGTCATGGAACCAAGAGTTCCAACTAAACGTATTTCTGCACTTCTGGGGAACTATGGCCTTAATGTATCAGGCCTCATCCAGTAGTGGTTTTATACTAGTAAATAATGCCTGGTGGACTGAAAGTCAATAAACAAATAATTAAATAAATACATTAAATATTTATGCTTATCCAGGAACAATCTGGGACATCACTATAAAATTTCAATGAACGTTTATGGAGCCTTCTATTAGTCTAGGTTAGAATCTCTCTGAATTTATTTTAATTTTCTTCAATAAAACAGTCTTTTTTTATTACATGGAACTATGGTCTTGGTTTCTAATTCTGTCCCACTGTAGATTACAAAGATATTCAAGATGTAAATTTGATTCTTAGCAGCCAGTCCTTTATTCTGTTGTGCACTGACACTTTATAATCAATTTCCTTTGAGAAAAAGTTCTACTTCCAAATTCCTTTTTCAGTAGTTAAGACATGACAAATTACAATACACTATACAAACCCTGAGCAATGAAGCAAAGAGATTGACAAAAATATATAGCAATGCTGGTAGAGATGATTCCATAAACATTTTGTAGATGAATGTAAAAGAGTAAGAAAAGTAGATTCAATAAATGTAAAACTATTACATCAGGCAGATATGTTTACAGGGAGCTGGAGTCAGTGGGCTGGCTCATTTTTATATGAGATGTCTGAATTATGTTGACAATCTAATAATGTGGCTGAGTAGCTAAAGGCTGGTACAGGCCTGCAGGAGACAGTAAAGTTACAGCAACAACTTATAACATTAAAGACATCATGGAGATAAATGAGACTAATGTAGTTTGAAAATGATCATTTCTCTTGGCTTACAAAAAGAAGTTAGGTAGATAAATTGATATTAGTTATGCAGTACACAGATCTGTAAATGTGAATACATAGTTTATTGTAGATAACCCCCCCCCCCACACACACACACACACAAATAAAATGTATTGAATGATACCATTCTGCCAAACATCACATTTCCAAAGCCCAAGGTATAATTAGAAGGGAGTGAGGATGTGGGAGAAGAAAACTCCATTTTCTGCTGCTATTAGATCATAGTGATTATTACTTTATATGAAATCACAAAAGTGACATGATACAGCAAAAGTAATGAAGTGTGGGTGGGAAACCAGATGCACTGACATGCAAAATTAGAGAAATTTCCTAACTTTATGTGATTCTAAATGAAATATCATCAAAATATTGGTCTGTGCAGTCTTTCAGAACACAGTCAAGGATTTATTTCATTCTTAGTTATTTATCTCTGCAACCATTATTAAAACAGACGAGCAGTTTTGCACTCCATACCCACTTTGTTTAGATTTGTGGTTCTTAACCTGTGATCTGCTGACCTTTGGGGAGCCTCAATGTCCTCAATGAAGATCGGCAAAGGAAAAAAGAAATAGAATTTAGAGGCTAGTGAGCTGCATACTGAACAGACAAAACGTGCCTGGATGCACTCTAATCCGTGTTGTGTAAGGTAAGTGACCCCTGCTCCCTCCCTCAGCCACTGTGGAGCAAAATAATATATGATGATGCCAAGATTCACCCTCAGTCAAACAGCTTTTTTGCTTCAAACTTTGGCTGTCCCAGAGGCACTTGGTAGTGGGCAATGAAACAGTTAGCAGAGTCAATTTTTGCAGCCATTCTTCCTTAGAGGTTGGTGCAGGTGTGCTACATTCAGTTTCCTTCCCTTTATCTATCATGCTTCTCGTCAACTCTTGGGTGAGTTGGAAAGTGGGTAGTAGGGGTGTGCACAATTCCATTTGAAAATTCAGGATCCAGGGAATCCCAGTACATTTTGGCAGCCAGACTGCCAAAAATGTGCCGAGCAAGGCCCAGCCGAAGCCTTAACTGGAATGGATCATGAGCAGCCAGAGCTTTCAGCGAATGGGGGTAATGGGGCTAAGTGGCACTCTACCTGAGGTGGAGGCCATAGCGTGTGGGTGGCCACACAAATCAGGTAAGAGTAGGTACCTGGCAGCAGCACCTCCTCTTCTTTCTTAACTGGTTAGCCTCCTTCATCCCCTCCCAAAGCCTCCCATCCCCCTCAGTGGAGCACCTGTTTGAGGCAAATAAGGCCAGAAAAAGAGAGCGAGGGAGGGAGGGAGGGAGGGAGGGAGTGTGTGTGTGTGTGTGTGAGAGAGAGAGAGAGAGAGAGGAAAGGCTTCCATAGGCCTCTCCGCCAGAGAGGACCCTGCCAGAATCTTACTTTCCCAGCAGGATTTTGCACAGTGCTGACATTGCAGGAGCCCCTGTGCTCCCATTAGGAGGATGATGGAAATTGAGGTTTCTCTCTCTCTATTTCTTACATTTCTTTCTCAGACATTCAGAGGTCTGGTTGAATGCATCTATTCTCCTCCTCTCTTGTGGTATGCACTGTTTAAGACTTCAACTCACAAAACACAATCTTGTGATTTTTTAATATTATGATAAAAAAAATTCCCAAAATTAAATAGATTCATGAAATCTTCTGAAATTTGACAGACTTGCAGTCATAAATGTGGCTTACATCTGAGGCAAGTTTGATCCTGATAGGATTAAACATGACAGAGGAAGGAGCCTCTAAAGGTTCCCCATGATGCCAATTGACCAACCCCTATTGGTCCGAAAACATAACCTCCTCCCAATTTCATGAACTTCCTGGTAATGGGGGGGGGGGGGCAGAAAAGAAACAGTGGGTACTAACTTCAACATTCACCTCATGAAGGAAGCATGGAGAAACAAGGGGGGGGAGCAAGAGAAAAGAAATGAATGAGAATCTATTCTGGATACTGCATGGTACTTGAAGTGAGAGAGGGTAAGGGTTTCTCTCCCATCTCCAAATCATGCATGCATCTTTGCTATCTTTGAGTAATGGCCAGGAGCTCTATAGAGTTCCATGACTGTCACTATGGTGACAAAACTGGCAAAGGTAATTGTGACTCTCAATCAGGTGGCTCTGAATCAGAATTGGTTCAACTATTCACACACATTTCAAAGTGCTTAGCTGCTCATGGGCTTCCACAAAGCTCCAGAATATTCCCAAAATGTACCTAACATGGGGCAAAACCCCATTAAACAGCTTTGTCCTACATTGGGCACAAGATGACCCTGATGGCTGGATGGTCATCTGTCAGGGATACTTTGATTGTGCTTTTCCTGCATGGCAGGGGGTTGGACTAGATGACCCATACGGTTTCAACTCTTTTTCTATTATTCTATGATTCTATGTACAACATGTAAACACCATAGAGTGACTTTTCACTCAGTTCAGGATATGTGACCATACTAATGGTCTCTCCTTCTCCATCTTTTTCTTTCTCATTTCTGTATTAAAAAAATCTATCTAGTCTATTTGCACATTAATGTATGGGGAATATTTACAATTCAGTTCAGTACTTGTTATATGCAAACATTTCATGCTGTATTTTTCTTCAGAAAAACAACATACAGTATTCTGCTTAGGACACAGAATTTTCTGCACATAAAATAGAATAATAATAGAAATATTATAGCCTGGAAAGAAAATTGTGTAGTTCTAGGTTTATTTTGCTCAAAATGTGAGTAGGACTTTCTGGGAAAAAATCCCACATATTCAAACATTTTGCACAGAATAATCCTATTCTGTGAATATTCCTTTCAGTCAAGGATCCTCTGATCATGGTTTTCTGATATACAAAAAGAAAAAAAATCCAATAATTTCAAAATACTTTTAAGTATAGGGAAGCACAGTTTAAGGATTTCATTATACACATTTAGTTTTAGATCTTCACCTGTAAGCATACTTCCTAATAAGGATGCTAGATTCATGCAAAGTCAATCCGTCTATATCCTGAAAACCATTATTTAACTGTCCAACATTTTGATCAAACTTCTAGGAGTACACAGAATATTAATTTTCATATATTTATATCTGCTTTGTATAACCATGTTGGGGTATGGAATTAATATTTCGACACTTGGCAGAGACATATTAAGCAAAATTAGACTGTGCTAAAGGGGTACATAGTTTTACCTTTTGGCCCTGACAACTCTAAATTAATCAAACAATAACATTTCTGTAGACTTTTAATGACATTCTCTTTCCTGTTTGATGTTCCAATACAGATGACTATTTTTCCAAGTGATTATGCAGCAAACTACGTTATATTATTGCTTAGTAAATGGCCTTAGACCCAAGTCACAGTAGGCGAGAAACAATAATGCTTATAAAATACTTTCTTGAAGCTCTTTTCTTGGCTTCTCCAACAACTTGTTCTTCCTGCTGTGCTGCGACTGCAGGTGGGGTCTGCCTCAATATCGAGTAATTGAGTACAGGTAACACAAAGACATGAACATGCCATTATTTTTTCTGTGAATTTTACTTTGCTTACATGCCCTGTGAAAAAGCATCTGGTTTGAATGTGCTAATCTATATAATTTAGACATTTTAAAATGCCTCCTAGTGATTGTGCTGCTGTGGATACTGTTTGTTCGCACATAGATGGGAAAGTTTGTCCCCAAAGACAGACACCATCAGCAGGGAGTCCTTTAAAACTGTGTGCATTAAAAGCAATCCAATGTGATCTCAAACTGAGCAGAAGTTATTTGGTTCTTGCCTGTCCTCATTCCAGACTTTATGAAATGGCCAATTTGGTGGGCTCCCTAGTTTTCTTTTGCAATAAATCTTCATTGTAATCCAGAACAAAGCTATTCCTTGTAGTGTCAACCGTTAAATCATGTCCTATGGAAAACAATGGTCCCATTTCTGGTAAGATTATCTTGTTTTAAAATTTTGCTCAAGCAGAAAAACAAGCAAACAATGCTTCTTCTGCCCACAAAAACAGGAATAGTTTACTTGCTTTACTAACAATCTAGCATTTTCCAATGTAATCTAAAATTCCAGTAAGTTTTATACACTTTTAGACCCAAGGTCAACACATTCATATTTTAAATGCAAACACTGTTCCTGATACAGCAGAAGGAATAACATTCTGTATCTGCTTTTCCCCAATTCAAAGGTTGGAATTCCTATCCTAACTATAGTTACTAGGCCTGTGCGATCAATGAAAAAAAGTTTCAATACTCATCACTAAATTGGGTGGTGAGGTGGTGGTGATTGTTTCAAAAAAGTTTCTAAAATTTCCGTATCATAACTATAACAAAGTAGCAAGTTTTTCGTTACTTTTTCATTATGAAATTGCACAAATGTGGACGCTTCCGGGCTCCTTTCTCCCTCATTTTTAGAGCTATCGGGATGAAACTTTTTACAACTGTAGAACATTTCATTCATCCACTGCTTTTTTTAGGGGGGGGGGGAGAGATTTTAAAAGTTTTTACAAACAATTAAAAAAACTACAAGAGCAATACCCTAGAATTTCACTACAATTACACTACAAAATAAGGGTGTGTGTTTTGGGTAAACCCCGTTCTGTTTTCAGTGTCCAGTTTTTGGGTGCTCCTGTTCCATTTTTTGGGGAAAGGCAAAATGCCTTTTTTTGATCCAGCAGCCTGAAGATTCATTTTCACTCTGGGAAGATCCGACCCATTGGCGGAAATGGGGAAACTGCCCAGGCACTCCTTTATGCCATTTTTAGGGGTATTGGGATTAAAATGGTCACACTTGGAGGACAAATTTACCACTGCAAACCTACTATGTTTCAGAATGTTTGGATCATCTACTGATTTTTAGGAAATTCCTTTTAAAAACCCATATTGTTTTCAGTGTTGATTTTCAGTCACCCCTCCTTCCATTTTTCAGGAACTTCCCAAAAATCAGGATGAGGAAAATACAATTTCTCATTCTTTTAGTCGGAAGTACCAGTTAAGGAAGATCCAGCCCATTGGCAACAAGGGGAAAATTCCAAGATTCCTCTTTTTGCTATATTTAGGACTATCAGGACAAAAATGGCCACACTTGGAGGACATATTTTTGACTGCAAGCCCCACATGTTTCATTATGTCTGGGTCATATACTGCTTTTTAGGAAAATCTTAAAGTTTTTTGGGGGAAGGAAAGTGCAGGCAGCATACAGAAGCAAAAAGACAGATAAGGCTGGGGAAGAATTGAAATTGAAATACTAGTATTCTCCCACAGGGCACTCAAGGGAGTCAGGCTATCCCCTCCCTTTCCTAACTCCTCTCCTTAAAAGAACAAAATATTTAAACAAATGCCCTCAATGCCCTTTCACAGTCCCTCAAATCACACCCACCTTCATTTCCCTAGCGAAATAGTAAAAATAGGACTGAAAGATATTAAACTAAGAAAAAATAATAAAATTGCCAAAGAAAAAGATTGGAATTGAGTCAGAAAGCTGTCCTAATCATTGATGGCACTGAGATAGAACACAGAGTTAGCACATGATATCTCTCAATACACCAGGATGCAACAGGAAAATGGAGGAGCTTGCCTTGATATATATAAGCCAGCTTGGCAAAAATACTCTTTTTTTGCTCTGATTGGTTTAGGCAAGGCTAAGGGGGGAAAACCTGCATGTGCTGCTGCAACCACAGTGCAACCAAAAGCAGCTGATTTTTTGCCACCACATGGTCTGTTTCAGTCAAATAAATTCAAGCCCCATCACCCACCCAATTTCCAGAGGTTTGGTTTCCAGAACTGTCAGAATTCCCAGATTGTTTTGAAAAATGGTGCCATGCACACCCCAGTAGGTAAGAATGGGGAGGGATTAGCTGTTGTTGTTGTTGATGATGATGATGATAAGGATGATGATGATGATAATAATAATAACAACAATAATAATAATAATAATAATAATAATAATAATAATAATAATACCCTGCCTTTTTCCCTGTGGGTACTTCAGGGAGGCAACTAAAACAGTCTGTTCCTTAACCTATGCCATGCTTAATAAAGTTTCAAAAGCAAAAAAGTTAAAAAATAAAATGCTAGTAGTGTTTTTAGCAAATTAAAATAAAATAAAAATACTCAAAAAGTTCTTTCAATCACATCTCCCCCCCCCCCAAAAAAATGCATGCCCACCCACACCTTCCTTAGTTCTCCCCATTCCCAAACTCTCCTAAGAGCTAAACAGTAAAGAGGACTTTCAAAATATTCAAGGTCAAATTGCAGAAAATTAAATTAATTTGTATGTGATTCTTTCAAAACACTCAGTGCATAGAAAAACAGAATGATGCTGATGCATTTCTGCAGAAATATTTTTAGAGACATCCATTAAAAGTAAGCAAGTAGAAAGAGTATCTGTTTGTCATTTGTTGATTAGGCCATTATATATATTAGCCCTGCTAATATAATTGTCATGTAAAGCAGACAGTAGGTATTGTGGGCAGACTGTCGTTTTACAAACCTTCTTAAAAGTACTTCAAGATCTGGGAATAAAAGCGCTAATGAGGTGAGTTTTCTATGCCCACACAATTATTAACACAATGTGTTGGTGAAGGGGAGGGGAAAAACAATTTGACAGATAATTCCATAGCAGTGTACACTTTAATATATACCACTGTATTCATAAATTTTAATAGAACTATTTATCATGGCAAGAATTCTGTAGGCTTTCTGCCACTGTGGTAAGATGAATGATGAATCAGATGCAACATAGGCCTTCTTAATAATTTATTGGATCATGAGTTATGGTTTTATTCAATTGAAATTATTAGATGGGCTTGCCCCGGGCGCCAAGCATACTATATGAAAAAGGGAAAATAAATTAAGCAAACACTCAATGAGTTTAATCATTTCAAACAGGGCACTGGATAAAGGCCCTGCACAGATTTATCAATAATTCCACAGACATTTTTACCTTCACACTACATAATCACAAGATCGGAGTTGTCAAGTGAACTGAAGAAATTTTGTCCTTCTAATGAATAGTGTCCATTGTTCATAATTTCATGTGAATTGTTTCATGTCTTTCTCTGTGAGAGGACAACTCAGAAGGAAAAACATATCTACTGCAAAAAAAAAAGTAGCACAGAGATAGTATTTTTGTGTCCTGAGTGAACAATCCAATTCTTAGCTTCATGAAGCAAGATTTGGTTAGTCAGTAGATGAAATATAAAGCAATGCTTTATTTATTTGTTGTCCTTGCCTATCAAAACAATTTCATCATCTGGTTATACCAGTTGCATAAGGACTCCCAAGTACTATTTCACAGTACACAGTTATAATGCTTTGAGTCAACATCCTTTCATGGCAACATCCTACAGGCTCCTGGCATTTGTAGTTTGGTTCTCTGGAGGAAAATTCCAAATAACTACTTATCTTTAAATACCAAGATTTCATAAAATGAAACCACGGAAGTTAAAGTGTAGTCACAATGCTACAGTTGCATATTATGAAAGGGCACTTTACTCTTTCAAATGCTTTGATAGTAGATGAATACCAGTTAATAAAATAAGCAGGAAAATCAAAATGTGGTATATTATAGAGGAGAGTAAAGCTCAATTTAAGTCCTAAGAGCATAGATATTGCCCCTGCTACCTGTATAATATTATACCTATGAAATTGGCAACATAAATAATAATTATTGGGGCCAAGAATAGTCCTTTTATACCATCTGCTGCCTCAATGACATTTAAAGCAGGGTTTTGAAGGAATCAGTAACTTACTTTGACATACCATTATAATTATTCAGCAAATTTCTTCTTGATGGTAGCAAGGAGTAATTTCAGCAGTTTTCTCTTGCTGTCAGAAAATCTTCAAAAACCACACTTTTTGCAGACTATTCACAAATTTAGACATATTCTGTACAAAAGTTTTGTGCCAATAACAATGTTTTCTATTTTAAAAAATCCTGTGCAAATTTTGTGCAGAATAAGTCCTGAACGGTGAAAATTCTCAGCAGTCCAAGGTTCTTTTTGTAGCAGCTTCTCAACACTAAAAACATGCTTTTCTACCATTTTGATGTCCTTTCCATTCCTTAAAAATAAACACTGTTAATCTAGATATATTTAATATCAAAACAATCATTGTAAATCTAGTGAAAATGCATGCAACAACAACAACAACAATTTTTATTGATTAGCCAGTTGGCCTTATCAAAAACACAACATACAACACACAACATACGTCTGGTCCTATTAAAATAAAATACAAATATATAGGAATTTGTCAACTTAAAACCAATGTAGCTTAGCCATAGATATAGAAAATGCATGCACATAAACAAGGAGAAATATATTATTTTCAGTCCCTTCATGATACACCCAACACATTGCAATAGAAGTGGAATCATATCTCCTGGTTCCTTTTCAAATTGCCATCCCTTTTGGCTCAGTCCACAACATATGTGTAATGTTATTTTGAAATAAAAGACTAGGAATGAAAAGTTTAAAAGAGGTCTGCTTTTTAAAGTAAAGTCACCTATTTTACACTTCCTGAATCTGTACACTTTCTGGATCTTATTGAAATTAACCTTTAGGCTATGACATGGGATTGCAGAGGGAAATGTGAAGAAGGAATTAACTGGAAAGACAATAAAGTTAGATGTATGGAGAACAGAATGGGAGGAAGCATACAATTGAAACAACAACTACAACATCTCAAATCAAAAGACTTGTGAAACAATATACAGCCAGGACAGCAATTAGTTCATTTATAAGGGCCTCTACTGAGATGGAGAGGCGCTTAAGAAAATGTCCAAAATTCGAGAAAGATGTGAAACCCAATTACAGAATGCACAAGTTGGGAACCATTGGTGAACAATCAGATGAATCAGATGCTGGAGGCAAAAACTGAATGAGCTAGAGGAAACAAAACTCTTAAAGAAGTGGCTATATCTCCAGGCGTGAGAGATTTGAGATACTTGGTCTTCAGAAGGTATTGGAGAGTATACAAAATGGAATATAAAGAACCATAATGCTGAGCATTTTAGTTAGTTTATTAGAGTTTTTGAAATAGCAAGATTTAACAAATTGAATTTGGTTCTAACATTTGAGGCACAGAACTCTGGTTTTTAATCAAACAAATGTATATAAAGACTAAGAAGAATGGGAATCCAATAGTTGTTGATGGAAAAGTTATATCTATAGAAATAAAAATGTAAATGTCCTTTTGGGACAGACATAATATCTCCCAAACTACTTCACCAATTGCTATGACATTTTGACACGGTGCAGCATACGAACTGACAAGTGTTTTAAGGTATTCACATACCTACTACTACACCAAAAACACACCAGAGACAGGTAATTTTGCAGAGATTCTTCAGAAAGAAGAATCCTTCCGCAGAATGAGGGAAAGAGAGGGAGAAAGGAAAGCTGTTGGGTTTTTTCTCTCTCAACCACCTCACATTCCTGTCTCTCGCTGTACCCTCCATCAGGAAAAGTAGCCCCTTTCTGATCAGCCCCCACCATGTTACATATATTAAAAACTAACACTTTCTCATTACTTTATTTTCCAGATCACCAGACCGGGCCACAGGAACATGTGGTAGTGGATGGCTAGCTTTATATAAGAACCCGTGACATCCCAACAATCTCTACTATCTTTGTTCTTTCTTTGCAACATATTAGATATTTGTAAAGGTCTAACTAACCAGTCACAACTCTACTATCCTCATATTCTTTTTTTGTTTTTTCCCTCCATGTGAAAAAATCGACTAATTCAATAATGCTCCCATCCACAGTAATATAAAACAAGATTATTTACAGTACAGTCAGCCTGCCGTATCCATGGGTTCTGCATCCAAATATTCTCTTTGACACTTGAATTGTTCACTATTTTATCTAAGGGACACTATGTTACTATGTGTTTTCATATAATGGGATTTTAGCACCCACAGATTTGAGTATCCATAGGGGATCATATAGTTCATATAATCTACAATTTCACATGAATATAAATGAATTCATAACATGGGATTTTATAGCCATAAATACTACCCCACAAATTAAAGCAGATAGGATGAATAAATGATTTCAGCTTGCAGACACAGAATGCTGCTCTGATTACATTCTGAATTTATATCAGTAACTGGCAAATCCCTTGTTTATGGAAAGTAGAGCACTCTGGAAAGTATGATTTCTGTTAATAACCATAATAATCATTAACACAATCACATTTCTGATGCACTAATACTTATAATGATTTCAGACCAATAGTAAGTAAACAGTATTGCTATTTAGTAAAATGAAAACTGCTTATTAGAAAAAGTATACAAGACTGAAACTAAGGACAGATTGACTATCTATCTACTACACTCTAGATACAAAACATGCAACCATCCTGGCTATATAAGTTCGTGACTTTCATGTCAGTGACCAGTGTATTCATCCCAGGTTTTAGCCTCAACTTTAATGGAATTATTGAACGCTGAACGCTTTACTCCAAATTTAAACTCAAACTTAGATTGAAAGTTATCAGTCATCTATGTCTCAATTGGGCATACTGTTTGGAATATAAAGAGATGGACTATAAATGCCATTTGCAAGGTTGCACCATTTTCACCCTAGTATTGTAATTCTGAATCACAGTTCTGTGAAAATCAACTAATTATAGCACCAAGGGATTGTAATGAGAATTTCGCTCACACTTCATGTTGTTCTATTCTAATTATCGGTTTTAATTTATATAGGAAGCATCTTTGAGTCCTCTTGAGGTGAAATGTAGAATAGAATTCAAACTGATAAATTGTGATAAACCAATCTAAAATCAAGAGTAAAATATGTTAACAAAATACTTCATGTTAAAGTGTAGTTCTATCTATCATGCAGCATATAAGCATATGTACAGGAGTGCCCATGTATAATGTATGTTTGTTTATAAACCATGGTTTCATTTATAAAGGAAAAGCTTTGAATATCATAGAATCCTTCTGGAGGACTAAAATAATACTTAAAGTATTCTCTCTATCAGTGGTTCTCAACCTGTGGGTCCTCAGATGTGTTGACCTTCAACTCCCAGAATTCCTAACATCTGGTAAACTGGGTAGGATTTCTGGGAGTTGTAGGCCAAAACATAATTGTAGCAAGTTTCATGTTGATAGGTCTAAAAATGAGGGAGAATGGAGCCCCAAAAGCTTCCCCAATTGTGCAATTACATAACAAAAAAGTTACAAAAATTTTGTTATTTTATTATAATTATGATATGGACCCTTTACCCATCCCCCCCCCCATTGAAACACTTTTTCATTGATTGCACAGGCTCTGTCTAGATTTTGTTTCAATTTATTGACTAGATGTTCAACAGAATTATCAGTGATGTCAGCCATAGAAGGCAGTTGGTTCAGAGATTTCTCAGAGTGTTTGTAGAATAAATTCCAGAGTTATTTTTAATCCGTTTGTGAATCCTTTTTAATGTTATTCCATTTTTCTTTCTAATATCATTGTAAGTCACTAAGCCTTTTCAGCTGACTTGTCATATGGAAACTTACACGGGTTGAAAGAAGTCAGCAGGAAACTTTTTTCTCAGTCTTCCCAACACTGCAAAATGGAAAGTATCTATTACTAGCACAAACATAAGCACTAAATTTCATGGCTGAATGGGACTAGAGCTGGAATATCTCAAGTCTCAATTCCAACTTCTAATTGCTGCATATAATAGAAACTAATATTGCATATCAGAAGAACTAATAAAATCAGTATTTATCCCAAGAATACTGGGCAAATAGCTTTCACTGCACCATTGAGAGCTTTAAATTTGCCATGAAAAATGAAAAAAATACCAAGGATGAAAACTCTATCTTAAACAACACAGGCCTGAAGCAGGACAGAGTGATGGTGTTGACTATTGATTTCTCTGTTACTAACTATTCTCCTCTGATTTTTGCCAGCTACAGAGAAGATACCTATGGTTCTGAATTCATTTTCAGGATAAGCTTCAGAACCTGATATAGCTCTTTTAAAGGGTAGATTAAAACCTGAAGTACTGTTCCAAAGACACTGATATCAATGTTTGTGAAGTGTTTGAAAAGAAGAAGAGCTGGGATGTGGGGGGGGGGGGAGCCAAAGCCTAATGAGGCCAGTACCGTTGGTTAAGTGTTTCCATTGTGAAATATAAGGAAATGTATATGCTTGTTTGTGGCAAAGGATAAGTGTAGAAGTGGTTTAAACTGGAGAGGGTCAATGGAGCTAGACATATGCTAGAAATGGGCTTAACACTCCTGACAAAGTTGCAAGGCACATCTTTAGGTAGGGAGGAGACAGGTTAAGCACTGTGGATAATCAAATGGTGCATCTCCATGAAAGCTACTTTTAGTCAATTGCTTTGAATGGCTGAGTCTACTGAAGGGAGAAAATTCACGACTAGCTAAGGATGATAGAATCTAAGTATGAATTGGTATGGTGATAATTTATTTAACTATTTATATCCTGCTTTTATTTAGGCACAAAATGGTTTACAACATTAAAAGACAATACAATTCAAAATCCATACCATACTAATATTAAAATAATTTAAAACTTTTAAAACACTTTTAAACAGTTAAAATTATTAAATACCCTACAGCACTCCTCTGGCTCACTCTTAAAACATGCTTCTTTAAAAGCCCAACAAAATCAAAAGTTTTTAAATGCTAGAGTATATTAACCATATTCCCCTGACACAGAAAAAAAAACCCTCTTTGCACATGAAGAATGACCCTTGCAGGCAGAAGTTTTATGGCAGATGTTTGGTATTTCCATATACAGCTTTCATCAGAGATTAGACACTAGTATTTATAAGATTATATTTGCTCTACAGAGTATTCGTCAAGTGTCCACTTTTAGTTTTTTTATTGTTCCCAGAATCATAATTACAGTTTGTGACTAGTCAACAGATTTTCTTCTTTGCAAGGTTACCGAAAGCTACTCAAATTCCTCCTTTTTAAGTTTCTTTTATGGAAGGATATCTAAAGTCTACATCATCAGAATAAAGCAATGCAGACAGCTTAGCATCCCCAGCAGAGGAGTAAAGAAAGAAGGCGATGACATCTTGGTGAAAATATATCTCCCCTCTGCTACATTTGTAACTCCTGTTACAAATTGTCTGTATGGTGCCATGTAGGCCACTTTTCATTGGTGTTAAACGAATTTGATTTAGTATATGAAATAAGACATAGCATTTTTATCAATGCTTATTTTGGTCAGGTTATGCTATATTAGGTCTCTGGCAGTGATAAATGGGAGGGGGGGGGCAATAAAAGCTGCAAAAATATATTTGACGTTTGAAATATTTACAAATGGAATAATGAAAAACAAATGATCAATTCGTCCTTCCTAAATTCAAGTTATTCTTTGTTAATAATAGCATTTTATTTATATATTGTTTATTTTTTTTACAGAAACTATGAATTATATAATTAAGAATTTTAGAAATTGTGGTAAAAAATCATCCCCAAAGACCTGGTTCAACTTATTCAACGTGAGTACTGTACCTTAACTCTAATCATGCCATTCCCTTCTCTGAGCAATGTGGCAAACGGTGAGAACTTAGTCTGTTCTAGAAAAACCTAAAAGAAGCAACGATTTCCTCTGCTCTCTCTTCCACCATGCTACTTCTGAAATTTTGGTATGCATGGGTGGGGAAAATGGCAATGGTGACCAATCACTCCTGACTCACTGAGTCAGCATTGGTGTTCTCTCCTCTCTGCAGAATGACCTTCGACTTATCCACAGGCCATATCAAAATCCATAATTTTCGCCCCCATACCACCCTTGATGGTAGGTTCTGTAGGTTGTGTCCTTAAGTTGAATTTTTATGTAAGTTGGAGTCAGGTACATTTTAAAGTGTAACTCCAGCCATATATGTGTGATATGTGTGCATGTGCACATGCACACACATGATTTGAATATCCTAGGGAAGGGTTAACACCCCTGTGGTGTTCATTTTGCTGTCTGTGCTCCTGTTCAGAAGATTTCACCTCACTTTCTGTCACTGTGATAATTTCCTTTTGAAAAAATGGCTTGTTGCGGAAACAAGGATTGGTGATAAAGTTTCAGTTGAAATATCTTTTTCCTGTGGTAACCCATTCAGAAGTGAATTTCCCTTTTGAGGGATAGATTTTTCTCACTCCCTGTTGTCTCATCCCCAATCTTAAGTATAAGTTGTTTGTAAGTCAGATGTTTGTAAATCGGGAACTGCCTGTATATACAGTAAGTGGCTTCCTACAAAATTATATTCTGCCATTGTGGCATGGAGATGACTCTGAGACATCAAAATCTTTGCTAATGGAAACATAATACCTACGTCAGGCATCCTCTAACTGCAGTCCTCCAGCTGTTTGGGCCTCCAACACCCAGGAGTTGTCAGGAATTCTGGAAGTTGAAGGCCCAAACAGTTGGAGGGCCACAATTTGAGGGTGTCTCACCTAGGAAATTCAGCTAATCTGGAAAGTCTTTGTGCACAGTGCAAATGTTAACTACATGTCTGCCATTCAAGAGCCAACTTATCAGAGGAACTTATCACACTCACCACAGAATATGTCTTTCTAGTAGACAAGCTGTGGCTTTTGAGGACACAATACATACTGGACACAATCAAATCTCACCGCACTTGCTTTTTCCTCCTTCCCATATCTATTGAAATAATTCACCTTTGACTGATCACACAGCAGATGGATCACTCCTCCCCATCTGTGCATGTTTTCCTTCATCAGTGTCTTCCCTTAATTTTTTTTTGGCAGATTTTGTGCAACTATGCAAGTTCATGACTTCTATCCCCTATCCAAATGGAAAAAAATGAAAACATTTGGTCCTGTGGAGCTGCACAATGCAAACCATCTGTTAATCCACGTCTTTCAATGGGAAACTCATGATCCACTGAACCCCTTCTAGCCAGACAAACACTACCAGCAGCTAATGCACTTCTTTCCATTAGTAAATCATGATCCCTTAAATGCCTTCTAGCCAGTCAAACACCAACGTCTGGTAATCCACTTCTTTCCATGGGAAACTCATGGAAGGGGTTCCATGGGAAACTCATGGAACCCCTTCAAGCTAGTCAAGCCAGTCAAACACCAATATCTACTCATCCATTTCTTTTCATGGGAAACCAAAAGGGTTTTTTTTAAACAGAAGGTGAACTATGACAACTTATCACATGTCAAATGTCTCACCTCTGAGGCACCTGGAGTAAAATAGACAAGTGAAAATGATTAGAATACTGTCTTAGAAAAAGTATGGTCTGCAGGTCCTTTGCATATGTCTTCCTATGGTTTACACATGAAAGGGACCATGAGTGATGATAACCATAGGAACCCATGAGCACACAGCATCAGAGATGGGATATTTCACAGTGTGATGATGTCCTGAGTATGGGAACATGCACCACTAGAAAGGATGGACAGAATATGATAAACTGAAAATTCTGCCCACTAAGAATAGAACAACAATATAGATGTAAATTCTCTCAGTGAAAGGATTGCATGTAGAAATAAAATTACAGGTTTTCCAAGTATTAAGGGTATATACAAGGCTAATGGAGGCTATATGGCACAGCTAGACTAGATGAGTACCCAGCTGGAAATTACCTGATACATCTGGTAAATTAGGTTAGCTAGACCTGGCCCAATCAAGATAAAAACTTCAGAAAGCATTGATATCATCTCTGGGTCCCTTGCCTGTCTGAATAGATGAAATCAAATGTAACTTCCATTGTGTATATGGATGCCATTGCCTACCCGATGAGGCTATTAGATAGATTTAAGTTATTGGACAATAAGATCTCGCACTACCTTCAGATAATTAACCATAGTGACAAATCAATACTAGGCATGGGCGAGTTTGTTCGGAAGTTGTGGAAGTCAGAACTAAAGTTGGAAATTTCACACTTCTGAACTGCGTTCTGACTCATACTTGAGAGTTGGAAGTCCCCTGTAGTTTTGAAGTGATTCGGGCCATTGATTTCAATGGCTTGGAAGTCAATTCAGAAGTATGAGGAAGCCTTTTTGATTAAAGTAAGCCTGCTGGGAGGCGCAGCCTAAAGTGCTTGCCTCCCAGCCAATCAGGGCTTATGTTTTGTAAAGTTAAAGGGTTATCTAGTAGGGCTGGGCGGTTTCATTTCGTTAATTCGTAATTCGTTAATAATTCGTTAATTTTTTCAATTACAAAACGATAACGAACCATTCTGGAGCAATTATTAAAAAAAACAAATTTTCAAAAACGTTTTGTAAATGCTTCGTATTTCGATATTGTATTCGTTTCGTTATTGTTTTGAGGTCGTTTCGTTATTATTTCCGCATGTCTAGGCCAGTTTTATGGTTTAATTAGTGAAAAAAAATTATAATATCACATCAACAGTCAACAACAGAGGGAGAGGGAAGCTTCAGAAGGTTTTGGAGGTTTTTTAGCGTATTTCGCGGTCGCGTCCACCATTAATGAATCGATTCGTTATTGTTTCGGAAATCGATTCATTAATTTTTTACCATTTACGAAATTTCGTAAATATCGAACTTTTTAAAAGGAAAATTTTGTAATTATTTTAAATATCGAAACAAAAAAACCCCCAAATACAAATCGATTTTAGAAACAAATTTTTCCGTTGTTACCCAGGCCTGTTATCTAGCATCTGGCAGCCATTGCTGCTTATAAACCAAGCACATGGCTGGAAGGCTCATTTCAGCCAGGGAAGGGATGAGGGTGGTTGGGATCTTTTTTGCTGCTGCTGAGTGGGTGGAAGAGTAGGCAGGCAAATATATTGGGGCCAAAGGAAGCTTGGAGAAGGGAGGAAGGGAGAAGGGAGAAAAGTTTTTGAGAAATAGAGGGGGAGAGAGAAGAGAGAGAGAGAGAGAGAGAGAGAGAAGAAAGAAGACAAAGTTTAGGAGGGAAGGAGAGAGAGAAATTAATAAAGTGACTGTGTGAAACCTGAGAGAAAGCCTTTCAGTGCTGGGGCTTTTTTGGTCACTTTTATCTATTCTTTCCAAAAACTCCTACCCTGAACCTCAACCCCCAGGTGCCCTCTCTAGGTCAGAGGAAAGGCACCACAGTTACTTTTTGTAAGGGTTCAACTGCCTTCCTTCTGTTTTGGGTTGTGTTTTCAACATTATAACACTATTGCTCTATAACATTTCCTAAATCACCTGGACCCCAACACCCGGGTGTCTTTGCTAAGTCAGGGGAAAGGCACCTAAGTTATTTTTGGGGGGTGTAACTGCCTCCCTTCTGGTTGAAGGGAGAGAGAAGCCTTTGAAGTTTCCCCAGTGTCAGTACTCCCCCCCCCCCCCATTGTGCATGTACATTCTCCATTAACAAATTGATTCAGAAGTTTCAGGAAGTTTTGAAAAAAAAATTGAAAAAATTGGAAATGTCTGTAGAATCGAATCACCAGCACCCCCTGCTTTTGAACACAGTTTAGAAACATTCTTTTTGGATCGCCCATGCCTAATCAATACATCAGATATAACTAGAATTGTATGTGAGAACTGTTTTTTCTTATTAAATGTATTTTTCTCAAGAATTTGTACTATGTCTTACAAGAAGTAGGCTTGTATGCCTCCATTCATTAACAACAACAACAAAAGGCTTGGGTCTTCTATCTAACCAGGTATTTACTTTCTGTGATATATAAGAGAATAAAGGCTGCTGAACTGTTCTAATTTGCATGGCCATTCTCATTAGTTTGGCTAGCTTTTTCACCTTCATTTGTATTGCTTTACTCTTGCTTGTATTGCTTTTACTATCAAACCAACTTTGAGCTGAAAAGCTGTTTGATCTGAAGTAAATGTTGCCACAAATGAGGTCTCAGGTGTTGGTGTATAGCCTGAATCCCCTATAGATGCTTGAGGGTTTCGTATGGCAATTCCTGGTGTCAAGTCTATTTAACAGCATTCTGATATAAGCCCCAATTTGAATCTATAATTTAAAACATCTGCTAGTGAATTCAGAATTATGCATGTTTTAATAAATAGAATGAAAGTCTTGCAGTTTCCTGTCAAAAAATGAAATAAAATAAAACAAATACAAATTTTTTGAACAAAAATCATGTATATTTTTGTATGCAAAAGTATTTTAATGGAAATTGTGGGATGCAAATAACCTTGTGTTTGTTTTTGCCTCCCTTGCATACTCAAACATCAAAATAAGGAAACAAAGACTTTTTCAAGTCTTTTTCAATCTCTGGAGAGGATACAGGACAGTTCATACTAGGCTTGTGCATTTTGGCTGAACTTCAATTAATTTCTGCTGACTGAATACCAGTAGACCCCCATATCAATTTTCACATGCTTTCTGTAAACAGTTGTGCAGCCAAATTGAATTTTCAGACAGCAATAAAAAATATGGAAAATCTGGCCCATTGGCAGCAACCAGGGATGGGGGTGGGGGCTCCCTGGGCTCCCTTTCCCATCATTTTAGGCAATTGTATTGTTTGTTGTTATATCCTGCATTAAGACCTGGATTAAAATGTATCAGGGTTAAGATACCACTCTTTCTGTGATCCTTTCCCTTTGGTCTGTAGAGAGACCTGGGTTTAAAGCTGTTTCTACTCTAGAGGAAACAGGCTGCAGCATGTACTCTCTCCCCCTGCATGCAGCTTTCCATTAAGGCATTTTAAGGAGGCTTCCCACTTGTAAAGTTTACCTCAAATTTGCATTAGAATTGGTTTCCTTCCTTTCATTTAAAAGCTTATTTGTCCACCAATTCAATATGTTGTTTAATTTTCTTTCTGCAATAGTAATTCCTTGGGAATTCCATTTCCGATTATACTCAAATACCTCAAGGTATTTTCCATTTTTTCCCTAAATTCTAACTTAGTTACTTTGAGCAATTTTAAATGCACATTATATTTCTAACCTAATCAGTTTGCACACCATTTTTCACCAGCAGTGGAGCTTAGCTAACAAAAAAACCTGTTACTTTAAGCACTGTTAGCTTTTCTATTACATACCTCATTAAAATAAAATTAAAAAAGATATGAGAGTTGTGCCACTATTTTCAAAATCATTTGTTCAGTTTTGTAGTTTGATATTTCTGTACACATGTAAAAGTACTACTTTCTTAATAAATCCTGTGGTGTAACTTGCTGTCTCAAAAGTGTAGAATAGGTAGCGGTTTGATGGACTCAGATATGATGAGATTCCAGAAATAGATTCTTCTGCCAAGATTTTTGCACGCTAATTAGAACGCTGTTCAAATTTGCTCCGGTTCTGTCACTGACTAATCATTCAGGGTTGATGATATCTTAAAAAGCTGGAAGAATAAAGTGGCTGTGCTGAGCACCTTAGAAATGGGTGGCAGATGGTCAATAATTTCATTTACAAAAGCAGGTGGAATTTTTAAAAACTCAGAAAATGGTTTGATATCAAATTGGATTATTGGTCCATTTTGGCAGTTTTGTCTATTATAGGGAAAGACATGCTAGGTGTTGTTGCAAGATTCTGGAAAATATCTTTAAGGAAATGGTCTGCAAACACTTAGAAACGAATGCTGTCATTGGTAATAGTCAACACGGATTTCTCAAAAACAAGTCATGCCAGACTGATTTTTTTATAGAGTTACATGCTAGGTAGATGCAGGGAATGCTATGGATGTAGCATATCTGGAATCCAGTAAGGCCTTCAACAAGGTCCCCCGTGACCTTGTGGCAAACAAGCCAGTCCATTGTGGGCTAGGCAAAACTACGGTTAGATGAATCTGGAATTGGTTAAGTGAACAAACCCAAAGGGTGCTCACCAATGCTTCCTCTTCATCTGGAAAGAAGTGGCAAGTGGAATGCCGCAGAGATCTATCCTGGACCTGGTCTTGTTCAAAATCTTTATTAATTATTTAGATGAAGGGGTAGAAGGCATGATCATCAAGTTTGCAGATGACACCAAATTGGGAGGGATAGCCAATTCCCCAGAAGACAGGAGCAGAAATCAAAATGATCTGAACAGGTTAGAGCAGTGGTTCTCAACCTGTGGGTCCTCAGGTGTTTTGGCTTACAACTCCCAGAAATCCCAGCCAGTTTACCAGCAGATAGGATTTCTGGGAGTAGGAGGCCAAAACCTGTGGGGACCCACAGGTTGAGAACCACTGGATTAGAGACATGGGCCATAACTAACCAAATGAAGTTCAACAGTGACAAATGCAAGATACTCCGCTTAAGTAGAAAGAAATGAAATGCAAAGATACAAAATTGGGAACACATGGCTTGACAGCAATATGTCTGAAAAAGATCTTGGAGCCCTCATGGACAACAAGTTAAACATAAGCCAACAATGTCATGCAGTGGCAAAACAGCCAATGGGATTTTGACCTGCATAAATAGGAGTATAGTGTCTAGATCCAGGGAAGTCATGTTACCCCTCTATTCTGCCTTGGTCAGACCACATCTGGAATACTGTGTCCAATTCTAGGCACCATAATTGAAGCTAGAATGTGTCCAGAGGAGAGTGACTAAAATGATCAAGGGTCTGGAGAACAAGCCGAATGAGGAGTGTCTTAAAGAGCTGGGTATTTTTAGCTTTCAGAAGAGAAGGCTGAGGGGAAACTTTATGGCCATGTATCAATATGTGAGGGGAAGTCATAGGGAGGAGGAAGCAAACTTGTTTTCTGATGCCCTGGAGACTAGTGTTGTGGTTTATCAGTTTATGCGGAAGCTACTCAGCAGTCTTTCCAGCCCCAGCCCTCTGTTGAATCACAGAGTCAGAATAAAAGGAAAAACAAAATTTACTTTTGAGTAGTCAGAGATAAATATGCAGCTTTACAAAATAACCAGCCTTGAAAATAAACTTAGTCCATTGCAGAAAATAACTCACACAAAATCCAATGCATTAAAACCATGCATTCTCTGCCTCTTCAATGGTGCAAGGAGTCTTGTAGTAAATGGTCCAGAACTTCAGCAAATCCTGTAGTAAGTCCATAGAAGTCCCATCCGGTCTCTTCTTAGTCATTGGATCACCATCTCTGAATACACCATGAAGCACTCCTCACGATATACTCCATGGAGGGAGTGGCTCAAGGTGTCCTTCCTCAACACCCACCCACACAGGAGATGATCCTTGCAAAGACTTAGCATACATATGCACATCCTGTAACAACTAGGACACAGAATAATGGCTTCAAGCTACAGGAAATGAGATTCCATGTGAACATTAGGAAGAACTTCCTGACTGTGAGAGCTGTTCAGCAGTAGAACTTTCTGCCCAGGAGTGTGGTGGAGGCTCCTTCTTGGAAGGCTTTAAAAAGAGGCTGGATGGCCATCTTCCAGGGTTACTTTGAATGCGATTTTCCTGCTTCTTGGCAGGGGGTTGGACCAGATGGCCCACAAGGTCACTTCCAACTCAAGGATTCTATGATTCTATGACTGTAACTCTCATCACCCTTTGGAATTGGTTGGCTTGGCTAGGGGTAACATAGTTTGAAGTTCACCAATGTCTAGAACAGTGATTCCCAACTTTTTAAACTGGGGAACACTTGACCAGGACTGCTTTGACCAGGGGCCACCCTCCAACATTAGTACCAAAAGGGTTACAAATCGGTTTTTGGTCAACTTTATATTTGGTTTGGTTATTTGGGGTGCTGATTCAGAAAATTGCATTGGATAAACCACATCAGCTCTAGTTTCTGATACAGAACATATGCCATCCAGTAGTTGCCATCTGCTTGCCCACATAAAGCTATATTTATTAAGCCTCAACACTATGAGAGGGTTTTGTGAGACGAGCTGCTCTCATTGCAACAGTGTAGTAATGGTGAGGCCACGGACCGTATTTTAGTTCTTGCGGACCACTGGTTGTCCAAGGACCACAGGTTGGGAAGCACTGGTTTAGAACAACACACTTTCTTTTAAAATGATATTTGTATTCATTAAAAAATCCCAAATGTTAACATAAAGCATAAAGAAACAAAACCAGAAACATTAACAATAGTTACACAGGCTATGAGATATATTTTCATGATTTTGAAATGTAAAGCTAATCCCTTTGTAATTATTTGTTCTATTGCATTAATCCACTGATCCATAGATGGAAGGCCACATTTTCCACTTTGCTGGTTTGCAACTGATAGCTTGCGCCTTTCTATGGAGGTTGGATACCCTCCCCTTGACCTTGAGATAAGGACTGAAAATGGTAGATTATGCATTTGTTCTACCATTAAGCTACTTCGTTTACATGGAGTCTGATGCTCCCTTTTTGAATCAAACCATTTGGATCCAGAATGAATTTTGTCTTCTCAAGAGAGGTGAGAAGGTCGGTATATAAAAATTTAAATAAATAAACAAATAAATTCTCTCTGTATAAGTAGCTAATATCCAAAGCAAAGAATTCAGCCTTTCTACCTGATTATCTTTATAGATAGCGATAATATGGACTAACCCAGAACAAAGCTTGTGTTCTATTACAAAGTATTACATCTATTATTTCTTTTCAGGAACAGAACATTGTCAGATTTGTCCAGGAACATAGTGAGATGTTGGCACGATGGACCCAATGCAGATATTTCTTAATCTGAATTTAACACAGTGCTGAAGGATGCATAATTCAACAATTATATTGACCGGAATTTGTTAGAAGAATTCTATGACCTCTTACCATGTCATGGGTTGCTTCCAGGTCTTGCATGTACATTCAGGAAAAGATACTAACTTGTGCAGCACAATGGTCAATCTGCACAATGGTCGATCTAAACTTCTGGTGAACTTTTAAGTCTTTAAGTGTCCCTAAAGTGGAACTGGTTGGACTATCATCTTGTAGGCTGTTGCTTTTCTTCCACCAGTCATTTGTCAGGTTAGAGATATCCAAATGCAGATTTACTCATAGCTTTTTTTATGTGTACCAAAGCAGAATACTAGCAGTAATGAAGGAGACTGTGGATGACATGATAGTGATTGGAAAACTCCAAATTAAACTCTGGTGCCAGAATTTATTTGGGCAAAATGTTCAAATATCAAAGAAAACTACAAAAAAGAAAATAAAAGAAACACTTAAAATTAGGAGAAAATAACAGTTAAGAATAATGATCAATATCATCAGGAGAAAAAAAGACCCAAAAAGGAATGTGTGAAGAACAACTAGTGGGATTTTTCAGCTAAGAGGAAATGAAATATGTCTGGAAGACTTTATAATAGTTATTTATTTCAGGGAGCATTTTAATAACATGTAAAATCCAGTAATCTGTCTTTTTAAAGAAAAAGAAAATGTTTTTAAGCAGTTATAGTTGGCAAGAAACATTCTGTGCAAGCCAGGATAATTAGCAGTAAAGTGTTTTGCTATATTGGTCTGGAATTGCTATTAATTCAGATCTACCATAACCACTGAATGGAATTTCCTTTGAAAGCAATAATGTTGCTCCCCAGTTATCCTCAAGTTAAAAAATTAAACAGATGGGATAGTATCTGAAATGGATGATAGGAATATTAGCAAAGTACATAATTGTCAAGAAACAGCATTTACAGATTTTGTTTTGGTGAAATTCCCTCCCGCCCCCCATCGCTTTAAAAATGCTGATCTACATGCACACATATTTACACACACACTAGCTTTTGAGAAAGAACCTTCTCAGATATTAGTGAGAATATCAACACAAACACACACATTTTTATATATAGTAAAGATAAAAAGGTAAAGGTTTTCCCCTGACATGAAGTCCAGTCGTGTCCGACACTGGGGTGCAGTGTTTATCTCCATTTCTAAGCCGAAGAGCCAGCGTTGTTCTCCAAGGTCATGTGGCCAGCATGTCTGCATGGAGCACGTTACCTTTCCACTGGAGCGGTACCTATTGATCTACTCACATTTGCATGTTTTCAAACTGCTAGGTAGGCAGAAACTGGGGCTGACAGCAGAAGCTCACGCCGTTCTCTGGATTCAAACCTGTGACCTTTCAGTCAACAAGCTTGGCAGTTCAGTGCTTTAACCCACTGCACCACAGGGGACTCCATATCTTGTATATTCTGGAAAAGTATTGCCTTTAAATTATTGAGGTTTCATTGTGGGACTATTTGACATGTTCTAATAACCAACTGAAGAGGCATTGATCAAAGTACAAGTGTTTGAAATGAACAACAGAATCAAACCTAATGCTGAAAGCAAAAAGAAGTCTTCCTTGTGTGAAAGGCTGCTTTCTCTAAACCTTAAAAAGAGTAACAAAGCTTGTCTTGAGGAAAGATGTCTTGGGTGTAAATCACAATGCACTGTAGAGTCTGAAAAGAAGAGAATGAAACAGTTTTTAACAACAGTTTTGCACCTCTCCACTGCATGTAAGGACACAGCATCCTGAATTGAGGTCCAAGAGCTCAGCCTTGTGAAGGTTAAATGTTCAATAATCTAATAGTCCCTTAAGTGCATTTATTTCATGACTTTTGTGATCTCTTCCAGATTCTTACTCCCTTCATAGTACAGTAGAGATGGAAAAGCAGAAAAGCCTTGCAGCAAAGTCAGCACTATGAAAGAGTATTAGAGAGTGGGAAAAACATAGCTGTTTAAAAATTAATTTCGCACACATACACATGTTCACATACTGATACTCACAAGAGCTAAAATCCATAAAACAGTGTGGAGGAGAAGTGTGCCATGAGAAAGGAAGGTGTCTTTGTTGATACTTGCCACATTCAATGAGATCAAATGAACAAATACATTCACATTAGAATGGCATCACAAATGAGCAATGAATACTGGAAAATGTTGTAACTGCTTCAATGAACATTTTAAAAGGCTACAAAATGGTGTTAGAAACAAGGGGGAAAGGATTGTGTAAGGACCTTATAATATTAAGTAAAGGATTTGCCATGGATCACAGTGAATCTGTCAGGCAAATCCGACATGGGGAACCCATCACCCCAATGCAACATGAGAAACCTCATGTGTTGCCGCCATGATGGCATATGCTACCTCTTCACTTTTACCATGAACCCCTACAGAAGTTTATGTACAACATGGGATGGGAGCCAGCAGGCTCCATGGCTAAAGTAAAGAGGAAGTGGCATTTGACAGGCAAATTGGCCCATCTGATGAGGTTATAAGTTATCACATTTGGGGAATCCACAGATGACTCAAGGTGAACACAGGTGAAGAAATATTAAAGTATGGCTTCTGATAAAATCTTCAGTCCTTTTAGTACTATTGTATCCAGGCATAGATTACCGGCAATCCTCATTTCACAAATGTAACATTTTTGTAAGCCCCATAGTCCCCAGAAATGCACTTGTGTGGCTATAAAAGAGCTACTGAAATCTGATCTTATTTTCCTGACTTTGCCCTTCTTTTGACCTTGAACAAATCCCTTTATCCCACACAGGCACTTACCTTTTGTGAAAAAAACGAGAACACATATATCCCACCCAACAATCTCTTTGTCCTGTTTTATCAAAGCAAAAGCTCATTACAGTCTATAGACAATAATCTGTTCCCTTTAAAGTTCTCCTGAGCAAGCTTGGGCTGTGAATCAACAAAACATTTCACTCCTTGTAAGTTCTATTTGCATTAATGGCTCCCTTGTTGTGCAAGTGTTTCAAGGATAGTTCTGTAAATCATTCTCCCTAGCAGCTCAATGTAAGGTTTAAAAGCACTACCTGCTATTGTCCTTTTAAAGATGAGATAGTCATTGTCTGTAATCAAGCTACACTACAGAAATTCCTGACTTTCAGTTCTTGCATAAACATAGTGAGTTCCTGACACTGAAGCTTTCAAGGAATCCAAAAGCTATGTGGAGTAGCTTAGGAAGCTGGGTATATATAATTTGGAGAAGAGAGGGTTGAGAGGATTCATATTGAAGAGGAGACAAGCTTGCTTTTGCTGTTCTAGAGATTAGGACATGAAGCAATGGATTCAAATTGCAAAAAAAGGCATTCCACCAAAACATTAGAAAAATATGTATGTCCTGATGGTATAAGTTGTTAGACAGTGAGATTTGCTTACTCAGAGAGTGGTTGAGTCTCTTTCTATGGAGGTTTTCAAACAAAGGATGGATGACCTCCATTTGATGTAGGGATGTAGGTAGTGCTTTGACGATATGTGTCTTGCAAAGTAGGAGTTTAGACTGGATAACCCTTTTGGTTTCTTCTACCACTATGAGTCTGTGAGGTCTCTATAAAAGTCCAGATTGTGAAAGAAAAATATGTGGAGCATAGAAGGATTTGAAAAAAAAATATTTTTTCTTCTCCAGTTTCGAGAAACCCATGCAAAGTGGAATACACTGGTACTTATAGTCCAAAAAAGTGTAATTACAGTGCTATAATATTAACATAGGAAAAGGTTGCTTGTGTTTGATTAACCTAATTCCAACTATTCCATCACTAGTCATTTGTTGTTTCCTTCCTCAACCAGAAAGTGACTTATGCCCCATGTCACTCTTAAAAAATGAACAAGGAAACCTATTAGTACCTGTTGCAGCCTTCATCCACCTTCATAGCTGTTGTAACATGTACCATGTTATCATCCAACTGTTCTGTTACCAAGGACTTCCTTGGATCCTTCTATGTAATACACAAAACACAACGTAGCTGTGTCTTGCTGGCAACTTCCCTCCCACTCAGAGGCTAGTGGAATGGCAGTTGGAGGAAATGAGAAGGGTTCTCAAAAGGCAATATAAAGGACAATGGCTGTACAATAGGCAATAAACCAATTAGGAGTGCTAGTCCAATGTAGAAATTAGTGTGGGGTGAGATATAAATAGTTTTACTTACTTACTCATGAGGTAACCTTGAAGTAGTCACCATCTCTCTCTCTCCTACCTCATAAAGTCATTGCATGGATAAAGTGGAGAAGAAAGCCATTTATCCCCTTTTAATTTCACTGAAGAAAAAGCAAGGTGTAAACATAATAAACAAGTAAATAATAAGTTTGACATTTCGCAAACATGGCCCCTTCTTATGTTGTAGGCTGCATCTCCAATAAGCCCAAATCAACATGTTTGACATTCAGGGATAACAGTAGTTTCAGCCCACAACCTCTGGAGTGATGTGGGTGGTAGGCAGCTGGTTTAGATTCTAAACAAGTAGCAGCAAAAGCAGAGGCTTTTGTGATTGTAAAGCAATATTTGTTTTATAACAGTTGTGAAGTAGCCAAGTAAAAGTGGCATTTTCAAAATCTTTTTTTATTGAACATTTGCTTACAATGTTCAAGGCACAACATTCCACCTCTTGAAGTTGAATTTCCATTTCTATGCTTCCCAAAGCTGTAACTACCTACCATCTCTCCCTTTAAAAACCATTGAACATATGGGATCTATTATAAAATGCTATATCTGCTAGCAGAATTCTAACAACATTTGGCAGAAGCCTTAGGTTTTCAGCAGGAGAAGAAAAATAATTACTTCTATTTAAACAATAAAAACATTTACAAGAATAACATGAAAGTTTCACAAATTTCTGGTTACAGATGGGCTGTGTGAGAGCTACCTTCTGCTCTTTCCTATCCACAGGGAACAAAGAGAAAATACACCTGCCCTTGATTCAGTTTTCTGCTACAGTAAAGCATGCTAATGATGTAGGGCCAAATTGGCACCAAAGAATCCATTTAGAGGGAGGGGGAAGGGTGGAGGGAAGAGAATTAATGGGCCAACTTCTGAATTGATTTACACTGAAGACAGCCATGTTAATTCTGAATTGTTTGATGGAGCATATGCACATGTATGCATAACTTGTTAGATTATTATGTTGCTATTCCTAGAAAATTCACACATTACATTCATGGTTCTATCAGGAAGTATCTACCTTTTCAGTCATAAGATAGCATGCATTCATTAGGCTATACCTAGTCACTACTGACCCATTGTGGCTTCTATTGGGTGTATCTACACTGTAGAATGAATGCAGTTTTATATCACTTTAATTGTCCTTGGTCAGTGCTATGGAATTATTGGAGCTGTAGTTTGGTAAGACAGCAACACTTGTTGGCATAGAATATTAAGACCTTGAAAAACTACAGCTCCCAGGATTTCATAGCATTGACTCATAATAGTTAAAGTGGTATTACACTACATTGATTACACAGTGTAAATGAACCCATTGACTGCTCTGGCTGGTAACCAGTCTCTCAGATTATCTAGAGAAATCTTTCCTGTCCAGTGGCTCTTTCATACTATGCAATTAGAGTCCTTTGTTGCCACATTAACTGCTATAACAACATCCTATAGAACTCTAGGATTTCTTGTCTAGTGAGACACTGGAACTTTTTGGCTGAAAGTCCCTAATGGTTTTTTTCCTAAATGACAATTCCCAGGATCTATGGTGGTTAAAGTGGAGTCATGGTGGCATAATAATGTATTGCGAAAGGTCTCTAGTTATCTCAGATCTTGTTAAAACTAGAGATACTAGATCTAGGATCTTCTGTATGCAAAGCTCTCTCACCTTTACCTGCTTTCAGTCATCCTTTTACTTAAACGGACTTCTCTGTTTATTGAGCTCTACAGCTGTGATGAGTAGGGTGATCAAAAAGGCACCAGTTTATTAGGGAATTGAATGTAATGGGTTGCCTTTAAGTTCTTTACTGCGCATCGGACAGTCAGCTCAATGGGAGTGTGGTAAAATTCATGGCCACGATTGAAGTATTTAGATGCAAGATTGCTTTATCCTTTAAATATGTGATACTGTGCAAACCACTCAGAAAATAGTATTCAATTCTTCATATAGCAATGTTCTCCAAAAAAACTTTAATCTTTTTTTTCATATATAGTATAAAATAAAATTCTTCTTAAATTAAGAAGTATGTTTGCCATCCGGAAGTCAGTGCTGAGCTGATAAAAAGCAACAACAATAGAAATGCAAATCCAACTCAAACCATCCCTTCTAAAAAATTCAAAAATTATAAACATAGTAAACATAATAGCTGGGAACTGCACATTCTTGAATGTCCTCATTTAACAATAGTTCTGATTTAAAAATCGGGCAAGCTAGGAAGAAAATAGAGTTTAGAGCCACAGAAGAACAGATCCGCAATCAACAGAATGGAAATTTCAAATTGCCATATATTTAACTAGGAGAAGAGGTAGAAGAGATGGAAATTTCAAAAGGTGTCATTGTTCATTAATTATTTAAGATAATCAAGCACAAACTCACTTTAAAAAAAATCAAGATTAAGATTCCCGCACAGAATACCTACAAATAAGCAGAAGACTATAGATAACAACTACAGTCCAGCTATCTAGAAGAAGATATAGAGACTTAAAGAGGATAACACCCAATGGTCAAAATCCTACATTTTGATTGTGTAGCATAAATATCGCCATGTGAAGCTTTGTGTTGAATGGGCTACATGGCCCTTTTTATTCAATGGTAACTGAATATACAACTAAATGCATAACTGAAAGCACAAATGAAAGATAGCTTAGTGGATTAAACAGCTAACTGCAGGTTAGCTGTTTATGGGATATTTCAATTATTGTTTTAAATGTAAATTGTTATTATAATTGTCTCGTTTGGGCATCTAATGATTGCCAATTGTGAGGCCATCCTGAGCCCTCCCCTCCCCCTCGGGGGGTGGTAGTGAAGGGTGGGATACAAATGCATAAAATAAATAAAAATAATAATTCCCCTCAACTTTCAGAAATATTTATACATCTACTAGTTTCAGGGACAAAATCTTTTTTAAAAAAGCCACAACAGCTATCTCATTGAATGTCTCCATTATTAGCCAATAGAACTTCCATTCAGGGATATTTTACAAGCCCAGCACAGAGATTTACAAATTAGAAGTATCAGCCAGTCCCCTCTTTGCAGATTCATCAATTTATTGAAACTCTGGCTGGCTGCTACTATGGAGGGATAAGCCCCTCCCCTATCCTGATTGGGCCTTTCTGATGCTGAGCAGAATTCTGGAAAACATAGTTTAGGGCAGGGCTTTTTGAATTCTTTGGCATAGGGCTCCTCACCTTTCCAAACTTCATTTCCCAGAATTCTATACTTTCTCAGTGTCTTTCCCAGCAAATTCTGCTTTCTTCCTACCGCTTCTCTCTCTTAATGAGGTCATTAATTTAAAGAGTAATGGCAGTCTTTCTGGCTTTTCTGGAAATGAAACTGGGAAGCTTCCAAAATCCAAACAAAAAAGTATTGGGTAAGTCTCAATTCTGAAGTTTTTGGCACAGGCCAGGCCCATGAATCAGATATCATGGCGTAAGTACAAAATTTGATCTGACTTACGAGGACTAACAATACTTTGCATAGCCCTAATAACTAACTATGATAATTAGGTTTATAGCAGATTCAACCCAGCAACATTTGAAGGGCCACAAGTTATCTACTCCAGATTAGTGCTGATTTGCTTCCATTCAACTTAACTAATTGACAGACAAGATGACAGTGATTCTGTTCCAATTATGCAAAATACTTCTGTTGGCTTTTGTTGTGAGAAGAAATGATCCTTGCCATGAACATTTGCACATTTTCCAAGATGTTCTGAAAAAATAAACCCCAAAAAAACCTATGACAGAAGGCAAATAGCTAGCATCCGCAACACTGAAAACATATGTGCCAGCACACTTTGGAAATCGTCTAGCTTGGGTAAAATATGCAAATAAATGCATACATTTGGGAAACTGCACAAAATATGTCTGGATTTTCACATGGAGGAAGCTTAATATAAAAAGGGCAGGAAGAAAATACAGGTGGGACTTGAGAAATCTTATAAAGTTTAGAGTGAGTGTTGATCCCATCCCTAGTCTTCCCAAGAGAAATGCATGGTATAAACTCCGCCTCAGTCCTTAAGTGTACCTAAAGTGCAAAAAGGGAATATTTATGAGTCAGCCTTTGCTGATGCTCAACAGTTTGGGGAAAATTAGTCACGAAAGCCTTCTAAGCCCATTTGTCTCCATCCCACAAGCTGTAGACCTTAGGAACATCTCATCATCTTTAAAGTGCCTCGGAGTGTTCGACAAACTTTCTTTAGCCATTACTTTCCTGCACATCCTTTCCAAATAAATGAACTAATCAACTTAACCACCAGCTGTACCATTATCGAATACACAACTGACAAAGACCCCAAGAAAACAGCCAAGCCAACAGGAAAAACAGAGACAAAAACTGTAAAACCATATCCTGGTAAAAATATTCCTGTTTGATCCCTCAGAGAATGACCAAACAAGGGATTTAGGAAATTAACAATTAACTGGCCATTTTTTGGGAGTTGGAAAAACTTCAAAAAAGATTAAGCTATAACAGATTTGGCATATTAATTCTCCAATTTCAACTCTCTGAATCTGTACACTATATAGATAGATGTATGTATGATCTCCCGTGTATTTTACTTCTTTGTGCATTTGTTTCCACAATTTGCTTAATTTAAGCATCTGACATTGACTAATGTTCATTTGTCCACAATTCTTCATATTATTCACACTTAAACTCTTCACACTTTAAAGGATATATGTGGTGTGAGTCTATGCATACTTTATTTCTTTGAAAAATCTTGTGAGTGCAGATGCTTGAAATAAGATAAGCATTTTCTCACACAACATCTCCAAAAGTGTGAAAAGTTATTTTTGTCAAAATGATCACACTGAATGAATTTTCACTGCATTTTGCAAGACTTACACAAGTATCATACATGCACTCACAAAAGAAGATTTTCTGGGAAACAAATATATTTATTATTAATAAAATTTCATGACTTGTATGCATATGTTAAAGCTGAAGAGATATCCAGACTACTTGTCATAAAATCTGTGTTGGTATATTGGAGGAAAATTAGAATACACTTCAATTTGGGGAGATGAATAAATACCCTTGACTTAGTATCTATCCTAGCAATAGACAATATGGTACCTAAACAAAACAAAAAAAATCAAAGTGGAGGAAGATTTATTTTAAAAAAAACATTTATTTGGTTAGGTGTAAGTCATTTGTAACATTATTACAATTGCATATACACAAAAATATATTATTATTTTTACCCTATATAAAACATTCTATTGATTACATTCTATGCTTTACTGTTCTATACATCAATTACTTATATCTATCAATTTCCCCCCTCCGTCTTCCTCCCTCCCCTTCCCTCCAGGAACAGTTATGACTCTACTAATTGGTTTATAGTATTTGTTCAATCATAATTATTGTTTTGCTTTAGTTCCTTATATTTTCTTTTCTCTTTCACTCTAGCGATAAGGTTTTTCCACTTCAGCTCTCAGTTTTCCTTTGGATTACCATTCATATATTTTATTTTCCTTTCAGTTATGTAATCTTGGAGCATATACTCTGATAAATATTTTAGTTATTTCTAAAATTCCCACTTAAAATGGAGGAAGATATGAAAGCTGCCTTGAGTCATTATGAGGAGAAAAGTGGAATATAAACAAAGGCAATAATAATAATAATAATAATCATCATCATCATCACTAAAGGTTTTTGTGTGCATGTGTGTATCATACCACAAAATTAACTCTTTGGTAAATACTATACAATTATCAATTTCTTTTTACAGCCAACTTATATTTTATTAACTCATCCAGGAGAATTAACAAGTGTCTTTATGTTATACAACATTCTGCTCAAGAGTAAAGAAGCATTATTGGTTAGGGTTAATCTTCATGGTAGGAATAGTGCAGTTTGACACTACTTTAACTGCAGTGATTGACTGCTATGAATTCATGGAATTTGTACTTTGGTGAAACACTGTCATTCTTTGGTAGTGAAAGATAAAAGTAAAATTACAGTTCTCATTATTCCATATAACTGAGCCATGACAGTTAATATGGTATAAAACTGTATTAATTTTGCAGCAGAGAATGACATGCATCCTCCAGGGACTCCCATCTCCTCATTGTTAAAAGTGTGAGTCAAAATGTGTAAGCAATGTTAAGGAGAAGTAGATTCCAAATCCAACAAAATAATCCAAAGAGTTTTTCAAAATGAGAAAAATGGTATTGCATATGCTTATCCATGTTTGGCTATTTTTTGTTAGGCTTTATGAAGGGCTTTAGGGAGCATGGCAAGTACTATAGTAGCTCTACAGTAATCAATGAAGATGGTGTTAGTTATTGAGTTGCGCTACAAAGAGAAAAAGGAATACCAATTTCCACTTTGAACAAACAGATATGTAGAAGTACGGTTGACCTATAGCTGAGTATTTTACTAACAGAATCCTAGTGTGTTTTCTAATAGAATTGAAAGAAAGCTTGTGAACCAAATCTGTAAACTACTTCTGGTACCTCCTGAAGAAATAGTTCGGTTTTCTGTATTTGCTTTTGAAAAATACTAATTTATGTATTCATTTGAATCAATCTAATATTTACATAAATTTTCATCTTAAACATGTGAATACAAGTTCACAAACTATTGATAAAATGTTTTGGTGGGAGGTATGCTTTTTGTATTGTATATTTTAAAAATTATAGATGCTATTACTCAAATCTGTTTTAATTCAACACATACCTAAAATCACCATTATAAATCCAGACAATGCTGGTTAAATTTTCGCTAGACTATGAAGTAATGGAGAATTGTAATAGGAAATATAGCTGAATAACAAATAGAGAATTGAGGCCTTAATAGTCTGCATATTTTGCTTATTTATGGCCTCTGTATTACTCACATGATTATTTTATTTTTGTCTCAGTAAGCCATATAGTCCTGTAGATTTATCTCTGTAAAGCAATGCATTTTTTAATAATCCTTAATCTTTTTTAATCAGCCATTTTCCCTGCTGTTTGATGAATCTGTCTTCTATTGCCAGAATAGAAACATCATATTCCTTTCCTTAGTTCTCTTTCTTTATTTTTCTATGATAGTATGTGGCAGTAGAGTCATCAAAATCAAAATGAATGAATGAATTAGAAGGGGGGGATGATGATTCATCAAATTTAAGGATCACACATGGGACCTTTAGCATGGCTAGTGAAGCACTCACGTAAGAGTTCTCATTTGAAAGGAATTACAGGATCAGATCAATAAAGTAGATTTGTATTAATTGAAAGGAAATTTTAGTCAGTAAATGAATACCAGCAAATAATTTTTACATCCCTAATATGCAATACAAAAGATACTTTCTTGCTTCAGCAGTGACTATGCATAACAGGGTGGGTAAAATCCCACCTTGTGCAGTCTCTAGAGCGTACAGTTCTACTTTGCCCAGCTCCGTTATGGGATCTGTAGTTTGGTAAGGCACCAGCACTCTTTGGCAAAGAAGGCTAAAGACATTGTAAAACTAAACTCCCATGATTCCATAATATTCAGCCATGACAATTCAAGTGACGTGAAACTCCATTAATTCTACAGTGTAGATGCACCCTATGGCTTGGGATTGGTGGCAATAGCTGAATGAATATATACCACATTGTTTCTTTTTAATATAGCAAATAAGGTTAGGCAAAACTAAAAAAAGAATGAACATTCAATAAGCAAGTGAATCACTTATAGATGGAAAGACACTTTGTCTGAGTTGACATACATCTAATTAGCAGACTGTCTTCTGGAAGCATCCTATTTTCCAGCTGACACCTTACAATCTCTCTTAATGCAGCTTGAATCTTCATCTAGGCACTGCAAGGCATAATTGAATTAGTAAAAGTTGAAGAGAATATTGGCAGTCAGATTACCTTATAAATAGGGAGTTAGGTTTAAATAGAAGAAAATTAAAGTCCCTGAAAGAACCGGAAAAATTAATGACCCATCTGGATCTCCAATGAGCTTGCCTAGTGTGAACTAGGCTTGTGCATTTTGGCTGAAGCGCCTCTCTATAGCCAGGATGCAAGCAGAGAGCAATGGAGGCGCTCTTCCATTCTGATTGGCCCAACAGGCAGGACTCATAGGCAGCCTCCCCACATGCCACGTGGTACTGAATAGAGGAGGAGGAGCCATGACTGGCTGCCATGTGGCCCATTTCAGATAACAAAAAGGGGTGGCTGGGTCCTTACTGTTACAGCTAACAGAACAAGACAGATTGGCCAAAGCTAATTGACCAAACCGAATCCGTGCACAAGCTTAGTGCGAATGCTGTTAAACAAGTCCTATTTTACTGACTACATATACAATTAACTTATTTCTGACAACCCATATATTTATAAAAGCACAGCTAGCTCTGCTGTCTCACCACGTAGCTAAGTGTGAAAATGAAAGCATGCTGAATCTTATGAATATTTCTGTGCCTTGAAGATTCTGAAATGTTGGAACTGCAGAAGAGAAGTTGCTACAATTTAGAAGAGAGCTCAGTCAACGTTCACACTTCTATCTCATTTGCAGGTGATAAAATACGGAGAGGGATTATTCTAACTGCAGTGTTTAAGATAAACAGTAGGAAGAAATTTTCCTGCTTCTTGGCAGGGAGTTGGACTGGATGGCCCACAAGGTCTCTTCCAATACTATGATTCTATGATTCTATATCATCACAGGTAATTTAGAAGCTGTCAGCCATTGTTTGCATTTCTATCTATCTTTCAGTCTGGGGCACCCACAACTAAGTGGAATATTTTACCAGAAAACTGAAATTTTGAGTGATTTTGGCTGTCATCCAAGTTACAGAGCAGGGTTCATATCAACATTCCAGTGGAGTGGGTTTCTAAAAACAAAAAGAGGATTTTTCCTACTCGTTCTCACCACAGTACCTTCTCTCACTCCCCAATCCAATCTCTATAAAAATTCATTCTCTACCACACAATCCACACAATCCATTTAAATCAATCTTAATCCACATCTCTAGCTTTACTTACCATTGGGATATCATTCTACAGCTTCCCCACTGAGAGAGAGAGATGTTAAAAAAACCTTGCACCTCTTTGAGGGTATTAGATATAGACTCAGTAAAATACAGCAGGAAAACAGAGAAAGTCTCCATTGTAGCAGTGCTGAATTTTTTGAGTCAAAAGCAAAAGAAAAAAGAAAACAACAAGCAGGAGCTCCTATGGTCCTTTAGTGTATTAAGCAGAGCTCTGAACAGCAATAGCTATATTTTAGAAAGTAAAATACTGTAATATCAATAAGGAAATGTAGCAACGTGAAATGGGAGCTCATTCTCCTCCAAAAATCTTCCCAAACATTTGTCTAAAAACTGCAATGAACCCAATGGAAACCTCTTTAGCCAATTATAGCTAAGAGTAAGACCCACAATTCAAGTAAATTGCTTCCAAATTGCTTCAGAGATTTTTAATTCTGAAATTTGGGGGAGTGCAGAGGAAGGAAACAAACCTACTATTTCAACTGGTCTTACTAACTGGATATAGTAAGGAGGTAAGGATGCTCATGGCTCAGAAAACAAGTGGCAAAAATATTGTCTTGTGCAACCTTCTGAGGGAAGCAATGATGAGGTGGGAACTTGACACTCTGGCTGACATTCTGAACCCACAAAAGAATCAGGTTTTTTATAGCATTTATCTAATGCAACCCAGAGTCCATTGGCTATGATCAGTTGAAAGACAAGAGAGAGTAACTGTCAATAGGAGCAAGAGCTATATGTGTCAAATAGTCAAGAAAGCCATGAATTGGAGTCAGGATTCCAGTAAGTAATTGACCAGTCCAGGGGACATAAATCTCATCAGAAACACCATTTCACACTGATCACTTGAAGAGGAAGACTGAAGTTGTTCTAAGCAAGATACCTGGTGTTCATAACTACCATGTGTTAGACATGTGCATTCAGGGAAAAAAATTGTCCTGTTTTGTGTTTCCTGGCTTTTGTTGGGGCCTCCGATCCATCTTTTGTAAGCCTCCTAAATTGGGAGGGTTGTTTTCAGAGTTTTTTTGTTTCAGGGCCCAAAGATCAGACAGTGGGGGGGAGGGGATTCCCACACACTGGCTCCCCTTCCTGGCATGCATTCTTCTTATGTGGTACCTGCTGTTACTACTCTAGAGTAAGAAGCACTTGGCTGTAGGTACTGGCAGGCACCCATGCTTCCAAGCCTGCTTGCACACCCCACCACACATCCACTCTCCTTGAAGGCAAGCAGGCCCAGAGCTCAGCTGCAGGCACGCTCTGGGATGCACTGGACTTCCTTCTTTTCCTCCTCCACCCCCTTCTTGTTTTCCTCCCTGAAGTGGGGGTGGGCAACTGTGAAACCTGGGAAGCAGGAGGGCGAGCCCTCAATCAACTTGGCTCCTTGCCAGACCCTAAGGCACTATCGGCCGATGGTGTCCGAGTGATACCCCCCTCAAGGAGGCATCCAGGGACGCCCGGCAACGTGGTGCAGAGGGTGAGCTCAAACTGAAGCCGGAGCGAAGGCTCCCGACGCTCCATGGCGACCGGCGCAATAGAAAGAAGAGAAGATCTATGAACACGAACATAGGATTAAGAAAGCAGAGGTCACACAAGAGTCTAAGCTGACAAAGAAAGGAAAAAAAAAGAGAAAGACAGATTACAACAGCTATAACTCCCGGCACGAGACTGATTGGGAAACAAGGACTGAGACAACGACACAAGCAAGGTAATATAGAATAAAATAAGACAAGATCTACTTGGAAAAATAAGACAAGGTCTATCTGAAAGGTCTATAAGGTGCCATAGAAGGGCAAAGAAACTTTTAAAAGAGAGAGTAGTACCAAGCGGGAGCTAAATTTGAATCTAACTTCCCGTCCCCTGATAATCCAGCTGGGTAGAGCCAAAATAGGCTCCCTCCCGTCAGGGACTGCAAAACTCAAGCCTTCGAGAACCCTGACGGCCGAACCCCTCTAGGCTCGCCCGACAGGGAACTCAGGCAGAAGAGTACAGCGGGCTGGAAAACAGAACAGGGGAAGGTTTTTCCAATACCACAACATAATAATAAGGAAAATAAGAAGAGCGGAGCAGTCCAAGCTCTAAAAGGGAATAACAAATAAATTGGAGGAAAATTGAGAAGGTGCCGGAAAGCTACAAGAAGAGGAGCGTAAAGCCTCCTCCACCCTCCTCCACCATTTTCTTTTTCAAGGAATAGTACATAGAGGAGAGAGGGGAAAAAAAGTTTACAAAAACCCCGCGTGGACTGACCTTGAGGCAAATACTCCCAATCCTTATCGGCTGGTCTCCTGTGCCCAAGCACTGGCAGAGAGCCAGGAGGTGATCGGCGGGTGGAGCGCAGAGGTCAGGAGGCGGAGAGAGGGAGCGAGGGACGACCCGGACGGACGCGCGGCGCGAGGAAGACTAAAGGAAACAACGCGAGACAACGCGAGACAAAGTGAGAAAGGAAACTGGGAAAAATCTCGCGAGAAGAGAACAACGCGCTGACGTAAAGGAAAACGCGGAAGAAGAGGATAAACAAACCGCGAATAGAGAAAGGACACAAATAAGCAACAAACAAGGGGAGAATTAAAGAGTAGAAGATACCCAAACGACTTTAAAGGAGACGGAAGAAACTAGAAGGTAAGACCCTTTTAAAACAATAGAATATAGAGAAAAAGTATTAAATAAATACAAGAAGGTAAAATAAAAGGACTGAAACTTGATTACAGCAAAATAGGTCAGTGTAAGAAGGACAGACAAAATTGACCAGAGACATACAATAGACACAGAGACAAATTTCAACAAAATACGAAATGGCAACCCAAAGCACAAAAGGGAAAAGCACACCTGCAGCAAAGATAAGTCAAACAAAAAAAGATTCTCTTACGGAAGACAATGCCCTCAATCAAATTCTAGCCGAAATCATAAAAATTTCAACAAAACAAGACTCCCAACATAAAGAACTACAGGAAGAAATCAAAAATATGAAAGCAGAACTCAAAAAAGACATCAACAAGCTACAAGAGGATTTAGACAAAATAAAGAAAGAGAATCAGAAAATCACAATGGAGCAAGGAAAAATGGATAATAAGGTACACAAAATGGAGAACGCAACCCTAAAAGTACAACAGCAACTGGAACTGATGGAGAATCGTGAACTTGAATACCAACTAAGAATAAGAAACCTGGAAGAGACCAAAGATGAAAACGTGAAACAGATTATGATTGAATTACTAGCTGATCTGATGGACGAGAGCATAGAGGTAATTGGAAATGACGTAGACAGGGTATACCGAGTGCCCACGGGCTATGCAAGAAAGCATAACACTGCAAAGGATATAGTAATCACTTTCTGTCGAAAGAGCACCAGAGACGCCATATTGAAAGAAAATGCAAAAAAGAAGGTATTCTACAAAGAGAAAAAAGTAACAATAATGAAAGAAGTTACGCAGCAGACGCTTATAAAAAGGAGAAGATACACCTTTCTGACGGATGAATTAAAGAAAAGGAGAATAAAATTTAAATGGGAAAAAATTGAAGGAGTTACAGTTACATTCAACGAAAAAAGGTTCTGGCTCAACACGGAAGAGAAAGCCAAAACTTTTTACAAGGAACAACTCAAAGCTAACCCAGAAGAAGCAACACAAAGAAATTTTCATGTCAAAACAACAACTCAAAGCGTAAAAACACCAAAACAGTCGAAAAAGACTGAACGTTCAGAAAATAACCAAGAAACCAAACCCGAAAAAGAAGGAATTGGGAAGGAGGAAGATGACGAAGATGACAGGGGCGAGATATCATGGAGAAAGCAAGATGAAAGAGAAAATAAACGACTAAGAGAGTTTTCACCAATAAATTATCAACTAATTCCACCGGAGGTCTTGCAATGGGAGATGGTAGAAAACAATTATGAATAAAGACTTCAAGATACTCTCCAATAATATCAATGGCCTCAACTCCCCAAAAAAACGTAATAAAGTCTTCAACTACCTGAAACAAAAAAATTTGGACTTAATTGCGTTACAAGAAACGCACATCTCGAGTAGACATACAAGACTTCTCACAAATAAAAAATTAGGAAATGAATTCTATGCATCGAATAGTAAGAAGAAGAAAGGGGTAGTTATTTATACGAAAGACTGGCTAAATGCAAAACTAGCTTTTAAAGACATGGAGGGACGATATGTGGGTATCATTATCGAAATAAACAATCAAAAATTACTGATTTGTAACATTTATTCACCAAACGGCGCCAAAGGCAAATTTATAAAAGACCTCAAAAAAGAAATAGATAAACAAAATTGGGATGAAATAATAATACTGGGCGACTTTAATGGGGTAGTCGACATAAATTTGGACAAAACAAATAAAATACAAAGCAAAACTAAAAGCATGAAAAACACAAACAGAACAAGCCAATTACCAAAGATTTTTATGCAACAATTAGAAAATTTAAATTTAAAAGACACATGGAGATTACATAAAGGGCCCATAAGAGATTATACATTCTATTCAGGACGATACTCAACGTGGTCGAGAATTGACATGATTTGGGCAACCAACTCTATAAATCTTAAAGTTAAAAAAATTGACATATTGGCTAGAACGCATTCAGATCATTGTGCTATAGAAATGATAATCAAAGGAAAAGAGATGAGATACAGATGGAAGCTAAAAGATCATGTATTAAACAGAGAAAAAGATATTGAAAAAATTAGGACATTATTGAAGGAATATTTAGACCTAAACAAAGGGGAGGAGACATCCCAATATACGCAATGGGAGGCTATGAAAGCTGTCATGAGGGGGTACCTCATACAGCAAGAGGCCAGACTAAAAAGAGAGAGTAACAAGGAAGTCAAGGATATCTTGGAGAAATTAACAGAAAACGAAAAACTATTAAAACAGAACCCCAAGGATAAAAAAAGAACACTAATCATAAAAGGGCTCAACAAACAATTGCAACTATTACAAAACGAAAAATTGGAAAAACAAATGAAATTCGCAAAAGTAAACTATTTCCAAAATTCGAATAAAATTGGCAAATGGCTAGCCAATAAAGTTAGGAAACGAAAACAAAAACAGATGATATCCAAAATACAAGTAGACGACAAAACTTACACAGATGAACAGGGCATTACAAATGAATTCATAAAGTTCTACAAAGATCTCTATAAAGGAATAGAAGTAAACAAAGAAAAGATAACAAAATATCTCTGTGAAACAAATATGATAAAGCTAACTGAAGAGCAAAGAGAAGGTTTAAACGGAGCAATATCGATGGTTGAAATAGATACAGCGATAAGGAAATTAAAAAAAAACAAAGCCCCAGGGCCAGACGGCTTCACAGCTCTCTTCTACAAATTATTTCAGAATGAGATAAGCCCGTTATTCCAAAAAATTGCAAATAATATACTGAAAGAAGGAATTATCCCAAAATCATGGGAAAAGGCAAATATAGTTCTAATACATAAAGAAAACACCGAAATAACCCAAATTAAAAATTATCGCCCAATTTCGCTCTTAAATAACGATTATAAATTATTCGCTACAATCATGGCAGAAAGATTAAAAATTTTTCTAAAAGACTGGGCATCAATAGAACAATCAGGATTTTTACCTAACCGACAAATAAAAGACAACACTAGAACTTTAATCAATATAATTGAATATTATGAAAAACACACAGAAAAGGCTTTGGCTCTACTCTTTGTAGATGCCGAAAAAGCATTCGACAAGGTAAATTGGAGTTTTATAAAATTACTAGCTAAAGAATTGGACATGGGATTTTGTTTTAGAAATGTAATAAATGCAATTTATGGAAAACAAGAGGCCACCCTGGTAATTAATGGACAAGAGACTGAAAAATCAATACCAATCTCACAAGGTACAAGGCAAGGCTGCCCACTGTCCCCCTTACTTTTCATTTTAGTCATGGAAATTTTGGTTAAAAACATAAATAGCGATAAAAATCTAAGAGGGCTGAGAATCCAAAAAAAAGAATACAAATTAAAAATGTACGCAGACGATGTAGTGTGCTTTATTGAAAACCCAACAAATAATATTAAAGATTGGTTAAAAAAAATTGAAGATTTTGGTAGTCTTGCGGGATTCAAGCTAAACAAACAAAAAACCAAATTACTTACTAAAAATATGAACGAGAAAGCAAAAGACACGCTACAAAAAGTAACAGGGATTCAGACGGTATCCAAAGTAAAATACTTAGGAATATACGTAACCAAAAGCAATATTGCACTAATTAAAAATAATTACGAAGTTCTTTGGAAAAAAATCCAGAAGGATTTGACGAAATGGAAGAACCAAAACCACTCCCTCATGGGGAGAATTGCACTAATTAAAATGATTGTGTTACCACAATTATTATTTCTGTTCCAAACTATTCCAGTGATTAGAAATAATTACCTTTTCAAAAAATGGAATTCAGATATAACCAAATTCATATGGAAAGGGAAAAGGCCGAGAATTAGTTTAAAAATAATGACGGATGATAAAAGGAGAGGTGGGATGGGACTGCCAGATCTTAGGACATACTACGAGGCCTGCAACCTGGTGGCAATCAAAGATTGGACAAAATTAAAGAATAACCACATATTAACATTAGAGGGACACGACTTAAGGGCTGGGTGGCACAGCTACATATGGTATGATCGGAGGAAAATAGAAAAATTTTTTGCAAATCATATGATAAGAGCAGCCCTCATCAAAACGTGGGAAAAACATAAAAATAGACTGTTTAGATACACCCCACTCTGGATTTCGACATTGGAAGCAAAACAGAAAAAAGAACTAGGGATTGAAAATTGGCCTACCTATAAACAACTCTTAAAGAAAAACGAAGAAGGAAAATTAATTCTAAAATCTTACGACGAACTTCAGAAAACAAACCTCAAAGTCACATGGCTAACTTATTACCAAATTCGAGAGGGATATAAAAAGGACGAAAAATTAGGATTTGAACAAAACAAGGGATTGTGGGACATAATTATGGAGAAAGAGAAAAAAATAATAAAAATACTATATAAACAATTACAAACCTGGAATACAGAAGAAGAACAGGTTAAAGAATGCCAAATAAAATGGGCTAGAGATTTTGGATATACTATCACATCAGACCAATGGGAAGAAATTTGGACAACAAAAATTAGATATTCAGCAGCCAGTGATATCAAAGAAAATTGGTTTAAAATGTTTTATCGCTGGCATTATACGCCAGAGAAATTAGCTAGATTTAAAAAAAACAATACAATTTCGGACAAATGTTGGAAGTGCGAAAAGAGAACGGGCACTTTCTTCCACCAATGGTGGGCTTGCACAAATATCAAAAGATTTTGGAATAATATCCATAGGGCATCCCAAAAAATATTAAAAATAACTTTCACAAAAGCCCCCGAGACATATTTATTAGGAATACTTAAGGAGACCAAACTGAATAGAAATCAGGACAAAGTCTTATTTTTATTGAGTACAGCAGCCAGACTAGTCATCGCAAAAAAGTGGAAGCAGAAAGAAACACCAACATTAGAAGAATGGATTACAAAAGCCTTCGATATAATTCAAATGGACAATCTAGCTGAAAGAATAAACGGAGTAAGGAAAAAAACTGACTGGACAGGTTTTACGGACTATTTAAAAACAAAAGAAATCCCCATCATGATTGATTTAACAAATTTTTAGAAGAGAAGATGAAATGCCTACTATCTTGTCAGCAGAAACAAATCAGAGTCTGAAGGACTATCATACAGAAGAATAAGACTCTTGAAAAACCCTGGGAAGTCAGAGCACAGAAGAAAACGGTGTTGGTGATGGAACCTTCCCTCCCCCCCCTGTCCTAAATTGTCCTTTATCTCCTAGCCCTCACAAACCCCTCCCCCCTCCCCCCCAACCCCAAACCCACCTACCCTAATCCCTGCCTCTCCCTATTTATTTTTTCACCCCTGTGTAGTATGCAAAAATCAATAAAAATAATTAAAAAAAAAACTTGGCTCCTTGCCTTGGAAAGTGTGTGTGTGTGTGTGTGTGTGACAGGACATGCAAACTTGAAGGCTCAGAGCTCGGCTGCAGGTGCACTCCGGGACTGCCTGCCTGCATGCCCTGCCACACACACACACTCCTTCCAGGGCAAGGAGACAAATTGATTGAGGGCTTGCCCTCCTGCTTCCCAGATCACCCAGTTGCCCATTCCTACATCTGGATCCCAAAAGGGGAGCAGCATTGGGGTGGAAGACAAGATTTTGGATGAACATGAAAGCACGCTGTAGGCAAGCTTTTTTGTTGAGCAGATTTTTGTGTGGGGAGGGGGCTTCCTATTTTATGCTTCCGAATAAACAGAAGACATGAAAGAAAAGGTAGGAAGAGTAGGAATAAATTGTGTGCACATGTCTACCTTTTATAGGTGCCACAATAATGCAATCCATAGATTCCAGGCAATATTTGAGAGTGTTCTATAGCTGCACTTCTCCCGGTGCCTTAACTGCAATCTCTTTCTCCATCTGCTGAGAATAGTCTGAGCAAACACTTTCTCTAGGACTGGGATGGTGATGTTCTTCCAGCTGCCCCACCTACTCTAAATCAAACTTGGCCTGCAGAAGTAAAGGTGGGTTTGGATGGCCATGAGATATTCCTTGTGATTTCCCCCACCGGTGAGTGATTTTTTTTGCTTTCCTTCTTGTTCTTTTTCCACTGACTTCTCAAGAGGGCATAGCAACCAGGGGCAATGGAGGAGGAGACTGATTGTTAGAGCCACTTGGGAGTTCCCGTTTTTATCTTGTCTGATCTATCTCTTCCATGCCTCACAGATGATATTTTCAGAAAAACTTTACTTCCTTCCTCCTTAGCTCTCCTATCCAGCATAACAAACTTATTATCTTAATTTTAGATGAAGTTCATTAATAAAATTTAGTTTCATTTTACTCTAAACAAATTTTCTACTTATCCAGGCCTGACCCAGTGAATACACACACATCCATTAGGAGAAGCTACACTTGCTGGCTCAGAGGGATAATAAGCCATCATATAATCTTCTGGTATTGTGCAGCATACAGGCTGGATCAAAGAAGTGTAGAACCAGGCAGCTTTATAAGCTGTCAGTTGACTCTATTCTTGATACTTCCTCTTTAGTGAGCACTGTTCAGGTTGAACTGAAAATGAAGCTGAGCACAATTGCATTTCCCAAGAGGGCCAAGTGGCAAGTCGTTTGGAGAAGTAGTGATGTTGCTGTCCATGGTTTGGATATGGCAGGATATTTTAGTTGTGGTGTTGCAGTAGAAAATTGTGCCACAGTTGAACTTTAGGGAAAAGCCATGTTTATGGTCTGGTATTACTGTACCCAAAGTGGGCAGGGATATACCAACTCAATTGCTGTAGGATGGAGATTTGGTGTGTCATTTAAGCTAGATTTCACTGGCATTCTCTCTGCATTTCATTCTTATATGGGCACAGATGGCCAAATGTGACATCAAGACAGCATCGTGCCTCCTCTTGGTTCCACCTGGAGACTTTCAGCTATTGGGATTTGTATGTTAGCTTCTTAGCACAAGCTTCTCACAGCTCATCCTTGATCGTCATTTATATGGTGAAAGAACCAATGCTCTTTATCTTTGATATCATAGCAGTGAAACTAATCTCCCAAGACTGAAATGAAAAGGCAGAGAGCCAGCAAAACAAATTGGTTTGAACTGCATACTATCCTGGGTCTTCCCTCTCACCCCTAACAGTGCGCACAAAAAAATTCCCCCTTTGTACAGTATTAGATGCCATCCAAATGATCTGAAGCATATAGCAACCTCTGCATTGATTCCAAGTCTCTGATAATCCCTGTCACCTCTTGCTGCCTATGGCAACTCTCCTCATCCCTTTGACAGTGCTGTCAAGTGCTGATGTATCTACAGTGAGGGAAGTTGTATGGCCGCCCACAGCTTCCCCACTGAGTTTCCCCAGCTGTTCAAAGTGACAGGAGTTTATTTTGTTACTTTTATTTAATCATTTTAATTTATACAGAATTGATTTCATGGGCTTTGGACATGGTTATGCGTAACAAGCTCATCCATTTCAAAGTGAGGGGCAGAGGGATCTTTCTAGGATGCTATACCCCAAAGCAAATTTCAAATTGCAATGTTCTCTTCTGGAGGATGTCTCCAAGTGTTATGTTACTATTATAGGAAGCCATGTATACACATTTACATTGATGGATTACAGCACCGTGGCACTGAATCTATTATTCACATGGGTTGTATTATTGTTATTATACCATCATAAAATGCCATGCACACTCCTGTGGTTATTAGTACATGCTTGTGAATCTCTCAAACACTTGTTCAGTTCTTCCCCCTTTTAGGTCCAAATTTTATTTTATTCCACAATTTTATTTCAAAATATATTTTAAGTATTTCAGGATTTGAAGGGTGGCCTGAAGATCCTTAGGAAATGTACAGGTTACCTTGTTGCTTGATAGTTACTTTACCATGGGAACTGTCGGTTTCTTAGAGCAGCTTATGGCTTCTGATTGCAATGCCCATTACTCCTGGGCATGAGAGCATTCTATCCCAAATAGCATTACAGTAACTGAAAACTGCAGTTGAGCATTTGCTAATACGGCGTAGGCATCTGAAAAAAAAGGGGTCAACAAACTTCCCAGGAGAATTTGGATGCAGCAAGCATAAGTGCTCCTAGGTATAAATGAACCATTTATCATATGAACAATTTTTAGTATCTCACTCTCTGAAATGCAAGAAATTTGGAGAATGAGGAGGAATTTCATTTGAGGCAGAATTATAAATAGATTTAAAACAGAAACCATGCAAAACAAATGACTCTCTCACACTCTCACTCTCTGTATGTATATGTTGATATAATTAAACAATCCAATTAAAATGTTATAAAATGAATAATTGTTTAATTGTATTTAAAACGTACCAAACAAGGGGAAAATACAGCATCTACAATTTTCTACAATAAAAATCTAACAACCCCAAAACCCATATCATGATTTCTGCTATATCCAGGTCCCAAACCAAAAAGTCTTTGCTTACTGGCAGAAGAAGAATAGAGAGGGGAGCTACCCATATTAATATATCCTACCCATTTCCAGAGACCATGACTAAAAACACAACACTGGAAACAATCAAGGGTTTTGCTAAACTTATTCTGGAAAATTTGTTTGTGCTGATTAATTGCGTAACCTATGACAAATCATAATTATTGAACACTTAGTTAATCTACAAACATTAAAAGAGATAGACTCTGTATTTAGCTAGAAGGGGAAATGGACATTGGATCAGCTAACAGATACTTCTTGAACTAATATGGTCTCATTTAAATTTTTACTATTTTCCCATCTAGTCATTTGTTAACATTGCTTGGCAATAGCTTTAATCCAAGTGCAGGAGATGGTGACCTGTCTGAGACAGCTGACTTCATCTTAATGCATACCTCTTTGTGAGTATGGTTTTTTAATGTTCTCAATTTGCCTGTTGATAAAGCTGTTGTTTGCTCACTTAATAAAATCTGTGACTCTTCACAAAATCAATAGGTGTATGCTTTAAAAGCTTCATTTCTTCAGTTAACTGAACCTGAAAACATCATTAAGAGCATAATATTGGCACCAACAGGATGTTCTGGTTAAATTAAAACCATGCTAAAAGACCCACAACCTTGAGAAGCTGACAAATTGTAAACTCTGCAGACAGCAGACAGCTACTGAAGAGAGTGGATGGGTTTTCAAGGCATGTTGATATAATAGTATAGTCCCATAAACATCTACTAAAAAGCAAATACAATGCGATTCCATGGGGCATATTTTCAGGCAACTAGATCTGATATGGAAACCTTCTGAGGGAAATATATAGAAGATAAGCTTCTATTTGATTTAGAATACTTCTATTATAAATATATAATTTTCACAAACAAGAACATAATATTTCTGAGTTTTTCCCCCTATTGGGTCAGATTAATTTTTTCCACATGTTTTCAAATGATCTTTATCATTTTTTTTTGAGGGGGTTGATAACTTTTTTGTTTTGTTTTTGTAAAAGACATTGTTGGAGTTCTTATATATTGTTCTTTACACTTCAAAATGAGGACAAAAATATGTTGCGTAGTGGACATTTTTTTGATATTATTAAACAATCTGTGTCTTGACATTATTGAGTCATCTTTTATTAGAAAGAACAAGAAAATTTGTGAAAGTTCTTTATCTACAAAGATTTTTCCTCTGTAACAAAAAAAAAAAACACCCACCCCATCTCATCCCATATATATTAAAAGGACTCTACAACCCCACATAATATTTTCAGGTTGTACAGCAGCTAGCACTGGGTTGAACTGAATGGGGATATTTTCCTTCTGTGAACTCTAATAAATTAGTTAACAGTATTGTTTGATCCAAGCCATCTATATTTTCTGGAAAGCAGACTGTAGTAAAAATCAAAGCTATCTGGGCAGGGGGGAACAAAGAAGGAATCCCACAGCTGCCACCAGTATAGCGTAGATCAAGAGATATCTGGGCAGGGGGGAACAAAGAATCCCACCGCTGCCACCAGTATAGTAAAATTAAAGCGCCACAGCTTGGGCAGGGTGGTCAAAGAATCCCACCTCTGCCACCAAAGCAAGGGATGATAAAGTATTATAGATGACCGATGTTATTGGTAGTATTAGCCGCCGCCACCTCAGCTTTATTGGTCTGAGGAACCAAAGGTGTGAATGTGTTATAGGTAAGGCGTGTTTGCCCTGGTTCTTCTATGGCTTCTTCACTGGCTGACTGGACTTTAATAGTGCTTGACAAACTGAAGCTAGTTAAAAGTGAACTGGAAAAGGTTTATTGAGCTTTAAACAAACATGTACTCATGGAATGAGCGGTACAGAAGCGTAATTCAGTTGTAGAGACTTAGTTCAATTAAACAGTTAGTTCTACTGACCAAAAAGCTTTTAAACCTGTGAGTTTCCTTAAACACACTGTTCTATGCTTAGAAACAGTAACTCTTAGAGAACAGACTCCTGTCTGTCTCACACACAGGGCAATAAGATATCTTAAACTTATCATAAGTTTAATAAGACAAAACTCTCTTTTACTGGTCATCTCAACACAGTAAACCCTAGCCTTGGTCTCAACCTTATTCCCTAACCTTAAGGCTCACTTTAAAAACTCTTCTTTCCTGTCAGAACCCTATCTAGCTTCCTCTCCCTAAAATTCTATCCTTCTGTGTCTGATGTCAAGACACTTCTCTCTCCTGTCACAAGCTGACAGACTTTTCCCCTCTCTCAACCGACTCCTCCCCCAATTGCCCTAACCAATCAGGAGTCGGCTTGACTCCTCCTCCTGCCTCTGCCTGCCTTTCAAGATGAAAGCTACTGATATTCAGGCTTCGGCCTGGTCGCCTAAATGGTAGATTTCACTACACAGACATTATTAACTCAATATATTGTTGTCCCATGTAAAATGAGCCGTTTCCCTTATTAACAAAAATACAGATGAGAGAAAAATACTTTGCCAAGGCAAATTACAGCTACATCTAAATGAGGTTCTATGGCACTTTAAACCTTTCCTAGTGGATAATTCACATAAAGCAAGATGAGGGGAGTACTTATTTGTCTCATAAATCCTTCTCTAGAGTTTTTACTCATGATATTTCATACCCCTTTTTGTAATGTGTACACATAAATCCAGAATTTGGGAGTACATGATGCTCAGGAGAGAGAAAAAAGTTGTAGAAAAGTTAATCATTTTGCTGCCATCATCTCCTTGGGAGCATACTCTCCCATTGGTGTTTTCCAAGGGACCATAGGTGGTTGGATGCTTTGTTCTGCATAACTGCAATATAACATTTAGTCTTTTCTTTATGTGTGGGGTTAAACCATTAGATTAGGTCACTTGAAACGTCCTCATACAAGGATATGCAAATGCATTCATTTTATGATCTTAATAACCAAGCACATTGTGGTGTGAGATATTTCTAGCATGTCACATAAGCCATTCATTATTTAGCCAGGGGACACAGTCCAAGAGATCAAGCTTAACTCTTTGTAGGATTGTAATCAGGTACATCAAAGGCTCATAAACTAAAATAAAATGCCCTGATGGTCCCAGCAGTTTTTGCAGATACAAGAAATTTAGCTCACATAGAATCATAGAATCATAGAATCAAAGAGTTGGAAGAGACCTCATGGGCCATCCAGTCCAACCCCCTGCCAAGAAGCAGGAATATTGCATTCAAACCACCCCTGACAAATGACCATCCAGCCTCTGTTTAAAAGCTTCCAAAGAAGGAGCCTCCACCACACTCCGGGGCAGAGAGTTCCACTGCTGAACGGCTCTCACAGTCAGGAAGTTCTTCCTAATCTTCAGATGGAATCTTCTCTCTTGTAGTTTGAAGCCATTGTTCCGCGTCCTAGTCTCCAAGGAAGCAGAAAACAAGCTTGCTCCCTCCTCCCTGTGGCTTCCTCTCACATATTTATACATGGCTATCATATCTCCTCTCAGCCTTCTCTTCTTCAGGCTAAACATGCCCAGTTCCCTAAGCCGCTCCTCATAGGGCTTGTTCTCCAGACCCTTGATCATTTTAGTCGCCCTCCTCTGGACACATTCCAGCTTGTCAATATCTCTCTTGAATTGTGGTGCCCAGAATTGGACACAATATTCCAGATGTGTCCAATATTCCAGATATTCCAAACATGAATAGCTGTTTACTAAACTTGCACAAACATTTCAGAAGTCATATTAAAATTTGTTAAATCTATACTTCTGAAGTGATATTAGGTGCATGGCCTGCACCTAAAACTTAAGAACCAAAACCTACCCTATCTTTTCTCATTTTAATTTTGTAATGCTCAGAAGTCTCCCAAAGTCAGTTTCATATTCATGTCAAGCTGCCAAAAAAGCTCCCATTCCTCTCTAAATTAATGACCCCTTACCATTAGAAGAAGAACAGCAGGGAAAAAACAGAATTTGCTGGGAAAGAAAACACAGAAAAGTAGTTTGAGAAGGCTAGGAGCCCTATGGCAGAGAATGCAAAATTCCTTGCCCTAAACTACATTTCTGAGAAGCCCTAATCAGGGGAGATTTATCCCTCCATAGCAACAGACAGCAAGAGTTCCAATGAATGGTTGAATCTGCAAAGAGGAAGCCTGACTGATACTTCTAGTGAATAGGTAAGTAAGTAAATAATAATGGTAATAATAATTTTATTTATTTAAATCAGTGCCGGACTAGGAGGAAATCCCTAAATGGATAGCTCCTGGTCCTTCCAACTCAATAGGGGAAGCATATTAATTAGTTTAGAAGCCAAATGGTCAACTGCCAGGAGAGTTTTGATTGTACATTTCTGTCTGGAAGAAGGGAGTTGCACTAGATGGTCCTTGGGGGTTCCTTAAACTCTAAGATTCTATGGAAATGTAGAATTGGCAAATTTTGGTTTCTATTTGCTAATATGAGGGACATCCAATGAGATAGTTGGTGTGGCTTATTTTTTTAAAAAACTTTTGTCAATTTTTGTTTTAAAAATCACTAAAATCAGTAGGTGTATGAATATTTCTCAAAGTTGGGGAGAATGATCCTCTGTATCTTGTATCATTGTATTAAAATCTTTTTGTGTTTTTTAAAAATCTTGTTTACAAAACTTTGAAAGTTTCCCAAAACTTTGTGAATAAGTGAAATGTTCTGAAATGTGATGGGCTAACAGTGGTAAATATGCCATTGTAGCAAGTTTCACCCAATAGCTGTAAAAATGGGGGAGAAAGAGGTCTCTGAAGTTTCCCCAATTGTAGTAATTATTGAAAATTACTATAGCAAAGAAGTAATGAAATTTCATTACTCTCGCTATAGTAACAAAATTTTCACTAACTATACTTTAGAAACACTTTAGAAACAAGACACCAGCATGTCCTAATTTTGTAATTACTTTTGAAACATTTTAATTGATCACACATGCCTACTGTTTACAACAATTATTGCCTTCATTCAATGAAAAGAAGTAAAGAAGAGGCACTCACCTTCCCCTTACCCACAGCAAGGATTATGAGAGGAGTGTTCTGCAACAGAATTGTTCTTGTTTCTAACAATTGTTTGTTATATTTTTTCTGTTTTATTCTACATATGTTCCAAGGTATGCTGATAGTGACCTACCAGCTTCTAGTAATATTGGAAGCACCATGGTTGAACTGGGATTTGAATCCAGATCTAGAAGTAAATACATCTAGCACTCTGTCTGCTCTACACCACTTTTTTTGAAAGCCACCATGGACTTAGCAGTTTTTCCTTTTTTTAAAAATTAAGGAACAACTTTTATCAGTCTTTCACTTGTGTGATTTACTGCCAAAACAGTTTCTTGGGCATCTCAGCATCAATAAGTCTGGCCAAATTCTGTTAATTATTTTCACCTGGTTAGCCTCTTTAATTGTTGTTGATTTCTAAATTCTGCCAATATAATGTTAATTAATGTTCAGTGAAACATTCATTCTTACATTATCAGTTGGGATTCTGTTCCCATAATTACCCAAGAGCATCCAAGAACAGGATTCATTTTCATATCTGCTTGGTAAATAATTAGTTTTGCATTGACTCATCTTTTCTATATTTCTTACAAACTACATGAGTGTATGGGGGAGGGAGAACATCAATAAAGCTGTAAGAACCAAAAAGTGTTTCTCCATAGTAGGCTGAAGAGGATTTTTAAAAAGAAGAGATGATGAACTTTAGCAATACTGATAATCTCTTAGTATGAGGGATATGCCTGGAATCACACCCCTCCTACTCATCATTACTACCACTGTTAAGACATTTATTCAGTGGAACATACTCAGTCCCAGATATACCAATGAGCTTTGCTAGTTTAAGGCCAAACACTATAACCTAACTCAAGAATAATAATATTCACTTTAAGTAAATATGTGAAGATAGGAGCATAGTGATCAAACCCTTACCACTGTCAGTCTCACATGGAAAGCAACAAACTGAAGAACAGAGCTTCTTCTTGATGAATGCTTCCTCTTCATCCTGGAAAGAAGTGACGAGCAGAGTGCCGCAGGGTTCCGTCCTGGGCCCGGTCCTGTTCAACATTTTTATTAATGACTTAGATAAAGGGTTAGAAGGCATGATCATCAAGTTTGCAGATGACACCAAATTGGGAGAGATAACCTATACTCCAAAAGACAGGAGCAGAATTCAAAATTATCTTAACGGATTAGAGAGATGGGCCAAAACTAAAAAAAAATGAAATCCAATAGTGACAAATGCAAAATACTTCACTTAGGCAGAAAAAAATGCAATGCAAAGATACAGAATGGGGGATGCATGGCTTGAGAGCAGTACATGTGAAAAAGATCTTGGAGTCCTCATGGACAACAAGTTAGACATGAGCCAACAATGTGATTTGGCGACAAAAAAAGCCAATGGGATTTTGGCCTGCATAAATCGGAGTATAGTGTCAAGATCCAGGGAAGTCATGCTACCTCTCTATTCTGCTTTGGTTAGACCACACTTGGAATATTGTGTCCAATTCTGGGCACCAAAATTGAAGAGAGATGTCGACAAGCTGGAATGTGTCCAGAAGAAATGGACTGAAATGATCAAGGGTCTGGAGAACAAGCCCTATATTGTAGAATGAACCACTTGAAGTGCCATTACTCAATGTCATCTGTAGTTTGATGAGGCACCTGCACTCTTTGGCTAAATATTAGGGTTGGGTAGGTTTGTTTGGAAGTAAGGAAAAGACTTACGAATTTGGACTTCCAGTGCAGTTTTGAACCATGCAGGAAAGGTGGGGGAATCCTAATTTGAACCACTTACCTTTTTTCAGAAATATTATATAATGTTTGGATGTCTTTCAATGGTATTTTAATTTTCACAACCATTAAGCAACTTTGGTAATGCCTAAACTTTTAAAATCTCATGCTTTTTGCCAGAGATGCAAGGAGGGATGAGGTGGGCATGGCTAATCACAGCCATCTTTAACTGTAATTTGTGAATAGTAGAGATTGCAAAAGGCCCTGCTGTTAAACTACATTTCCCATACTGCCTTGCTGCTCATTAGCCAAAATGGCTGAAGGACTCAGAATAGCTTTCTGTAGCAGTCTTCAACTAAATATAAAATAAACTGATTGAATCTACAAAGCTGTCTAAAGAAGGCAGCAAAGCAATAGGCAACTTTTGCAAAGCCAAGAGAACATAAACTACTTAAAAAACAATAATTTTACCTTTGCTTGATTGCCATGAACAAGGCACTGAGGTAGCCAGCCATAGCCAGCCATCCTTTTAAAGTCAGTCAGTAATGATAAAATAAAATGATTGATTGCATGTGTAAAAAGGAATAAACGGATGGGTGTATCTTGAGGGGCCCCTCCAACTCAGTAGAGGAAGCAAATGGATTTCAGGAGAGTTTGGATGATGCTTTTCTGCCCAGAAGAAGAGGGTCAGTCTAGATGTTCTTTGATGGTGTCTGTACTATGATTTCTGTTCTCCACCAATTTAACACAGTCTGTGTGACACAAACAAAGTGTTTGGAGTAGAGCAACTACTTTCAAAGTAAATACCACAGAATGAAACAGGAAATCACACTTTCAAACCAGGAACAGAATTTCTTTATTATTAAAAAAGTGTTTTTTATTAAAACTTTGAAAATTCACCAAAAATCCATAGATAAGTTAAAGGTTATGAAATTTGGTGAGCTTACAGTAGTCCATGTGTAGCAAGTTTCATCAGGATTAGTCTAAAAATGAGGGAGGGAGAATCTCCTGAATTTTCCCCAGTGCCAGTGCTGTTTTTTCCCTACTGCACATGCGTGTCCACATTAACAAATCAATTTGGAAGTTTCAGAAGTTTTGGAAGTTTCAATTTCCTTTGAAAAAATTGGAAGTGACTTTAGAATTGAACCACCAGCGCCCCGTATATACGAAATGGGTTTTGAACAATTTCTTTTTTGGATCTATCAAGCCTTCTAAATACATTGTGAAACTGCAATTCTGATGTTTCTGTAACATTGAGTCATGGTAGTTAAAGTGGTGTCAAACTGAATTAATTCTATAGTGTATATGTACCCTTTTTATCCAAATTGAGTTTAATTTTCATAGTATTTAAAGCCCCCCCCCCCCCAAAAAAATTCCATTTTTCATTGTCCTCCACATTTGTGGAATGTCTTTATTTAAAATGTTATTTCTGACTTAGTGGTAACTTGAACATCATCAGAAAAAGAAAATGAATCAATAAAATTTTGCACACTATTTTCATATATTAATTTCTATGTATATGCTAAAATTATGAAATGAAGAAATTTTGAGTGAAAATGACATTATATCCCTCCAAGGACTTTAGACAAAATGATGGCATGTGTATATAGTATTTTGTATTGTTTATGAGGAGGTGTACATCAACTGATTCTCTTATTATTTTTTCTGTGGATTAAGAAAGTTAAGATTGAGTAAATTCCAAGGATTTTCAGACAACTCCCATTACATATTTAAAGCATGTAGCTTACGTTGCTGCATGGGACATCTCTGCTTCCCTAAAACTAATAGAGAAGCCAACTCTGCTACATGCTGATTTGAGTGGTAATTTTTATATTTCTGATTTGTATCTTTACATGATATTGCAGGAACTTAATAGTTGTTGTATGTAACACAATTCTATATGGTTTACCTCAGAAAAAAGCCCCAATGAGACATACAGTAATGCATACTGTTTTGAAGAGTATTAGCATTAAGATGAATCAATCAGCTGTACTTCATTTCAAATTCATTTTTTTAAGATTCTGGATTTGTTTTAATTCAATCTATGAAGAAATCTGTGGGCATTACCCAAAACAAAGAAAGCAGAATACTCAAATTTCTGTAATGGCCATGTTAAATAGTTACAAGATATTCCCAGTAGGGAGAGTAGTCCAGTCTTACCAACAGGCCAAGTGAGATGGACACTTTAGCTCATAGCTAATGGGAAACAGGTTTAGCAAGTGCTGGAAGAGTGAGATGTGGATTACTGCTACATTGCCTGTCCTATGTATTCTAATTTAGTTTGCTGCTTTCTGATCTGGTGAGGATGCTGTCTCACCATCAGTATTGAAGCCAGTCCACTTGAATTTTATATATGATGGGGGGGGGGGGGGTGATGTTTAGTTTTGGAATATTATTTTTTGCCTCAGTCAGTAAAACACATCCTGTATCTGCCTGACATGGAAAAAAATGAAATAACACCCCTCTACCCCCACACTGGCAACAAAGTTCCGCCTAGTCAAAGCCATGGTATTCCCTGTAGTAACCTATGGATGTGAGAGCTGGACCTTAGGGAAGGCTGAGCGAAGGAAGATAGATGCTTTTGAACTGTGGTGTTGGAGGAAAGTTCTGAGAGTGCCTTGGACTGCGAGAAGATCCAACCAGTCCATCCTCCAGGAAACAAAGACCGACTGCTCATTGGAGGGAAGGATACTAGAGACAAAGTTGAAGTACTTTGGCCACATCATGAGGAGACAGGAAAGCCTAGAGAAGACAATTATGCTGGGGAAAGTGGAAGGTAAAAGGAAGAGGGGCCGACCAAGGGCAAGATGGATGGATGGCATCCTTGAAGTGACTGGACTGACCTTGAAGGAGCTGGGGGTGGTGTTGGCCGACAGGGAGCTCTGGCGTGGCCTGGTCCATGAGGTCACGAAGAGTCGGAGACGACTGAATGAATGAGCAACAAAAACCCCACAATGCAAATCAATGCATACAGAAGAGAACATTCTAGACCAGTTAAGTTCTTGCCTGCATGAAAGAGCTATAGTTTCAATCTCTGCACATACATTTTCAGCATAGGAGCTTTATCATCTGAACTTTCCTTCCATTGTGGTTTGTCATAGGGAGAAATTAGGTTCCTTCCAATGACAGGGACAGTGCTGAGTAAAAGGAATAAAATCTCCCATTGAGTGATTTTTCCCCCTATAATTTCCATTATTTTATAAGTTCCCAGGCCTTCAAGCCAAAAAATTGATACAATGACCACAAAAGCTCTGGGGTGAGTTACAGAATAGTGATTTGGAGGTGGAGCTTGTCACAAAACTGCAGAGCAGGATTATTTTGTTTGAAAGAAATCATGATTTTGATGAATCCTATGACTTATACTTTGAAGAGACTAGCAAGTACTGTATGATTATAGATTCAGGAATTATAAAACCTTCTGGCTTCAAACCCTAAATGAACATCAGATAATTATACGAAGACTGCTCATTGAGGCAATCAAAAAATGCTTCCTTTGTGCAAAAGAAGGGCATTGGAAAAGAAAGAAATAAGATTTTTTTGTATATTTTAATTCTTCAAATCTGTTGATACATTATACAAGTGCCTTGAAATGTGTTTTTCTTCTTCTCTCTTCCTTTACAATATTTAAAGTGAAATTATTGTGGGCAAACTTTACAATACACTTACTGTGTTTGAAATACACATAGATTATTTAAGGATTAAAATATAGAGAATGGAGAAATTGGCCTTGAAGGTACCTGAGTATCTGGAAGTAAAAGCCTTGTGGCCTCAGCTGTGTTGATTTATTAATTATCTGTTTGACAAAATGGCACCTACCTGCTTCAGACAAGCAAAATTGTTTGAAAGTGGCAATTCATTTGTGAAGCCTGCTGAATATGCTTCAATGAAGAGGCTTCCTCACGCAATCTCAGCAAATAAATTGGTACTTTCAAACACCAGCTTAAGTTGTGCCCTCCTTTTGCTATTCTGATTTTAAAAGCTATCTGCGTTTATTCTTATCCACATGCTCCAGCATCTCTCTGAATTCTCGGTTCTTTGACCCATGATCTTTTTCATTTTCCCCATGTTTTCTTTGCCTTGCCATCTGCTCTCTTCCTAAAGTGAATTCCAGGTTAGCTTACAACTAGACAGAAAAGAACACCTGCATTCAGTGGAAAATTTTAGAAAATGGTAAAACAATATTGAACTATTTTTTCCTGAGTCTGCTGACCAGTCCTTTTCTATGGGAGCCATTTGTCCTGTCCTTAAACCCTAACTTCCTTCAGCTACAGTTGCAAACAATGTCATTTTACCTACAATGAAGTAAAAGTCAATTGCTAGTCCAGTTGGCTTTTGCCCATGGAATCAAATGCATGGGTAGCATTTGGGTTGATTAATTAGTTTGTCTTTCCCATGGTATGGTCTAAGTGACTTCTTTGAAGTACATGTCTTGTCTTTTACAGACATTCCCTCATTTCATGATTATAAGTAATATTCAGCCTTGATTGTGAATGCCAAAATAGAGGGCAATAATTTCAGATCAAGTTGGCATCCTCACCTCTTTTAGCCTGAAATGACTGCAAGCCACTTGAAGGAGGAGGATGTTTAGAAATTCCTTTCAGCAACTGGCAACTTATGATAAACTAATAGGAGCAATATTTTGCCTACCCATGACTTGTATACACACTTTTCAGTAACAAGGGCAGGAACACAAGTACTGGATTATGATGAAGTCAGTAGACTGTAGAATCCTTTTCATTAAAAGACTGGGACATAAAAAGCTTCTGAATAATATATATGAACAGAGTGCTAATTTTGTAATATTCTGCAAACTTTTGTGGGGAAAACAAGAAGACAGGGTGTCTACTTTCATTCCAAAATGTAATTGAAGCTTTGATAGAACTACCCCTGTTGGACAGTATATTTTAGTTACCGAACATGGTATATGCACATTCTCTAGTTTAGTGAATTATTTTAATGCCTTCAACTAAATTGATCCACAGTATTTCACCAAGTGAGTCAGCTACTGCAGATTGGCTGAAAGTGGCAGGAGATAAGACAAAGAAAATGAAGAAATTAAGCATATAAAAAGGGTTCTTTATAAATTACCTTCCAACCACTTTGTGTCATTGCAATGTCGCTTGTCAATGCAGCCTTTATTAATCAATGGAAGCAGTGAGAAACATCCTTAATAAAAATAAAGAGGGCCCAGTCTACCTGAAACTTGAGAGCCCTCCAATTCTGTGATGAGAATTTATAAGGGTGCATCAACTCTGCACTTTTAATTTGAAGCAGGAATTGAAAAGTTGTATTTCATCACTTAGGTATTGTTAGAAGCAATCTTATCTGTATAAAATACAAGCCTTTTTGTTTGCCGACTAATCCCCCCCACCCCCTGGCTTGGGGAAACTGCTTAGTGAAAGACAGTGAAGGACATTCTCTCTTTTCTCTGTTAAAAATGCACACATACACATAGCAAGAAGTTGAGGAAGATGCAACAGTTTTGGGATAATCTAAGCCACCTGATGTAAGAGCTTCCTGGCCCCTTGCGAGAAGGAAGTACTACTATGTAAAGGGGGTAGCAGAATCACACTGCCCACAATACTTAAAAGGAAATCTCACGAATAAGCCAAGATGGGCATCTTATTAAGCAGTTATGGAGATATAAGATAGATGTCTGTAACTATATGATATTCATGCTTTTGACTGTGACACTATTGCGATAAATAGAAATATCACCCCACAGCCCATCTAATTTAGCAGGCAGATGCAGATCTATCATACTGGTGATCGGGGCACTACAGAATGCCATTTGCAGACCCCTTTCATCTGTCGGCTCCAGTGTAATTATCAGAAGTAGGATCCCCTGTTACTATGTCTTGATATAACACAAATCACTGCAAGGTGGGCGGAAACATCATCCTGTTGTGCCATAATCACTATCTGCAATTACAACTATGACGTAAGATCTCAGTCCATGTGGTTTACATGTAACATCATGCACCTCCAGTTGAAATATATGCTACATTTTATATATACTGGTCATGCAAAAACAATAATTCTCGATGTATACTGAAAAGTTGGGAAAGATCTTTGTCTTATGGCTTTTAGGGTCATTGCTAAAAGTATCACTCCCAATAAATAATTTATATTTCCCAACTCAGATGTGATGCCTAAAAGTGGATAAGTGCATTCAAGAATAAAGAGGATGCACACTATTCTCCCCACCAATGTCCTGTGTTCCTGTGTATGCTGAATTCTGGACTTGCATTACATTTGCCCATGGTATCTAGCTTTACTCCCCCTTCTTCACAAGTCCAGGGATGTGGTGGATTTCCTAATCTAGTGCATGGTTTCTGTGATAGGTTGGATGGCTGCCAATAAATTACACCAAACAAAGTTGGGTTCTTGGTAATGGGTGATCCCTACTGGTCAGTTTTATGGGCTATCATACTGTTCTTTAAACATGAGTTAGCAATTTGTGGTTCTCCAAATGTTATTAAATTCCAAGTCTCACTAACTGCATGGCTAGGGTTCATGGAAGATAAGGTTCGATAATGTTTGGAAGATTATGGAAGATTTGGTGAGGCAGAATGCCCCTTTCACCAAATAGATGCCTTAAAAATTCACCAACAATATTTTTTCCCATCCACCTACCCAGTTACTGCCTAATGACTAATTTCACCTAATCTTCTATATGGTGTTTCTGAATCAATATGAAAAATCTCTTGGAAAAGAAGGAAAAATGCATTCCTAGCCTGAAATGGAAACAAACATGAGCTTTCACTAACTCAAAGTATAGGTGGTTATCTAATAAAATCGACAAACACTGTGTCTTTATCCCGCAATACACATGTCAAGAACAACTGTCCCATTGGCCTCAATTCCTTTTGAGTGCAACAAACTTGGTCAATCTCTGTATTAGTCTAACCAGGTAGAATACATTGGAAAATACTTAGGAAACTACCATAGCCCCATCATTCCACCATTATGCAAATGCCATATTTCAGCTGCATGATGAAGCCTACCTATTGTAATTACATCACTCCTTTTATGCTTATATTTTATATCACAGCAACAGCAGTCTGATGATGCATTAACATATTCCATCCTTTGAGGGATGCTCAGCAGCTCTGATGATATGCTAGTTTAAATGATTGTCAAAGTAATACTGCTGTAATGCTCCCAGGTTGATGGCTTGGAGTAATATATTACTAGGAAAATATCCTACTGATTGCATGGCACTGCAATACATCATTATATTGATGTCACCATAAAGATGCTTAAGTATAATTTATAAGCAGGCAAAGGAAGAACATGATGGCAAGGCTGTCCTTCAAAAATCCACAAGTGATCGTCAGAAATTTATTTTATTTAAAATCTAGAAAGGAACTAGTATAATTAAAAATGCAAGTGTTAAACATTTAATTAGCATCTATGCATGATGAAATTACTAGGTCTGAACACAAATGTAAACTGAGTATCCCATGAATTTTTAGAAGCAAACACAAAATTGCAGGCTTCTAAACTTGATTACGAAAGTACTCATTATTTTTAGAGTTGCGGTTTTCAGCAGGATTGAAATCTACGTATGTATGTGTGCACATTTATGCATCTTTAAAGACACCTTCAATAGTACTAAACTAAATGCCACAATATATTTTTTCAAACAAAAACCTCATTCATCCCTGGTAAAATTGCTTAACTTAAATCACAAGATTTAAGGTTTTTGATGTTTTCATGTGTATAATTTAATTCATTGGACGGAATGTGTGAGGCATTGTGGCCGCACGTTAAATGTTAATTTATTTAAAAACAAACAAACAAAGAAAACACATAATTATGGCATATGTTTTGAAACTAAGATTATGAGATTCAGAATGTGTTATTCTGGATTTTAACATATCAGTAGAATCGTAATTGGTTGATGTTTATTGATGTTTTTATGTTTTTATCATGTCTGTTGCATGGTTTTATTTTTTTAATTATTGCAATGCAATGTATTTTAATTGTGCTATATTTTACTCCTGTTTTTGCTGGGCTGGGTCCCCATGTAAGCCACCCTGAGTACGTTCAGGGAGATGGTGGTGGTATATAAGAATAAAATTGTTGTTGTTGTTGTTGTTGTTGTTGTTGTTGTTGTTATTATTACTATTATCTCAAAGATGTACCAGTTGTAGAGGTTTTAAGATTAGACACAGACTTCCTCTCCCTATAGACATGGCCTTCTGTTGTCAAAACTTTTTTTCTGGATGACCTCAGAAATCTGCCATCAGAGCAATCTGATGGCAGAATTGCTCTGCTGACCAAGAACTGCTAGAAGCAGAGTCAAAAAAAGTAGGGCAAAGAAGAAGCTACGTTTTGTGAGATTCAAATTTTAACCAGCCCAGGGTTAAACAATGTCAGCACAAAACTGGGTCAGGGTGACAATAGTCCTGAGTACTTTCTAATACTCCTGATCATGGGGGCAGGGGTAAGAAGACAAGTTGCATTTTGCACAGTTTCAGCTGGCTTAGTTAGGATTGTTCTCTGTATCTGATGTGGAGCTCAATTCAAAGGGAAGTTAGGTTAGCATCTTCTTTGCTGTCCTTTCCACCATCAAACAAAGATCTTTTTATTCAGTTATGCTTATGACAACTAATAGGCTGCTGGGTAGGATAATTATAATGGGGATAGGACTGTTGCACCCCTCCCCTTCTATGATGTATTTTTAAGATAGTTCAAAAATGTTTAATTCAGTGATTGCTTTAACATAGTCCTTTTAACTGTGTTTTAATGTAGCCCTGTGTTTTCAACTTTACAAGTTTGTAACAATGTGTACTATCTTGAGTCACAATATTGGGAAAAACTGGAACACTAATTACATACATGCATGCATACATACATGAATGGACTAGGTTTAATCTGTGTTTCATTGGCGTAAGCAATATGGCATGCTTACAGTCATACCCATTCTTGCACAGTGTCTGTACTGAGTGTACAGGAGCACTGTTTTCTCATTCATATAGCCGCTTTAAAACTAAAGCACACCTTTAGCTAATTCACTTGAATTAGCTAAATATTTGAGAAACAGTTGAATATGGCAATTCTGCTTCACTCATTTCTAGCCTCACACACACACACACACACACACACATAGTGGGGAGGGGATCAAAATGTGAGCATGCACCTCAAATTAGAGTTCTTTCCCTCCATGAAATTGTCTTTTAGTCCCTACATTTATAGCATTGCAATAATGTAACATTTCAATTGACCATTTGGAAACAGTTTATGCATCAAAAACGGACATGGGGGAATTACAAAGGGAATGAGCACACACTGAATATAAGTGTAAATCGTTTTGAAAGTTTCACTCACTGCAATGCTAGAAATCTGTGGCAATAAAGGAAAATTTCATCAAGGTGGCAATTTATTATTTTAGGAACAATACCTTCATTTTGTCTTTATTTTTTTCAGTATGGAGAGATGAACTTGATTGAAATGTTTTCGCAGTTAAATACTCTCAGAACTGGAAGGCAATGCTAAACATGAGGCTGACATTTGAAAGTTCCAAGTAAAAGTACGTATGATAACAATTTATCATTTGTGAAACTCTTTGGCAAGACATATTTAGCACCTGTATCACTTGTCAGCAAACATGGCCTCTCCATTATTTCCACAAAGAAAAAAGTATTGTATCCTGTTACAGAAAAATGTTATTCAGGGAAATAATCACAAAATAAGCATAATGCAATGAGCACTATAGTGACTTCACTCATTCCTGTCATGAAAGAAACATTAAGAAGACAAATCCTCTGTTTAGATCCTCCCCCCCAGGTCACTTGCAGTGTTCTTCTCTGGAGCAATAGTATTTCCTTGTTCTCCAAGTCTTCATTTTACAATAAAATCAATTTTAAATGAAAGCATTTACTTGGTGCACAGCCAGCAGCAGAAGGAAACCCATGTCAAAAGCCTCTAATGAATCTTAGTAACATGCTGTTTCAGATATATTGGGTTACAAGGAGCATTCTACCTAGCCAGAATAGCATCTTCTATTCTTTTTTCCTGTATTGAGTTTCACGTTGTTACTGCCATTAATTTGATTGAACTTTAAAAGCCAGTCAAAAGTTTGAGATTAAATTAATTTGTACCATGTAATATTGCAACTCACACAGAAGGTAAGAATTAGAAAGGAAAAACATACAAAAACCTTTGGATTTGCTTAAATATAAATCAATCACATTTCTTCATCTCTTTTCTTTCCTAAAGTCTTTTCAATCCCCTGTCTTCCTTTTTTCAGACCATTATTGATTATATAACTTTTTGTTCTTGTTTTATTAAATATGAAATAAAATATATGGCATTTTTGCTTCTCTCAAAGCTCCTGAATGCTTTTCCAAGGGATCTGGAAGGTGTGACTTAGTAAGCTACTTAAAAAGAGGAAATAGAAAAATCATCATGTATGAACAGAAACAAATTTGTACTTTGTCAGATTTGTACTTTGTCGGGCTACTATCAAGAAGTATAGAGAAAGCATGAACTAACTGGTGGGAATAATGCGAATTACTTCAATCCAAATCATGTATATGAGCTTGAAGAATATGTATATTATTGCCAACTGCAGAGCAAATCCTTAGTTTGAACCAAGGTTGAAGAATCCTTTCAGGAAGCATCAACTTGTAAACTGGGTCACCTTCCAATAATTATCCAGTTTTCATTCCATACATGCACCAGGAAAGAGTAATAAGTCTTATTCCATATTATGAGTTACGAAATACATATTTCTGTTCTAATTGTGAAGGTGTGGTATCATTTCTATTAACACTCTGTCTTTACTTCTTTGTAATTTTCTACCTGAATACATTCCTACAAAGCTTTATGCCTTTTTGGTTACTTCTTATTGTTCTTAACAAAAGAATTATTCTGTTGATATTTTGATTCTCTCCTCTGACAAACATTTTAGAAATAGGTCAGTAGCTCTTTCTCTTTTTCTCAGTTTTTCTGTCACATTTCATTACTTATTACACCAATGTTAACGTCATCCACAAGGTTTTATTTAATAGATATGACAGTGAAGAACTTTAACTTTTCAAGAGTCCTAATCTTTTATATACCGTATATCTGTGTCTGTCATAAATTGGTAGTAATGTCTTTCTATTGCCTTTATACACATACATAGAACTATATTTTCCTACTGAGATTTAAAGATTTCAGATACAAAATTTCACATGGCCTTTCTCAGAAAACCCCCCAGCTAATATTGAGATTTGGAAGTCTATTCTGATGATTACAGTTTCCAAAATCCACCAACCAGTTTCTAACTATTAGGCTTGGTTGATTGTGTTCGTAAGTTTCTAAACTCATGATGAATTCGTATTAAAATTACCTTTGATCCAATATCGAGCCATGCAGGAATAGTGTGAGGAGTAATTACGAATTTAAAAAAATCCCAATTTTTTGTAATTATTTACGGATGTCTGGTGCAAGTTTTACAATCTTGCAATTTCTCTTCCCTCCCTGGTAGCAAGCGGCACATTTACCCCACTTCCAGTCCCTGGCATCAGCTTAAGCCGATGAATTTCCTCTCTTTCTCTCCTCCTGCCGGCCACCTTAGCTCTGCTGCTTCCCTCCTCCTTCCTCATGCCTCTTCTTGCCTCACTCTGGGCTGCACCGGGCAAGGAGGACACAGAGACTGTCTCTTCCCTTCCCTTCCCTTCCCTTCCCTTCCCTTCCCTTCCCTTCCCTTCCCTTCCCTTCCCTTCCCTTCCCTTCCCTTCCCTTCCCTTCCCTTCCCTTCCTTTCCCTTCCCTTCCCTTCCCTTCCTCTTCCTTCCTTCCTTCCTTCCTTCCTTCCTTCCTTCCTTCCTTCCAGCTGGCAAATCCCACATTCCCCCCCCTCCTCTTTCTCTAGGGGTCCTTCTTGCCCAGGATTTAAATTGGATTAGAAAGGAGATGCCAGAGGAAACCTGAGCAGAAGTATATATTATATTATATTATATTATATTATATTATATTATATTATATTATATTATATTATATGTGTAATATATATATATATATATATATATATATATATATATATATATAATTAAGAATGGATGGCCATCTGTCAGAGATGCTTTAATATACAATTATATTAATATTATAATATAATAATATGATATAAAATCTAATATAATAATAATAATAATAATAATAATAATAGTTTTAACCTCAGAGAAGGAGAAAGGAGAGAGAGAGAGAGAGAGAGCTTCCAGCTAGCAAATCCCCCATTCCCCCCTCCCTCCTCTTTCTCCTGGCATCCTTCTTGTCCAGGATTTAAATCGGATTAGAAAGGAGATGCCAGAGGAAACCTGAGAGAAGAGAGAGCTATATGTACTGCCTTTTCCCTTCCCTTCCCTTCTCTTCCTCTTCCTTCCTTCCTTCCTTCCTTCCTTCCTTCCTTCCTTCCTTCCAGCTGGCAAATCCCACATTCCCCCTTCCCTTTTCTTTCTCCTGGCGTCCTTCTTCCCCAAAATTTCTCATTTCTTTATTTTTCATACCATCACACTATGCCACAGCAACGCATTGCTGGGTAAAGCTAGTATAATATATAATATAATATAATATAATATAATACAATTATAATAATATAATATAATAATATACAATAATAATATAATATAATATAATAATATATAATATAATAGATTTTAAAGTAACAGGGGAGGGCACCTTCAATTAATGAAGTAAATGAAGCTATTCAGATTTTTGCTATTTCCGATCTTTTTTTCAAGAATGTTTGAGAAATAATTTTAAAATCAAAACACCAGTGCCCCCTATATATAAAACGAGTTTAGAACCATTTTTTTCTTGATCAACCCTATTCATGTTCACGCTACTCTGGGAAAGGTAACTCTTGAGAGAAGAGGTTCAACAGGAGAGAAATCTTGTGTAATGTCTACAAGAACACAGCAATCTCACACACAAAAATAGTTGCATTGTTTTGTTGTGTAAAATTGCTGCTTTTGTCTGACATTTTAGTTCTGTAATTTTTTTTATCATGCTACACTTTTTGTTGGGTAGGGTTGTGTTTTTAACACAAAAAAGAGTGTTATAGATAAACATGCACTCGAATTATATACAGTTGTTTAGAAACAGTAATTCGTGTCCAAACTCCCATTTTCTTTCACATAAACATGCACACACAAATGTATAGTTTTGTGAGTAAGAATTTGCTAAAACGCTTTGGGACATCTGACTTCAGGGCAAGAATTGTACAGATTCTTTTCCCCTTCTGCAACAAAGAGGAAAGTATGGGTATTATTTTCCTTACTTGCATATATAAAATAGTCAACTGTTGTCTCTAGCGAACAACTCACTGTTCAAGTTGGGGTCTGTTCTGCTCTAAACACTGCTTCTGATCTGCTTCTGACAATATATTGACAAGGAATGTACATATACAAAGAAATCACTCTCAATATAATCTAGCATGCTCTGCATTTAAATTTGAGGTGGTAGTACCATCAGGCTAACAAGGTTGTTTTTGAAGTTACTGTTTGAAATCACCACCTTATTAAAATTCCCCAGATTGCAATATACATAAATAATCTAAAATAAAAGCTTTTTCAAAATATGATCTTTCTTCAGCATTGCATCAAGAGAAATGAAAACTAAAATTGCTCTTTAGCAACAGGAAAATAAATTCGTGTATATATCACAACATTACCCTATAAATGAATATGATAGGATTTATGGTGTGATTCCCTTGTCCATACTAAGACCTTAGGGAGAAAACAGAATAATTGTATATCAACTTTTCTATATCCTGTTCCAAAACATGTGAGCATCCCTGCAGCACAACACTGTCTAAATTACTTTACTATCATTTGACACATTTCTTTCCTTAAACAATGCTCATTTATCATAGAATAAGTTTTCTTGACTTCAAGTTAGCATGTTTTAGAAAAGACTTTGACTCTCAAACCGATTTCTTCAAAGTAATCTTTCTCATGGGACTCTCTGAATTCCATGTGATAACTATGACACTTTGTTTTAATTGCCTTTCTATCTTTCCTTTTAACCAAGTACATGTATTGATCAGGGCCAACACTGAACTATTATGGTGTAGAACACAGCTCGGCAGTTTGTGGCCTTCCAGATATTGTTGGAATGTAATTTCCTTAAATCTTTGCTGTTGGTTATACTTGGTAGGACTGATAGATGTTGTCATAGGATAATTCTGTGCCTCTCTTGTGAAAGGAAGTTCCCATTTGAATGAAGATTTGGATAGTTTCCCCATCTTTTTGCTTTGTCTTATTGCTATGCAGAGGAAAGCTTGACCTGAAAGGAACATGTGTACAACTGGGTATTCATTTGTGGAGGCCTGCTCAGAAGGAAAGTTATTAATTGGATAAGAGTGTGAGTAGTCTGCAGTGAGCCACCATCGTGGAAAAGGAAACATACTCCCTTGATTCACTGGAGAGAGATCTGAACCCAAGCTTGAGAGACTGTGATGACAATAAAATGAGTTCTTGTAAGGGAAATGTGTGTGAAGGTTGGGTCCAGGGCAAAATTGAAAAGGGAGATGCAGAGAAAGGAAAGGGGGAGGAGGATGCGAAAGGACTGGAAGATGTGCCCTTGAATCTTTCTGTGAAAAGGATAAAATAAAAAAAACTGTTGTATATTGGCTAACCTGCCTGATCATGTTTATGAAGTATTTGGCATAGTTTTATTAACCCAAACAGCAATGGTACCACTTTCACCATGCAAGTCAAAACTTTTGCCATTCCTCTTGCAGGGAAAAAGACCAATCTGCAACAACAGAATTTTGCCTTCCCAAAAGAAGGTGGCAGATTACTGTGGAGAACAAGATGCTGAATAAGAAGAGTATTTTGTTTCATCTAGCAGGGATTATGTCAGTACCAACTCTTGGTGGCCATATTTACTAATCCTTGTTGACATCCCACAAATGTTTTATCATAGGTAGGCAAAGAGAAGGTGACATAATAATAATAATAACAACAACAACAACAACAATAATAATAATAATAATAATAATAATACTTTATATGTATTCCGCCCTATCTCCCCTAGGGGACTCAGGGCGAATTCCAGCATAACAATGGCAAACATTCAATTCCTGCATAAAATAAATGATAATAACATAAAATCCCAGAAAACCCCCACATATAAAATAGCATTAAAACCTAACATCAAATTAAAAACCTAGCATCAGTAAATTAAATTTGACATCAATAAATTAAACTACATATAGTCAAACAAAATTCTATAATAATATAAATCTAAACAAAAGCACTGAGCTGCTGAACTTGTTGACCAGAAGGTCACAGGTTTGAATCCGGGGAGTGGAATTAGCTTCCACTGTCAGCCCCAGCTTCTGCTAACCTAGCAGTTCAAAAACATGCAAATATGAGTAGATCAATAGGTACTGCTCCAGTGGGAAGGTAACAGCGATCCATGCAGTCATGCCGGCCACATGACCTTGGAGTTATCTACAGACAACGCCGGCTCTTCTGCTTAGAAATTGAGATGAGCACCAACCCTCAGAGTTGGACCCAACCTTTACCTTCACTTAAACAAAACATCCACATTAGTGTAGAACAGCCAGCAAGGGTTGTCAAAACAGTGTGGGTTGGTTATGTAGTCATTGGGCTGGTGTAGACCAGGGAAGCCTAAATGCAAATAGTTTCTACCAGAGGGCTGGCAATGGACTCTCAACTATCTAATCCTCCTCCTCTCCATATGCTAGGGAGCAAAAGTAGGTCTTCAGTTATTTTTAAAGGAGAAGGGGGAGGAGCCCAGCTTTATTTCTTTAGGGAGGGAGTTCCAGAGGTGGGAGTGGCCACAGAGAAGGCCCTCTCTCATTCCCACCAATCTTGCTGGGAATGGGGATGGGACCAAGAGCAGGGCCCCTTCCGATGACCGCAGTGCCCAAGCTGGTTTATAAGAAGAGATGAGATCGGTCAAATAGCCTGGACCCGAGCCGTTTAGAGCTCAGGTCCATAATCATGTTTAAATATTTGAAAGGATGTTATATTGATGATGCAGCAAGTTTGTTTTCTGCTGCTCTAGGGTCTAGAACACATAGCAATGGATTCAAACTGTAGGAAAAGAAAGTCCATCTGAATATTAGGAAGGACGTCTTCATGTTAAAAGATATTTGGAATCCATTGCCTCAGAGTGTGGTTGAGTCTCCCTCCCTGGATGTTTTAAAACAGAGACTAAATTACTATCTGCTGGGAATTCTTTGATTGTTTATATTCCTGAATGGTGAGTGCTTAGACTGGATGGCCCTTGTGATCTTCTCCAACCCTATTATTTTATGAATCTAGTTGTAGGAAGAGAGGTTGGAATTGTCAGGCACTCCATGGTTTCCATTTGCTTCCCCTGCTCCCTTAGTCACTCTCACCCACTCTTCCCTAAACATTTACCTGATAGCTGCAGTTATTTTGAATGGAAATGCAATAAATTCTAGCATGCACAGCAGCCACACAACATAAGCCCAGTACTCATATTGAGAGCAACATTCATTCACGTTTTACTCCAAAGCAGCACTGGCATCAGTAGATTGTCACACACACACACATACACACACACACACCCTATGTCTTGCCTGGTTTTGACATGTTACATGACCAAAAGTGGTTTGTGCTATTACAGCAGATTAGTAAAAAGCACACTGAAACAAAAGTACCATCAGCAGAAAAATGTGGCATGGGATGAGTTGAATTTTTTTTTGCTGTGATAAGAGTGCACATGATATGGAATGAAGGAGTCCCAAAAAGCTGGATGAGATCTGCAGTAGCATTTACCAGGAGAGCTGTAGGCAAGGCTGGGCATGTTTAGCCTGAAGAAGAGAAGGCTGAGAGGAGATAGCCATGTATAAATATGTGAGAGGAAGCCACAGGGAGGAGGAGCAAGCTTGTTTTCTGCTTCCTTGGAGACTAGGACGCGGAACAATGGCTTCAAACTACAAGAGAGGAGATTCCATCTGAACATTAGGAAGAACTTCCTGACTGTGAGAGCCGTTCAGCAATGGAACTCTCTGCCCCGGAGTGTGGTGGAGGCTCCTTCTTTGGAAGCTTTTAAGCAGAGGCTGGATGGCCATTTGTCAGGGGTGATTTGTATGCAATATTCCTGCTTCCTGGCAGGGGGTTGGACTGGATGGCCCATGAGGTCTCTTCCAACTCTTTGATTCTATGATTCTAAGGCTAAATGTTGACATGTCATGGGCTCAGTACAGTCTGGTACCAGTTTTAAAACTAAAGATATCACATGCCATTACTTCAGGACTGGTTGAGTCAGAGCATGCTGCTGCCAAGGCATCATGGGAACGTTACCATGTTTCCATTGGAATCCATGGGGGGAAGCCACATATTCCATGAATGCTCCATCCCCCCATCTGATCACCCTCAGCTGATGCCAGGGGATGCAGGGCATGGGGCACTGGGTTTCCCGTGCTCCCCCTCATGCCTCTCAACAAAATGGAGCACGTCCAGTGGCTGTGTAACAACGTCAACAGACTTTTTTTTTGGCAATATCTATTCCTCTGAGGCTGAAAGAGTGTGACTCATCAAGGTTACCAAACAGGATTTCATGGTTGACTGGGGATTCAAACCCTGGTCATCTAGACTCGAACACTGAAACCACTATATCATAATGGATTCCATAATGTTTACATTACCTGTATACCACAAGGTTCCTGCCCCTCAATGTTTACAGCTAAAGTTGGGGGTTTCTTTTCTGCTGCATAGTGGGTAAATTTTCATTGTTTTCTGGTTGCATTTATCATCTAAAAACAATTGGAAATGTCTATGGTTTGCTTTTATGATTATTTTCAGTATGCGGTGCTATGAGTGCTCTATTTCCTTTGCCTGAAGTTTGTTCTGAACTCCTTGAGTCGGTCCCTTTCCCAAAGTTTGTTATATAGAGACATCTAGTGGCTTACAGGATCATGTTCTGTAATTCTTGTATTCTTTTTCCCTGCCTTTCTTCCAAATGTCATGTTTCATTTATGAGGCTCACAAGTAGTGTAGCAGTGCAGAGTGATAGGGAAATTCTACAGCCTTTCAGTGATTCTAAAATGGCCTGGAAATGAAATATGCTGCTATCTGCAAATACCGCACCACTGAACTACCCTCAGCAGGTAGGAAACATGAAAGAGCTGTTAAACCGCCTATTTGTGGGAGAGTTTCTTTCAAATCTATGTGAAGGAAAATATGTATGGTGGCAAAAGAGATAGGCTATCTTCCTCCTCCAGCTGTAATATAGTTTCATACACTGATGGAGATAAATATGCTGAAGATGCATTTTCCTTTCCCTGATTATGTTACACCAAGACCAAAATCATGTAGGACCAATGCTCTGTACATCAGATAGGGATGTGTATTCCAAACTCACAAAGAAAAAGGTTTGTACAGAAAATACATCAATTGTTATTTTTTGTACTAATTTAGAACTAATATTAATTGAAAACAGTTCTTCATAAGTGGAAATGTCCTTCCCTTTTTTCTTTTAGTTTTTTTGCAAGTTAATTGATTATTTTCTCTTTGTTTGTAGCCTGCAATTAAGAGTCTTGGGTTTATTGAGACTAGAGTTAGAGCAAGTTATTATTTGGACAACAAGTACAGGAAGCTCCTATTTGGCATTTCAGAATAAACAGAAATCAACCAACCTCCCTGCCTGTTTGCCTTCCTCTTATTCCTACCCACCTTGTTTTTTTGTACCTTTGCTACTTTTTTCACAAGTTCTAACTCACACAATGTCATCAACTTAAAATAAGAACACTAGAAAGAAATTTGTGTGAATCTTGTTGAGTGGATGAATCCTTTGTAGCGTGGGTGCACCAAGCGACTTAGTTTACTTTGGTATTGGCACATCAATTAATGTTTGATTCAAAGGGTCTGTTCAGTTCAGGAACAATAGGATATGTGTCATAGTGTGCTATAACTTCTTCCAATGTTTTGTGTCACCAACTATAACCAAATTCACCATCATTTTGGCCGTCATGATTGTCTGTGGTTTGCTTGAATCTTCAGATGCTATAAGAATTTGGCCCAAAAGTTTGAGAAAACCATATTCTCTCACATAAACCTTCTCCACAATTTAAATCATCCCTCACTTACTTAAATGTACACTTCTGTGGGCATGGAAGCTCCCTGGACTTGTGACCAACATCTAGTCTAGGGAACCATTTCAGAGGGTCAGCCTGAAGTGTTCTAGAGCCTGTTGTATCTCTGGCCTAGAACCCCTAAGATCACAGAACCACAAAAGAGTCCAGAGTATAAGCAAACAGTTTATTGTAAAATACATCAAAAGTATAGAAAAATGCCCAAATAGAGAAAGAAAAGGTATATGCAGAAAGGTTTAGCAACCAGCAATAATCCAATAGGAATCCAAAAGTCTCAAACAGATTCAAAGATAATATAGTCCAGGAATAGCCAAAAATCACAGGAAACAGCTAAAGCCCACAAGCAAAAAAGTATCTGTAGTAAAACTTGATCAGAAATATAAAACAGGAACACAGAAACTTCCAAAAAGCTTGACTTGAAACATGGATCAGGAACTCAGGCCTTGCGTTTTTCTCCATAAGCTACATTGCCTGAACTAAATGGAAGAGTAAACACCTTGCTAATTAAAGCTGGTCATGAAAGCAATCCGCTCTCCTTGAAATCTCTCCTTCACTTTTCCACACAGCCATTCCACCCAACTTTGTCTATTGTCTGTTCTGATTTGCAAACTGAGGTCTGTGTTGATTTCTGTATCTCCTGATGCGTTTTCCTAGGAACCATTTGTATAACTTAATTTCTCACTTGCCTGCTCCTTATCTAATGTCTCTGGTTGCTCTGCCTGACCTTGGAAGCTTGCACTTTCATTTCCCCAGTCAACTTTCTCACTCACAGAAACATCATTCCCTGGAAATCTGCATCACCTTGTGCCACAGGCAGAGGCGGCCCTAGGTAATTTTCAATGGCAAGCAAACAGTATTTGGGTGCCCCCCCCCCAACCAATCATATATATATATATATATATATATATATATATATATATACACACACACACACACACACACACACACACACACACACACACACCGCAGATCATTTCATGCAGTTTCAAAGTGGTTTCGCTGTGTGTGCGGATGGAAAATCAGCTTGAAGCTGGAATGGGGTTTACACAAACAGCAGAGCACTGATGCTCACGGAGGAGTTGACTTTGTGGAAATTTTGTTGCCTGGCTTTGAAGTCCATATAACGCTCAGTGTGGATTGAGGGCCCTTCTACCACACTGCCATATCAAATACTGATGGTCTGATTATATGGCAGTCTAGACTAACATAATCAGGTTCAAATGAGATAATGTGGCTTATCTGATTTAATAATCTGGATAATGTGGCAGTGTAGAAGGGACGTGGGAGACCTGGGACCTCAGTGACATTACCATATAAAATCTGGATTTATCTGCTTTGAACTGGATTATATGTATCTACACTGTCACAAATTCCAGCTCAAAGCAATTTTTTGGATTTTATATGGCAGTATATAGATGGGGACTAAAGCCCCTTCCACACAGCCATATAACTCAGAATATCAAGGCAGATCATACACAATACCTGCTTTGAACTGGATTATATGTGTCTACTGTCTACACTGTCACAAATTCCAGCTCAAAGTAAATTGTTTGGATTTTATATGGCAGCATATACCTGCTTTGAACTGGATTTTTTTTTGTCGAGTCAGGAGTGACTTAAGAATCTGCAAGTCGCTTCTGGTGTGAGAGAATTGGCCGTCTGCAAGGACATTGCCCAGGGAACGCCCGGATGATTTGATGTTTTTATCATCCTTGTGGGAGGCTTCTCTCATGTCCCCACATGAGGAGCTGGAGCTGATAGAGGGAGCTCATCCGCCTCTCCCCGGATTCGAACCTGCTCCCTGTCAGTCTTCAATCTTGCCAGCACAGGGGTTTAACCCACTGCACCACTGGGATCTCCTTTGAACTGGATTATGTGTGTCTACACTGTCAAAAATTCCAGCTCAAAGCAAATCATTTGGATTTTATATGGCAATATATAGATGGGGATTAAGGCCCCTTCCACACAGCCATATAACCCAGAATATCAAGGCAGATCATGCAAAATACCTGCTTTGAACTGGATTATATGTGTCTATACTGTCACAAATTCCAGCTCAAAGCAAATTTTTTGGATTTTATATGGCAGTATACAGATGGGGACTAAGGCCCTTTCCACACAGCCATATAACCCAGAATAGACATTAAATTTGCCAACCTGCTCTTCTTCCTCCTGGCAAACTTCATCTCTCAGCACATGCAGCTTCATGCTCTCTCACTGAGAGCTGCATGTGCAGGCGCAATATTTCCCAGGCAACTTCGGCTGCCATGCCGGCTCCCCAGGGTCTCTGCGCCCTATGCATTTGCATAAACCGCTTACCGGGTTGGGCCGCCTCTGGCCACAGGCAATCCCACAATCCTCTCTAAAATGTCAGTGAACCCATCAGTTTCAGGCTGAGCTACAACAGAGCCTGAGCATCCTTGAGGAGATACACTAGTAGATGTTTGTGAGATTTTTCATCTTCTGAAGAACACTAAAATGCCAGGACCACCCTTAAAATATTCAAACTCTATATGTCTTAGACTCAGGCTTTCTGGAAGTCCACGCTTCCTCATATGAGTCTACCTCCATTTCAAATCTCTGGAGGCAGCTATGTTGTCAATCCCACCATCTCCATAGGCATGTTTGATGAGTTGCTAAAGGATGTTTCTCCTGGTGGATGTACTTAGGCTATGCAATTCTCTAGAAAGAGAGGCCAGACTGTTTCTATTCCAGCAAAACCTCTTTCTTTCAGATAGATCTATTGAAATTAAGCTATTCTATTTTCTTTCTTTTACTGATGCCCTTTTATTATTGTGTTGTACTGTCTTTTTTCTTAATTTTTCAAAAGTTGGACTTTACTTAGCCATCTGAGTTTCTTTCTTGGCTATAAGAATGATAAAATAAAATAATGCCTTGGTAAGTTTGAGGGAGTAATATTCATTTTATAGATACAAAAGTCTTGTCTTACTATGTTTGTTTTGCAACCTTGACTGCTAAGTTGCTAATGCAATATTTGCTTATGATAAAGAGATTCATATTCAATTTTACCTGTTTAATGTTCCGTTATCTAATCATCCTTCTTTCTCACTCGTAAGTCAATTGTGTTGTCTTTTGCGCTTATGAGATATTCACAGATGCAGAAGGTAGTTGTGATCTTGCCATGCAACCAAACAGCTATTTGTGTGATCTGAAATTTGATACAATCATAGAATAAAATAAGCACATAGTAAAACTATGACATGAAACTCTATTTGATCTGAAATTCAATACGATGGTAGAATAAAATGAGCATATTGTAAACCTAAGATACTTGCCTAAATATCCTGAAGACACCAAATCTGTCTGGTCTAGGAAGTTAAAGGGGGTTAGCTTTGGTTAGTATTTCTATGGGAAACCATCAGCAAATACCAGATTCTGTAGGCATTTTTTTTAAAAAAAATTAACAACTTCTGAGAATTGCCTATGACAATCAAGGGGTTACCATAAATTACAGACAACTTCAAGTCGTACAAACACATACATAAAATAAGACTGTCTACTATGAAAATCCACTCTTTGTATGCTCTAATGCAGTGGTTCTCAACCTGGGGTCCCCAGATGTTTTTGGCCTACAACTCCCAGAAATCCCAGCCAGTTTACCAGCTATTAGGATTTCTGGGAGTTGAAGGCCAAAAACATCTGGGGACCCCAGGCTGAGAACCACTGCTCTAATGGATTTTATGCAGTGGAGTAGGTCAAATCATATTGATAGAGTTTATATGAAAATTTCCATCTTGTTTGCCCACTCTTTCTGTGAGCTATACAATAATAAGAACATTTGTTTGGTAGACATTATGAATTGAAAAAAACCTATTTAGACCTGACACAAACCAGACTCACAATGCTGTTGGGGAAACAAGGCCACAATTTGTTTATTGGTTACAACTCAAAACAGGGTTGGCAGCCATACATGGGTCCTGGATCACAAATTCGACAGCCTACCTTTTGATCTGATGAACCGCAAGGTGGAAAATCCAGACAGACTGAAAGGTTAAGCTTGGACATACTGACCTCTGGTCAATGGGGTATGTGGGGGCACAGTGCAGGTTCCTGTCTAATGCCGCTCTGGGTTACCTGCCCCACCATGCCCCTTGCAGGAAAATAAGATAACCCTTTGCAAAGAGGGAGAACAATTCCAAACCAGATCTAGGGCCAATGCCAACTGTCTTCAAGTCATGACAGAGAAACAAAACACACACACACACACACACACACACACAAAACATAATAGCCGATGGTGGGAGAGTGGGAAGAGCTCAAAGGCAACTGAACTGGAGGAGCCTGCATGCTGACTTAAATAGTCAGCAGGTGGACCAGAGGGTATTTGTCTTCCCTCTGGTTCCTTCCACTCCAGCCAATCACAGAGAGGTGAAATTCTTGCTGCTGCTTGACTGGCTCAAAAACAGTGAGTAGGGCATGTGAGGGACACAGGGTTCCCTCAGAAGAGGGAGCTCTGGAAAATGGCAGGTGGAGGGAGTGCTCCCCCCCACTGCAACTTCTTTGACCAGTAAATGGGGCATGATATTTATTATGATCTTTGTTGCCACACTGGCAACAAAGATCCGCCTAGTCAAAGCCATGGTATTCCCTGTGGTAACCTACGGATGTGAGAGCTGGACCTTAGGAAAGGCTGAGCGAAGGAAGATCGATGCTTTTGAACTGTAGTGTTGGAGGAAAGTTCTGAGAGTGCCTTGGACTGCGAGAAGATCCAACCAGTCCATCCTCCAGGAAACAAAGCCCGACTGCTCATTGGAGGGAAGGATACTAGAGACAAAGTTGAAGTACTTTGGCCACATCATGAGGAGACAGGAAAGCCTAGAGAAGACAATTATGCTGGGGAAAGTGAAAGGTAAAAGGAAGAGGGGCCGACCAAGGGCAAGATGGATGGATGGCATCCTTGAAGTGACTGGACTGACCTTGAAGGAGCTGGAGGTGGTGACGGCCGACAGGGAGCTCTGGCGTGGGCTGGTCCATGAGGTCATGAAGAGCCGGAGACAACTGAACGAATGAACAACAACATGTATTATGAGTTGTCTGTAAAGACAGAAGGAAAACAGGGTCATTTCCTTAACTGCTGAAAGACAGGCTCCATTTAATATTCTGTTATTTTCTCAGGCTCTCTGTCTCTCCTCACAATTTTTGCCTTTTGTTCATTGCCTTTTAGAGTCTAAGCCTGACAGCATTGTATCTTAGAATTGATTTTCTATAACTTGCTCTGTTGAAGGTGTTCCAATGAGACATTATGATAAAAGGTTATTCATAGTAGAGGTGAAATAATAATAATAATTTGAATTCTATATGATGTGTTACATTGAGTAACTTATACTTACCTATGTAAGAGAGGAACTTTACTGAATTGTGAAAATGTGTAATGGGGCACCATAAAGAGTGCCCAATGCAAACAGAAATCAATGTGTATCAGTACACAATACACTGCAGTATACAATACACATTGTTGTATGATATTCGTTAGTGTCCATTGTGCACTGTGAAGTGCCTTGGATACCAATGTGCACTGTATATGATGCCAGCCCTGCTATGTACTAATGTAACAAAAGTCCCTATTAGATTTGGACATTACACAATGCAAAACTCTAATTCCCACTGGTGAAAGTGTACTTATGACCCCAACAGGATTCCAGTGAATAATCATAATCTAGATCTAACATCTTCTAGATTCTGCCATGTTTATAAGTGTAGCCATAGATTAACCAAGTAATCTCCATTGTCTAGATCAGTGGTTTTCAACCTGGGGTCCCCAGATGTTTTTGGCCTACAACTCCCAGAAATCCCAGCCAGTTTACTAGCTGTTAGGATTTCTGGGAGTTGAATGCCAAAAACACCTGGGGACCCCAGGTTGAGAACCACTGGTCTAGATAGTATGATCGGAAATGTGAGGGTTCACAGTACAGTTTTACTTAACTTGAAATAAACCAGAATTTCACAATTTTCGTCAGCAAAAAAAATGCATTGTATCAGTGCTCTCTGTTTTGAAAAAGTTGTCTTATTATTAAAAATATTCGCTTAATATAAGAAGTTTCATAAGTTTCTATGCAATTTTGATATATTTAAAAGTAACATAAGTATAAATAATAAGGATTAATTTTAATAACTGAAACTAATATTTATAGTTTAAAATATTTTGTATTATTTTTATACCTAGAACAGAGGTTTGTTATCTCACTTGACTTTTATGATATAAAGTACTGTGGCACCTCCTTTCCATGCTTTCTAGTTCATTCACCATGCTGATCGCAACTTTACTCTGATGAAAGTCTCCACTAATCGCATGGAGTAGAATTAGAATAAAAATGTCAAGATGTAATTTCAATGATGATCAAAAAGTTAATATTAATGCAGAATCTTGAAAACACCATTTGGATTTTGAAAAATTGTCAGAAGAAAAAGGAGAGGCATGGTTTCTTTCATCTATAATGAGCTTGAGAAGAAGAGCTTCAATACACACAGAGAAATAGTTCAAGTTCAAAGAAATTAAACCCTAAACCTTTGTAGGACTGGGGGTTAATGAGAGTGAGTAAGAAAGCTCTTTTAACATTCAAAATTATGCTAAACCAACATACATTTTCTTGTCTTTTTCCAGTACTATCTTATTGCCATTGTACTTCCAATTTAGAGAACCATTAACAAATGCCATACATAATATGAACTGTTTCAATTGGCAAATATATATACTGATAGATCTAAAAGGTGGCTTGAAATTTATGGCTACTTTGTTTTAAATTAAGGTTTTTTAAAGTTTCACATTGAGGAATTTGAATTTCTCCCAGTAACTTTCTCATTCTATCGTCATTAAATGTAGAAACACTATCTTCCCATTCATTTGCTAGATACCATATTTTTCTTATCCACTTTTCTACTCCTATTTTGGGACAGGAACAGGAATTCAAATTCATCTAGTGAAGTTTTGGAAGAGATTCTATCTCACAGAACTGGGAGGAAACATAGTTATTGCTGGTTATTTTTCATTATTTGAAAAGCTACCCTGTGAAATTTGAGCAGCAAAAATGGAATGTTCTTCTCATGCCAGAGGATGGAAGAAAATGCAGCAACAGAATTAGAAATAGAAAGAGGCTGACAATATATGGACACTGTAAATACAGAAAGTGGATATGGGAGACCAGAGTTGAAGAATATTTTACAGATTACAACACCCAGATTTTCTTAACTAGCATGATGATTTTGGAAGTTGTAGTAGCCCCAAAAGCTAACTTCCATGCTCTGCATTTTTGGTGGATGGTATCTTTTAACCTTGAAACCCTGCTCATGCCAACCTCTGTTTGTCCGCCTTGAAAGTGTCCCAGAATGTTTGTTACTGGATTGAGACACCTGACTATGTGCTTACATACATATGCCAGGGAACTAGAAAATAACAAAGAGAAGTTATGGGTTAGGAAACATGAAAGGTTATTTTCAAAGCTCATAAAATGTCTGAATTTTCACTGCTGTCTTTTCTATCTAAGACGGAATGTGAGGAAAGAATCAAAATATCGGACTTAACTTATGCTGCTATCATAGGACCCTTCCACACAGCCCTGTATCCCAGAATATGAAGGCAGGAAATCCCACAATATCTACTTTGAACTGGATTATCTGAGTCCACACTCAGATGATGTCGGATTTTCTGCCTTGATATTCTGGGATCTAGGGTTGTGTGGGTGGGCCCATAGATTCTCTCCTCCATGTATGTGTGACTTGTATATGTGACTGTCTCTGTATAAGTGTGTAAAGTGTTTGAAATTAATGCTTACATCTTTGAACCACAGACACCGCCCCCCCCCCCCCGAGACTTAAAAATAAATTGACATTAAGTCTCATGCCTATTTTTAAAATACTGCCAACTTAGTTGATGCTACATATTTATTTAGGCTTGGTCTAATCAAGGCCAGCATAACCTGTGGTCCTCCAGGTGTTTGGGACTCCAACTCCCTAGCCAGCTTGTTCAGTGGTTGGGATTTCTGGTAGATAAAGGCCAAATACACCTGAAGGGCCACAAGTTGTGAAGCCTGGTTTCATATAAGGCATGTTCAACATTTTTACTATTATGCTAGCAGTTTGCTATAGGCATGTGGGAGAAAAAAAACACCCCTCCATTTGAGGAAACAAAACTTTTTCTAAAATCACACTCCTATCCCACTGCATTGTGCATATACAAATGACATGGCATGACCTCCCATATCATGATTCAGGTGAATGAGAGGAATGTTTCAGAATTTCCTTATCTTTATCTTCTTAATCTTACAATCTATTTAGATTTTGCATGTGATGGTAAAGAGCATGTAGTTGGGTTTTTTTAAAAAAAAATTACAAGCAATCCCCAAGTTACAAGCAAGTTAGGTTCTGTAGGATTGTTCTTAAGTTGAATTTCTTTATAAGTCGGAACAGGTACATTTTAAAGTGTAATTCCAGCTGTATGTGTGTGTGTGTTATGTATATGTATGTGATAGATGATAGATAGATAGATAGATAGATAGATAGATAGATAGATAGAAGGCCTGGGTAACAACGGAAAAATTTGTTTCTAAAATCGATTTGTATTTGGGGTTTTCTTTTGTTTCGATATTTAAAATAATTACAAAATTTTCCCTTAAAAAAGTTCGGTATTTACGAAATTTCATAAATGTGAAAAAAATTACAAAACATTAACGAATCGATTTCCGAAACAATAACGAATCGATTCGTTAATGGCGGACGCGACCGCCAAATACGCTAAAAAACCTCCAGAAACTTCTGAAGCTTCCCTCTCCCTCTGTTGTTGAGTGTTGGTGTGATATTATAATTTTTTTTCACTAATTAAACAAAAAACTTGCCCCAGACATGCGGAAATAATAGCGAAACGACCTCAGAACAATAACAAAACGAATACAATAACGAAATACGAAGCATTTACAAAACGTGTTTAAAAAATCGTTTTTTTAAAAAATTGCTCCAGAATGGTTCGTTATCGTTTTGTAATTGAAAAAAATAACGAATTATTAACGAATTACGAATTTATGAAATGAAACCACCCAGCCCTAATAGATAGATAGATAGATAGATAGATAGATAGATAGATAGCATAGGGAAGGGTTACCACCCCTATGGAGGGTTTTTTTTTTGCTGTCTGTGCCCGTTCCAAAGATTTCATCTCACTTTCTGTCCCTGTAATTAAAAAATGGCTTGTTATGAGAACAAGGTTTGATACACTTTCTCCCCATGACAACTCTTTCAGGAGTGGTTTTCTTTTGAAGGTGTAGATTTATCTCACTTCCTGTTCTCTCACCTCCTGTTCTTAACTATAAGCCATTTGTAAGTTGGATATTTATAACTCGGGGAGTGCCTGTATATGTCACCACAAGGTATATGCCACCACAAGGTGGCATATACAGGTGCTGGATCCTATGTCTGTGGGGTGGTGAATATTGTCTGGATTTTGATCCAAATACTTATCCAAGGAGCTAAAACTCTTTACCTCATTGAAAATTTAACCCCAGAGTTGATTAATCAGTAGAAGGCTCAATTAAACGCAAAGGGGAAAAAAAAAACAAAGTCTAAATTTTGTTGAAACATGGGAGTGGGGAAAAAGCCTGAGGAAGAGTTGAGAAATGTCTCTCCATGCAGTTTTCCCAGCTAGGAAGAGTCTGGATGGGCTTTTGGATGCACTTCACCTTCTGAATTCATACTTATGACCTTATCAGATCGGATGAATTTAGCATCCTAGGACACTTTTACCCCAACTAATGGATGAAGCCCATGATGTACATCACACAACATCATGTGACTTCCAGTGGAAGCCCCACCTGCAACTGGGGTGAAAGTATTGCAGGATGCTTTCCTCCCAACATGGGAGGCTTCCCATGTTGAGCTGGCTCTAATGGAGTCAGCATGGAGCCTCACTGTGAGGGTGAGGGCAACGCTTTGCCCATGTGATGGACCAAGCTTGGCAGAGAGGGAACTGCGCATGGGGTGACAGATTTGCCTTATTGCCCCTTTCTTTTCTCCCAGATGCCAGGTGAAGCAGGATGCTTCCCCTGACCTTTATTATTATGTCCTTAGGGTTACATAGCCTCAAGGCTGAAAGTTTTAGTATTCCATCTCAGCTCAAATACTGGCATCATACATAAAGGTAATTTATAAAGATAAATAATCATTGATATATCAAGCTGGGAGAGAAAACAAAGATAGTGAAAAGCAACAAATTCTATATGAATTTTAACTTTTAGATATAGATCTGAGCATACCAGCTAATGAAAAAGCCAGATTGAAGTTAATGGAGCAAAGAGAAAAGGTCAATTTGTTCTATCCAACTGATATTGCCTCGATAACCATCAAAGAGTAACATATCTAATCAGGAAAATATAACAATTTTGGAGTTCATTTGTTAGCCTTGGCTCAATATTGACTACCTAGAAAGTGCACACATTCTCATATTTACCACATTTTAAAACTTCTTTTTGAGTCATCATTTTACATGGGAACTATTTTACAACAGAAACTATTTAACTTCCATCCCTTATCTAATGCCATTCCAGTTCCCTCCTAAGTATTTAGCTGACTCTCTGCAAAAGAGAGTTGACCTTTTCTGTGGAGACTCTCCCCCAAATGTTAGCGGGTTCTCATGGACAAAGGAAACTGGGATAACAATCAAGGAAAGAGCTAGCACACTAATCAATATTCTTCCCATATAGTGCCTCTCATTTCCCATATAGTGACAATCATTTCATGTGCTCAAAGAAGCCCATCATGCATTCAGTGAAACCACAGAGGGAATCCATCTACCAGCTACACTAATTCATGAGAATGTTACCACTAGTCTGTTAGCCACATCTTCATAAGAAGTATTGTGTACTCAGCACTACTGTGAACAAGATCTATAAAAATACATGTACTGTACTGACCTTGAGGGAGCTGGGGGTGGTAACGGCCGACAGGGAGCTCTGGCGTGGGCTGGTCCATGAGGTCACGAAGAGTCGGAGACGACTGAACGAATGAACAACAACAACTGGGACCAGAGTCTGTCCCACATATATAGAAATGGGATTTGGCCAGTTTTGTAAAACTTTTATATGTATCTCTGCTTGAACAAGTCATTACATATATAGCTAATAATGACTGCTCAAATGATAAAAAGTGTCATATTCAAAGTTGATTTCAAAAGTTCAGAAATCTTTGTCACAAGAAAGGGAGATGAAAGGGAAGAGAGAGACAAAATAAGAAATTTGGAATCAAGTGGAATTTGTTGTCCAAAGCAACTGCAAGCCATTACTTCATCCAGTAGAATTTTGTCCAGTCTATTAAGCTTAGAACACATGCATTCTTTATACTTAGCCTCTGGAATGTGATGATAATTACACTGTTGGGTATTAATATTATTCCCTGCATTAAAAAAATGCAATAATGGGACATTTCCCTTTTCTTCAAAACACACTTGTCAACCCTCAAATATTATTATTTGCACCAGCAAGCCTACTATCTACTCTCAAAGTACAAGAAATTCTGAGTAGCAAATATGTATAGTTTATAGGACATCAAAATTAATGAGGTGATGTTGAAACTTTAAGATCCAAGCATTTTAATGTTTATTCATACCTTTATACTATCATTAATGCAGTATAGCACAATCAGAGGGAAGCAAAGCTTCAAAGATTGAAGTCATGCACAAAGATTAAGAAAGCTGGACTTATTCTCACTGGAAAAGATGAAACTTCACAGTGTCCTAATTAAAGCTTTTAAGATTTCAAAAATGATGAACAACATTCTGATCCAGGCAAAGTTTCTCTCTTGAAACACACACACACAGACACACACAGTCCAATTGAAAAGTGGAAGCTTGGGGAAAAACAAACTTCTTTGCAGTCCCATATGTTTCCAAATAAAAAGAAGCATGTAAATATCATTGTTCCTGAAAGCAAGGTATAAAAAAAAGATCAGAGAAGCATTTTCAGGGAGAAATGGAACAGAAAGATTTTATAATAAAGACATGGAGGAATAAAGTAGAAGAAACTTAAAGTCCATGGACAATAACTACAGTTATTGTCAAAAGATGTGGCAGTTAGGCAGTTACTGGTGTCTAAAGAAGATGTGACATGTACATTCAAACTGTTGTCCATAGAAATTTGAATGTGGGCCCACAATGTGGTCCCATGGAACAATTGTGGGTAAATAATAAGCGGATCATGTTCAATGGCAAGTAGCAACAGGCAATAAATTTAGATAAAGCTTCAATTATGAATTGAAGCAGGTTGCTTTGAGGTGGTTTGATGTGTCTCAGGGCCTGTCCAGACAGCTCCTTTATTGCGGAAACTTACACAATAAAAAGAGGGCTGTCCAGACGATGTTCTAGCCAGTCCCGCATTAATTTGGCACAAACCAGGAAAACCCTGGTTTGTGCCAAATTTATTTGTTAGTGGAATTATTCCACAATACTTGGAAGGCGTGGGATAAATCCAGTACTTTTGGGTCTGGACTGCAGAATACTGCAGTCCAGACACCATTCCCAGAGTTTACTGGGCTAAATAAGCCCAATAAACTGTGGGAATACCTACCCCCTACCCCCCCCCCAGCCCCCAGACCTCTTAGAAAAGTAGTAAAATCTTACCTTTCATCCATTAGAAGCCTTGGAAATCTCTCTCAGCATGTAGAAATGGTGTGCCAGGAGAGCGGGGGGTGGAATCGCCCCCCCCCCCACTCTCTTGATGCATCATTTCTATGCGCCAAGACAGCCATCTGAGGCTTTTAATGGACAATAGGTAAGATTTTACTACTTTTCTAAGGGGTCTGGGGGTTTGTGGGGAGGAGGTAGGTTCTCCAGATGTTCTCTCAGGCTAGTCTGCTTTCTGGCATGGGTGTGGACAGGCCTCTGGGAAAATCCATGTTTTTCAGATGTGGGTTCTCCTGGGATTAGGGCCTGTCTGGATCCAGCCTCAGAGTGAAGTGGAGTTCCCATCAAAGCGAACTTAAATTTACCTCCATCAAGTTTCATTTGGATTGTGAACTTGGGATTTGGTGGCATAAGGGAAGTAACAGATGAAAATATACATAAATAGAAGAATAGCACTTTGGTGAGTTTCATGGAAGGAGGAAAAATGGACCTGGATGAAGACTAGGATCAAGTGTATGGAGATACACCTGCACATTTTACAAAGAGATAATATGTACCAGACTCACTAATGAAGGACAAGGAGTTTTGCAGAAGAAACAAACTGAACTAGAAAAGTCACTAGATGCAGGAAGAAAGAAGGATGCATCATTAAAGAAAAGAGGGGAAGAAGGCAAAGGGACAGGGGCTAGAGATGAAGGGAAAAAAGAAAAGTAAAAAAAATGGATAGTGAAAGTTTTTGGAATGAGGGATATGGATAAATTGGCTATCATGAGAAATAGAGAAGAATTTTGATACGGAATGGGAATTATCTCTGAATTTTGTGGGAAGAAGAGAAAGCACTTTAGAATAGGCTCCATAATTTCGGCTTTGTTAGAATTTTGCTGGTAATTTTTAGGTGATGTTTCTTGAGCTAGAGGGAGGAATGGGTGAATGTTCTACTGGGAAGGAAAGGTAAGGTTGTATATATGAATGTCTTCAACCTAAAGGACAGAACATTATTCCAACAGAAGGGAGGATATAGTGTAATGGGGAAAAATTATTATAGGCACAGTTTTGAAGTATATGTGTTTTATGTATACGCATGGGCATTTGGGATTGGGAGGCAGGTGAAGCAATCATACCAATGATTTGTATTGGATTTTGATTAAATAGATAATTTCCGGAGTGTGAGTGTTAAAAATAAAAACAAATGGTATGTTATATTTTGAACTTTGGAAACACAGAAATATTCTACACCATATTTTAGACCATATTTCTGTGAAAATGTCAAAATAGTAAGATAAAGGGAGGACAGGAATTAGTGAGGGACTCAGGACCTGTCTACACTGACCATATAATTCCGTTCAAAATCAACCTGAGGGCTTGGTGGCTACAAAAGTCACACTGACAATGTGCATTGTAGCGTGCATCTAAGAGTATAAGATACATTTTAGAAAGTCTGAGTTCATAAAAATTCACTGCAGCAGATGTCAATGTATCTCAGATCTAGGCTGAAATTGGTTCTGTAAAATGTGAGCACATTGTTGACACTTATCTCTGTAGACACCCATGTCTGCTGAAGCACCCATGTCTCTGAAGCACCCATGTCTCTGTTGACACCCATGTCTGCTGAAGAATGGGGATAACCAAAAAGTGCCCCTAGGAAATAGCTGGGAAGCATGGGGCTAATTGATCCCCTGGGAAGGACAATTGATTATCTCCACTATTAACTGGCACTTTCTCTTTGCTGTTGTAACTTTTCCTTTTTTCCCCACCCTGAATGCTTCCAGTACACTGATGTGCATCTCTCTGCGAAATGGGGAAAAAACATGCAAAGTGGTTTGAAGTGGGTTCTGTGGTAAATGTCATCATCTTCCTCATCTCATACTGGTCCAAGGCATGGCAATATGATCACTCATACAGTGAAAATGGTTCCTCCTAAAATGGTTCCAAGCTGGATTATCATGCCAGTGTAAAAGCACCCTCAGAGTTCCACCTATTAATTGTGGGCTTTGTTTGATTATGGCTTTGATACATCGCATTAGTTCAAAGTCCTTCTAATTTCAATTTTCTCTCTAGTGAAAAAAATACTGGGAAGAGAGAAAAAGAGAATGAAAGAAAGACAGAACTTTAATTTTCTTTAAGATAAAATGGTGTGGATCAAGAAAAGGCCATGGTGTTACTACTGAATACTACCATAATTGTTATTACAAAACCCGTAGCTGGTTTTCAAACATGATAGCTCCCTAACTAGAATTCTCAGGTCCCAGAAATCGTCAAAATTCCAGAAGGGTAGTAGCAGGGTTCTGCTGCCTGACTAGAAAAGGACAATTACTCCTTTGGTCTCTATGAACCAATTTTTCATTACCTGTTGAAGATTATATCAGATTTTCTGGAATTTGGCTTGAGACAATAAAGGCATATTGTCTTTGTACCTGCTGTATTTTACCTTGTTTTTGATTTCCTGGTTTACATTATATTATTTTGCTCTGTCACTTTCTCTTATGTTTCTGTTAACTAATTGTAAGTTTTTCAGAAATGTATGTGTGTATTCATTTTTCCTATAAATATTGATTGGTCAATATCATATCAAATTAATGAAAGCATCACTTTGAATCTGTCTATCAATAGGGGAGAATCTGATTGAAGAATAATTTCAAATCTTGATGTGTCAGATATTATAAACAGAGCTCTATTGCTAGACTCTGAGAATGACTGATAAGGGAGCAGAAGACTGTATGATAAAAGAGATAACTGCTTTGTATGAAACTGAGCATAATTGTTTCATCAATAACTTCTTTTAAAGATTTAGATCAGATTTCATTACCCACAGATATCTAGTGATATCCCGATGGAAAACAAAGCAAAGCTGTGATAGATCGGGAAGGAAGAAGATATTATTTTCCCTCTCTCCCTGTAATATCAATATATTTTTGGATTACTAAAATTCTATCCTTGATCCTTGCAATGTTGACAGAGGAATTACACTTTGTACTTGCTAATATTGATGTTAAATAAACTTTGGATATTGAAAATCTCTACATTTGACATGATGATTATGGGACCAGGATGGAATCCCCGCTCAACCATGGAAACCCATTTAGTGACCTTTAGCATACCACACTCTTTCAGCCTTAGTGAAGGAAAAGGCATATCTTCTTGGAAGTAATGTTGCCATGAAAACCCCATGATAGTTCCACTTGAGTATCACCATAAGTCAGAAATAGCTTGAAAGCACATGACAACAAATAGTTGACACTAGTTGATATTTCATTTCAGTGGATGAAATAATGCCGTCCTAACACAGGAAGGCATTATACCAGTATATGACCGTTACAGAAAAAGATATCCAGTAACCTTCATGCAACAACCCCACCCCCCTAAAAAATCCAAGATATCTTGCAAAATAAGCTCTACACTATTATAAGTGATCACTCATAGCCAAGAATGATTGTCTTCCAAGGATCGAGGTTTGGTGGTAACTGTGGAGACCTATTCTGAATCTGGATGGTCTGTCACAATGTGGACAGAGATTTCCAGGTGAAAGGCAATCCTGACAAGAGTTTGCTTGACGTGACTTCCTCTTGGTAAATTTATCCCTTTATTTGTGCCTCTTCAAAATCCATAGCACCACTGGTAACAGCCGATCTCCAATTAGAACACTCCAATACCAAGTCTTCCCAATTCTCAATGTTTGTTCCACATTTGTAAAGTTAACTTTAAACACATCTTTAAATCTATTTTGCTATCCATTGACATTCTATTTTCTGTTCTTGAGCAGAGAATAAAATAGCTACTTTGGAAGACAGTGATCAGGCATTCAAATAATGCAGCCAGTCCAGCAAAGTTTTTGGCAGAGAATAATTGCTTCAGTGCTGGTGGTCTTTCCTTTTTTCCAAAGCACTGATTTTTGTCCACCTGTCTTCCCAGGAGATTTGATTTGACAGCTCTCACAGTCTATCTATCATTTTCCAGAATAGTATAGATGCTGCTATCTTTAGGCATCCAGCTATTCTCAAACAGATGTTACCTGGCCAGATTCATACTTCCCTGGTCATTACATTATTAGGATGGTAGACTAGCAGCTCCCAAATAGATTGCACATATGTGGAAAAGAAAGATTTTTATGTCCCACCCAACTGACTTAGGGTCTCAGCCAATTATTTGATTTCTCGCTGTGGAGCTGTGTAATGTTTTTAGGTGCTTGTCACTGTTCCTGTGGCACATACAAAACTATCTAGAATTGACAGTTGATGGATAGTGAGGAATCATGATTTTCAAACATTTGAAAACTGTACATTTCTCACATCAGCATTGGTCACAGAACATTTATACATCCTCTAGGCATTGTGAGTTATTGCAGGGAATTTTTGGTTTCAAACTCACTCACTGTAATCTAAAAATACCTCATAGAAATGGTCTCACATTCCTCATAGATGCACATTATGAACAAAGAGTTTCCATGGCAGGAAGGAAAAAAAGTATTATTTGTAATGTGGTGCTGAAAAAGAAATCCACAGATACCATGGACAGATAAAAAAGAAAAATGAATGAGTCTCAGAGCAAATTAAGTTTAAACTCTTATTAAAAGAAACAATGATTGAGGCTGTCATACTTCAGATATATAATGAGATGATCTAACTCCCTATCTGCTTGAGTAACAGTCATGAAGCAAGGCAGTGATATATAGATGGACTCATTCAAAAAATCTCTAATGCTTGACAAAACAAAAGGCAGTAAGTATATTGAGAGATTTTACTACAGGTAAATGTATTCAAATCAGCATCTGAGTTTGCAAGACCTCATTTTTTTTAAAATAGCAAGGTTTGTTCAACACCATGATGTGTGTGTGTGTGCAAATAATACATTTTTGCTCAGAAAACACATGTTTCTGAAAAGTAGAATTTGGTTTGGGTACAAAACACTTTTTGGGGGGAAATGTGTGTGTATTTACAAAATGTCCAAAAATGCAAAACAACAAAAAACATGCATTAAAAATTGCAATATCACTTTGAATCTGTCTATCATTTGTCCATGAAGACATATCACCCACTTATATATATGAAAAATGCAAGACATCTCAAAACACATCAATCACTGCTTATCATACTAAACTAACACAAAGTGATAATCAACAGTTATGGGGAAAGATCAAAAAGTTTGTGGGAGGGATAATGAAATCTAAGGTGTGCGGATTTGTTTTGGACATTTGTCTTTGGCTTGTTTGGACATCAGTAATGGCAAGAGCTCTGCTGCCATTTTTTAACCAAAACAGACCACATGGCTGCTTGTCATAGCTACCTTCTGTTCTATCCGGGATCATGTGGCATATGGAGAGGTTACCATGTGCTCTCACAGGGTTTCCCTCTGAGCCCTGTATTTTGGGCCAATCAGAAAAGAAGAAAGATATGACATGTCTTACACAGCTATGTCTATTTAATGGGGTTAGTGCCTCCATTGCTTAGTTGTGTCCTGACTCTTGAGAGACGTGTTTCAGTCGCTGCAGCCAGTAAGATTGCCTTGCCGCTCACTCGCAGCTTTAACTTTTGGCTTGGCTCATTGAATCTAATCTAATTTTTTGATTTTCCAAGATTTTCCTGGATTATTTTCTTGATCTTTTTATTTAGGGACTGGGAGTTGGGAAATATGGGTGGGTGGGTGTGTGGCATTTGGGGACTTGTGGGTGGGTGTGCTTTTCTTTTAGGATGGCTCTGAGCTTTCAGTCACCCTTTAGCCTTTACTAAAGCCTTTCAGCTTCTTCTCTTCTCTTTCCTCCCTCTTCTCTTTCAGAAAGTACTTTTATAACAATACCAGCAGACTGCAAAGCTTCCTTCTCAGAAAAACCTACCAACCTAAACCTGCCACCAATACCTAATAATTTCTTTCCTTTGCAATCTCATCACAAGTTCTCTCTGATGTTTTATTATATTTCTCCCTGTGCTCTCTGCCTTCTTAATTGCATTTAATAATAATAATTTGGCTGTTGCCTATAATAATAAAACTATTGGGCTTCTGTAGAAGCTTTGCCAAACAAACAGAACCTATACTCTCTAATGGAGGACATAATATTTTATGTCCTCCATCAGGACATAAAATATTATTGTTATTATTATTTGTACTATTCATAAGAATACCAGCAAAACACCACCAATTGCAGTTACGAACGGAGTTGCTCCTGGACTATAATTTGGATTGTGTGGTTATAATAATTGGTTTTAATGTTTAGATGTGCTTAACTTTATGGCTTTCAATGCATTTGTTTATTTTATTTGTATATCTGTTTTATGTGATACTGAATTTTTGCCTACTGTAAGCTGCTCTGAGTCCCCTTTGGAGTGAGAAGGGTGGGGTATAAATATAGCAAATAAATAAATAAACCCAAATTAGTGGGCTAACAGTGGTAGATGCATCTTCCAAGTGTGGCAATTTTCATCCGGATAGCCCTAAAAATGATGGGAAGGGCAGCTTGAAGGCGAGATGTTATTGCTGTGGACAGAAAGTGACTTATCGGTTGGCCACCCATTTTTGGGAGATGTGCAAAAATGGATCTACAAATCCTCCAAAATTCAGATAGCAGAAATAGATCACAGTTCAGATGAAATGCACAAACCTAGTTGCCACAGGGATTTTGTTGAAAATAAAAGTTTGATGGTAAGTCATTTTTACTACAGCCCCATTTACATTGTTATACAATGCACTTTGAAACTGCATTACATGTCAGTGTAGTCTCATATAATGCAGTTCAATGCAGTAAATCTGCATTATATGAGTCTACCCTGATGATATAATGCAGTTTTGAACTGCATTATATTGCAGTGTAAATGGGGCAATGAATTTGAGGTCCACCCGTTTTGTTTAGTCTTTTCCATATACACATGCACTTCACATATCTGGCACTCATAGAAATGGACATTAGGATGTCCATATAAATAATACACTGTCAATTATGACATTTTGGGGGTAAATTCAATGGGGAAGTTAAAGATTTGTAGTTATCATAAAATGCAAATATGCATTTCAAGATGAATAGCCAAACTTCCCTTTCCTTTCACCTTTAATAGCCTAATAGCATCCTTTCCCTGGTTCAACTTTCCTTCCCATCCCTGCCCCCTTTCTCATTCTTCCTTTTTTCCATGTTTCAGAGTAATGGTACCAGTGTTTTCCTAAGAATAGTGATGGGTAGTGAACAGAATTTTCCTTTCCACAAAACTTTTCATGTCATCAAGAGCTAGAAGCTGGATAAGAATTTAGGGCCACATAATACTCATATGTAAAGAATCATGGGTATGGATATGGATATTCTCATGTATACAGATTAAACTCAGAACCTTTGTACAGTGGTAATCTCAACTTCTTCTCTAACATGGCAGCTGAGGTACATAGTACAGCACTACAGAGAACATCATAGATCTCTCAGAGAATATTTTTCCAATCATCTTCTGAAAAATGCCTTGGCCTTTTCAAACTATCTTCCTATAGCAACAGCATTGGAATGAGATTATTGGTAGTGATGTGTGTGTGTAAGAGAGAGAGAGAGAGAGAGAGGAAGAAGAAGAAGAAAAAGAAAGTTGATAATTGGTGATGGAGACCAGAAGGACTGGAATGAATGGTGTCAAAAAAAGCCATAGTATACTTTATGATAGGCTGTGTATCCCATCCTAGAGTGGATGCTGGAAGTAGTGGCCTTAGGAAATCTGACTTGAAGTGTGTAGCTTGAACTTGAAGTGGTGACGCCAACAGGGAGCTCTGGCGTGGGCTGGTCCAGGACGTCATGAAGAGGCTGAAGTGATTGAATAATTGAATGACACAAAGTTGAACCTAGCAACAAAGTAAGAACTCTATTTGGTCGAATGTTGCTGGCAACACTTGGAGAAATATCTTGCATATGACATATGCAGATACAAACTAATTAAAGAGTTGGATATAACTGCCTTTAAATGGTCAGATTTTAAAAGTGACTGCAGAAAAATGAGGGAAATATTCTCTGTGAGTGTGTTCATCTCTTTGAGCTAACTGAAATACAGCCCAAACACACACACGCAGGTCTACCAAAACATGAGGAAAGAAGAATTTTTAAAACATATATGGGTTGGAAAGAAGAAAAAGATCTTTGTTAAGTTGAAGATTGTCTGGACATTTACTATTTGACTAGAATACAGATTAGTTGAAAAGGAGAATATTGAGCTCAGGTCAAATTCTGAAACCCTCCATTAAAAAAGTGCTAACTAAGGAAAGTGACTTTTATGTTAAAATTAGAAGAGATAATCCTGTTTGAGGTTGATAAGAGGCCAAATCCTTATCAACTGATAGAGGCACTGCAGTTGAGAGCTTTATGGCTGAGAGGATTAGCACAACAGCTTCACTTCATCCTAAACTTGCAAAGCATCCAGCAAAAAAAAAAAAATCTTCTTTCTAAAAGTTCTTGGTACATTTGTTTTTAGGAGCTGGACACAATATTAAGTGAGGACTTACACAGTTAAAAAGAAATGTGACAAACTGGCTAATTATATTCAGCTCTGGACAAGAGAATTCTCCACCAGCTTTCGAGGGATTTCTAGAGTTGAGAAGAGAAAGCCAATCATGAATACTTGCGCCAGTTTCATCAAATGAACCATGTCCCACTCTGCACTATCACGATGACTATTACTATTAGTAATAGTTCTCCTCCTCCTCAGGATGTAATTTTCTTCTAAAGTAGTTCACAAAGGAAGAAACCTTAGCATTTTTTTCATGTTCCAAGAGAACTGTGCAACTTTCAAAGACTATTTGTATAGAATAAAACTTATTCGCTGTGGGTCATGAGTCTAAATGGGATCACAAAAAGCAAAGGTGGGAGGTCAGGAAAAAACTGGCCACATGGTGGAGAAGTCACTGGAGGAATTCTAGTTCTCCACATCCTACGCAGCAGTGGGGACAGGCAATCAGCATAGCTCTTTCTCCAGTAAGAAAGGCAAGTGAGATATGTAAGGGTGAAGGAGGCAATGGAGGAGAGTAGAAGGGGGGGTGTGAATCAAGGAAAGGCAGGGGAGGTACATAACGGTGAAGGAAGTGGAGGAGGGAATCCCTGTGAACCACTCCAGACATTTAGTGCCCTTTCTTGTCCCCAACCATACCCCTTGCTTGAAGGAAATCTGATATGGGGAGGGGGCTATTTTAAGTACTACACATTAATCTTCCTGCAGAGCTTGACTTTAAATAGGGTGGGCCTCCATATCCACAGATTCAGCCACCCATAGTTTGGAAATGTTAACACATTCACACATACATATTTCCAAAAAGCAAACCTTGATTTTGCCATTTTATAAAAGGAACACCATAGGGCTCAATCACCCATGGTTTTGGTATCCAATAGTGTCCTAGATCTAAACCCCAGTGGACATCAAGGGCCCACTGTATTTTACTCAAAGGGTTTTGTTTTTATGTACTTGCTTAGACACGCAGTATTTTTTTTGTTTATTTATTTATTTCATATCAAAAGCATTGCATAAATTATTATAAAACTGATAAAAATAGAAAAGTGTGCAGGCAGTTAAATATCTTTTGACCAAAAAACGGGCAACAGCAACGGCATTGTCTGTAGCCTCCAACAATTCCTCCTCTATACATGAGGCAGGGTATAGTGGACAAGTATACAGATGCGGAGTTGTCTGTTATGCTCCACAGTCACACAAGGTTTGGGATTCTTTTAGGTAGTGTCATTTTGCCAGGTTGTCTTTTGATCTGCCCACTCCGCTTCTGAGTCTATTCAGGGACTTCCAAGTTGCCAATTCTTGGTTTGCCCCTAGAGGAAGATCCAGTTGGGATTTCCTGGTTCAGCTGCCAAGAGGGATACCCTTACTGTTGCTGGGGGGACGCTAAGAGAAATGGTAGTTCTCATAAAGCTTTTCCTTGAGTCTGCTGGGAGGAGGCTGGTAGCCATGTAGTGGGTGACTTTCACTGTGTTCAACCTTATTTCTCTCACATTTAGCAGCAACTTCTCATCGCACATCGGAGGGGGGGGGCAATGCCAACTAGCTTGTAGAGTTTATCATCAGGTGTAGGTTTAAGACAACCTGTGATTATTCTGCATGTTTCCTTCAACCTTTTAAAAAATCTATTTTGTATACTTATATACCTGGGGCTGCAAAAATATTTCTCAGACAAAAAGGGATAATGAATGGAAAAAGTGTAAGCAGCCCTGGCATAGAAGACAGGTTTTTTTTTTTTTTTGCCAATAAAACAGCATTTTCTGGACAAAAAAAAAATCCCTATACACACATTTTGGGCAAAAAAAAGTCTCCAGCTATATTATTCCTGTGCAGGAAACAAAAAAAATGCTTCTATTCAGAAATATTATTTTCTGTACAAAAGCAAGTCGCTCTGAACAAATCTTACCAAGAAAAGACAAAGGTTAATGCCTTCTGAGCAAATCTTGCTGTGATAACTTGCCTTAGGGTTATCAAAAGTCAGAAATGATTTGACGGCATGCAAAAAAGACAGCATACACTGTCTCATTTAGTATAAAATGCCTGTTGCTATTCACTTTTCAATAAAATGGAGTTTATTTCAAGGGAACAGCTAATAAATTGCAATATGAATGATATTTTCAGAGATTTCACTCTTTCTTAGGGGATTAGGTCATCCATGTGTTAGAATAGGAGCAGAGTGCTTTATAGACAAGCAGTTGTTGCAATTTGGAGCTGGGGCCTAGAAGGAGAAATTCCCATCTCCATAGGGTTGTTTGTTTTATGGACAAATGCTATGAACATATCTAGGGCATAAATTTACAAAAAAAACCTGTTAAATTTTAAAAATAATAATACCATTGGAACTTATGGGTTATGCCAACTATAGGTTTTCATTTAGGCCTAAGTTCAACAATTCATTAAATGTTGGATTTAATTTGAATTTATGCACAGGCTGACTCATTTAAGATAAAATGCCTGTTGCTATTCACTTTTCAATTTAATGGTGTTTATTTCAAGGGAACAGCTAATGAATTGCAAAAGGAATTATATTTTCAGAGATTTCACTCTATGAACATATCTAGGGTATAAATTTACCGGGAAACTGTTACATTTTAAAAGGGGAGGTATAAGGCTTTTTAAAGCAGGAAAAGTCAAAATAGTGTGAGCTATATTTGCTTTGCTTGATCACTCTTCACTCACATTGTGTTAGATTTTTTTAAAGATATATTTTAATAGAAATGCCATTGCAACAAATCTGCAGAATGTGAGAAGGGTAGGTGTCTTAGGATAGATAAAAATACAAGGTCCAGTCTTTATTTGGGATGTCACTCTGGCTAGCATTAAAAGAGAACCTTACAGCAGGGGTGGGATATTGTGTCAATTTCATACATAGTTTGAACTCTTGTAGAGGACACACATCCCTTCACAGACCATTGAGCATTTGAGATGCATCAGTGGAAGAATTAAGTCAATTTCAGTTAAAACAATGTACATGGGGAGCATTTCGATTGTTTTAAAGCAGAAGTGGACTTTCAGAAGGCTTCCTGGGGCACTGTACTATTTAAAACAAGAGGGCGTACTCCCCATAGACCTTGTTTTCAAAGAAAATTATAGCTGGTGGTGTGCCACATACATTTGCTGGAGTGCTGCAAAGTTATGATGATAGGAGTGATGCTACAGATAGCAGATTGGGAAGCTCTGATTTAAATAAATGTTGATAACTGAAAGAATTTGAAGAATGTTCAAAACATTTACAGAATATACAATTTTCAAAACTGGAGACATATTGTGTCTATTGGATGTTAATTTAATTTCTTTGGAATGGATAATCTTGAACTTAATATTTACTAGAAAATGGTTATTCACTAGACATCTATCCCCTGCTTTTTGTTGACTCACTCTTTCTACAGTAACCAGAATTACTTCTTTCCTCCGTGCCATCTATTTCATGCCTCTCAAAATCTCTCCCATTCAGAAATGCTTACAGAAAAGGGAGTGAATCATTGTTGTGAGCTTTGAATAGGTGTAATTACCCAATTGTATCCTTTGACTCCTCACCCATTCCTTTCTTCTGCTCTGCTCCCATACCATATCATCTAACCACGAGGTTCTTAAGCTCATAGCAGCCTTGCCATTGCCTTGAGAAGCCAGATCTGGCCACAGTGGAACATGGCTTAGTTACATCCCATCTGGATTAATGTAGCATGCTCTTTGTGGGGCTGCCTTTGAAGAGTACTTGGAAACTTCAGCTGGTTGAAAGAGCTACAGCCAGGTTGCTAACTGGGACTAGCTACAGGGAGTAGACAATACCCCTGTTGCAGCAGCTCCACTGTCTGCCACTTTGTTACCAGACACAATTCAAAGTACTGGTTATGACCACAAAAATCCTAGATGGCTAACATTCAGGCTATTTGGCCAACCACATCCCTTTGTATGAACCTGCCCAAGCCCTGAGATCTTCAGGAGGGGTCCTTCTCTTCGTCTCACCTTCATCTCAAGTTCATTTGGTAGGAATAAGAAAGCAAGCCTTCTCAGTGGCTGCTCCTCAACTCTGGAACTCCTGAGTTAGCCGGAATCGCCCCCCTCCCTGTTGTCCTTCAGGTGGCAGGATCAAAGCTTTTTATTCAGACAGGCTTCAAAAAAAAATCCCTATACACACATTTTGGGCAAAAAAAAAAGTCTCCAGCTATATTATTCCTGTGCAGGAAACAAAAAAACCGCTTCTATTCAGAAATATTATTTTCTGTACAAAAGCAAGATTTAATATGGAAAGGTCTCTCTCATGTTTTGTCATACATGAGCCTTAACATGTTTGTAATTTTCATCAGAAGCAAATATATAATCCTGAAATACTCTACAAATCTCTTTCATTGTTTACCTTCATTTTGGAGGTGTTGGTCTAGTTATGAAGATAATAGTTCTGATTTAGACAAATCCTTACTTATTAATCTTCTCTTAATGCAAGTTTTGTATCACCCACCAGATGGCAATCTTGGACTACTTTAGAAATAATCCAGCCTGAGATAAACTTCTGTTATACCACTTATATTGTTGAGAGATTTGATTTAAATTAGCAAGAGTGCAACCTTGGGATCTGTTAAAAGTTAAGGCATAAGCAATCTTTGTTATATAATTTTGACTATGCTGTTTTGATTCAGAACAATAAAAAGTTCTTGCCCAATATCTACGTAGTCTAGAATTCTGTGCAAGAATCTTTTTTTAAAATTCTAATAATTAGGAAACTACTGGACTAACTGAAATTAATACTTCGACTATTATGTCATATAAATGCCAAGAAAAAAAGATTTGTGCATGGAAAAAATATAGAGTTCCAACTTCCTTGATGTTGGGGTTTGATCCTTAGTTTCAGGGCCTGGCTTCTCTCTCCAGACACTGGCTGATGAGGAATCTCAAAATAAGATTACTCCCTTGAAAAGAAATACTTTTGAAAATTCATGCTGCTGGCTAGCAAACTGTTTTGAAATGTTTGCAATCGACTCTCAAAGAGATCTTCAGTTTTTCAGACTGGAGATAGCACTCGGACTCAGAAGAAAGTTAGTGTGGAAAAATACTTGCTGAAAATGGTAATACAGGATTGCCACTTTGTGGTTTTTTTTATCTTATTACTAACCTAGCTGCCTCTGTTCCCAGATTTCTCACTCTACCCTAATTGGCTGAATCTATGTTTCCATTTTTAATGTGTGGTTCATGTGTATTGTATTCCTGTTAGCAAAAACCTTTGTATAAATTATTTTCTTCATCAGCTCTGCTTAAGCAATTTATTAATTCCCCCTTTATTCTTTATTTCATTTTTACTCTCTTTTTCTTCCTGATTTTTTCTTCTTCTTTCCCACAAATTGTACTGAAAATATTTTCTCCTTTCTCCTTATTACCAGGCCACAATTTTTGTATACACATATCTTCTTCCTCATTTCTAAGTCCCCCTTTCTCGTTTCTTCTTGTTGTTGCTAATATTGTTGTTCTGTGCCTTCAAGTCATTTCTGACCTATGGTAACCCTCATTGGCAAGATATGTTTAGAGCATGTGTTCCTTTTCCAAGACTGAGAGAGTGTGCATTGCCCAAGGTCATCTCAAAGCTTCTTTGATAAATCAAAGATTTAACCTCTAGTTTCCCAGTTTCTTAATCTAGTGCTCAAAATGATACATCATGCCTGCTCTCTCTTGTCATTTCTTTTTCTCCCCAAACGTTTAGCATTCTATTTATCTCCTCTATCATTCTTTTCCTCTCCTCTTCTCTCTCACACTGTTTTTTTAATTTTCCCTTCATTCAAAACTTAGCAATAAATTTCCCCGCCCTCTCCTTCCTTTCCTGTCCTCATACTTTCATCTATATTTTCCTACCCTCATATCAAAGTTAGCTCCCCACCCAGCTTTTTCTTCTTCTCTTTTCCTCCTTGTCTTCCTGACAGGCATGCCCCCCCCCTCCCGAAATTCTCATGGTGGTTTGCAAAAAGGCCTTGCTGGTGCATTATTTAAACTTATGTTTATTCATATCATGATCTGATCACCATATTCAATATATCCCATATGCATGGCGGTATTGGGGTAACGATACAAAAGGTTTGCTAGGGTAGACCCTCTTTCACTCAGACTCAGCCCCCCCCAAAAAAAACTCAGCCCCCCGAACCCCCCTGAAAAAAACTCAGCCCCCCCCCCCCCGAATCGAAATCCTGGCTACAGGCCTGCTTCCTGACTATGCCTTTCTTCCTATTTCTTATATTTTCATTTCTATTTCATTCTTTTTTTCTTCTGTTGTATTTGGTAACAATTACACATATAATTTACTTTTCCTTTTTTGTCCTCTTTGTTTCTCAAACTCTTTTCCTTTGCTCCTCTAAAAACATTGAAATTCCTAATAACTGTATGTAACACATTATAAATTCCATTAAATTCAAATTAGATTTTGGTTGATCTACAATAGCCATACATTATAATCCATGCTTACAAAAATATTAAAAAGAAGAACTAGAACAGGTTTGGGAGATGAATATTACAAGTGCTCATTTGTTGGAGTCATGTTTTTGAAGCAGTTTTTATATGAGTTAAGACACACAGAGAGATTTTCCCCTGTTCAGTACAGAGCTTGAAAAATGCAATATCCAATTAGAGAAATGTGTTTTCATGTTAGATTGTGTGTGTGTTTATTTGAATTGCATCCTTAGAGTGATTGTATCTTATGTTTAGTACATCCTGGATAATAGCATCATGAAGGCTGCTCCTTTTGCCACCAACCAAGAGCAAACCAAGTGCTAACCTCAGGTCAAGAGCATCCTAATGCCAGTGGATAGAATGTTCTTGACCCACAACCCTAACATAACATTTGAACTATTGAACTAAGAATAGAATAACATTAACAAAAAAAGGAAGTGGGTGGAAATTTGCACAAAAAATACATTAAAAGCAAGATACAAAAGGGAAGCTCTCAAGCTGTAGCAATTTAAGATCCTTTTCTAGTTGATTACTGGATAGTCTACTTGACTCATATACTGCTAATCCCATCTCCCCATTCCACAGGAAAATTCTGTGATTGAATATATGTGTGTATGTGTACCAGTTGTGTGCACAGATGGGCATTTCTTTTGCTTGTTTTTACCTCTAACCTTACTTTTTGAAAAGGTCTTGTAGCACTTTCTGCTGCATTTCAGCTTCACTTCTCCTGCTCATACAAGTTTGTAATGACATTAGTTAATATGCCTTTTCATGAACATTGTTTTTCCATTTCTTTTTTTGAATTATTAACAATATGCAACAATAAATTTAAATAGTTTATTGTACAAGCCAAAGGCCATGACAAAATGGTACAGGTACAGGGTGAACAGAATATTCCCTCAGAATAAACAGGAAACAAAAGAAGCAAAGGCCACCAGCATGCTCACACAAAGAGCAAAACCAATGTAAATTATCGATAGTTGCAGATACATTATGGGGGAGGGTCAAATTAACCCTTCGAGTCTCCATGGCAATTGATGGCAATTTTATCTACCCCACTCTTTCTGATCTTTCTTTCAGACAAAGCAAAGAGGGCATTTTATATGTTACATAGCCATTTGAATTTCTCAGCAAAAACTGAACCATTTTTACAAGAAAGTTACCGTTTTTCTTTTATCAGTATGGGTTTCAAATATCTTTCTCTTGGGTCATTATACAAAGGGCAGTTAAACGTGTAGTGCACAATGTCTTCCCCCTGACATTGGCTACAGATACAAAGTCTGTTTTCTGGTTAGAGCATTAAGATCCTCTGGGGAGGCCCTGTTCTCTGTCCCACCTCCTTCGCAGGCATGACTGACTGGTGGAGACGAGAGACAGGGCATTCTCAGTAGTGCCCCTTCGGCTGTGGAACTCTCTCCCTAGTGAGATCAGATTGGCACCCTTCCTCCTGGTGTTTAGAAAAAAGGTGAAAACTTGGCTATGCAATCAGGCATTTGGGTAGTGCAATTTGGATTTGGCTTTATGTAGCAACACAAATGACAGCTACAGGACTAGGTATCATGTTTTAATTTTTTTGATATTTATATGTTTTAACTGTTTTATTGTTTATTAATGTATTGTTTTCTATATCACAGAATTGTTACATTGAATTGTGCCAAATTATGTAAGCCACTCTGAGTCCCCTTCAGGGTGAGAAGGGTGGGATACAAATGTAGTAAATAAATAAATGTTACATTATGGTAATGACTATCCAACACTGTGGTGGGTGTTATTTGGAATCCCAGTTCAGTGAAGGCAATTCTTAAGGAGGATAGCTTAAGCTTAATCTGATATCTGGCTCTAAAATATTCAGTTTTCAACAAGGGGAACCATGGCGAGAATTTGAGTTCCTGGTTGATTGCAGAGACCTTCTTGAATCTATCCAAACTACCCTGTGCCTTAATTGCCTCTTATCCATGTCCAAGGCAGAATTCTGATAGTTAATGGAGAATCAGAGTTGTGTAGAGTGAAAGGACCCCTGGGATGTGATGATTAACCTCCCTCTCTTTTTGATTTGCAGGTAAGCATTTGATTCTTATGCATCAATTTATCATATCAGAAAGGAAGGGATATTTTCCCCATATCTATGTCCCTCAATTTGTCCCTTCCCTATAAAATTTTGGAACCTCTGTGTGATTTAGTACTTAGGAGACCATCTTCTTGCCTGTATTACATACTATGTATACTAAGATCTCATTCACATCATGTCTAGGAACTTCAATTAACTCAATGTTGACTGTGAATTTATATCCATTAGTGTTCTTCTGTTTTTAAATGACATAGCTGATCATGCAAAATGGAACATCTGATTTTCAGTTCCTTTTGGTACCTAAAATTCAGTATCTGATACATTGCAGTAGGTAGTGTCAGTTTGGGAAAAAATCAAGGACCTTTCACACTACACAGTTATAGCGTTATGATTCCACAGTGGCATCCTAAGAAATTCTATGCTTCCAAAGTTTATAGACACTGGTTTTCTGTTTTTCCCAATAGCAAAAGTCAATGAAAACAGCTTTTCATTAGACTGAATGTCAGAACACCACAGCAAAACGCCACATGCAAACAATCTATTCATGCAGTTGTGGTTTAAAGAAGAACAATCTTAGCATTCTGAAAGGAGTGAATATTATTATAGCTGCAGGTATAAGCCTCTGATGTCAGTAGAATGGCAAAGAGCAATACAACTGAAGGCATATAGCCTACAGGGGAATCTACAGAGCTGTTTACTGCTGGCTGTGATAGCTAAGCAGAAGAATAAAGCAAGTATTCAAAGCCTTGAAGTTAGTGACTCAGGAGATGATGTGGTCAGCCACTGGGAACAAAATCAATAAAAAATTAATTACAGAGAGAGAAGAGAGAAAATTGATGGCAAAGATAACATTATTTCTTTTTAGCTGGGGACTATACCTTTTAAAGGATTAGACTATTAATGCTGCTGAAGACCTGTTGGTATAAACAATATTTCTTCATCTGCTATATCAATGTATACATACGATGAATTACATGTTATTAATGGATTATTTGCTCACATTTATGCTGTGTTATCCACTTCTTCTTTTTTATTTATATTTCTGTTGTTGTATCCTCTGCCAAAACTGTGAATCTAAACTACTCAAGGATTTTTTAAACAAAGTTTAGTAAAAATTCTTAAAGTGGAGGCCAGCAATGCAGACATATAATTAACACAGATTTTAAGTCTTCTGATAATAAGAAAGTTCAATAATTTCCATCTAGCATCAGCATGGAAATGACACCCACTATGTTATTCCTTTCCACTTTGATCCAAAGAAGCTGTTTCAGTACCAAACTGGTACCTGTCATCAATAATGACCTGAATGAGGGTGAACACATTAAAATTAAAGATCGAGATACTCTTGACCATCAAAAGGCAGATTAAAGAATAGGGATTCTCCCTGTGTTGTATAGGGTTACACTCCTTCTGAAGACATAGATCTGCAGGTGGATGTACTTCTGTATTCAACCCAGAACCTGAAAGGCCATGTCTTAGTGTCCAGGAGTGTCTTTGTCCTGTGCACTAGCTGTGCCTGTTCCTTGCAATGTCAGTCTTGGCCGGTGACACATCTTAGTTATATACTGTTTGGAATGCTGAAAGACACTATATGGCACTGCCTTTGATGAAGAGTTGCTGTCCAGAGTTGCAGCCATGTTGCTAATTTGGGATTGCCAAAGGGAGCACATACAAGTAATTTATTGCAACAGTTTCCTTGGTTGCCCATTTATTTCCAGGCAAAATTCAAAGTGCTTGTGTTAACCTACAAAGTTCTATATGGCCCAAAGTTATTTGAAGGACTTCTTTGTCTTACATGAACCTGCCTATGGTTTGAGATCCTTCTTTTTGTCCCACTGCTCTCACAGGTACATTTGCTAGGAATATGGGAAAAGGCCTACTCAGCAGCTGCTCTCCTTCATGGCTCTGGAACTCCTTTCCTAGAGAGGTAAACTGCCACCCTCCATACTATCTGCCCACAGGCAAGTAAAATCCTTTTGATTCTGACAGGGTGTTAGAGAATTCAGAAATAGGTCTTGAATAATATGCTTGTGTTTCCATTACTTCCAGTAATTATTTAATATCATCATTCTGGATGATCATTGTGCTTCACATACTGCAGATGGATGACCACTGTACTTCCTTACTTAGGTGACCCCTCGTAGTCCGAGGATGATAGTCCTCCAAGAGTGGTATCCTGGGGGTGGATCCATAGGTGGCTGTGGAGCCCTATTCTTGATCTGCATCTTCTCCTGCAGTGAGGGCATCAGTTTCCAGGTGGAAGGCGATCCCGGTCGGGGTTGGCTTGACATGCCTACCTCTCGGCATGTTTCTCTCTTTCACCCTCCATTTGTGCCTCTTCAAATTCTGCAGCACTGCTGGTCACAACTGACCACCAACTGGAGCGCTCAAGGACCAAGGCTTCCCAGTTCTCAGTGTCTATGCAAGAGTTTTTAAGGTTGGCTTTGAACCCATCTTTAAATCTCTTTTCCTGTCCTCCAACATTCCGTTTTCCGTTCTTGAGTTCGGAATAGAGCAATTGCTTTGGGAGACGATGGTCGGGCATCCGGACAACATGGACTGTCCAGCGGAGTTGATGGCAGAGGACCATCACTTCAGTGCTGGTGGTCTTTGCTTCTTCCAGCACGCTGATGTTTGTCCACCTGTCTTCCCAAGAGATTTGCAGGATTTTTCGAAGGCAGCAATGATGAAATCGTTCCAGGAGTTGCATGTGACCTCTGTAGACTGTCCATGTCTCGCAGGCATATAGCAGGGTTGGGAGGAGAATAGCTTTATAAACAAGCACCTTGGTATCTCTCCGGATGTCCCGGTCCTCAAACACTCTGTGCTTCATTTGGAAAAATGCTGCACTCGCAGAGCTCAGGGGATGCTGAATTTCGGTGTCAATGTTGACTTTTGTGGAGAGATGGCTGCCAAGGTAGTGGAAATGGTCAACATTTTCTAATGTTACACCATTAAGCTGTATTTCTGGCATTGGAGAGGGATTGGCTGGTGACTGCTGGAACAGCACTTTGGTTTTCTCGATGTTTAATGACAGGCCAAGATTCTCGTATGCTTCTGCAAAGGTGTTTAGAGTGGCTTGTAGGTCTTCTGAATGCACACAGATGATGTTGTCATCAGCATACTGGAGTTCTATAACAGATGTTGTTGTAACCTTGGTTTTGGCTTTCAGTCTGCTGAGGTTGAATAGCTTGCCATCTGTCTGATAGATGATTTCCACTCCGGTGGGAAGCTTTCCGTCATCAAGATGAAGTATCATAGCGATGAAGATTGAAAATAAAGTTGGGGCAATAACACATCCCTGTTTGACACCTGGTTCCATCTTAAATGGGTAACTTTGGGAGCCATTGCTGTCCAAGACTGTTGCCATCATGTCATCATGGAGGAGCTGCAGGATGTTCACAAATTTGTTTGGGCACCCAATTTTTTGGAGGATGGTCCAGAGAGCGCTGCGATTCACTGTGTCGAACGCCTTTGCAAGGTCAATGAATGCCATGTACAGAGGGTGATTTTATTCCCTGCATTTTTGTTGGAGCTGTTGTGCAGTGAAGATCATGTCCACAGTTCCTCTGGAGGGTCAAAAGCCATTCTGGAATTCTGGGAGGGTGTCTTCTGAGAGGGGTAGAAGGCGGTTTGCAAGGATTCTTGTGAGGATTTTCCCAGTGGAGGTTAGGAGAGAGATACCTTGATAGTTTCCCCAGTCTGTTCTTTCCCCTTTTTGAAAAGGGTGATGATGGTGGCGTCCTTGAAATCTGCTGGGATTTTCTTGATCACCCACACTTTTTCTATTAGCTGGTGGAATTGTTGTGTCAGCTCGGGTCCACCCTCTAAAGATTTCAGCAGGGATCCCATCAGGTCCACTGGCTTTGTTATTTTTTTGTTGGCTGATGGCATTGCTGATTTCTTCGAAACTAGGCAGTGCTGCAAGCTCATCCCTGGTTTGTTGTTGCGGGATTTGTGAGAGAATCTCTTCAGCCACATTGGAACTGCAATTCAGGAGGCTTTGGTAGTGTTCTTTTCTATGTAGTGCTATTGATTTTTTTGTCCTTCAGAAGTTTGGTTCCATCTGATGAGCGTAGAGGCTGTATGCCATGGTTTCTTGATCCATAGATGACATTTGTGGCTTTGAAAAATCCCTGCGGGCACAACAACTGGAGTCATGCACTCCCAGGAGTGGCCGCAGGGGAGGTTCCAAACCAAGCACAGTCTGAAGACCCAAAGACCTCAACGGCAGAACAGGCGGAGGATAACCTGGTACATGTTACAATGGCTGTGAAGGCAGAAGAAGGCTGCAACAGATTGAGAAGCCGTGGTCATCTTGGTAAACTATGCCACCTGAGGAACCTCACTCTGTGAAGACTGTGTGTTGATCAGTGTGCACAAACCTCCACACATTAAAAAAAAATTCACGCACAGGAGTCTTCCAAGGGGAAAAAACCCAATAAAAGTCCCATGGTGATTGGCGAGTGGTGATGGGGGCAGGACTGTGAAATCTGGAAGCCCCTAGTCACAGACTGGCACATGGGCAGTGGATATGGACTCAGTCATTCTACCTGAAGGTCCGAGGCATTTGAGTAGTTTGGCAGCTGTATCCATGACTGAGCAGCCCTTTTTAGGACCCACTCTGCTCACCCCACACGGAGAAGGGGCTAGAAAAGGTCCCTTAAACATAGTCTGCCTCTCTTATCCCTGACAGGACTGCCGTGTCCAGTGGGGTCACCACCCTGTGGCCAAAAAAAAGAAAAATGAACTTCAGTACATGGAACGTACTAACACTGATGGACAATACTGACAGTGAATGCCCCAAACGCAGAACTGACATCATTGCAAGGGAGTTGGGACATTTTAACATTGACATAGCAGCCCTTCAGGAGACCCAGAGAGCAGGAGACGGAGAGCTGAAGGAAGAAAAAGGAGGCTACACCTTCTTCTAGAAGGGACTGCCCGAAGAAGACCAAAGAATGCACGGAGTTGGTTTTGCTATCAGAAATGATCTGGTGAAACATCTGACCAAAGCACCCACTGGCATCAATGAACGACGCTCAACCCTCCGAATGGATCTTGCCAAAAACCAACAGGCAATCATCATAAGTGCCTATGCACCAACACTAGATGCTGATGAAGACATCAAGGAAAAATTTTACTGTCAGCTGGACACCGTCCTATCAGAGATATCTAAGGAGGACAAAATTATCCTCCTGGGGGACTTTAATACAAGAGTTGGACGAGACTTCGATCTGTGGCTAGGGACCATAGGAAAAGATAGGGTTGGAAACAGCAACTCAAATGTTATCCTGCTTCTCACCAAATGTGCAGAACACAACCTTGTCATCACCAACACGCTCTTCCGCCAGAAAAACAAGTTCAAGACATCATGCAAGCACCCCCGGTCAAAGCATTGGCACCTCTTAGATTACGTAATCACACGTGCCAGAGACTGCCGTGATGTGCTCCTCACAAGAGCCATGACAGGTGCTGACGACTGCTGGACAGACCACAGGCTAATTTGATCCACGATGGCTATCAAGATTGCCCCCAAGTGCAGACTCCAAGGAAGAAAGACAAGGCATAAAATGAACACCCAAGCACTTCAGGAGCCCTCCAGACAAGCCCTTCTCCAAACAGCATCCAAGGACCATCTACCCAGAGAACACCCCGAAAATGTTGAGGAACAATGGAACAAACTGAAGACCTCCATCATCAAAGCCTGCAAAGAAACTATTGGATATCAAACTAAGAAACATCAAGATTGGTTTGACGAAAATGACAACGAGATCCAACAGCTAATTGACAAGAAAAGGAAAGCCTTCCAAACATGTCAGAGAGACATCAACTGTGCTGCTAAGAAAAAGATCTAAGCCAGTGCAAAAGCTGGGGTCCAAAGAAGGACAAGAGAACTCAAGAACATCTGGTGGACAAAGAAGGCTGAAGAAATTCAACACCTGGCAGATACCCATGATGCTCAGGCGTCCACTGTACAACATACAATAGTAGTTAGAATAATAATAACTTTATTTTTATACTCCCACCTCTATTTCCCCAAAGGGACTCAAGGCGGCTTACAAAGGGACAAGCCCAGAGAGCACAGAGTTAAATACACAACATAATAAGATAAAATCAAAACAAAACCAAATAAAACATATCACAATAAAACATAACATCATAAAAACAGTACCATGCAGAGCAATAAAAGTGCTGAGTTCAGAGGGCTCTGAATTTGTTCAAATTCCTAGATATTCCTAGGTATTTATGTACATTTAATTATTTAATGTATACACAAACGTGTGCGCGTACACACACACAAATATATAATTTTGAACTATATTAAGAGAAAATATCATACAAGGGAGAACCATTCAACTAAGTGTTGTATGGTAAGTCAGCCTGTATGGCAATCTAATTGATTCAATGTCTCTGCTGTATTTGAGATTAAAAATCAGATTTGTGCCAATGTTCATGAAATAAGTCAAATTATCTAACATGTTACATATATGTTTTTATTATCAGACTTATGAAGCTCTCATTGTGAAAAATATATATTCTGGTAGGAAATTTTGCTCTCTGCAAAATTTTGTATTTGATTGTTTTGCTTGACACATTATATACATATATGCACAGAGAGACCTGACTCCGATTCATCAGTAAAATGGAAGAGATTAAATTGATATTTCTTCTGCGGCAAGTATGACATGCCACTTTCTTTTTATCTGAAAACTAAGAAATACAAATTGGAGGCTTGTGACAAAGAATCAACATACTACATTATTTAGAGTTATAGGGACTGCCAGTTTCTGTGTGAGAAAGATTTCATCTTGAATAAAATGGAGCCTGTTTTTGGCAGACATCTGTAACTTCTGTATTCATGCTCATATCTTGGAATATGCAAGTGCACTTAGTTCAAAAAGATATGTGTTACTTTTCTGGGAAAAGTGATTATTTTTCCCCTTGTATTACCTGAAAAATGTATCTTGATGAACTGATAAAACTGGCTTTGCATTGTGAAAAATCTCATTTCAATCAAGAAGTATTTGAAGTATTTCCCCTGCCCTCTATAGAATTATGGGAAGAAGCAGAGAGAAGAAAATTCAAATTTTATTTCACTGCTGGTTATACAGGTTTGTTTGGTTTTTTAAAAAAATAAAAAATAGCTAATCAAGAAACATGTTGGCTCAGAAACTCTTTAGAAATATTCAGAATTGTGAATCTTAATCATGACATTCAAAAAAAAAAGTTGAAAGAAGAGCTATTATTTCAGGATAGTCAGGAAAAGCCTAAAAGGAACATGCTGCAGGGTATAGACACACTAAGAAATTCATGAGAACAGAATGAGCAATCAACCTTAATTTTATCAAGATGTGAGTTGTGTATGTGTGTGTATGAAGAATACACTATTCTTTCTAAAAAGAGATACATATTGATATTTCAGATAAGGCCAGCCATAGTTTGATATATAATTTCATCACACTTACATTTCAATATGACTAACAGATTTAATTTAGTCACAATTATCATAACTTTTGAAATCTGCATTTCCATGACCACATACTTCACAATAATTCTGATTGAACTAAATGAGGCTTAATTCTTAAAGGATATGTATTTATTTACTACATTTATATACCGCTTTTCTCCCCTTAAGGAAACTCAAAGCGGTTTCCAACGTTATAAAGGCAAAATTCAATGCTACACATACATGTGAAAACCAAAAGATAATAGCAAGACAGTAATATATAACTATAAATTAACCTAACCAAATTGAAACATAAACATAAATTAACATAAAATAACATTTAGACATAAAGCATAAACATTGATAATACAATAACATTTATATTAAAATCCACCGATAACACAATTTAAAAACAGGTATTAAAATCATGTCATCCAAAATCAAGACCATAGTCATTCCATTGGTCCGTTCACTATTCCTTATATATCATATTGATATGACTATGATTACTATGAAAACTAATTTAAAACAAGCTATTTTGTAATTCTAAGATTTCCTTGACAGCAAAATCAAATAGTGGCTTAGCATAGAATCATAGAATCACAGAGTTGGAAGAGACCTCATGGGCCATCTGGTCCAACCCCCTGCCAAGAAGCAGGAACATTTTATCCAAAGCACCCCCGACAGATGGCCATCCAGCCCCTGTTTAAAAGCTTCCAAAGAAGGAGCCTCCACCACACTCTGGGGCAGAGAGTTCCATTGCCGAACAGCTCTCACAGTCAGGAATCTCCTTTCTTGTAGTTTGAAGCCATTGTTCCGCATCCTAGTCACCAGGGCAGCAGAAAACAAGCTTGCTCCCTCCCCCCCCCCCCCCCCTATGACTTCACATATTTATACATGGCTATCATGTCTCCTCTCAGCCTTCTCTTCTTCAGGTTAAACATGCCTAGCTCTTTAAGCTGCTCCTCATAGGGCTTGTTCTCCAGAGCCTTCATCATTTTAGTCGCCCTTCTCTGGATACATTCCAGCTTGTCAATATCTCTCTTCAATTGTGGTGTCCAGAATTGGACACAATATTCCAAGTGTGGTCTAACCAAGGCAGAATAGAGTGCTAGCATGATTTCCCTGGATCTAGACACGATACTCCTATGCAGGCCAAAATCCCATAGGCTTTTTTTGCCGCCACATCACATTGTTGGCTCATGTTTAACTTGTCCACGAGGACCCCAAGATCTTTTTCACACGTACTGCTCTTGAGCCATGTGTCACCCATTCTGTATCTTTGCATTTCATTTTTTCTGCCTATGTGGAGTATCTTGCATTTATCACTGTTGAACTTCATTTTGTTAGTTTTGGCCCATCTCTGTAATCTGTTAAGATCATTTTGAATTCTACTCCTGTCCTCTGGAGTATTGGCTATCCCTCCCAATTTGGTGTCATCTGCAAACTTGATGATCATGCCTTCTAACCCTTTGTCTAAGCAATTAATAAAGATGTGAACAGAACTGGGCCCAGGACAGAATCCTGCGGCACTCCGCTCATCACTTCTTACCAGGATGAAGAGGATAAAGAGGAAGCATTGGTGAGCACCCTCTGCATTCATCTGCTTAACCAATTACAGATCCACCTAACCATAGTTTTGACCAGCCCACATTGGACTAGTTTGTTTGCCAGAAGGTTATGGGGGACCTTATTGAAGGCCTTACTGAAATCCAGGTACGCTACATCCACGGCATTCCCCGCATCTCTATCAAACTCTATCAAAAAAAGAGATCAGATTAGTCTGGCATGACTTGTTTTTGATAAATTCGTGTTGACTATTAGTGATGACTGCATTTGTTTCTAAGCTTTTGCAGACCACTTCCTTAACAATCCTTTCCAAAATCTTGTCTGGTATCGATGTGAGGCTGACTGGATGGTAATTGTTTGGGTCATCCTTTTTTCCCTTCTTGAAGATTGGAACCACATTGGCCCTCCTCCAAATGAAATGCTTTTTTGACTTAACTCTGGCAGCCAAAGCCTCCTGGTTGTCAGAATTCTCTTGAAAACCAGGAATTACACTATAGATATGTTGGTTCATTGTGGCTCAATCCCCTATCCAGATTGACAGTGCCACCATCACCCTTTCTCTGTTGATTAGCACAGGAAAAGGTGGTGGCTCATGGTGAAGGAGCTCTCCCATCTGCACTGCCTTATAATGCAGTTTCATAATGCAGTTAAACTTCACTATGACGCTGCATTGTATAGGAGTGTAGATGGGGTCTGTGAATGCCTGGCTGTCACAGTTACATATGTGGAGGACAGAATAGGTCACTTGCATGACCAGTAAGAAGAAAAGGGTCAGTCTACTGTTTCCTTGCTGGTCACACAGGCACCCAGTTCCGATGTCAGGAGAAACAACAGGCAATGGTCAGGACCTTTCAGAGAGCTCTGTGACCAATGGGGAGAGGCAGTCTTGCCGTGAGGTGAAAGCATAATGAGGCCCATGAAATACTGACCTGTCTAGACATTGGCCCCAAATGTAGTACATATACGCTGCAGCTGAGGCTGTTCCAGGCCAGATTTACACCAGAGTAACCTTCATCCAATGTAAGTCAAATGAGAATTGCCATCTAAATGGAACTAATGCATTTTGCATATATTATTTTTTATCTTTCATAATTTTTAAACCTGTTCAAAAATAGTTTGGTTCTACAAACTGGAGCATACAAGGAAAGCATGCAAAGCTAATAATGAATATAAGGATGTGTTGCATCCTGATTCTGTTACATAATGATCTTTATTATAGATCATAGCTTCCACCACTACAAAATAAATAAGTATAAAAAGAACAAATTAGAAGTCTAGAGAGATTCCTCTGTATGTACATGCAATGGCATAAAATAAGGAGCTTTAGTAACAGACCTAGTAGGATCTCATGGATGATAAAGCTATCAATGATTTTACTCTGCTTATACTTTGTAGAAGATAGAACACAAAATGTTTCTGCTTTATGGCTAATTTTATGAAACAAAAAAAATACAATAATCTGGCAGGATCCAGTGTTATGTAGTAATTTGAGTGTTAGTCTATGATTCTCTAGATCAGCGATGGAATCCTCTTTCAGCCCATGAAAACTCATTAGGTAATGTTGGGCTCCTCCAGCCTCAACAATGGCAAACTCTCTCTGAACAAATATTGCCAAAATACTATTATTAGATTACTTTAAGACAGAGATAACTTGAAGTCACACAACAACAGCAGCAACAACAACAAATTTGACCAGAAAGGCATGTGAAATTAGGATAGTGCATAAAAAGTAAAAGTTTTTGTAGTATAGGAAGTAAATAAACATGTGGTCAACTTTTTCAAGAATGTCTGAATAGATCTGTTGTATTTAGAATATAGCAAAGTTGGACAATTAAGACTGTTCCATGAGTTGCACTTGGTGTCAAAAATTTCCTGCAAAGGAGGAAGTATCTAGACATCTACTGTTGGAGGCTTTCAGAAAAGGGCATTTATATTTTTAAATTTAATCTAATTTTTATTTTATTTTGGCTCCATAAAAATGGCAGTTTAGGGAGCCTGTAATTGAAGTTCACCTTAGCAGCTTTGCAGCATTGATCCCATGCTCCCTGCTCTTATAACCCTTTCATACCACACAATTTTAAAACTAAAATTCCACTTTAACTTCCGTGTCTACCTATTAGGAAATTCTGGTATTTGTAGTTTAGAGAGCAGTATTTAGAATATTCAGCCATAGAATGCTGTTATCTCACCAAAGAGCATAACTCTGGATTCCATAGGTTGTTGCACATCAGTTAAAATAAAATCAAAGTAGAATGCCTAGTATAAGAAAGTTACCAAAGGTCCTCAGTAATGGACAAAAAGAAATGTCAAACACAATTCTAAAGTACTTTACCAGTTGAAGTGACAGAAGACCAGCTGAATTAATGAGACTTACATGAGTGCTGAATTCAGTAATTCACTGATTCAATGACTCTACTTTAGTGGTAATAGCTATTAGATTTAGGCCAGAAGTCAGAACTTTTAAAATCCACACACACACACACACACACACACACACACACATTTATAGAATTAATTATATCTTGCAGATAACTTAATTGTTAATCTGAAATGACCCCTGAAGTAAAACAACTGAAATTAAAGAGATGAAGATAGTCATAACAAAATTACTTCCCACTGGTTTATTCTATGTATGTCTAAGTTCGGGTGATATCCATTAATATTTTCTTTCTTTGTTAATGATCTTTAGTTTTATTTAAAGATGAATCTGCATATTTACATTGTGAGTATTCTCCCAGTTCAAGGTCTAAATGTTCTTTCTCCTCCCTCATCTAGAGTAAATATAGGTAGAGAGAATAGTGTAGTATGTTCAAACTTCTATCACTGAAGCTTCTTTGTACCACTGAATATGGGAGTAGATGAGCCCCATTTTCTTCCATTAACTTCCTGAAGATGAGAACTGTTGCAGGTAGATCAAACTGGGCACAAATGAGAATGTTTGTTCAAAAGACATTGGTTTCACGTTTATCTTTGAGGTTCATGTGCAAAGGTGAACTATGATTGAGCAATTTAAATTCCTAGGAAATAGCTCAATCTGTTTTTAAACCAAAATTGAAGATAAAAAGGGCAAATTTCAGACATAAAACATCCCAAATAATAATTAAAAATGTAGGGAAACATCAAGTGTTAGCTACCAATCAAGGTTTCCCAAATAATGTGAATAAAGCTATATTGGATGCCATCTCTGGAGTACATCCATTGGTTATAAGTACTGTAATCATACAAATAACGAGATAGCCCTCAAAGAGATTTTGCGAACAAACATAAAACAGCAGTCTTAGCTTTGAACAGCCTTTTTATGATTCTGACTGTCGGTTTCTGTGTACCTTAAATATAGCTATACATAGATTTCTTAAAAATTAAATCATTCTTCTTAATTAATTAAGATCATTATTATTCTCTTGGAAAAATATGCTAACTGCCTCAGGTGTAAAGCTTCTCTTTACTGAAGTGCCATTATTTATCACTGTGATCTAATTCACAAGGAAAAATGAGATATTTTTTGGAAAAAATAGTATACAAATAGCTATTTTCTGTGCAATGTGGTTAGGGCTGGGGTGCTATTGTGCCTGGTTATTGGGGTTTCTTTTATTTTTCATTAAACGTCTTTTTAAATATCAAGGGGTTATTTTGTCTAAGAAAAGAAGAAATTTGTAAAAGTTGTGTTTTAAAAGAGCTCTACTGTCCAATTACATCAGCTGAATGAAACAATTATCAAGCAAGGATAAGACCCATGTTGAGAGGATATATTATCCAGCGTAGAGTTGGCTATATTATACTTGCCTGCAACAATGGCATTAAAGTGCAGAGGAGACTCCTAGTAGAAAACAGTTTTACCTCCAAGTAAGCATTAAAGGAATTTAACCTCAGACAGAATGTGAAGCACTCAGTTCCGGGCAAGGTGCCTGCCTTAGAACGTGGAGATCTGCTACAGTCAGGATGTACAATTATGAGCTATCTATTTGACCTGTATTCTGACTTTCTTCCATAATTGAAAATGAACTCCCATGTGGTAGCTCACAAGAAGATTAAGAATGGTACAATTAAAAACAGATTAAAACAAGTACAGATAAAAACAGACAGTTACAATGTTACAGCACCATTAAACAAGTTACATTATTAACACACGGTTGAATTAAAGAGCAATTTAAAAACACTTCAATAAAAAGTACAGCACCAATCCATCAAAAGCCCCCTCTTCTCAGAAACCAAATACTATTGCCAAATACGTACTTTATTTAAAATGCATTTGTTTATTGCAGATACACAAGGAACCTGTCTAGCATCCTTGAGGAAGAATTTGATAGAGTTTGGATTGACCACCAAGAAGGCACTCTTTTATGTTCTCATTAGATGGGGACATGAGGGTGGCAAGACAAAGGCCTTTTCCACACAGTTGTATAAAATTCACATTGAATTGGATTATATGGCAGTGTGGGCTCAGATATTACAGTTCAAAGAAGATATTGTGGATTGTCTGCCTTGATATTCTGGGTTATATGGCTGTGTGGAAGGGCTCAAAGATAATAACCTCAATTGATGATCCTGGATGCATCATTTATCTATATGTGTACAATGCAATAGACAGCTGGGAATTAATGTAACTGTAACTGGAATGGCTCATGGACTCTGATTATGGACTATGTGGTTGTTATAATTACTGTTTTAAATCCAGCTTCAACTTTATTTGTTTTTTTTTTGTGTTTAATGATTTAATGTTTAATGTATTTATAATCTGTCATGTTTATATTTTGATGTGGCATCAACTTGTGCCAAGCCATAAGCCACTCTGAGTCTCCCTTGTGGTGAGATAGGATGGGATAGAAATACTGTAAATAAAAATAAAATAAATATCTGCTGGACTTTGGTTTCAGGAATCCCCATGGATGCTAAAATCTATGCTTGCCTTTACGGTTTTTAAAATGCATGGTTAATAAGGGGGAGGAGGAGGAGATGCGGGAAAGGGAGACCTTTAATTCGGCCTAGGGAACGAGAGAATGTATTAGTAAAACTGAAGCGGTTTCCTGATAAGGTAAGTTTGGGTACCAAGGATGGCGTTTCCTCCAGGTTAATGGTGGTGCTGTTGAATGCCAGGTCTGTAAATGGTAAAACAACTTTCATCCAGGACTTAATCTTGGAGGAGCAGGCAGACCTGGCGTGCATTACGGAGACCTGGTTGGATGATACTGGAGGAGTGAATCTAACCCAGCTGTGCCCACCAGGTTTTTCCGTACAGCACCAGCCGAGACCTGGAGGACGGGGAGGCGGGGTTGCAGTGGTCTATAGGGATTCCATCTCCCTGACCAGGTGCCCCATCCCGCAGTCAACAATTTGTGAATGTGTCTACCTGAGGGTAGGTGACCGGGACAGAATAGGGATTCTGTTAGCATACCGTCCACCTTGCTGCGCTACAGACTCCTTATCTGAGCTAGCTGGGTTGGTCTCGAGCCTGGCGTTGGAGTCTCAACGGCTTATTGTGCTGGGGGACTTCAACGCCCACGCCGAGGCCACCCTATCAGGAGCGGCTCAGGACTTCATGTCTTCCATGGCAACCATGGGGCTGTCCCAAATGGTATCTGGCCCTACTCACAGTGCAGGACACACCTTGGACTTGGTTTTCTGCCAGGGATGGGAGAACAGTGGCGGTATTGAGGAGTTATCTATTACTCCGTTGCCATGGACCGACCATCACCTGATCAGGTTTAGACTCACTGCACCCCATAACCTCTGCAGGGGTGGAGGACCCATTAAGAAGGTCTGCCCTAGGAGACTTATGGATCCGGATAGATTCCTGACGGCTCTTGGGGATTTTCCCGCCACCTCGGTTGGTAATCCTGTTGATGCCCTGGTGTCCCTCTGGAATGGGGAGATGACTAGGGCAATAGACACGATTGCTCCGGAACGTCCCCTCTCAAGTAGCCGAGCTAAACCAGTTCCTTGGTTCAACGAGGAGCTGGCAGCGATGAAGCGAAGGAAGAGGAGACTAGAGCGCGTGTGGCGTTCGGACCCGAGTGAGTCAAATCGAACATGGTTTGTTGCCCTTCTAAGGGCATATGCTGCGGCAATAAAGGCGGCAAAGAAATCTTTCTTTGCGGCCAATATTGCGTCCGCAAAGAACCGTCTGGCTGAGTTGTTTCGAGTTGTCAGAGGTCTATTAAATCCCACCATTCCGGATGGGAACCCTGACAACTCGATGGCCCGCTGTGAAGCATTTGCTCGGTTCTTTGCGGACAAAGTCGCTTTGATCCGTTCTGGCCTGGATACCATGTTAACGGTCTCTGAGGATGTAACACGAGCACCTGCTTGTCCGATTTTGATGGATTCATTTCAATTGGTGAAACCCGAGGATGTGGACAAGATACTTGGAGGAATGAGGGCAACCACATGCATCCTAGACCCCTGCCCATCCTGGCTTCTAAAGGAGGCCAGAGGGGGATTGGCCGAGTGGGTGAAGGTGGTAGTTAATGCCTCCCTTCGGGAAGGCAAAATTCCAGCGAGCTTAAAACAAGCTGTAATAAAACCGCTGTTGAAAAAACCATCACTGGCCCCCACTCAATTCGTCAACTATCGGCCTGTTTCCAATCTCCCCTTTTTGGGCAAAGTCCTGGAACGTGTAGTGGCCTCACAACTCCAGGTATTCTTGGTAGACATGGATTATCTGGATCCGGCACAGTCTGGCTTTAGGCCGGGACATGGTACCGAGACAGCCTTGGTCGCCTTAGTGGATGATCTGTGCCGGGAGCTAGACAGGGGGAGTGTGTCCCTGTTGGTTCTGCTGGATCTCTCAGCGGCCTTCGATACCGTCAACCACGGTATCCTTCTGGGACGCCTTGCGGGAATGGGCCTTGGGGGCACTGTTTTGCAGTGGCTCAGGTCCTTCCTAGAGGATCGTACCCAGAAGGTGTTGCTGGGGGACAACTGCTCGACCTCACAACTATTGTCTTGTGGGGTCCCGCAGGGTTCTATACTGTCCCATGTTGTTTAACATCTACATGAAGCCGCTGGGGGAGATCATCCGGAGTTTCGGGGTGCGGTGTTATCTGTACGCAGATGATGTCCAACTCTGTCACTCCTTCCCACCTGCTACTAAGGAGGCTGTTCAGGTCCTGAACCGGTGCTTGGCCGCTGTATCGGACTGGATGAGGGCTAACAAATTGAAACTGAATCCAGACAAGACAGAGGCACTCCTGGTCAGTCGAAAGGCCGAACAGGGCATAGGGTTACAGCCTGTGTTGGACGGGGTTACACTCCCCCTGAAGACGCAGGTTCGCAGCTTGGGTGTGATCCTGGATTCATCGCTGAGCCTGGAACCCCAGGTCTCGGCAGTGACCAGGGGAGCATTTGCACAACTAAAACTTGTGCGCCAGCTGCGCCCGTACCTTGGGAAGTCTGACTTGGCCACGGTAGTCCACGCTCTGGTTACATCCCGCATAGATTACTGCAACGCGCTCTACGTGGGGTTGCCTTTGAAGACGGCCCGGAAGCTTCAAATGGTCCAGCGTGCAGCAGCCAGGTTGCTAGCAGGAGCGGCGCTCAGGGAGCACACAACTCCTCTGCTGCGCCAGCTCCACTGGCTGCCAGTTTGCTACCGGGCTCAATTCAAAGTGCTGGCTTTAGCCTATAAAGCCCTAAACGATTCTGGCCCAGCCTACCTATCCGAACGCATCTCTTCCTACGAACCCTCCAGGAAGTTAAGATCATCTGAGGAGGCCCTGCTCTCGATCCCGTCTGCTTCGCAAGCACGTTTGGTGGGGATGAGAGACAGGGCCTTCTCTGTGGTGGCCCCTCGGCTGTGGAACTCCTTGCCTAGGGATATTAGATCAGCCCCCTCCCTCCTGACCTTTCGTAAGAGAGTAAAAACCTGGCTCTTCGAGCAGGCATTCGGAACCCGGAATAGATAGTTAAGCTTGAGATGGAGAATGACCCAGGAACGGCCAAGATGATGAAATGGACGAGGATTGGAATGAGAGGATATAGCTCTTTTTAAATTGTCATTGCACTGTCTTTTTTGTATAATTGCACTTAACTGTTTTTGCTTTTGTATTGTATTGATGGCATCGAATTGTGCCGATATGTAGACCGCCCTGAGTCGCCTGCGGGCTGATATGGGTGGGATATAAGTGATGTAAATAAATAAATAATAAATAATAAATGGTTGAACCGATGAATGCAGAATCTGTGGATATGGAGGGCTAACTATCAGTATGCGTGGGTTTGATACCTTTCGTATTACTTTACATACCGGCTCACAGAGAACTAGCATAATCAATGCACACACATTTTGAGACCAGGCCAACATTGTGTCCAAACCCAAGGTGAGGCTCTGCTTGTAGTAAATGTGTGGTGATGCCAAACTTTGTGCAATATCTGTTTTAAGATACTATACTAAGTTATTTCATTCCAATCTTAATCATGCCCACTTAGGGCTTGTTTACATTGGTAAAAAACCATAGACTTACCTCAAATAAAAAGCTATCTGTCTCTATGTATAGCTAGTTAGCTACCTCAAGTTAGTATCCTGTTTTTTGTTTGTTTCTTTGTTTATGAAACCAACCCCATATAAAGTCAGGGGATACTCCAGAGTTTGCTGAAAACTCTTGGGTGGACCTTCTTAACGTTTTCCACTCACAGCCCTTTCCACCTGATGCATTGTTACATGATCCTGGTGCTCATCAGCAGAAGGAAACTGAACAGATTGTAGCTGTGTTTGTATTGCTGTTACTCCTAGTAGGCCCATGAAAGCTCCTGACCATTGCAGTTGCCTCTGTTGACAGCAGAACATGGCACCTGCACAACCAGGCAATCTCCCCTCCTTTTTCTTAGTCATGCAGGTGCCTCTGCTAATGTCAGAATGTGCCATGTTTGTGACCAGGAAGAAACTGGGGTGTGTTCTGATATCAGCAGAGGCAATGGCCAGGAGTCCACACTGAGCCCACGCTAGAAGTAGTAGTGATGCCGAGGATTTAAAATACTGTATGTGCTTTTACAGTGAAGCAGCTATGCTTGCCAGCCATGTGAACAACTGCCCTAAATGGCACAAACATGCTGGATCCAGCACTGTTATGGGGCACATTTATACAAAGCTAAACTGCCCTCTGTAGAAGAACCCTATTAGTGCCGAACCATTCATATTTAAAACGGGAGAATTGAGCTTCATAAAACACTACACCTCTCTTTCATTTTATGAGGACCTTAGGGGAAAAAATCACTAAGCAGTCATAACATATCAAATGTCTTTTGCAGTAGCCCAGAGTCAGTTGTGGTTATTTGTGGTGCAGTTTCTCATTTTCAAGCAAAAACATGTACACAGTTGAACAATTATGAAGACAGATCCACTATGGCAGCTCCTGTAATTCTCTGAGGATAAGAGCTACAGCGTTCTTGGTGTTTTTTTTTTTTTTTAGTAATGCATTATGCTGTACTCTTTAATGTACTCTGAAGAAAGATATTTCCCAATTGCCCTCTTTTGACCTCTCACTGTTTTCGCTTTTATATCATCGACCAACACAGACATGGTGCTGGAGCAGCCTGACATTAACAGCCATTAATCCAGCAATGTTTAATGTCTTGAATGGATTATAATACTTTGGAGGGCAAGAATTAGGAGAGGATTTTCTCATTTAATTATCTGACCTTGGCAATTCAGAAGGGGAATCTTCCTAGTATGAATACGCTCTTTAAAATTCAGCCAACTATTACCTAGAGCTTAGTATATTTTTAAAAGTGTTCAGTATTTGTTATCTCTTGGTTCTTTATGTTCCAAACTTTCATACATGTTTATATTTCTTTTTCTTTGGAAGAAAAGTTAACAAGAGCTTGTGTAAGTGCTTGGCATGGGTGATGGGTGGCAATAATATTCATTTTAAAAATAGCTAAAACAAGTAAAGACCAAAAGAATTCCCAGAACTCTACCCTGAATTATATTGTCAAAGTCCTTTCTCCTTCTCTTCCTGGTTATGACTTACTGCTTTATCAGTTAGGTGTGGCTTTTGCTATATTCTAGATATATGTCTTTTAACATATGTGTTATAATAGCATTATGCTTTTATCTGTGTTTTTTAACTGTTTTACCACATCTTGACCCTTGAGAAGGGTGTAACAAATAAAAATATTGATGATTATTATGATGATTATATCTGTTTACATCAGTTCACACACACAGAGAGACTGAACATTCAAATATAATATTAATATTTACAGTTTTTCTTATCCTCCATGGGAAAGAATGCACTGACTCATGGAGATAACCTGTAGAAATAATTGTCATCCATGAGACTCATCCCTTGGTGAAAAAGTCTGATGAGTTTTAAAATCATCAACAAGAAAAGCAGAATTTCTTGTATTTTGAGAAAAACAACTGCAACCACCACCACATTTTGCGATATACTTTCTCAATGTTTGATGCAAAACATTGGCAGGTATCCTGTTAATTAGTTCCAACTACAGCAAACCCATCCAATCAGCACAGAAGTAAATCTCATTGATTGAATGGGTCTGCTTTAATCAGGACTCACAACAGAAATTATGCCAATGCAGTTTATGTACACAAAAAAACTAACTTTCATTTGTTTTATTAAAAATGGAAGAAAATGACGATAAAAATATGAAAATAAACACAAACTGTTGCAATCACACACAGCAAGGAGATTTTATTTTTACATTTTTAACAAATATCAGAATTAAGTCAATAAAAATATGCTTTCCCTACTTTGCATGTTAGGGAAATACAGTACTTGGGGTCTAATTATCTGAAGAAACATCTTTTTTATATATGAGCTTGCCCATATCTTCTGATGAAGTCCTTCTCTATTACAGGAACATAGAAGAAGGCCTTCTTAATGAGTGCACCCAGATTTTCAGTATCTTCCTAGAGGGGCTAGCTGTCCTTCCACAGGCACAGGAAAGGAATCAATATTTATATGTTGCAATATTATTTTCTATGAATTATTATTATTATTATTATTATTATTATTATTCTGCTTTTTCTCTCCCCAAGGAAATTCAAAGCAGCTTACATTAAAAGCATTTCAATACAATTTAAAATATACAAATATTAAAACAGAATTTAATATTAGGAATGTGCTAAATTTTTTGAAGTTTTGTAAGTTGTAAGAAAATTCATTAAATCTGTACATTCAAAGCAATATCCGACATGTGGGCATGGCCCACACACAAAATTTTTTAATCAAAACGTACTCAATGTATTTTTGTTTGTATTTTGTAAATCTCAGAAGGCTCCCTCTCCAAGTCAGCTTCATTTTCATGGCAAGCAAGCAAAGTCAAGCCAAAAAGGCTCCCATTCCTCTGTAAATTAATGGCCTTTCACCATTAGGAGAGGGAAAGGAGGGAGAAAGCAGAGTTCCCTAGGAAGAAGCACGGAATTTGGGGAAATCTAGACAACACTGGACAACACTGGACAAGCAGGAGCCAGAGTTACATCCATTGGGACTGTATCAATAATAGTTGGAATAGATCTGACTGACTTTATTTGCAAAGTTCCCAATTGACTGTTAAATATTTTTTTTCCCTTGAGAACCAATATGTAATAGCCCTCTGACCACTCAAAACAGCTCAGCTGGGTGGTTCCTTACAGATGCAATGTTGGCAGCAATAAGTGATTTCTCATCTGCCTCCATTGCCATGGAGTAGGCTTTCAAATACTCTCTAGCCCATGCTTGGTCATATTAGAAGAAGATGCAGGTTCCTTCAAAGAAAATGCTATTTTCTGCACAAATGTGTGAATATAACAACAACAACAACAACAACAACAACAACAACAACAACATTATTTGTATTCCACCCTATCTCCCTGAAGGGACTCAGAGTAGATTCCAACATAACAATGGCAAACATTCAATGCCTATATAAAAAACACAATACTGACATAAAATCTCAGAAAACCCCTATATATACAGTAAAAGTAACATTAAAGCCTAATATCAAATTAAGACCGAACATCAATATATTAAACTGGTCCCAATAACTTGAAAGTTTATATTGAAATTTTATATTGCACTAATGCTTATTTTAATCTGCAATGAAACACTAAATCTCTATCAGGTCAGTATTTTGTTTGTATGTCTTATATGAATTAAACACAATTTAACTATAGCCTACAGCACTGTTTAGTCTTTTTGCAACAAACTTGAAAATTAACATCTTTTATCTGTGTTGCAAGCAGGCAATAGATTTAAAAGAAAATAAAATGCCTTTTCAAAGGTTAAGACTGTACATGTTTTTTCCTTTTTTTGGCTTTTAGATCTCTGATTATTTATTTTCTTTTTCATCCAGGCTAAAGGTTTATTGTATTTTGAATATGGATTTATGATCAAGTGACCTAAAATCAAAAAAGGAAAAAATGATCTTGCTAAAAACAATAATTACAACAATGCACTATTCTATTCTAAGGAAGCCATTAAAGATCAAAGTGGAATGAATAGAGATATACATGTTGAGAGTATACTACATGTTGGTTAAAGAATTCTGAGTAATTGCTAGGTATGCCCATGCAAAAATAAGAACTGAAATCTGAGGGGATCAAATCAGATATACTGTAACAAATAAGATTACACATAACTGCCAACAATGCACTACAGTATTATTTATTTATTTATTTATTTATTTATTTATTTATTTATGATATTTCTATCCCATCTTTCTCAAGCCCGAAGGTGACTCAAGGCGGCCTTACCACACAGGAAGCTATTCAATGCCATAACCATTAGGCTTGGGTGATTAAAAAAAAAAAAGGTTCAAAACTCATTTCGGATGTAGGGGGCACTGGCGATTCAATTTTGAAATGATTTCCAAAATTTTAATGAAAAAAAGATCAGAAATATCAGAAAATCCGAATCGCTTCGTTTGCTTCATTAATGGAAGGTGCCCCTCTCTCCCTCCAGAACCATTAAGCAATTTTGGCAAAGCCTAACAAATGGTTTTAAAATCTCGCAGTTTCCCTTCCTTCCTTGGGGGCGAGCTGTGATGCAGAGGGACGAGGTGGGCATGACTAAGCACAGCTCTTCTTGAAAGCCATGCCCCCAGTGAAGAAAGGGAAACCGCGAGATTTTAAAATCATTTGTTAGGCTTTGCCAAAATTGCTTAATGGTCTTAAAATCAAAATAACTGTGGGAGACATCCGAAAATAATTCTGAACAATGGGTAAGTGGTTTCAATCTGGAATTGCTCCTCCTACTATTCCTGCATGGCTCAAAATTGATTCAAAAGTGAATTTAATCCAAATTAATTACAATTTTAGAAGCTTCCGAATGAACTTGACCAAGCCTAATAACCATATACAGTATAAAATATAAAACATTTAAACCATTAATAAAAACATACATTAAAACAATTGAAACATATAAAATGCCTTCACTGTTCATCTTGTTGTCCATAAAACATCATCTGGGCCATTCCAATTCAGTTCCATATAAATCCATGATTGTGTATAGCACTGGGTTCCAAAATGCTTGTTCAAAAATCCATGTTTTTTAATTTCCTCCAGAAGGTTAGGAGGGAGAGGGGCCATCTAATATCCCTTGGGAGAGAGTTCCACAGCTGAGGTGTCACCACTGAGAAGGTCCTGTCCTCATCCAGACTAAGCGCACCTGCGAAGAAGGCGGGAATGAGAGCAGGGCCTCCCCAGCCTATTTTAACTCCTAGAAGGTTCATTAGGAGACAGACGTTTGGACAGGTAAGCTGGGCCAGAACCATTTAGAGCTTTATAGGCCAGATCTTTGAATAAGACAATAGTATCTTATTAGGTTAAGATAGCATTAGAATACCAATTACCTTTCAGGTTCAAAAAGAACTGCAAGAAATTCTAAAAATCAACATACCATGGAAGGCAGAATTATTTTTACTGGGTATACATGAGTTAAAAATAGAGAAAAACACTGACAAAATCCTATTTCTGATGACAACTGCTGCAAGAATTTGTTACGCCAGGAGGTGGAAACAAAGTGAGATACCGAATGAGAATGAAAGATTAACAAAAATCCTGGAAATAAAAAACATGGATAGACTCACTTTCCTAATAGCAAGAAGCAAAGGGATCAATATGAAAGAAACACATTGGGAAGAAGTGACGGATTACTTCAGACAAAAAAACAAGAAGATTCTGAACTAGAAGAATGAAAGGGAAATAAAGAAGGAAAAGAAAGATAAAAGAAGTTGGGGAGAAGAGAATATGAAATAAAAGCAAGAAGGAAGACGGACTAGACCTTAAGAAGACCCTGGGAAGTCAACAATACTTTCTACTCTATATTTTAAACTGTGGTGGGTTCTTTGCTTATCCTCTGTACTTCCACCTATCCCCTCGGTCTCCCTTGACCGTTTCTTATTCCCCTTCCCAGCTTTATCACCCATCACACTCTGTCGGGAACCTTTGTATTCTATCAAATACTAAACTCACTTGTTTTATACTTTACACTCTGTTTTTATATGCAAATTGAAATTTAATAAAGATTATTATTAAAAAAAATAGAATACCAATTACCACTTGTATCTCCAAAGACCATTTGAATTAAAAAGCATTTGTTGAAATCAGAGAAGGTTATGGAATGCAATGTGGGCTCTCATAGCTGTACCATGTACACCTGTGCTGTGTACAGTCATACTGCAGTCATCTAACAAGCATCCATTAGAAAACACGATTTGTATAAACAGCCTTGCAATCAGGGATGGCCCGAGGTATTTTTCTACCTGAGCATGATACTCCATTTCATGTACAAGGTTCAACTTGAGTGAAGTGGAATCTTTCAACTTTTAATATTGATGAGGGGTCAACTTTATTGATGAGGGGTCAACTTTCTCCTCAACAGCAGAAAGCAGCAAGTTAGCTTAGTTTAGAGCAATGGTTCTCAACCTGTGAGTACCTAGATCAGTGGTTCTTAACCTATGGGTCCCCAGGCGTTTTGGCCTACAACTCCCCGAAATCCCAGCCAAGTTGCCAGCTGGTAGTTGAAGGCCAAAACATTTGGGGATCCACAGGTTGAGAAACACTCATTTAGAAGGACAATGCAGACCACCGTGCACAGCTCTAACCTCCTACATATTGCTATTGCTTCCAAGTATCTGCTTACTTACTTACTTACTTAGGCGATCCCTCGTTGGACGAGTAAGATGGTCTTCCATTATGGATTTCCTTGTGGGTCCGTAGGTGGCTGTGGAGCCCTATTCTTGCTCTGCATCTTCTTCTGCAGTGGGGGCATTGGTTTCCAGGTGGAAGGCGGTCCCGGTCGGGGTTGGCTTGACGCGCCTTCCTCCTGGCACGTTTCTCTCTTTCACCCTCCACTCGTGCCTCCTCAAATTCTGCAGCACTGCTGGTCACAGCTGTCCTCCAGCTGGAGCGCTCAAGGGCCAGGGCTTCCCAGTTCTCAGTGTCTATGCCAGAGTTTTTAAGGTTGGCTTTGAGCCCATCTTTAAATCTCTTTTCCTGTCCACCAACATTCCGTTTTCCGTTCTTGAGTTCGGAGTAGAGCAACTGCTTTGGGAGACGGTGGTCAGGCATCCGGACAACGTGGCCGGCCCAGCGGAGTTGATGTTGGAGGACCTTTGCTTCAATGCTGGTGGTCTTTGCTTCTTCCAGCACACTGACGTTTGTCCGCTTGTCTTCCCAGGAGATTTGCAGGATTTTCCGGAGGCAGCGCTGATAGAAACGTTCCAGGAGCTGCATGTGACGTCTGTAGACAGTCCACGTCTCACAGGCATATAGCAGGGTTGGGAGGACAATAGCTTTATAAACAAGCACCTTGGTATCCCTACGGATGTCCCGGTCCTCAAACACTCTCTGCTTCATTCTGGAAAATGCTGCACTTGCAGAGCTCAGGCGGTGTTGTATTTCGGCGTCGATGTTGACTTTGGTGGAGAGGTGGCTGCCAAGGTAGCAGAAATGGTCCACATTTTCTAATGTGACACCATTAAGCTGTATTACTGGCATTGGAGAGGGATTGGCTGGCGACTGCTGGAACAGCACCTTGGTTTTCTCAATGTTCAGTGACAGGCCGAGCTTCTCATATGCTTCTGCGAAGGTGTTTAGAGTGGCTTGTAGATCTTCTTCTGAATGCGCACAGATGACATTGTCATCAGCATACTGGAGTTCTATAACAGCTGTTGTTGTAACCTTGGTTTTGGCTTTCAGTCTGCTGAGGTTGAATAGCTTGCCATCTGTCCGATAGATTATTTCCACTCCGGTGGGAAGCTTCCCATCAACAAGGTGAAGTATCATAGCGATGAAGATGGAGAATAGAGTTGGGGCAATAACACATCCCTGTTTGACACCGGATTCCACCTTAAATGGGTCACTTTGGGAGCCACTGCTGTCCAAGACTGTTGCCATCATGTCATCGTGGAGGAGCCGCAGGATGTTCACAAATTTGTTTGGGCACCCGATTTTGTGGAGGATGGTCCAGAGAGCGCTGCGATTCACTGTGTCGAATGCCTTTGCAAGGTCAATGAATGCCATGTACAGAGGTTGGTTTTGTTCTCTGCATTTTTCTTGGAGCTGTCGTGCAGTGAAGATCATGTCCACTGTTCCTCTGGAGGGGCGGAAGCCATTCTGGGATTCTGGGAGGGTGTCTTCTGAGAGGGGCAGAAGGCGGTTTGCAAGGATTCTTGCGAGGATTTTTCCAGCGGAGGTTAGAAGGGAGATACCTCGATAGTTTCCGCAGTCTGTTCTTTCCCCTTTTTTGAAGAGGGTGATGATGGTGGCGTCCTTGAAATCTGCTGGGATTTTCTCGGTCACCCACACTTTTTCTATGAGCTGGTGGAGTTGGTGTGTCAGCTCAGGTCCTCCCTCTTTAAAGATTTCAGCAGGGATCCCATCTGGTCCACTGGCTTTGTTATTCTTCTGTTGGCTGATGGCATTGCTGACTTCTTCCAAACTAGGCAGTGCTGCAAGCTCGTCCCTGGTTTGTTGTTGCGGGATTTGTGAGAGGACCTCTTCGGCCACATTGGAGCTGCGGTTCAGGAGGCTTTGGTAGTGTTCTTTCCAACGTAGTGCAATTGAGTTTTGGTCCTTCAGGAGTTTGGTTCCATCTGATGAGCGTAGAGGCGGTATGCCATGGTTTCTTGGTCCATAGATGACCTTTGTGGCTTTGAAAAATCCCTGAGCATTATGGGTATCTGCCAGGTGTTGGATTTCTTCAGCCTTCTTTGTCCACCAGATGTTCTTGAGTTCTCTTGTCCTTCTTTGGACCTCAGCTTTTGCACTGGCATAGATCTTTTTCTTAGCAACACAGTTGATGTCTCTCTGCCATGCTTGGAAGGCTTTCCTTTTCTTGTCAATTAGCTGTTGGATCTCGATGTCATTTTCATCAAACCAGTCTTGATGTTTCTTGGCTTGGTATCCAATAGTTTATTCGCAGGCTTGGATGATGGAGGTCTTCAGTTTGTTCCAATGTTCCTCAACATTTTCGGGGTGTACTGTAGGTAGATGGTCCTTGAGTGGTGTTTGGAGATGGGCTCGTCTGGAGGGCTCCTGAAGGGCTTGGGTGTTCATTTTGTGCCTTGTCTTCCTTCCTTGGAGTCTGCGCTTGGGAGCGATCTTGATAGCCATCGAGGATCGAATTAGCCTGTGGTCAGTCCAGCAGTCGTCAGCACCTGTCATGGCTCTTGTGAGGAGCACATCACGGCGGTCTCTGGCGCGTGTGATTACATAGTCTAAGAGGTGCCAATGCTTTGACCGGGGGTGCTTCCATGATGTCTTGAACTTGTTTTTCTGGCGGAAGAGCGTGTTGGTGAAGACAAGGTTGTGCTCCGCACATTTGGTGAGAAGCAGGATGCCATTTGAGTTGCTGTTTCCAACCCCGTCTTTTCCGATGGTCCCTGGCCACAGGTCGAAGTCTCGCCCGACTCTTGCATTGAAGTCCCCCAGGAGGATGATTTTGTCCTCCTTAGGTATCCCCAATAGGACGGTATCCAGCTGACAGTAGAATTTCTCCTTGATGTCTTCGTCAGCATCTAGTGTTGGTGCATAGGCACTTATGATGGTTGCCCGTTGGTTTTTGGCAAGATCGATTCGGAGGGTTGAGAGTCGTTCGTTGATGCCAGTGGGTGCTTCGGACAGATGTTTCACCAGATCATTCCTGATGGCAAAGCCAACTCCGTGCATTCTTTGGTCTTTTTTGGGCAGTCCCTTCCAGAAGAAGGTGTATCCTCCTTTTTCTTCCTTCAGCTGTCCCTCTCCTGCTCTCCGGGTCTCCTGAAGGGCTGCTATGTCGATGTTGAAGCGTCCCAGCTCCCTTGCAATGATGGCAGTTCTGCGTTCGGGGCGTTCACTGCCACTGTTGTCCATCAGAGTCCGTACGTTTCACGTACCGAAGTTCATTTTCCTTTTTTGGCCGCAGGGTGGTGACCCCACTGGACGCGGCAGTCCAGTCAGGGATAAGTGAGGCAGACTATGTTTAGGGCACCTTTTCTAGCCCCCTCCCCATGTGGGGTGAGCAGAATGGGTCCTCAATAGGGCTGCTCAGTCGCGGATACAGCTGCCGAACTACTCAACTGCCTCGGACCTTGAGGTAGAACGACTGAGTCCGTACCCACCGCCCATGTGCCAGTCTGTGACTAGGGGATTCCAGATTTCACAGTCCTGCCCCCGTCGCCACTCGCTGATCGCCATGGGACTTTGGTTGGTTTGTTTTTATTTTCTTTGGAAGACGCCTGTGCGTGGGTTTTTTTAATGTGTGGAGGTCAGTGCACAACTGATCAACACACAGACTTCACAGAGTGAGGTTCCACTGGTGATGTAGTTTAACACAATGACCGTGGCTTCTCAGTCTGTTGCAGCCTTCTTCCGCCTTCGCAGCCGTTGTAACATGTGCCATTGAGGTCTTTGGGTCTTCGGACTGTGCTTGGTCTGGAACCCCCCCCCCCCCCCGCGGCACTCCTGGGAGTGCACGACTCCAGTTGTTGTGCCTACAGGTTCATTGGAACGCGCAAGCCCCCTCACCACCACAAGGTGACAGTCCATCGAGGGGGAAGTATCTGCTACCCAGATACTGAAGGCAATTGCTCTAAGTAATGTGACCCTTTGGCACCAAAGCCAAAGTTTAATAGCTGTCCAGTGGAATTAAAAATGTCATTTTATTTTTAGTAGACTCTGATAAATATTGTAATGTATGCTTTTGTTTGGTAATTTAATAGTATAGATCTTGTTGGGACCTAACAACATATCTGTACTGATCTTATCTATATAAATAAAAAAAGTAATGTTCGTTTGTGGGATTAACAGAACTCAAAAACCACTGGATGAATTGACACCAAATTTGGCCACAAGACACCTACTAACCCAAGGAGTGACCATCACTCAAAAAAATGATTTTGTTTTTTGGGAGTTGAAGTTGCTGGGATTTATAGTTCACTTAAAATAAAAGAGCATTCTGAACTCCACCAATGATGGAATTAAACCAAATGTGACACACAGGACTTCCATGACCAACAGAAAACACTAGAATCCCTGACCGACTGCACTTTTAAACAGAATAGTGGAGGTAAGGAGGAGAGGAGAAAAGGAAAGAACAATTTCTGGAGGAAAGAGGGGTCGGAAGGAGGTCATTGTGTTCTTTTCAAAGAAGGAGAGCCGTGAAGGGCGGAAGAAGAAAGGAAAGAAAAATTAGAAGCGGAGGAGGAACTAAATAGAAACTAAATGAGGAAACAGTCATTGGAATGTGAGAAGTTATAGGTCTATGAATTTAGGAATACAATTGGCAATTGGATAAAGTACGGAAGAAGGAGAGAAGGAGAGAAAGAAAGAAAGGATATTTAAAGATATTCAAAGCACTCAAAGTGCTCGGACGAAGTCTGAACTAATTAACTAACTAATAAGTGAAATTGCTAATTGCTAATTGGAATCAATTTGAATACAAATATATTTAAGGATAATCATTAGAGCCGGCTCGACAAGAAGGAAAAAAAAAAGGAGGAGGAGGGGAGAACAGGAGAGAAGAAAGGCAAGATAAGATAACAGAAAGGTAAACTGACCTTGAGTCGGCGTTGCTTGGACTCCAGGGTGGAGAGTGTGGTGTGAGGACGGAGGTAGCAAGGAAGGACGAGAGGCGGAGACACGCGTGAGGGAGGGAAGGCAAAAGACAGGAAGTGACGCCAAGCGGAGAATCGGGAAGTAGAAGACAAATATCGCTGGAAACAACGCGAGAAGGACAGTAGGAGACTCTCGGGAGAAATCTCGCGGGAGCGGGAGGAAAAGAAGGAAGTAATATCGCGAGGAAAAAAGAGAGTTACGAAAGGAGAGAGAAAGTAATCTCGCGAGAAGTGGTTAACAATACAGGAAGAAGGGCAAAATAACCAGTAGGAAGAAGGGCAATACAGCGGAAATACAGACGAAGGAAGACAGAGAGGTTAAAGGAGCCAAACGGAGCCAAACGGAGGTGGAAGATTCAGAATAAAAGAAGTAGCGTCTAAAGAAATAGACGTAAGTATAAGGCACAAAGTAAGTACAAAGTACGAAGTGGAGTGAGAAGGAAAATAGACAAAGAAAAATAGACAAAGAAAATAATAATAAATAAATAATATATAATAATAAGATAATAACCATATATATATAAGGAAAAAAAAACCTCAAAGAACTATAGGAAGAAAGGATTGATCAATCAAAGAAGAAAGACTATATGAAAGAGTGGATTGGCAGAAAGTGGTGGAAGGAAAACAAATTTCAGAAAATGGCAGCAAATAAGCTTAAAGGGGAGAAGGAGGGGAAGGAGACAAAAGGGACACCAAGAAAGCTGTCAATAACAGAAGAGTTAAATTAAAAGGATATGATGAAAGAAATGATGACGGAAGTACTGACAGAAATTCAAATGATGAAGACAGAGGTACAGACAATAAAAGAAAGACAAGATATATACCAAAAAATTGCACAAGAACAGATGTCAGATCTGAAAAAGGACATAAGAGAGGAAATGGGAAAATTGAAAATGGAGATGTCAACAATACAGCAAGAAGTGAAAGAGCTAAAGAGAGAGGAAAAAGGAATGAAGAAGGAACAGGAAGAAACACAAACGAAAGTGAAGAATTTAGAAATCAAAAGTGTACGAATAGAGACTAAACAGGAAGAGGTAGAGGCGAAGGAGATGGAATTTCAACTGCGACTAAGAAATATACAGGAGGAATCGGATGAAAATATAAGAGAAAAGGTAACAGAAATACTGGCAGAATTACTGGAGAGTACTGGACAAAGAATACAGGACTGGACAGATAGAATATACAGAATCAATACAAACTATGCAAGGAGAAATAAGACTCCACGAGACGTAATAGTGACTTTTGTGAAAAAGACAACGAGAGACGATGTGCTGAGACTAAACAACAGGAAAAAGATATACTATAAAGGAAAGAAAGTAGTCATACTAAAGGAATTTCCGGGAATAGTCCTGAAAAGAAGAAGAAAATATGCGCCACTGACAGAAGAACTAAAGAGACAGAGAATACGTTTCAGGTGGGAAAGAGAAGAAGGTCTGATGCTGACATACAGAGAACAAAGAATCTGGATTAAAAGTGAGGAAAGTGCAAAAGAATTCTTAAATAGACTGAGGACGGAGGGGGAGAGAGAAAAAGGGGAACATACAAAAGGAGGAACAAAGAAGAAGAAACGCACAGACTCGTTAGAGGAAGAAGATACGGAAAAAGAAGAAATGAGGAGATTCTCAGAAGAAGGCGCAGGAGTGCTGGACTTAAGTGACCCGGAGGAGGAGGAAGAAAGTGTAGAGGAAGAGGAAGAAACAAGAGAAGAAGAGGAAATAGAAGAAGGACAAGTAGAAGGGGAAGGAAGAGAACAGATAACAAGAGAAGGAGAAGAAGAAAAAGAGCGATGCTGAAGAACTTAAGAATCTACTCGAACAATGTGAATGGGATGAATTCCCCAAATAAAAGAAATAAAATATTTAATGGACTAAAGAAAAAGAATTATCATGTTATTGCGTTGCAAGAAACACACATCATGGGTAAACATACAAAACATTTAGAAAACAAAAAATTGGGGCAAACATTTCACGCATCGATACAAGAAAAAAAAAGAGGCTTAGTGATATATATAGATAAGAATATAACAGCCAAATTAGCATTTAAGGATGAGGAAGGTAGATTTCTAGGGGTATATATCTGGTTGCAAAACAAGAAAATACTTATCTGTAACATTTATGCGCCGAATCATGCAAAAACAAAATTTGTGGAAAGGTTGAAGAAAAATATAGAAGAACAAGAATTCGAGCAGATGATAATGCTAGGAGATTTCAATGGGGTACTAAATAGAGAATTGGATAGAAGTGGAACTAAAAAAAAGGTAGGAAAGATGGAAGAAGAGAAGGGAGATTTACCAAAATCAATGACAAAAATGATGCATGAATTGTGCTTGGTAGATATCTGGAGGGCGAGGAATGAAAAGAAAAGAGATTACACATATTATTCGGCAAGACACAAAAAATGGTCAATAATAGATATGATGTGGATAACATCATCTCTACAAATAAATGTATCAAAAGTACTAATATTGCCCAGGGTAAATTCGGACCATTGTGCAATAGAATTGGAAATAAGAATGATGGAAAAAATGAGAAAATGGAGACTGGACGAAAATCTACTGAAAAAGGAAGAGGACATAGAACGGAATAGGAAATTATTAAAGGAATATTTTGAAATGAATGAAGGTCCAGAAATACGAATATTCACATTATGGGAGGCAAGCAAAGCCGTTATGAGAGGCAATTTCATACAACAAAAGAGTAGAAAGAATAGAGAAAAAAGGGAAAAAATGAAGAAGATATGGAAAGGAATCGAAGAGGAGGAAGGAAGGTTAAAAATGAATCCACAAAATAAGGAAGCAAAGAAAAACCTGGAACACCTACATAAACAAAGAGAATTGCTGGAAACGGAAGAGAGGGAAAAGGAACTAAAATATATAAGACAGAACTTTTTTATGAATGCGAATAAACCGGGTCGCTGGTTGGCAAATAAAATAAGGAAGAGAAAGGAGGCAACAGTTATTACTAAATTAATGGACGAGGGAAAAAGCATAACTAAAGAAGAAGAGATTCGGAAACAATTTTATGAATTCTATAAGAAACTATATCAGGAAGAGAACATAGAAGAAGAGGAGATATATCAATATTTATCTAAACACAAAATTCAAAGAATATCGGATGGACAAAGAGAAAGGCTGAACAAAGAAATATCAGAGAAAGAAATTAAGGAAGCAATAAATAAACTGAAACCGAATAAAGCCCCAGGTCCCGATGGGATATCAGCAATATATTATAAAACTTTACAGCAGGAGCTGATACCATATTTAAAGGTAATGCTGAATAGAATAAGAATTTATAAAGAGATCCCAGAGTCTTGGAAGCAAGCACACATCTGCCTGATACATAAAGAAAATTCGGATAAGGAACAAGTTAAAAATTACAGGCCAATTTCGTTATTGAATGTTGATTACAAAATTTTTAGTTTAATAATGGCGGAAAGATTAAAACAACTGTTGGATGAATACATAAAGGAGGAACAGGCCGGCTTTTTGCCTAACAGATACCAAAGTGAAAATGTAAGGACGGTCATAGACTTAATAGAATATTACGAAAACAAACACCAAAACAAAGTAATGCTTTTAGCCCTGGATGCGGAAAAAGCATTCGATAATGTAAATTGGAAGTTCTTTAAAATTATAATGAGAGAGATGGATTTAGGATTTTATTTTCAAAATGCAATCGAGGCGATTTACGAAAAACAGGAGGCAAAAGTATTAGTAAATGGCAGAGAGACAGAAAACATTGAAATCGGAAAAGGAACAAGGCAGGGATGCCCTTTATCTCCACTGATTTTTATTCTAACATTAGAAATTTTACTAAACAAAATAAGAGAGGAGAAAAAACTGGTAGGCGCAAAGATACAAGGACAAGAATACAAAATTCGAGCATACGCAGATGACGTGATTTGTGTTATCGAAGACCCGAAAAACAATTTCGAGGAATGGATAAAAACAATAAAGGACTTTGGTAAGGTCTCAGGCTTTAAAATCAACATGGAAAAAACAAAGGCAATAACTAAAAACATCGAGAAAAAGGAACAAGAAGAGATAAAAAACAAGTGAAATATACAGATAGTTAAGAAGTTGAAATATTTAGGAATAATATTAACATCAAAAAATTTACAATTATTACAAAATAATTATATAGAGAAATGGAAAGAGATAAGAAAAGATCTGGAAAGATGGAAAAACTTAAACTTATCATTACTGGGGCGGATCGCAATAGTAAAGATGAATATTTTGCCAAAACTTCTATTTCTATTTCAGAACATACCAATTATTCGGAATAAAAAAATATTAAAAGATTGGAATAAGGACATCAAAAAATTCATTTGGAAAAATAAAAAACCGAGAATTAGTTATGACAACATGACAGAAAGAAAAGAAAAAGGTGGCTTCGCAGCCCCAGATTTTGAACTCTATCTAGAAACAATCGCACTACTCTGGGCGAAAGACTGGGCGAAATTGGAAAATAAAAAATTATTAATATTAGAAGGTGCAGATTTAAGAGAAGGCTGGCACACCTATATATGGTACAAAGGGAAAAAAAATGAGAAGAATTTCGGAAATCATTTCATAAGGTCAACGGTATTAAATGTATGGGAAAAATATAAGCATAAATTATATAATGCAACCCCTATGTGGGTATCCCCCTTGGAGGCAGGACAGAGGCGATGTACAGGATGGCATGAGTGGATCAAATATAAAGATCTATTAAAAAAAGAAGGAGAGGATATTATACTGAAATCTCAGGAAGAATTGAATACAGTGAATAAAAAAGTCTCATGGCTAGAATATTGGACTATAAAAGAGAAGTACAAAAAGGACAAAGAGATTGGCTTTAATCAGGAAAAAAACTTTTGGGACAACATAATGGATTCAAGAAAGAAATTAATAACAAAGGTGTACAAAAAATTATTGGAGTGGAAATTGGAAAATAAAGAAGATAAAAATTATAAAAAGAGATGGAACGAAAATATTAGAAGGAATATTAAACAAGAAGAATGGGAAAAAATCTGGAAAGAAAAGTTAAAATACTGCTACACTATTGACCTAAAAGAAAACTGGTTAAAGGTAGCCCATCGCTGGTACATGACCCCGAAAAAATTGGGGAAATGTAGCAGAAACTCCAACACGGCATGCTGGAAATGTAAGGAAGAAGAGGGGTCATATTTTCACCTTTGGTGGACATGCAAAAAGGCAAAACAATACTGGAGAGAGGTACAAAAAGAACTACAAGATATATTAAGAATCAAAATACCATGGAAAGCAGAATTTTTTCTATTGGGGATGCATGATCTAAAGATTGAAAAAAATATAGACAAGATCCTCTTTTTGATGACAACAGCAGCCAGGATTTGCTACGCCAGGAAATGGAAAAAGACAGAAATTCCAGATGAAGATGAAAGATTAAACAAAATTCTAGAAATTCAAAATATGGACAGACTTACCTTTTTAATATCAAGGAGTAAAGGAATAAATATGAAAGAGACGAACTGGCAAGTAGTGATGGACTTTTTCAGACACAAAAATAAGAAGATTCTAATATAATTGACAGAAAGAATGATATAAGGAGGAAAGAAAAAGAAGTTGAAGAAAAATAAGTGAGATAAGAAAAGGAAGAGAGAAAGTGGAGCAGACCTCGGGAGGACCTCAGGAAGTCGACAACATCTATCACTCTGACTTTTAATTAGGCTACGGGCTATCCTATACTCTTATTTTCTTTCTTTATACTATGATCTTACCTTTTTGGCTCGCTACTAGAGCTTTTCTACCTCTCATCTTTGGCATCTGACCAACACAATCTTTCATTTCGGGCTTTTCATTATATATTAGATCACATATATTTTAATATAGGAACTTAAACTCTTTATATTTTAAATGTTAACTGGAAAACTCAATAAAGATTTTAAAAAAAAGAAAACACTAGAAGGGTTTGGTGAGTATTGACCATGACTTTGGGAGTTGCAGTTCACCAACATCTAGAGGGCACTGTGGGCTCAAACAATGATGGATTTGGACCAAATTTGGCACAAATATTCTATATGCCCAGATATGAATACAGATGGAGTTTGGGGGAAATAGACCTTGACATTTGGGAGCTGTAGTTACTGGGATTTATAGTTCACCTATAATCAAAGTGCATTCTAAACCACATCAATGACAGAATTGGGGCAAACTTCCCACACAGAACCCCCGTGACCAACAGAAAATACTTAAGGCCATCTAGTCCAACTCTCTTCACCAGGTCAAGAAAACATAATTAAAGCCCTCATCACAAAGAGCCATCCAGCCACAGAGATATAGTATCATAGATAGCTGTGAAAGGGGCCCCTAAAGAAGGACAATTATATGTTTAATGTTCCAGAGTAGACAAACGAGACACTCTCCACATCAACACTGACAAAGAAACAGCAAGAGATACTGTTTTTCCACAAGCATAAAGAAATTACATATATTAGAAACCAACACTTTCCCATTACTTTATTTTCCAGATCACCAGACTTGGCCACAGCAACACGTGGCAGGGGACAGCTAGTACATGATAAAATGAGAGATAGGTCATAACTATGAAGTTCAATTTCTTTTCTATCTAATAACACTGCAGTAGACTGTTGGCATCAAAGCCCAGTCTTATTTGTTACTATCCTTTGCCCTATATAAGCCTTGTGTTCCATCCTTCTCAAGTATCACTGGGAAGAGTGGTTGTACAAAAGCCCAAGGGAGTTGGTTTCCAGCTGTAGGGAGTTGGCTGTATTGCAATATTGACTCTAGGAGGGTACAGGTAGAATTCGTTGCTTAGAATGTTGGAACCATCTGCTAAATGTCTGTGACAATTTCCCATGTTGCAGACCATCAATAAATCTTCTGCACCAGTAAAGTGTCGCATTTTTTTTTCTATTAAATGAAGTCTTGAGCAGGCCTACAATTACAGTTGTCCTTATTACAATCCCCTCATGTGTTCCCAAGGGTGTCAACTGGACAAAATTGTACCAATTAATCACAACGGCTCAGCACCTGCTCCAAATATGTGTCCTACTGCCAGAGGGACAGTGTTATGAACAACGCCAATCAAGTTTATAGTCTTGCTTTTGAAGTATTTTAGTGTAGCTACTGAATGCAATGGAAAGAGATAACAGAGTTTTTGAAAAATAATTTTAGCAGCTGTAACTTGCAATGAAAAGGTGAGAAGAAGCCCTCTACAATGGGCCTCTTCTATATCATTAGAAGTTCCTCTTCTACATAAGTGATAAGGGCACATCTTGAACCACTTATATTAATGACGTGACTTAAGAGATGAAGCAGGTCTGATCTTAGCATCATTAACTATGTACAAGTAAGTGAATGTACTTTACTACTCGTACCACTGTTTTACCCCATTCCAATTACTTAATGAGACTCAATCCATATGAATAAAAGCCATGCTCACACTAATGAATGTTAACAAGCTGTTAATGATCTTTAATTCTTGTTCTTTCAAGGAAGGAGGATGAATGCATTTTTTCTATCCTCATATGAGTTTAAATACTGGTATGTAGCGACTATAAGGCACTAGATGGCAGACGTGAGCTTTCTCTTAAGAAACTAGCACATTTGTCTGGATAGCTGTTTCAAGAAATAGCCACATTTTGACTGTATTAGCAATAGCATTATTTGTCTCCCTTAATTTATATGTAGTGACATATATATAGATGTTAAGAAGATGAAACTGCTTGACCTGTTGTTTCTGTGTATGTAGAAGATGGGAAAGACATGAAGCAGTTACAGTACAATTTTAAAAAGCAAATAACAGAAATTGAAAGGAAGCACAGGATAACTCTAATAAGAAAATGCTTGTCTGACTTGTTCAATATTGGGGCCAGAAAGTCAGCAAAAACCTTGAATTGGAAATATTTCTGAAGTCAAGAATTCCAATTCAGGAACCCAAAAGTTGTATCTACAAAATGTAAAAACATGAAGCATTTTACCATTGGTGACTTAAGATAATTTACAGAAGTTGAAAAACCAAATTACTGATGGCATGTGGAAAATCGCCTTGAGTCACCTGTGGGCTGAGAAGGGCGATATACAAATATAGTAAATAAATAAATAAATAAACTTTAAGATTTCCCCCTCCTCTAAAGCAAGTTTGGTGAAATTTTGTAGGATGTGTTTAGAAACATCCTGGCCCCTGACTGATGTATTCATTCTGGAACTCTGGAAAGGAATGTATATATCTAAAGGCTTCTAAAGGTTGAATATAGTTTGAGGGCAGAGGCAATTGTTGCTCACATATTGTGTTCATTGAAGTACTAGGGCTCCTGTGACTTCTGGCTTCATAGTTCTTATATTCGGTGGAAGGCTGGAAGTTCATAGCTGTGTTTAAAGGATGAACTCCTAAAGTTCTATGTCAAATCTCCTTATCTTCACAAGATCAAGTTTCTGAATCACGACATTTGTCCCTCTCCCGCATTGATAAAACCATTGTCCTGCCTGACTTATAGTTTTTCATCTCTCTAGTTGCCATAACCTGCCATCCATCATTGTGATTCTTTTTTTTAGTCAGTCCACTTTCCACAGTTTTTGACTCTTGGAAGTTTTTTTCCACTGAACTTTCATCTCTTCTCTTCTGTCCAAGCATTATATAACAAAGACTAACTGCTTTGTTCACATCAATGACCATATTAAATATTCCTGTTTCTTTATCCAGGGAAACCACCTTAAGTTGTCTTCCTCCCCATCTTATTGCCAACATTTCCTTTTGTTTATGATGATTCCTTATTTACCGCAGACAGCAGAATCATACATTACGATCTTGGAAAATGTCAGACGTAGACTGGGAAATAACTAGGAACACTCCCTGCCTTCTTCTCTGATAAAGAAAGAAAAAGAACGCCTTTAGAGTTCTATGGACCAAGATGCCAGGAAAGTTCTGTGTCCCCCCCCCCCCCCCGCCACTTTACTCATAACATTTCTTCAGAGGTGTGAGCTTCAGAAAGTTCTTCCCATTTTCAGTCTGATGAAAGCTTATTGTCCATTCTTGTTATATGTGTACCTGACAGGGATTTATTTATTTATTTACTTTACTTTACTTGTATACCGCAGTTTCTCAGCCCAACAGGCGACTCAACGCGGTTTACAACAAGGATAAAAAACAATCAACGATATACAATTTAAAACCATAAAGGCATAATATACAATATTGAACAGCCATAGACAACACAATACATCTCATAACTGGAGTCATGATCCAATCCGTCGTCCAAATTTCCATTCCTGTAATCATCACATTCATTGCACTGTTTAACCGAATGCCCGTTCAAACATCCAAGTTTTTAATCTTCTTCGGAACACCATTAGCGAGGGGGCTGATCTTACCTCCATAGGAAGGACGTTCCACAGCCGGGGGGCCACCACAGAAAAGGTTTGAATCAAAGAATCATAGTGTTGGAAGGGACTGCATGGATATCGTTAAAATGTTCATAAACTTGGTTAGAAGTAGTAGGAATAAATTGACTAGCGTCTCAAGCTGTTCTTTTCTTCCAAAATGGTATAGAATTGTGCACAGACTAAATATATGTGAATACACATATACAAGCTTGCATGCCCACGTACAGAGAAAAATAACTCTAGTAAGCGTTTGATAAATTTGTTTCCTTAATTCCTTCATTTTTTTAATATCTCACTCATTAATATGCAGGTGTACATAAACTAGAGAATGTTGTGTTAATTGGCCAATCAATCAAAGAGGTCTCATTTATTCTACATACTCAAAAGATATATGGAGGTCATTTTAATGTTCAGGAAATGTCCTTAAGCAAAATCCAGGAGACAGTTGATGCAAAGCAAACAATTCCTTGGAACTAACAGAAATGTTTTGCTGTTGCTAAGTATTTTGTCAGTAAATACCATTTGATGATTGTGTCAAACCTCATTAAAATGCAGACTGTAAATGACACATACACTGGCATATGGTTTCTACATATGGAGTTGATGCAATTAATGTTGGATACAGTAATTTCCCTTTTAGTTACATTACTTATGCACGCCATCTGGGTTAACACTGTCATTTGTATTGATGATCTATCATATCATTTTGGTGCATAAAAGGGCAGGTTATGCATATTAATGCCTTATATATGAATACTGAAGCAACAAAAAAAAGTTAAGAAAAGTTTGGAATCCAAATTTTTGATATGGTTCTTGTTTATATGACAAAAATGTTTGCAGTGTAAAAGTTCAAGATATAATAACCATTGTGTTTTGTACTTCCCTCTGGCAGAGCAATCATCGCAAAGGTAGTTTTTTTTTAAATATGTTTTATATTTAAGGTATGAGACTATTGCTAAGTAACAATTTATTTGGAAAGTATATTTTTATCAGCCTTCTAAACTTGTTCGATCCTGTGCTACAATGCATGATTGGTTTTTCTTCATTTCTTTTCTTCATTTTGTGAGTCTGTATTGATGGGGAAGCAATGCAGAAATATTTTAAATAGATAAAATAAAAGGTGAAGTACAAAATATCATGCAGTGGTCACATCCATGTCTGGTACTGTGCAGGTGCACACAATTACATTATTTTCATTTAACTGCTTCCATCACATGAAGAGAGAAGTTGACTATAAAGATGCAATTCATCATGTGTTTCCATCATGTATAACCTGGTTTTTTGTTTAGCTGTTGACTTGCCAGTTGATTACTCTGCTGTTAACATCAGTTTAAGATCTGTTTCCCCATGCAGATTAGGGAAAGTGGAAGCAGGGCAATACACACACACACACACACACACATGTTGTTTGTACATTTCTGGGGTTTTCAACCAGGATTTTTGGTTTAGTATCATATGAAAATTCAGTATTGGCTTGGTTTAGCATTATATGAAGACTCATAGCAGGATCACAGATATTTCATGCCTGTCCTCTAACTATTTAATCTGAACTCTATGAACTATTTGTGAGTGCAAAAGTACAGCACCTAAGGTTTGAAGAGCATCCTGCTGTAAAGATAGAAACACAAGATTATACTTGTGCTGTCAAAAGCTCCATCTCCTAACACCTGAAGGCCGAGTGACTATTCTCCTGGTTGGTGATACTAAAAAATCCTCCTGGTTGGCAGTGCTAAAAAATATTGCAGAATCCCAAGAATCTAATGTATCCTGTCACTCTAGGAGGTGTTTCAACAATGATGGGAAGAGGTGTTTGTAAAGTGGGTATGTTCAGAAGCTTGCTTGTCAATAATAAGCTGAAGTAATCATAGAATCATAGAGTTGGAAGACACCTAGAGGGCCATCCAATCCAACCTCCTGCCAAGAAACAGGAAAATTGCATTCAAAGCACCCCCGACAGATGGCCATCCAGCCTCTGTTTAAAAGCCTCCAAAGAAGGAGCCTTCACCATTTGCAGTTGAGTTGTAATCAAAAACTGAAAGGATGTTCTAGGAACAGGTGGTTTCCATGAATGTCTTCTTACAACTCTGCACCAGGAAATGTTGGGGAAAATATCAGAATTTAGTGCTTTTAACAGACAAATAGAGGCAGTACTGCACTCTGTAAGCTTCTGCCCCAGTTGCCTAACACAGGTTGACACTTCAATGACATTTGCTTCTGCTTGAAGTGGCAGCACAAGATCAGACTGTTAGATTGCAGTCAACTACTACAGTTATTGAGAATTTGATCAAGAGCAGATGAAAGCAAGATCCCAGGAAAGAACTGCTATGTTTTATTATGGAATGAAGAGACAAGTCAGTGTGCCAATGGCCAAGCTGTCTTGGAAATTCTGAGACTTGTATTCAAAGTAATATTTTCAAAACTTGTCTCTAACTAGGCAATGCACTTAAGCTCTGCCCATCAGCTGTGCCCAGACCTCTCACATGCATCGAGCTGTATTTCTAAGCATTGTTGGAGGGGGGCAGGCTAGAAGAAGAGGTTCTTCTTCTTCTTCTTCTTCTTTTTTCACCACTCTTCCTGAGGCCTTTTGGTTTCATTTGTGGTTAAGCCCTTGGAGAGTCTGGAGGCCAGAAAAATTGCCATGACACTTGCCTATCAAAATATTGGACTTGCCTGGCAAATACTGGTATAAGTCAACTTCCAATGTTCTTTAATTTCATTCCATACAGGCCTCATTTGAAACAATTAATGGCTTTAATATTGTGGTCTGTAAAAGATTTATTGTCAAAGGTGAGAAATTTTTAAAAAATCAGATCAAAGTATCATTCTCATAAATAATTTTGGCACACATCTGGATGCCATCCAACACTGTAATCCCATCTCCATTTATCTGGGAATGAACTCCATTGAAGTCACTGGGTATTATTGATAAGTAAAAATCAATGTTCTAGAAATTATGCCTATAATATCTATCTATCTATCTATCTATCTATCTATCTATCTATCTATCATCTATCTATCTATCTATCTATCTATCTATCTATCTATCTATCTATCTATCTATCTACCTCTATTTATATCTTAGCTTTTGAAACATGGGAAAAATATGTACGAATAAATTCAAAACTTTTAAATATATGAAAATCTATTATTGGCACACAGTACCACTCAGAATGTGTTTGATCTTTGATGGGAAAACAGAATAAAAACACAATAGGCAATGGCTTTTCAGGGATAATCAGTGAACATCTGTAAACAAGCTTTAAAATGTGGCAGAGATTAATATCACGTCTTCAAAGAAAACTGAAAGGCCAGAAGGCAAGTAAAGAAAGACCAATTAATTGGTTTCCAGGGGGAAAGTCACCCAACTGTCACATTCAGCAAAGAGTATATAACAATCCTTGAAATTGGATCAGATATATTAATGCTATACAAAAGTGACAGGAGGTGGCAGACATATATCTCAGTAGTGTGCAACATTAGTTTAGTCATCAGGAATGAAACTTTCATAATGATGAAGCTTCTTAGAAAATAAAATCTCATTTAAATGGGGTGAGAATGGTGAGAGTCTGAAATAAGGTCTACATAGATGTTTAAATCAAAGAGGTTGGATTAAAATAAACAGATAAATTGGGCATTCTTCTTACATCAAAGACATAAAAGTAAATATTATCAAAACTTTTGACCAAGATTTTATTGTATTTGCTAAAATATTTTAAATCCACTATCTGGCTAAATTGGAGATGTGCACCAACTACAAAATTTAATTTAGATCTCCTTTCAGCACTTCAGAATATCATGCCATTAAAATATGGACTTTCACTAGAAATCCAAGGATGGCTACAACTTTGTTCTTCCTTCATTATAAGTGGATGAAATTTGCAAGCACGGTAGCTCTACAGGAAACATTATGGCTGCCCAAAGACAGATCAGTTACCTACCAGGATGGATCAATACGGGATCAAGGGTAAACTTACATCGTACCAAAGATGTTTTGTGGGTTTTGATACTTTTAGTTCTTCTTCTGGCCAAAAAGACTTCAAGTCCAAAAATGTATCTTTTAAATAGGTCACAAGACCTCCATATACTGTAGTTCCATTTTGGGGTATTTGTTCTATCTTTTAGCAGCGCATGTGCACAGCTGGGACATAAGAGTGACCCCCCCTCCTAATTTGTTGCGGTTTCTACTTTTGACATGAGGTGTTGGACTTTTTTTTAAAGGCTTTAAGGTTTAATGTTTCAGGACACCATGGCTGAATTTGGAGGTACAGTTGCTGCTTCAAAGAGAAATAAAAGCACCACGTTTTTGTGTGTAAATGTATTAATCAATAATGTATTTTTCCTTTAGAAGTGATACAAAAGTGGCTACATATATCTCCTAGATTTCTTGTGGTTCATTGTTTTGAAAATGAGGACATACAGTTGGACCTCTGTGTAAAAACCTTGTTAAGTCTTAGAAGGAAAGGAGAAACAATTGCATGGAAAGATACTTCTAAAATTAGAGAGGAAAAGTGATAGCATCACTATTTGTCTTTGTCATGGAATAGAAGGTGGGTGGGTAATGTTTATATAAATAGGACACATCATAGGGAGGTCCCCAACTCAGGAAGTTTCGGAGTTCTCAATGGATAGATGTCAGGATTATGATAGTGATCTTGTTATTATTGGTTTCATTAATTAGTATAAATTAAGCCATATTAAATATAATTTCTAGATACACAGAGGTAGGAATTTATTAGCTGGATGTCATCATTTAATCAGTTTTAATCATTAAATGGATGATTCTGGTTTCATACCTTTCAATTTTTCTGGCTGTTGCTGTAATTTGTTCTTTTCAAAGCTTCTTCAATTTTTCTGGTTTTCAGCCAGTACTTTCTGATCAGGTATTGCTTGATTTTGTCATTCTTCAGTTTCTTCTCCTTCATATTTCCCAGGTTACTTGCATCTGATTGTAGATTTTTGATTTGCAACTCCAATCTGACCTTCCATTTTGGGTTTTCAGTCTATTTTCTTGGAGGCTGCATTGGTTGTAGGAGCCCAAGCTTTTCTGTTACTATCACTGCTGTACTGTAGGTAAACTGGATGTTATTTGGACAGTAGAAAGTAATGTTTTCATATTCTTCATGAGAGGCACCAGGTGCCTCTTAGGCACTGTTTACAAAGTTGGGAGTTGCTTTCTTACTGTATTTGATGCAGTATGGGCCATGATTTTATCCTTAAGCTCTTGTTTTACTTTCAGTGTTCCTGGTAGGTCAACAAGTGCTTGAAGTGCTGGTTCTTCACATTCTTGCAAAAGCTCCATATTTTCTTCTGGTTCAGTCTGTTCCACAGTTCCAAGTATTGGTGGAGTCTCTGCTACTGTCTGTATTGTGACCTGATGGTCAATTGGTTTGCAGATTTTCTGAATTTATTCGAGTTCAATTTCACTGAACACTTTGTTTCTGATTATGAATCTTTGTTGATCAGCCAGTCAGAGTCCAGTTATCTGTTAGTCTGGGTACTCTTGTTTCCAGAATTGATACATCTTTTTTTTTAGTAGTCATGCTTTTGAGGTTCTGATTTGTAATAGTCTTTCATAACTGTGCAGTTTTCTAGCAGCCGACAAGCAGTCAAAAAAGGAAAACATGCCCTGGCAGAATATATAAGGGAAAGCAAAGAGCCTGCTTTGATTGAAGTCAATAATCGGAAACTTCTGAAAGCACAGCAGACAAAGAATCAGTACAAGAAAAGTGCACAACAAACCAGAGCTGACAGCTGGCACAACAAAGCATTGCATGGGCAGTTTCTTGAAAAATCTAAGGAAAAGTTGATAAGTTTATGGCGTACTAATGGAACACTGAAGAAGGAGACAGAAGACCCGATTCTTTCAGTCCAGGAGCAAGCAATCAGAACCAATGCAATTAAGGCTAGGATTGAAAAATCAGCTGATAATCCAAAATGCAAACTGTGCTGATGAAACCATTGATCATATCCTCAGCTGCTGCAAGAAAATCTCACAAACAGAGGCACAACTATGTGGCCCAAATGATTCATTGGAACTTATGTCACAAGTACCACCTGCCAGTAGTAAAGAACTGGTGGGATCATAAACCTGCAAAGGTAGTGGAAAATGAACATGCAAAAATACTGTGGGACTTTCTAATCCAGACTGACAAAGTTTTGGAACACAATACACCAGACATCATGATTTTGGAAAAGAAAAAAGTTTGGATTATTGATGTCACTATACCAGGTGACAGCCTAATTGACAAAAAACAAGAGGAAAAACTCAGCCATTATCAGGACCTCAAAATCGAACTGTACTTCAATTGTTCTGGATTATCATTTCAAATATGTAAGAAAGTCTTTCACTGTTAAAGGACATCTTTATATCGGACAGAGTCCACTTCATTTTATCTTTCCAACCCCTCACTAATTGATATGATTATATAGTAATCTGACAAATTGGTATAATTATATAAAAATGTTAAATGTGAAAATAACAAATTATAAATTGAACAATATAGACAAATTAGAAAATGTTATAATAATTAAGAGTATGTGGGATCTAGTTAGGAATTATTTAGAAAATGTATTAAAGTATGGAGTGGAAAAATTGAGATTAAGACTTATATTTCAAATGTAATTTCTGTATAGATTATTGCATATTTATTGTATGTAAATTGTATGTCAAGGGGGAGGAGTGGAGGGTGGGACCAGGATAAAATGTCTTAATAGTAATAATAGTAATAGTAGTAGTAGTAGTAATAATAATAATAACAATAATAATAACAATGAATTCAGATTGACAAAGTTTTGGAACACAATACACCAGACATCATAATTGTGGAAAAGAAAAAAGTTTGGATTACTGATGTTGCCATACCAGATGACAGTCGCATTGAGGAAAAACAACAGGAAAAACCCAGCTGTTATCAGGACCTCAAAATTGAACTGCAAAGGCTCTGGCATAAACCAGTACAGGTGGTCCCAGTGGTAATTGGCACACTGGGTGCTAGTGCTGTGCCAAAAGATCTCAGCCAGCCTTTGGAAACAAACATTGACAAAATCATGATCTGCCAACCGCAAAAGGCCACCTTACTTGGATCTGCACACATAATTCGAAAATATATCACACAGTCTTAAATGTTTGGGAAGTGTTCAACTTTGATTTTGTGATATGAAATTCTGCATATATATATCTTGTTTACTGTGTCAGTTTAATAATAATAGTTATTTATTTTGTTAGTCATAGTTTTTGTCCTATATTTAAGTAGTCTAGACTTCATTGTGGGATATGGAGGAAGTTTTATACATTTTTTCTTTTTATTCTATATCTATTGGGCAGTTTTGTGTGTTTTTTTCAGTCCATAGTTTGTTTTTGTTGTACAGGCTATCCCTGATTTACAAACATCTGACTTACAAATGACTCAAGTGAAAAATACATATTTTGGCTGGAATTACACTTTATAATGTACTTGTTCTCACTTACAAACAAATTCAACTTAAGAACAAACCTAAAGAACTTGTTTGTAACTTGGGGACTGCCTGTATTTTTATTCAATTTTATTCTAAGATATCCAATGTTAGAAATCCTTGTATTTCAATGCCTGAAACCTAAATAAGTGGCTTAAATGATATGAAAACTTTTAACCATTGTGTAAGAAGAGAAACAGCTAGTCCTTTCCCCCCTAAGTCATGTTTTTTTAAAAAATAAAATAAAGCTTTCAATACTAGATCTGTTAGGTACAGGCTATCTATTTGTCAAGTTAATACCAGAGCATAGAACAAATGCCATTGAGTGATATATCTGAATTCCTTGAAAAGTCAACAGCTGTAAAGTGAAAAATAAAAGTAGTTCTATAATTTCTGAACAATTTATTCATGACTGCCTAATTTGATGCCCATTAGCTCCTGATGCTTTGTATAATGATAGTTAAATATGTTTCTCACACAATGTACCTGCTAAATTACTGACTTGTATGTATTCTTAATGTTGTAGTGGGTTGTGTTTGCAGAGGAGTTTATCAATTTGACTTCTCAGCTACACACAAACCACACACACACACATGTTATACATTTAGCAACACATGCAAGTTGATTATTCCTTATTCAAAATGCTTGAACCCCAAAGTCTGTTGAATTACAAATTTTTAAATTTAATTTTGGAATACTTGTGCAGACAGTCTCTGAATTACAAACATCTGACTTACAAACTATTCATAGTTAAGAATGGGGGTGAGACAATCTACCCCTAGAAAGGGAAATTCACTCCTGGGAGAGTTTTCATGGAGAAAGGGGGTTTCCACTGAAGCTTTATGACCACTCCTTGTTTCCACAATTATCACAGGGGCAGAAAGTGAGGTGAAACAGGGGCACGGAGAGCAAAACAAATTCCACAAGGATAGTAATCCCTATAATATGCAAAGTTACACTTAAAAGGTATCTTTTACAGCTTACATACAAATTCAACTTCTGAACCGTCCTACAGAACCTATCTTGTTCATAACTTGGGGTCTCTGGTTGTATTTGGATTTCTTTCCACATGATATTTCAGCCTTTTTTTAGGCTTTGTTTTGTGGCTTGGATGGGGCCTGCCGTGCGCCATCACAGGACATATGGCAGGTCCGACCCACATTCCTTCCAAAGTGGAGGAGAAACTCAGAAAGGCACTTCCTCCACCACTGCAAGGAGGAAAGTATGTTTTGGGTAGCTCCGATGGAGCTACCTGCACTTTCCTCCCCCTTTCCCCTTATGATAAAGGAAAGAGTGGAGGGGCAATGTGTGTTGTTGCCCTTTCTGCTATCTGATGGAGACAGGGTGCCAACACACCCTGTCCCATCCCTACTGTATGATGGGAGAAGGAGGGAGGGTGCACGGGATGAAACAGGACAAAAGGACCACATGAAGAGGTCACAAGTATTTATGCACATAATCTTGGAGACTAGATGCTAGTCTAAATATGAAATCCATTTATGTTTTGGGTACACCTCATGTACACAACCTGAAGGTAATTTTATACTATATTATTAATGATTTTATACATTAAATAAAATCTTTATACATCAAAAGGAATCTTGGAGTTGTTACTGCAGCCATCCATGTGGGAAATTTTGGATTTTTAGACCTACTTTATTATACTCTGCTAGGTTTCATGTATTCACAAAAATGAATTTAAGTATAAATGTAAACAGAGATGCAGAAGAAGTTAGTCTGTGCCAGCTTCAGGACTGAATAGAAAAGTCTATTTGAGAACATGAATCTTCTCTTTGCTTCAGGTTGAAGGAATGAGAGAAGGGAACCCTTTAAGTTTACCCAGGCTCCTAGTAAGGCACTTCTTTTGAAGTGTAAGAGCTGTAAGATCTTTCCTCTGTCTTGACCTCCAAGAGGTTGCTTGTTTGAGAACTTGAATGGACTATTTGGAACAAAGAAACCATAACTTCCAATGTAGAAACAGAGCAGATTTAGAGGCTTCCTGCATTCAAGGGTATTATTACATTTTTAATGGGTATGTTACCATATGGCTGAAAAGACATGAGAGTGCTTTGTTTATATATTGTTATTATATCTCTTGCTATGTGTTTATCATCAATAAAGCTATAATCTTGACTCTCACTGTGACTTCATCCCACTCATTCTGGTCTCCGATTCCATGCACTTTGGAAATGTAGTCCCGCTGGGGCCATCATATGATGTAAAGGTAGTGCAGCACATAGTAATGGAACCCAAAATGCATTTTCAGGAGTCGATTCCAAATGGCTTAAAGCAAAAGACTGGGGAAAGGCAGGAAAAGGATGTGGGATGGCTGGCCATCCCAGAAGACAGACATTAGGGTTCCATCCTGGGCCCGGTCCTGTTCAACATCTCTATTAATGACTTAGATGAAGGGTTAGAAGGCAGGATCATCAAGTTTGCAGACGACACCAAATTGGGAGGGATAGCCAATACTCCAGAGGACAGGAGCAGGATTCAAAACGATCTTGACAGATTAGAGAGATGGGCCAAAACTAACAAAATGAAGTTCAACAGTGACAAATGCAAGATACTCCACTTTGGCAGAAAAAATGAAATGCAAAGATACAGAATGGGGGATGCCTGGCTCGAGAGCAGTATGTGTGAAAAAGATCTTGGAGTCCTCGTGGACAACAAGTTAAACATGAGCCAACAATGTGATGTGGCGGCAAAAAAAGCCAATGGGATTTTGGCCTGCATCAATAGGAGCATAGTGTCTAGATCTAAGGAAGTAATGCTACCCCTCTATTCTGCTTTGGTTAGACCACATCTGGAATATTGTGTCCAATTCTGGGCACCACAATTCAAGAGAGATATTGACAAGCTGGAATGTGCCCAGAAGAGGGCAACTAAAATGATCAAGGGTCTGGAGAACAAGCCCTATGAGGAGCGGCTTAGGGAACTGGGCATGTTTAGTCTGAAGAAGAGAAGGCTGAGAGGAGATATAATAGCCATGTATAAATATGTGAGAGGAAACCACAGGGAGGAGGGAGCAAGCTTGTTTTCTGCTTCCTTGGAGACTAGGACGCGGAACAATGGCTTCAAACTACAAGAGAGGAGATTCCATCTGAACATTAGGAAGAACTTCCTGACTGTGAGAGCCGTTCAGCAGTGGAACTCTCTGCCCCGGTGTGTGGTGGAGGCTCCTTCTTTGGAAGCTTTTAAGCAGAGGCTGGATGGCCATTTGTCAGGGGTGATTTGAATGCAATATTCCTGCTTCTTGGCAGGGGGTTGGACTGGATGGCCCATGAGGTCTCTTCCAACTCTTTGATTCTATGATTCTATGATCAACTGTTGGGAACAAAGTAAGACAGGTCCCTCCACTCTCCCCCTCCCACTTATGGAATGAGGTTAGTTTTTCTTCAGTATCTCCCTTATACCTAAACTAATTAGGCTCTGCCTGAATAATCAGATCCTTATAGATGCTCATTTTGATTATCTTCTAGAACATTTCAATTATGGCTTTTTCAAAACAAAATACTGAAATTAGCTGCCCTGAATCCCCCCCCCCCCCGAGGGTTTAGAAGGGTGGGGTACAAATATCTGAAATAATAAATGAATAATAAATAATTGACAGTGCTATATGAGGGGATAATAGTACAGTGTGATCAATGGGAACTATAACTGGAGGATCAACTACTTTACATGTCCAGATATCTGGAATGGCATCGAAATCTTATGGAAGCCAGATATTGAGCTGTGAAAGAAGCAGAAATGTAAGGAAGGAGGAAAGGCAGTGAAGAAAGTCTCAAGTTCAAGCTTTAGTATCTTCTGGGGCAGCCAGAAGAGCTGCTTCCAGTCACTATTGTCTATGTAGGCTTCAACTGAACAATGTTTTGATGCAGGGGCCCTTTCATACTACAGAATTAAAGCAATTTAATTCTACTTTAACTGTCATGAAAGGATATGGGGATTTGCCATTTAGGAATGAATATTTAGAAGTCGCTATTACAGAATTCTGATGTCTCACCAAAAACATATCCCAGAATTTCATAGGTTGTTGCCACAACATTTAATGTGTAATCATATTTTTATTTTTATTGTGCAACGTTAAAGATCCCTGGTATAAAAAAAATCCTAGAAACTGATAAAATGGCCAGTGATAAAAAGCAAAGTATGAGCAGTGTGCTAGAATTTAGATGTATTCACCAAACAGATACAAAAAAAAAAACCCTAAACAAACATGAAATTAACTTGCACTCCATTGGTTTGAATTATAAAGACATTGAGTGTATTGGATCAAAGCCAGGCTTTGAAATGCATCTAAGAATTACACTAGAGAAATCAAGTTATTAGTAATGCTCTATAGTGCTTTTCTTTTTGTTCTAAGCAGGTATAGACTCATGTTGCATTCCTAAATGCATTTAATAATATATTTTATTGACTCCGAGAGACTTTCATTTAACAAAATGCCCTTAAAGTTGTTGTTTATTGTGGTTGTTATTTTATTTCTTTATATCCCATTCCCCTTCTCCCACTATATCTACAGTGGGTTAAATGTACATGCTCAAAGTGGATTATAAAATATTAAAACCAATAACATCTTATTAAAGCCAATAGCATCATTAGCTCTGTTGAATGTAGTGGAAGTAATGATTAAAGAAAAAAAGGGAAAGGTGTAATGACTGAAGTGCTGGCCTAGGGTTTGGGAGTTGTGGGTTCTAGGGCTCTTTCACACTACACAATTATTGTGCTATGTTTCATTTTAACAGCCATGGAAGCATCCTTTGAAATTCTGGGGTCTGTAGTTTAGAAAGGGATATTTAGAATTCTCAACCAGAGAGTTCTACTGCCTCCTCAAACTACAAATCCTAGGATTCTAATGATAGTGGAAACATGGTACTACAATTGTGTGACCTGAATGCACCCTTGGTATTTTGCAGTTTAGGGAGAGATAATTAGATTTCTCAAATGGCATTTTCTAGTGCTTCCCGAAATTACAACCCCATTGTAATGTCTACTCTAGAGGTAGACATTACAATCAAAGTGAAATATTAGTGCTATAAGTGTGTAGTGTGAAGGGGCCTCTTATCCCTACTGAGTCATAGGTCTTACTGACGACCTTTGATAGGCCATACTTTTTACCCTTCTGTACTGTTATATGTGTTTATAAAAGGCGGGATATAAATATAACAAATAAATGTGTATAAATTTTGGTTTGATTGTTGGTTTGTTCAATCTTGCCACATAACTTGGGGGATATATTACACAAGTGGTTCTTAGGCCTCCGCAAAGCACAGTCAGGGGCTCCATGTTGACCCCACAAGACTCCCATGCCCTCCTGCATGTTAAGCTCATGGCCAGTGGAGCACACCAAATTGGCAACACCTCACAATTTTACCACCATAGTACTTGGGGGGGGGGGCACTTGACATGGAAGATAATGCACACTGAGTATTTAGGAATATTTTTCCTCTTCTTTAAAGTGCTAGAAAAAGGGAAAGGAAAGAATTAGATGATGAGTACAAGGAAAAGATTTGAAAAAGGAAAGCTGACCAAAATTAGGCTAATTGGCTGTCATGTTACTTGATTGACGCTGGGGTCATCATAAAAGCTTACCTAACTAAGGCTTCCTTGCTTTTGCAATATCTGAATATCATTTACTCAGCTTATACCAATTATATAGGAAATGCTTGGTTGCTTTATAACAAACTCTTTAGGGTCCGAGCAGCCCAGTATCCCTCACTGACGTGGGACCTCATAGACAACCAGCTGTGGATGCAGGTGATGCCTTCAGCTTGGATGGCCAATGGTGAAAAGGCCAACAGTGGCCATATCATTCAAAATTTCAGATGTGGGCAGCCCTTTCAGCAAGTGCCTCCCTAGCAGCTGCAACAATAAACACTGTGATGGGAATACTCAACCCAGGAGGGATACTCCCGCAAAGTATGCAGGTTCCAACATGTTTGTGCAATCTGCAGCAGAGCACATTTCTTCAAAAACTGTGATAAGGGAAAGCCTTTCAGAAAACCCAGAAAAATTACCAATTCACCAAAAAAGGCCAAGGTGCTGCTCTCCTTCCCAAAGGGCCTCAGTCCAATTAAATTGCACCAACTTGAGGTTTGGCTGGGAACATATCCTGACAATAAGGCAGGAGATTTTTTTTAGGGATTTTTAAAGGGATTTTTAAAGGGGATGTTTTAGGGAATTTTTAAGGGAATTTCCACAAACCAGTCCAGGGAACAAGGGCCCCCTATTTGTCCAAAAATCTAAAATCTACCATTCGAACGGAAGATATAGTTAAAAAAATAGATAAGGAAGTCATGGAAGGCAGGATTTTCTTCACCACATATAATTATTTGTCCATGTACCACTTCATTCACTGGAGTTACAAAACATCACATTTTCAATTGCATAATGGCACAACAGGCAAATGTATTAGAACACATGCAATCAGTGGGATGATGTAAATATTTAGAATAAGGGAGGTGTAGGACAACCACTATAGAATAACGTATGTGCAGATTTGCATAATGCGTATGTGATAAATCACAACAAGAATATTGTCTTCTAAATGAAATCCTATGGAAGAAAGTCCTACGTACAGAAATCCTGCCTTCCATTACTTCTGCCTTCTATGACTTTCATTCTGGAGTGAAAACATCTTTACTGAGGACTTGCAAGTACAAATTTCAGTTCATTGATATCCAATATTTAAACCAAAAAGAAAAATGAAACCTGTTGATTTTTCTCTTTGCAAAACATTGTGTGATATAGCAGAAAGCACCTTTACCTCCCGTCATCTTCTTTTTCATTTTGAAATTCTTACCTTTCACTAGTTTTCAGCGGAATGAGAGACAGCGAAACAGGTCAAACCACATCTTGTTTCCAAGTTCACATAAAAAACATCTTTTCTCATTTTTGCAACTACAAAACCAATTTACAGACAGAAGTTTATGAAACATACTGTTGCTATATAAGCATTTCTTATCAAATCCATCTTACTCTTTTATTCCAGAGGCATTTCTAGTTAAAAGGAAAAAAGTGTGAAAATATGGACAGGTTTTCAATGGATAATGTATACAAGGATATCTTAAATGGGAAAAGAGTAGGGAAAACGGATAACTTTCTGGCAATAAAAATCTGCTATGTGTTCCATTTTAAAAATCCTTTTCACTGCATACTCGTATTTTCTTGAGTCTACAGAGCCATCAAATCTAAAGTGCACCTCAACTGTCAAAACCCTGAAACCAAAAACAGTATTTGCTGGTGCATGTAATGCACAGCAACAAAAGGTTCACACATTGTTATTTCTTTTTTGGTGTTAGAACACCAAAGTCTTTCAGCAATGGAAAAGCAAACATTGGGGTGCATCTATGCTGTATAATGAATCCATTTTAAATGCCCTGGCTTGATCCTATGGGGTCATGGAGGCTGTAGTTTGGGATCATGGGGGCAGCCAAAGAATGGTGATACCTCACCAAACTACAAATCCCAGAATTGCATGGCATTGAGCCATGATAATTAAATTTGAGATGTCCCTCAAATAGAATCTCCAGGTGTTCCTGAAGTAGCTTCCCCTTTTGCTTTGGCTCAGCACTAAGATTACGATGTGACACAAATCTAACATGCACCCTAATTTTGGGAAGGTAATTTAGAGAAAAAGGTGAGCATTAAATTCAAGTAAATACAGTATTTATTCTTCTTCTTCTTCTTCTTAAAAACAAACAAACAACAGCAGCAACAATAGAAATCATAGTTGTGCACAAAGATTGACAGAAGGGGAACTGCCATGATTTTCATTATTGATGAAAAGTGTGTACCAGGCAAAGAGACCTTGTGGCTCTTCAGACATTGTTAGAATGGAATTCCCATCATCCAGTGGCAGCTGGTGGCTCAACTATCTATGGGGCAGTATATCTGATCCAGACTTTGTTCTGTGCTTTAATGAACAATCCAATGCAATAACCCATTTCTCAGCACCTTGGATAGCTCATTTCATGAGATGATCTGCACCATCATTGGAATCCTCAGTTGGCAAATAGTGCGGAATTATGGGAACTGCATTTCTTCAGTGTCTGAAAGGCCTCACCTTTTGTATTTTAAAGCATACCAACACATGTTTAAAAGGTTAATTTGACCTTCCTATTCATTGCAATGTGAAAATTAATTCATTGTCATTATCCACTACAGTGTTTTAAAACTACTGCTTGTCATATTGATTATGCTGGTTATAATTATTTTAGTTTTAAAAAGAATTTTTTTGGATGGATAGTGGAATAGAAAAATTAAAAATCCACTATCAATGGCTCTAAAATAACTCTAACTGCCCTTTGCAATACCTCATCACTACAAACTGTTGTTTGTTAAGGCCTTCTTGTTCTGCACACATAAAAATTGAAATCTAAAAAAAAAAATAAGTGAAGCTAGAGGGAATACTGTTTCTCTCTCTCCATGTGGTCAGTGTATGCAGAAATTTTGTCTGCATAGGACTACAGATGGCAAGAATACAGCCAGTTTGGGAGCTGTACTCATTAATGTGACATCCCTTACCACAAAATAAAAATTTAAAAGTGCCCTTTGCATTTGCTGAGGGCACTCCAATTTCATCACATATCTTATTTTCCAGGATTGAGCCCTAACATTAAGAACAGATGCTGAGACTTAGCTCTCCAGTTGAGCCCTGGCACAAATGAAAGCCGGCTATTGCCAGCTGAAACATTTTCTAATTAATAATGTGTACAAGAACTGAAGCTGCCTATGTGTCTATTGAACAAATGTCTATGAACTATATTTACGTATGAATTGCCATTCCAATGCACTGTGTGGCTGTTTGTTCTTAAGCTAAATGCTGCTGTTTCTATTGCTAAAGTTTGTTTATTAGGGATGTTATATGGTTGCTTTGAGATTTTATTACTGTTCATCACCCCAAGCATTTTCTGGAACAGAATGCAACTCATTAATTTTATGAAGCAAACACATTTCCAGCTTGGCTGAAAATATTGATATATCTTGATTATGCTTCCCATTAGACCTAAGCGAGCACCTGCTTTCTTGCCCCTCAAAACAACTGTGTCATGGACTCATATCTGGTGTGTTCAAGACACCAGAAATACCTCCATGCCATGAGTTCACGGCCAAGGTCAGTGAACAAAAACAGAATGAAAACATCTGGGTCCTTGCATGGAAAGAGCCTGATAAAACAAACTGGCCACACTAGAAGGCTATACAGAAGAACTTTTGGGAGTTGAAATAGGGTTTTTAGGGGTACTGAACTGAGAAGTCGCCCTCATTTTCTTCATTCATACCTTTGCTGTATACAAGTAGTAGTAGTGGCCTAGCACTGCAGAAATTTCCAAGATTTCCTCGTGAGTGAATTAAATTGGTATCAAGGTTCTGTCATAATCACAAACTGTCTTACTCAGATGGGTTTTTCAACTAGAAGAAATCAACACCCAAATTCTTCTTTATTAATTAGCAGATTACTTCAATCTCCCAGGAAGATGTGTGCAACATGGAAGGAGATAAGCTTTTCAAGGCCACAAGAGTGGGTCAGAGAGCTCTGCACAATCTGCATGATTTTTGTTAGCTTCAAAATCTTCAGCTGCATATGTTTGTAACAAGCCATAACAGAAATCTAGATAAGCTTGTAGGCATAGTTGTGTCCAGCTCAGGCCCCTTCCACACAGCTGAATAAAATTCCACCTACTTTGAACTGGAATAGATGGCAGTGTGGGCAAAGAACCCAGTTCAAAGCAGATATTGTGGGATTTTCTGCCTTGATATTCTGGGTTATATGGTTGTGTAAAACGGTTATCATATTGGAGCTAATTTAATTTGTATAAAGGTGTCCATGGCATCAAGCTACTGGCTTTAACTTTTTCCAGGGACATTTAAGTTCATCCCTAGATCTAACCCATAGGACATATGCAGTTCCTGCTTCTGTTTTTGAAGCCCTTAGCTACAAGCTCAAATTGCCCTCATGGTGCTGAATTGTCAGTTGTTTTCAACCTTCATCAGGCCAACTTCAGCTTTTGCCAACCCTATAAATGAGAAAACTCCAAGTCACACTATTATCAACAGCACTTTTCAAATCTTACAGACTCAGGTTTGTGATTTCCCTGATTGAATCTACCCATCTGAAATGCAGCCATCCTCTTGTACTATTATCTTTTAGTTTATCAAGCATGATATATCAGTGTAGACCTATTATTCTCTTTTCAAAATAAGGAATGCAGGAAATATACACCTTAAAAAGAAATCTTCCCAAGACTGCTCTAAAACACATAGTGAACATACTGCACACCTTGTTTTCAAGATAAATTTAACTGGTACTGGTCAGCAGCAATATGGTGTGCTGTCAGCAGGGGATAACACATCTCTTGATCACTGATATTATGATCTATTTCAGAAGGTGATTCAATGTCATGTTAGTTTACTGACACTATAAGTATATTTCAGAAGAGTTCAGAAATATATGTCAAGAGTATTTCAGAATCATTGCGGCAAGTGCGGAAAACCTGCAGCAGTTTTGTCCATTAACTTCAGTTAGCATAACCAATGGCAAGGCATGATTAGAGTTGTACATTACATCTAGGAGGGGCAAAGTTTGCCTGACCTTAGCCTGCAGATTTTGGCCCTTATTTTTACCACTAGAATACAGCATATCCTATACCTTCTTCTTTAAAAAGTACCTTAAAGAAAACAGATATCAACTCTAACCTCAGTGTGGTCTATGAGAAAATAACTGGCAATACCTGTCAAACTACAGTTCATGAAACTTTAAAATCCTACAAATAAGCCATACCTTAGCCTCTTCACCTCAATATTGCCATAGACACCCTCAAACCAATCTTTCATACATTTCAAAGTTCAGATAAATTTTGAAGCTGTTTCCTTAGGATTAGTCATAGGAGCTATTTCCTCTTTATTCCTGGTTATAACTCCAGAATGTGATTCACCTAACAAGGTCTTAACAGGGCTATAACAATGATGATGTGATAACAACTTCCTGCAAAATTATAATGCCAAGGTGTGCATCAACAGTTTTTCTGGTTCAGAAAAGGAAGGAGGATAGCAAGCTACATATTGCAATGTTAGTCAAAACTAAACACCAATGCCTTACTAATTCAGTTTACTTTAATTGAATACAAGATCCACTGTCCTGTTAAAATTAGCACTCATGCTTTTTTTTGTGGGGAGCTGCCAAAATTAGGGTTCAAATTCTCAACATAATTACTAGGACAGAATAGGGTCAATTTACAGGGGAAGAGATCTACACTGGATTCTCAACTCCACAGGGGTCACATTTTGCTGTCATGTCACTGTGATAACCATAAAAGGGGGAGCAGCATGTGTTACTCTTTCAAAACATGGTTAATGAGAAATATGCATCTTGTTTCAAAGCAGAATTGTATTTTCTGAAGGCTTTCTGGAGTACAGGCCAAAAATTGGGGAGTGGGTAGAGGCTCTCGGAGATTTGTAAAGGGAAGCAGTGCACACATGGACCCTTCAGATTAAGTGTTGCTAGTGCTGTGTTGGCACGTCTCTGTAAGTAGGACTTTCTTCCATAGGGTTGAATTTAAAAAATAATATTGTAGTTGTGATCTTCTATCACATATGCATAATGCAAATCTGCACATATGTTATTTTATAGTGGTTGTCCTACACCACCTTTCTTCCAAATATTGACATCATCCCACTGACTGTACATGCTCTAATACATTTACCTGTTGTCCCATTATGCAACTGAAAATGAAAAGAATGAAGTGGTACATTGACAATTATGCATGTGAAATAGTTGCACTTGTAGAACTCTCCTTATGCAGACCATTACTGAATGTATCTGTACATTGTGGTCAAAACAGTACAAGCACGTGTATAAGAGAATGTCCACATACATTAACAGTGATTTTAAGTAGAGATTATATTTTAAAAATCTAAACTACATCTGTCTGGCTTTGGACAAATCTATGAAATCACTATTTGGCAGTTCAGCAAAGCTATTTCATGTTTGGCTGTAGTTTTTTAACATTACCACATAATCTATTCTAGTAGTTATTAATTATTCTTTCAAAATGCATGTCAAAAGTATCTCAATGTTTAGATGTCCATGATAATATTGCCTATGAATTCATCTTTTAAAATGATATAAACTTAAGATGGACATATATATTTTGCTTCTATTCCTACTATCAAGCTAAAAGTTCTTGAAATTGATTCAAGGAATATTTTCATAATGTACAATGTGCTAATCCACTGGTGTAAAATAAAACAGGATAAAAAGCAAGAGACTTTCTTAGTGTTTTTTTATTCAAATTTACCAGGGGCACTTATGCTTCATACTATGCAATATATATCAGAGAAGAATATTTTCCTTGGCGATATATGTAGATACAAAACTGTCAAATTCAGACAGCAAGCCAAAAAAAGAAATAAAAAAAAAATCAAAGCAAGGATCTTTAAGCCATGTTTTCATAGGAAATGAAAGATAAAACATTTTGAGGCTCTTCTCTACCCCATAGGCTTTGTAAATATATTTGTAAAGCTTCAGGATAAGATATAGCCAAAGGACTCAATTGCAGTAAATCATGAATTGGCCAGATATAGATCTCCTAGAAAGAAAGCATTCATTTTTGTTTAGAAAAGATTTTGCATTTCTACTGGAAGAACAAATTTGATTGCTAAGCTCCCAAGCTGTTTCAAAGGTTTTAGTAGCTTAAACATACCAGATGAGTTCAATAAACAGATTCTTTATCTAGGAGGGAAATGCATTTTATCTGAATAAAAATTCCCTCCTTCCCATCTGAATGTTGTAATCAATGTTATCCAAGTAACTAATACTTGCATACTAGTTGTTCTCATGTTTGTATAAGTGTTTGATAAATATTATAAAAATATTTCTAAGGTTTTGCAAATTGAAACTAATTCAAGAACTTGATCCACGAATACAATGTTATCCAAGAAGCCACATTCTCTGGATTTCTAGGAAATGATTTTTGCTCTGTGATCCAGGTATCACATACGCAACTGCATCATCAACTCTGTCTGGAAGCTACTCTGCAGAGTTTCAAGCAGGATTTTTTTTCTAATTCTATTTGAAGATCCTACCTGGTTTTCATTCTAAGGGCTAACAAAATCTAACACTATTGAACTCCAAAATTAGGTAAGACGGAGGATATTTATAGTTAACATATAAAATTCTGTTTTTCATTTTTACTAGAAGGAAGAAATTCTACACTATTGCTCCCACTGTATAGGAACATGAAGATTATTGAATGGTACCCAATCATTCTTTATGCCTTGGAAAAATATTTGCAGTGTTACACATGTATCCTATGAGGAAGCCAAGCCCTCTGCGTCTAAATGCATACTGTTTCAGACTTTAAAAAATATTCACTGAAATGCACAGGGGTTGCATGTGCAAAAAATGCTACCTCTGCAAAATTTTAGGTGTCTTTCTTATACAGAAATCATTTTATTAGTTAGAAAATAAATAGAAAATAAAAATTATTTATGTCCCTGGCTTCTAAGAGAATGGGAAACCCCTTGTGGATAAACTATGTTTATCTTGGAAGTGTGCAAAGACATAATAAGGACATTTCAAAATAAATTCTACTGCATCCCTCGCAGTCTACCAATTCTAATTACCATTGAAAGTGTACAGACAGAAAAATACTGGAAGAAGACAGTACAGAGACCTATTTTACATAAATTCCCAGCCAGTAATATAACAATGCTTATAAAACTCTTTATTTCGTAAAAAGGTGCACAGAAGATATATTAATATATTGTGATAAAATATATATTTAAGTAGGTTCTTGTGGGTTTTTTCGGGCTATAGAGCCATGTTCTAGAGGCATTTCTCCGGACGTTTTGCCTGCACTATGGCAAGCATCCTCAGAGGTTGTGAGGTCTGTTGGAAGTAGGAAAAATGGGTTTATATATCTGTGGAATGGCTGGGGTGGGGCAAGGAGCTCTTCCCTGCTGCAGTTAGGTGTGAATGTTTAGCTGATCACCTTCATTAGCATTTGAAGGCCTGCCTGAGCCTGGGAAAATCTGTTGCTGGGAGGTGTTAATCTGTGCCTGTTTTTTTTTTCCTCTCTGTTGTTTAGCTGTTATAATTTTAGAGTTTTTTAATACTGGTAGCCAGATTTTGTTCATTTTCATGGTCTCTTCCTTTCTGTTGAAATTGTCCACATGCTTGTGGATTTCAATGGCTTCTCTGTGTAGTCTGACATGGTGGTTGTTGGTATGGTCCAGCATTTCTGTGTTCTCAAATAATATGCTGTGTCCAGGCTGGTTCATCAGGTGCTCTGCTATGGCTGACTTCTCTGGTTGAAGTAGTCTGCAGTGCCTTTCATGTTCCTTGATGCGTGTCTGGGCAATGCTGCGTTTGGTGGTCCCTATGTAGACTTGTCCACAGCAGCATGGTATACGGTAGACTCCTGCAGAGGTGAGAGGAACCCTCTTGTCCTTTGCTGAACGTAGCATTTGTTGGATTTTCTTGGTGGGTTTGTAGATTGTTTGTATGTTGTGTTTCCTCATCAGCTTCCCTATGCGATCCGTGGTTCCCTTGATGTATGGCAGGAACACTTTTCCTCTGGATGGATCTTCATCTTTACTCTCGTGGCTTGTTCTTGGTCTTGCAGCTCTTCTGATGTCTGAGGTGGAGTATCCATTGGCCTGTAGAGCCCAGTTGAGGTGGTTCAGTTCAACTTGGAGGAGGTGGGGTTCGCAGATTCTTTTTGCACGGTCTGCCAAGGCTTTAATGGTGCTTCTTTTTTGACTTGGGTGATGGTTGGAGTTTTTATGTAGATATCTATCTGTGTGTGTGGGTTTTCTGTAGACGGTGTGACCCAATTGTTGATCTGGTTTGCGGATGACTAGGACATCTAGAAAAGGCAGTCTTCCTTCATTTTCTTTTTCCATGGTGAACTGGATGTTTGGGTGGATGCTGTTAAGATGGTCCAGGAACCTGTTGAGTTCTTCTTCTCCATGGCTCCAAATGGTGATGGTGTCATCCACATATCTGAACCATATCGTGGGCTTTTTGGTTGCTGTTTCCAGGGCTTGTTCTTCAAAGTGTTCCATGTAGAAGTTAGCTATGACCGGGCTGAGAGGGCTCCCCGTAGCTACTCCATCTTTCGGTTCGTAGAATTCATTGTCCCACTGAAAGTAACTGGTGGTAAGGCATACTGGTGTCCCACCTTACCACCAGTTACTTTCATTGTTCCACTGAAAGTAACTGGTGGTAAGGTATACCATGCAGCTGTGGACAAGTCTACATAGGGACCACCAAACGCAGCACCCAGACACGCATCAAGGAACATGAAAGGCACTGCAGACTACTTCAACCAGAGAAGTCAGCCATAGCAGAGCACCTGATGAACCAGCCTGGACACAGCATATTATTTGAGAACACAGAAATGCTGGACCACACCAACAACCACCATGTCAGACTACACAGAGAAGCCATTGAAATCCACAAGCATGTGGACAATTTCAACAGAAAGGAAGAGACCATGAAAATGAACAAAATCTGGCTACCAGTATTAAAAAACTCTAAAATTATAACAGCTAAACAACAGAGAGGAAAAAAAACAGGCACAGATTAACACCTCCCAGCAACAGATTTTCCCAGGCTCAGGCAGGCCTTCAAATGCTAATGAAGGTGATCAGCTAAACATTCACACCTAACTGCAGCAGGGAAGAGCTCCTTGCCCCACTCCAGCCATTCCACAGATATATAAACCCATTTTTCCTACTTCCAACAGACCTCACAACCTCTGAGGATGCTTGCCATAGTGCAGGCAAAACGTCAGGAGAAATGCCTCTAGAACATGGCTCTATAGCCCGAAAAAACCCATAAGAACCTAGTGATTCCAGCCATGAAAGCCTTCGACAATACATTATATATTTAGGGATTAAATGAAGAGATACACACACACACATATATATATAGTGAGGATACATGCAATATTTATTTATTTTTAAATTGCAGGTTGATGCATAAATCATTACAAATTCGTTGATTTCACAATATGATGGAATGGAAAGAGGTTAATCTGCCCATTCTTGAATTCCAAGCCAATGTGTGTGATATTTGATGATCACATTTTAAAGAAATGGGGGTAATTTTAACTTCCTGATAATTCACTATATATCATTCTCTTCTTTTTAATTTACTTGGATTTAACAGTTCTGAGAAACATGCTGAAAAATATGGAGCTTGTTAAGAAGCTAATGTCATCTAATGCCAGCGGATTAGGTTGATATTCCTGCAGCAGTCACAGTACATTGACCAACTTGACATTGTTTCTCAAAATCACTCCTGAATTGGAACTAAACGAGTAAATATAGAGAGCTTTTTATTATTTTCTTGTCCCTTCCTGTCCTTTTCATTTCTTCTGAGAACAACCATCAGTCTTGGATGTTTTTGACAGGAATGAAAAACATTTCTGTTTTGGACAACAACCCAGTCTAGGTTTGTGCATTTATTGCATTTATTGCAAAACATGAAGATATGTTTGGTTCTCTTGCCCTTCCCCCTCTCATTATATAATGTTCCATATGTGTTTTCTTTGGAAAGATGGCAGAAAAGAGAACTTAAATACTGAATCCTGGATCAAAGCAGGACAGTTGAGTTTGTAGAGCAAAAATATAGTTAAATCTAGGGGTAAAGAATGATAAAAAAGGTAAAGAGGAAGTAGGTCATGGAATAGACTTGGAAGAAGGAGTAAGTAATTCATGCCCTTAACAGAAAACCAAGGCCTCCAAGCAGTTATATTCGTTAGCCTTAAAAGGCAAGTGTATCTTTATTAGAATGCATGGAAGAAAAATATTTGGAAGTGCATTTGGTAGAGGGAAGAAATTGTAACTCTTTTCAGTGACCTCCCCTCAAGTGATTATTCTGGATTGATTTCTATTGTATATCATTACATATTAAATGTTTATTATAGTATTTATGGTGAGCTGCTACAAACAAACACTCTTACAAGTCTTTGAGACTTCATGAGATGGGCCAAATTGCCTGTCCTATGCTGCTTTCAACCCTCTTCAGGCATGGAGACTGCCAGCTCCCATCCCACAATGTTGATGTACTTCCAGCAGGGTTCCGTGTCTGAAGAGGGATGAAATTGGCAACACGGGAGCCTTTCTGTGTTGCATAAGGAACAACGAGGGGAAGTCATGTAGCAGATAGTTCCTTCTGTGAGATGGGGTAAGTGGCAAGGTGCGGTGATGCAGAGTGTAGGGTAATGGGTTCCTCATGCCACGCCTCGTGGCAAATCCAGTAATGTGGTGAGATCCCTACTCTACACTCTAATCTCACATAGAAGTAGGGTTTTAGATAATTAAGAAAAAGGTTTTCCTCAATCCCACCCTATTTCATTCTTTCTTGACTACTATCTCATCCCACTTTCCATTCTGCTTTTATTCTCCTCCTCCAATTTCTTCTTACTCATTCATTTTTAATTATGGAATGAAGATAGGATGGCTACAAAAAGAATGGACCCATTAGATACTTGATAATTAAAACTGCAAATGTCACAAGTTGTATTTGGGATCCCTGCATGAAAAACCTGTGTTATACAATGGATTTTTGCAGACCTTACATTTTGACTGTAATGAGGAAACAGTGATTAAGTTACCACAAAATGTTCTGAATATGCTTAAACATTTTTAAATCAAAATCAAATTAAGTACCTGCCATTCCTGATCCACTAAACAACCTGTACTTGTGATGACCTTGCAAAGAAGGATCAGAAGGATAAAAAGGGGCCCTTTAAAGGCACCAGTAACAAAATGTTTTTCAATATTCAGCAAGTTCGTTTTATCATTAAATAGAGCTGAGAGCTCACTTTATCAGGGACCTAAAATACTTTTTCAATTGGTAGCTATATATACAGAGGGCAGGAAAGAGGAATCATTCTTAGAGCATCTAATAACATCTCAGACAAGTTGGTGCTCAATTCCAGAGTGCTTGTTAGTTATTAGCAAAACAGAATCATTTTAATATTATGGCATTATGAAAGGCATACAAGCAGGACTGTTATTCCACCTTCCACCTCCTTCATCTATTCCCAAAATATGTGAATGTATGTATATATATACACAGGGACATAGAAAAAAAAGAAACAAATTGTGAAGCTAAGTGAACAAGATGAGCAACATGAGTAGCCCCCATTCATACATTAAAAGTGTAGAAAAACTGTGATATCACATTTATCCTGGTCCCACCCTGAAATCTTCAGATTAGACTTGTATGCCTGAGCTGGGGAAGTCCATATGTATAATCCTCTATGCAAAGAATTTACCATGCATATTGAGGCTTTGGACATAAACACTTCTAACCCAGACATTTATTCTGAACATGTGGCCACTGAACACAAACAGAGGAAGGTGGGTGATAATGAGCACAGGGCTAGCAGTAACTTCCTGTAGTTCACATGCTGTAGGACTGCAGTTCATGTTAACCCTCTCAGAATAATGTAGGACAAAGAATCCTAGGGATGTCGTTCTACAAATTCTGAGAGGTTTACTTTACTCATTCATCCCTGATTTAAGCTGTCATAGGGTTGTTGGATATTTTAGCTACAATAGATTAACATGCCTGTCTTTCCAGAAGATTCAAATGACACAAACACACAGGAGACAAGGGCTGCTAAGCATTACACATGTTGTCCTAATTTTATTTACTGTTCTGACCTGCTATGACCTTCCATAATATGAAGAACAGAGTACCTATACAAGATAAAAGTTCAGCCAATGTGGAATTATAAGGTTCCAATGTTAAAAAGAAGACCTAATCAAATTAGCCAATTGAAACCTTACCTCCAAAAGAAAAAGAGTTCTTTCTCCCACTCTGGACATTCCACAGATACATAAACCCAATTTTTCCTAGTTTCCAACAGACCTCACAAGTTCTGAGGATGCCTGCCATAGATGCAGGTGAAACGTCAGGAGGGAATGCTTCTAGAACATGGCCATATAGCCCAAAAAACTTAGAATAACCCAGACCTAAGCTAGGTTTTATTGTTGCTGCTGTTGAATCTAATTTTTATCTTCCGGTTTTCCATCCATTACCAAAAGAAAGACTGAAAATAATTACTGTAAAATGGAGTGACTAAAATCAAAAATTGAATGGCACTTGACGTGTTTACATCCATTAAGACTGAATTATGGAGAAAGAAAAATAATAATAACCTGTATTCAAAAGGTGTTGAGTGTAGCTTGGAAATGTCACTTTGAAGCAAATTAAGACCCTCTTAAAAGACTCTGATGTCTTTGCTCTTTCATAAATCCAATAAACAAGAAACACTGAGAAAGCAAGTGCTCCATACAAAATAAGATAAACATAATGTATGAAAAGAGAAAGTGACACTCTTAGTATGTGAACTGTAAGCTGCCAATGAAAAATGAATCAACAGCAAGAAAAACTGTGGAAACACTTTATGTGCTACTGCTTGATGTCAACATCTGAGACTCTGAGTATGACATTACCAGCACTCACCTCCTCTGCTCTGTTCATCTCCAAATCTCTCTGGAATGGCTATAGAATAACATAAAATGACAGCATTTTCCTTCACATGGCAACTGCAAAGGCAGTCATCAAAAGTAAGGTGTCATTTAATTCATAAAAGGCATCATCCTTTTATCTGTAAAAATAATTATTCATAGTGTATGGAACTATTGATTGCTGATGCTTCATTTTTATACATAAGTATGCATGCTCAAACATGATTCTGTTTTCATTCTGCAGAATCAAAGGAGCATTTTGAGCAAGAAACTTTGGTATAATGGTTTCCAAGGTGATCAAAATGCAAAAGATCCATAAGAGAAATTGTAGGAACCATTTTCAAAGCAATGAGCAGTAGAAAATTAGGAATTGGGTCAAAATACATCTCATTAAAAATTTCACATGCAATTCTAGATATGATTGGACTTTGCACATTTTTTAAAAATACAGCTATTCTTTCCATGATACGTATAAAACAAGACTATAGCAAATAAAAATGGAAGGTTTCATTCTTCCCATCCTTACAATTTCTGTCCCCTTCTACATTAATTTGCTGGGTAAAATAACAGACATTAAAATAAGAGATATGGCTATATAGAATGAGAATTTTTAGCAAGTGATTTTTATATGACATGCAATAGCTGCTGAAATTGGTTTCTTCCTACAGTCTAAGGGTGCTTCCACACATGCCAGAAATGCTTGCCAAAGTGCGTTTTAAAAACCCACTTTTTAAAACCCACTTTGGTGAACATTTCTGTCCGTCCCCCCAAAAGAAAACCCCAGGCTTTCCCAAGGGGGTGTATATTTTATTTATTTATTTATTGTGTCAGGAACAACCAGACATTTGTATTACATTTTTAACAAAACAAACAAACAAACCATCACAATAACTACTAGTATAGCATCCAGCCACCACAAAGCCCCCAAAACAAACCTTATTTTTTTAAACTTCCCAGGCTGTAATTAAGGTGGTCTTTCCATCCTCCTGGTAAGTAGAAATGACATGCCAGAAAATGGGGGATGAGGAGGAAAATTGGTCCCTGCCTCCCTCATCTTCTTAATTATCATTTCTATGCACCGGGAGGACTGAAGGACCACCTTAATAGCACATTAAGTATCAAAAATCTTTTAGGGCTTATTTTGCAGTTTTTTTTCCGGGGGGAGGGGTGGATGGACTCTCAGTTTTTCAGGCTCATGGAACTAACAAAACTGAAATGGCTGTGTGGATTCTGCCCAGGGATCATAGGCCATGGTCTCCAGGTCCAATCCACACAGGGCCCACACCTTACCCAGATCCAGGTCTTACCAGGTTACTATTATTAATTACTAATTTGTAAAAAAGAAGTGAAACCCTGCTTAGTTCCAAATTAATTCAGTTTTACCGGAGGCATCATTAGGATGCATCCAATAAAACTGAGACAGGTCTCAGATTAAAGATGTTTGGATGAGCCCTAACATAGCAACCTTATTTCTACATGGGAATTGTGAACTGGAAAAAAGCTTCCAGTGGGAAAGTTTTCCTCTTACAAACAAAAGAAGTCAGTTTTTTTGGTCAGGAGTGTAGAATCTAAGGACTGAAGTGGAGAGAGGACTATACATTCTTTCAATGCATTTACTCTTATTGGGAGTAACAACAGGTTTTTGGCTGTAGCAATCTGTGGTATAATACATTATGGACAAAAAGAAAAGGAAAAGAAAAAAAGAAAAAGAAAAACCCTAAAATAACCTCTTGTCTGGTCACCTTCATGGCAATCATATTTATCACAACAAGTAGGCAAAATGATAGGGAAAGGACATTGTCAGAGAGCAAAGCACTGTTGTCATTATGCAGGTTTGGATCTGGACCATGTAAGATTCCTTACATGCAGTTTCGGGAAATGGGAATGGTGGCAGGTTCCTCATCCACTTGTCATGGAAGCCAACAACCATGACTAAGACCCAACCTAGGAGATGAGGCAGGTTTAATTCAATTGTAATATTCCATTTATGGAAATTTCTCCAATCTGCTCACTTTTTATCTCTTTACTACTAGGTAACAATTTCTATTTCTCCAGGCTTTTCTCTGTGGTTTTTAAAGAAGGGACTGCCTTTAATTTTCAGGGTTTTAAAGTACTCTGATAGTAACCTGTGAAAGTGTCACAGACAGTTATACTTGTCTATGCCTTGGCAAATGTAGAAATTCAGTACCTCCATCTACTATGACTCTGGCTGGATCTACACTGACATCTAATGCAATTTGAATTGGATTATATGGTCAGTTATAGAACCATACAATGCACTAAACTGCACTTTATGGGTCTACATTGACCATATAATCCAGTTCAAACTGCATTTGATGGCAGTGTGGATTCCAACCTTAACTGACCAACCTATTTTCTGACTGGGCCCCTCACCACCACGCACAGCTCTTCAGCACCCAAGGAGGACAGGAAGAGGATGAAAGTCAGCTTGATAGCTCCATTCTTGCAGCCACCTACAGGAAGAATATGTCATCCGCTTGCATATCCTGAAGATTCTCTGGTGATACAGCAGAGTCTGATATAAAAAAACAAACAAACCAGCCCGATCCACGGAGGAGACCCTGCTCTCAGCCCCATGCCTGTCTCAAGCACAGCTGGTGGAACAAGAGATGGGGCCTTCTTCCCGCCTCTGAAACTCCCTTCCAAAAGAATTAAAAAATTATCCCTATCTTCTCACTTTTAAAAAACTGCTGAAAACCCACCTATGCACTTTGTAGTATGGAGAAGAGAAAGATTAATATGCCTGACTTATACTCTCGCCTAGATATGTTAAACCTTGTCTAGAGACTGGAAATGACTTCAGCCTGCTGGTTTTTGCATAACATGTCATCTTTTTATAATAGTTTTAACTATTGTTCTTAGTTGCTTTTATTTAGTGTTAAATTTATATTAACTGTTATACCCATATAGGTTATTTAAGGTTTTATTGTTTGCTATTTTGTTTGTTATTAAGTTTTGAGTTGTTGCTTTTTTATATTGTTCAATATGGTTTGTCCTCATGTAATTTTGTAATTAAGTTTTGTTGTTAAGTTTAGAGTTAGGTTGCTTTTTCTATTGTTTGATATGATTTGTCCTGATGTAATTTTGAGTGTTTTCTTTTTCTTTTTTTGGCATTGGATATTTGTCATATACGTATGTTGGAAACTGCTCTGAGTCCCTTTGGGGAGATAGGGTGGTTTATAAATAAAGATGACGATGACGACGACAACGATAATGATGATGATTTCATTACTCCATTGCAGATAATGGGACTCAAGCATGCAAAATTTTTGGCATCCATAGTGATTCTTTAAACCAAACCCTAGCAGATACTGAGGACCCAATGTATAGATAAATGGATCTAGGATCTTTAGTGTGATGTTGAGTCTCAGTCACTGTGTTCTGCATTTTATTATCATTGCTGTTCTAAATTAAAGAATTATCATCCAAAACTATCATCACATGAACAATTGAATGCTTCTCTGCCTTGCACTGTTCTAGGGAAAAAAGTTTTTAAAACATTTTCCTGTAAATATTTCAACTTACTAAAATTTTCAATTTCATCAAATCAATGGATTTCTTATACATTCTTCAGCTTGAGAGTAATAGGAAAACACCCAGAGAATTTTAAAGCTAGCTTAAAAATTTGGAAAGAAGGTTGAAGAACCATTATACTGTAATGCATTAAAATGAACCTATCGTACACCTGTTCCTATCAAGTGTTCACATTTCCTTTGCCACTTTCCACCTTGCTAAAATGCCTCAATTTTGAGCCTACTATTGGCCTCTTCTCCCTTTTCCTTTCTATTCCATTCTTTCCCACTCTAGCATACACCTACTTCATTGAATTGGCACTTCAGAGATCAGCACCTCCTCTCTTTTGTATTAGTGATCACATGCCGTGACAAGATGCTACTCTCTGCTTTTTCAAATAGCTATTCAAAGGAACTGAAAAGGAAGCTCTGCAATGGAGATAACAGGGAGAGAAGAAAGAAAGAAAGAAAGAAAGAAAGAAAGAAAGAAAGACAGATATGTGGAATGAGAAGGGAATTCAAATAGAAAACACAAGACTAACAAAAGGGGGAAAGAGATAGAAGGATAGCAGAAAAAAATAAATGAAATTTTCTTTGCAAGTAAAACCCTAAGATAATAAAAACAAGGTATTCCAAATACAAAAGTTCTGCCTACAAGGGGTTTACAAATCTTGAAAAACTATCAGACTGCCCAGAATAAAGTGTTTTTATTCTCATTTAAAAGGAGAAGCTATAGTAACTGTCTGGTCAACAAAAATCAACATCTATATGTTTCATTTATGCTCCCAGACTTTCTATAACAAATGTCCATGATTCGAGGTACCATCCATCCCATACTAAGAAAACAGAGACTGATATCAGTAACACCATGCAGAACTACTTAGATGAACTGGGCCCAATGTGCAAACTGTCAAGCTCCAAGAGAAAGTCCCTAGAATAATAGTGTTGTAGTAGAGTCTGTTGGCAACGCTGCAACTGGTAGTAGGAGTGGTAGAGGAGGGAAAAGAGGTGCCCAGGTGTTAAACGAGGAACAGCAAAGGAAGAGAATACGGGAGATACTTATGTCACCCACTGATGAAGAGTCCTTTGAGGGTTTCTCCGAGAGTGAAATGAGTGAGAAGGAGGAAGGAGATACAGATGGGAATAGAGGGACTAAGACGATTACTCGAGAGCAGGAATTAGACGAGGAGGGTGAGAGAAAGAAGAACTTGTGCCACAAATACCATCTGCCTGCGACAAAGAACTGGTGGGATCACAAGCCGGAAAAAAGTTACAGAGAATGATTCAGACAGACAGAGTTTTGGAGCATGATACTCCTGACCTCACAATCATGTTAAAAAACAAAGTATGGATCGTCGATGTCGCAATCCCAGGTGACAGCAGGATTGCAGAGAAACAACTGGAAAAGATGACATGATATGAGTATTTAAAAATTGAACTGCAAAGACTCTGGCACAAACAAGTAAAGGTAATCCCAGTGGTGACTGGCACACTGGGTGCAGTGCCTAAAGACCTTGGCCTGCACTTAAACACAATTGGCGCTGACAAAATTACCATCTCCCAGCTGCAGAAGGCCACCTTACTGGGATGTGCACACATTATTCGCTGATACATCACACAGTCCTAGACACTTGGGAACTGTGTGATGTGTGATGCAATTCAACAGCCAGCAGAGTGTCTGCTGTGGACTCATCTTGTTGTGTTTCAAATAATATTTATTTGTTTATTTTATTTCGTATCAAAAGCATTGCATAAATTAGTATAAAACTGATAAAATAGAAGGTGTGCAGGCAACTAAATATCTTTTGACCAAAAATGGGCAACAGCAACGGCATTTTAAACATAATAATAATAATAATAATAATAGTGATGATAATAATAATAATAATAATAATAATAATAATAATAATTTTTATTTTTTACCCACCTTTCTTTTCGACTCAACTTTAAACCTCAACATATAAATAAAGAAACAACATCAGGGATCATGTAGACTGTTTCTGCTATGCAGCCCTTGTGTACAACAGTAAGGCAATACAATGGAATGCATACCCAAAATGTGCAAACCAACATGCATGCACATCCATATACTCTTTAGCATATAGAATGGAACCATGTGTGCAATTCTGCCCCCCTACCTTTTATTTGAAAGCAGATGTCCCTCCCTACATCAAAACACCCAACCACTTCTATATGGGAAACATATGCCTGTGTTCATCACCAACAAGTGTCCAACACCAACAAGAATCTGATCATTATTAACTGAAAGAGCCCTTGGTGGTGCAAGTAGGTTAAACCCTTTTGCTGGCAAGACTGCTGGCTGAAAGGTCAGCAGTTTGAATCCAGGGAGTAGGGTAAGCTCCCATCAGTCATCTCCAAGCTTGTCATGTGGGGATAAGAGAGAAGCCTCCCACGGAATTCTAAAATATCCGGACATCCCCTGGGCAACATCCTTGCAGACGGCCAAATCTCTCACACCAGAAGCAACTTGCAGTTTCTCAAGTCACTCCTGACACACAAAAATATTAACTGAAGAAACACATCATTTAATTGGAAAATACATTTCAATATTGCTACATGTGAAATTAGTGTAAAAAACTATTGTATCATGTTTACAGAGTGTTGGGTTTAATGTTTGACCCATTGATCGATGTGTAAAAACAGTGTACTATTTTTAAAGAGATTAAGAGCAAAAGTAATAAATCCAAAGGAACCTCTTGTATTATATTTTATTTGCAAAAAAACAGAAACAAAAACATACAAATAAGCTTCAAGCATTAGAAAGTTTTATCAAATGCTCATTATTTCAATTGCAGAGGCATGTCTGAAATCACTTGTCAAAATTCATACATTTGTATTTGCAAGGATTAGTACATCTCAGGTACAGTATCCTTGGTTACTGAAGTATAAATCTTGCAGAATCCCATTTAACCTTATTCACCACATCTGGCATAAATTTACCATTTAGCAGGTTATGGCACCTCTGTTGAATATATATGAAAAAATCAATTCTTCAGCATGAGCGAGTAAACCAAATTTGAAGAGGTTAAAAAGAGAGACCTGTAATACTAAAACAGGATAATCTAAAATATTCTGGTCAAGCTGACATGTGATCCTCAAGCTGACTTGGGATCCAGAGGTTAGAACTACTGATCAGAGAAGCCATAAATTAACAGATGTATGCCAAATTTCTTCCTATTTACATCAGACCTAATGCTATAAATAAACTCTATATATAGTATACTTATATAAATAAAATAATTGGCTGCTCTGCTAAACTGAATGATAAGGTTGCTGCTTGAGTTATTGATAAGTCAACACTGATAAAGAAAAGAATAATTTGTGTGCTTCAAAACTGAAGTTTTGATAGTCACAAAAGGGAAAGGAGTTTGGAGACACCTCCTTTCCACATCACTGACAACCTCTACTATTATTTTTCACTTGGTGGGATTACTGGGTGCCGTCAACAGCATGAGGATGGTGCTGATTTGGGAATAGCCCATTTTATGACAAATGATGGGAAGATATGACTCTAACCTCATATGCTGAAAGACTTTAACACTCACCATACCAGCATGCTGGCAGGGGTTGATGGAAATTGGACACATACTGATCCTTAAGCCTCCCAGCTCATTTTTGTGGTGTAAGTGGATCATTTTGATTTTTTGGTTTCTCAAGAGGGAAAAGCAATTGTTAAGTAAACCTAAATACCCTAAGGACATCAGTTGCCATCTCATCATGGAATATCAGAAGAATCAGGCTGTATTTTAGTGGAAAGAACTGGCAAAATCACCTCTGAGGATCCATTCAGACAGACCCATATCTTGGACCTGTCTCGGTTTTACTGGAGACATCCAAATGATGCCTCCGGCAAAACCAAATTAATTCAGAACAATTAATTAATCAATTAATTACCTGGTAAGATCTGTGTCTTACGAGGTGTGCACCCTGTGGAGATTCGACCCATAGATAGCATCACGTGATTCCTGGGAGCAATCCACACAGCCATCTTGATTTTTCAGGCTCCTGGAGCCTGAAAGACAAAGAGGGCAGCCACTCCTCCCTCCAAGTACCCAATTCCCACTAAAAGTAAAGTAAAAAAGTACCCTCCTCATGCCAAGAAATCGGGGGGGGGGGGGGAGGGGGAGAGGAGTGCTTTCCCTCCTTGGCCCACCCTCTCCTGGCGTGTCATTTCATCACATGAGGAGGGCAGAAGGAGGGAACTTATAGTGGCTAGGTTCTTTTTACTTTACTTTTAGGGGGAAATTGGTGTGCTTCAGGGTGGCTGCATGTCATCCTGATTTTAATTGGGATGGTATTTGGCTACTCCTCCCCCTGGGAAAGCCTGGGTTATTTGGGTGATGTAGAGACTGAAATCTGCTTTGATGTAGATTTTAGTCCTGTCTGGAAGCACCCTGAGTGTTCCTTGGCCAAGAAAGCCTATGACATTAATGGGGGTCATCATAAGTCAACAGGCAACTTGAAGACACATACACACAGGAAGTAAGCACTTCCTGGCCATTTCTGCTTCCCTTCAGATGTTGGTTTAAAGAGAGGTTATTTCTCTCTTAGCCTCCTTAACCTTCAGTTCATCACTGGGCACTGGAAGCCTCCCTTTTAGGATGGTCTGATGTGCTTTCTTCTGGACCTTATTAAAACATATGACAGTATTGAATGACAGTGTTGGTCCACAGAGAATATACCTTTCTTCATTTTGTTCCTGGTGCAAAAAGGAGATGTAATACTTGATTCTTCCTTGCTTAGTCTTTGCTGCCTTTTAGTGAATTCACACAGTATTTGTCTTATGCATTACAATGCCTGCTGTGAAACCATTGAAGCTGTCTTGCCCTAGGGTGATCCAATTCCCTTTAGGCTGCAAGACTAGAGAAAAAGCTTGGATCACTTTGGACTGAGCATCCAAAAGCAAAACAGTGAGAACATTGTTGCTGAGCAGATTTGCTATTAATTCCCTTGCCTACATGGGTCACAGCTGCTAAATTAACTGTCGTTAGTGATATATTAAGTTCTCAAGGTTCATGACAGATTCTGTTCCTCATCCATTTCAGGGCTGACAGCAGCCATTTCGACCACCTCTACAAATCAAACTGCAGCTATAGACATCCTGTGTGTGACAGTGGCTTTAAGTAGTGTTATGGCTGACAGACAACATTTGCTGTTATTAAAATAAAATTTCAGTACCCACAAGTGACTTATCAAACAATTGTACAAATGCTGGTGGTGACAGTTTAAAACCCTCCCTTTGTGTCTTAATGGAAGCAATTCATGATTCCATCAAAATTGCAAGGAACATTTGACTTATTTGTATCTGAACTTTCAGAACAATCATAGCTATGACCTCATACAACTAAAGCAAATAGAAGTAATTATTTATCCTTAAGGTTATCGCCCAAGCTAAATCATGACAGGAATATTCTTTTATTTTGCTCTCACACAAAATCTTTAACCCCTTTGTCTCTTTTTCCAGAAAGGCTCAGTTATTTCATCTCTATGTTTTTATTACCATATTTATATCTCTTTTTTTTGACAGATATATACACACACATAGACATCTTTTTAGAAGAAAGAAGCTTCAGTTGTCACTTCCAGGAGGGATGACAAATTGTGTCATATGGCTTAGGTGAAATTACCAGCAGCTACACCCAAAGAGCTAAATGCTTTTACAGTAGAGTCTCGCTTATCCAACCTTTGCTCATCCAATGTTTTGTATTATCTAACGCAGTTTGCCTCCTGCCCGATCCACAGCTGTTTCAAAACATTGCAATGTTTTGGTGCTAAATTCATAAATACAACAATTACTACATAATGCTACTCTGTATTGAACTGCTTTTTCTATTGATTTGTTGTGAAATGTGATGTTTCGTAAAATCATAATGTAATTTGATGCTTAATTGGCTTTTCCTTAATCCCTACTTATTATCCAACATTTTCACTTATCCAGTGTTCTGCCAGCCTGTTTATGTTGGATAAGCGAGACTCTACTGTATTTAGCAACTATCTCCCCCAAAGAAGTAATTCCCCACAGATGCAGAAATCTTTTTTTTTTCAAATCTAAACCCAAGCATGTCTATCGAAAAACAACAGCTAATACATGCTTTTCTTCTTTTTATATTATTGTTGGGTTGTTTTTACTATGTACATGTTTCATAAATACATACTTTCTTATATATACTATGTACAAATGCTGTAAGTGTGAGGGAGTGTGTGTAAAATAAAACTGTTTTATTGTTGTTGATGTATTGTTTTAATTATGATTTATGTTTTATTGTGGTTGTTTGTATTGGCATTGTATCGGTGCCCAATGTAAGGCATTAAATTTTGCCATAATTTATGTGTAAACCACTTTGAGTCCCCACCCCAGGGGTGAGAAAGGCAGTATATAAATACTGTAAATAATAATAAATAAATATAAAAGTCACTCACAAATTCTTCTCTTTTCCCGCTTTTTTTTACACACATATACCACAATGAAAACAATAGAGTTATGGAGAAATCAAAAAGAGAGAACACTGAAGTCAGAATCAAGTCTGTAGAATACAAAATTAAGATGAGGGGTAAGGAGGTAAATCAGTGGTTTTTGTCCAGAGACCACTTGACCAAGGACCACTTTGACCAGGGACCACTTTGACTAAGGACCACATTAGTACCAAAAGGGTTACAAATCAGTTTTTGGTCAACTTTAGATTTGGTTTGGGGTGCTGATTCAGAAAATTGCATTGAATAGACCATATCAGCTCTAGTTTCTGATACAAAATATATGCCATGGGCAGTGATAGGGAAGGAGTGGCAGGCAGTGCAAAAGGAATAGAAATAAAATAAAATAAAGAGGAAGGAGGCTAGCGGATCACTTGTGGTCCAAGGCCCACAGGTTTAAAAGCACTGATGTAAAGTAATAATAATGACAGTAATAGTAATAACACCACCACCAACAACAATAATAAAACTTTATTTATATTCCACCCTATCTTCCCAAGGCAACTCAGAGTGGATTCCAACAAGCAAAAAAGGCAAACATTCAATGCCTCAGTACAACAACAGATACAAACATAATAGCCCAAAATAACCCCACTTATGACAACAACTTATAACATGACATCTATAAATTAAATGAAACATAACTTATAAAAATATATAGTTAATGGATGGGTTGATTGGTGAATACTAGATAGATGAAAAAAGAATATCATGAAAGGACTGAAGGTGACTTGGCAATGATTTCTTCTACAGGTTAAATCCAATAATAGGACTACCTAGAGTAGACTGAGTAGGCTGGCTATGTCATAGGGTATCAATTGATATGTCAGGAAATGTCTCAGGGCAGATGACACTAAAGGTGAATAGACAGTTTAGTGGTTTGGGTTTAAAAATATTACTGTAAAATAGTTTTTGGGTGTGAGGTGGTTTGACTATGACTCATCCCATACTGCTGCCAGGACTCTCTCTCAGTTTAAAAGTGCTTGTTTGTCTTTTTTTAAAAATATCTTTTTATTTAGAATATATGCTCTTAGAGTAGAGCGAGATAGGAAAGTCTAAAATTTCATTTTATTTCCATACAATTAATTGTAATTTTAATTGTAATGAAAGTGCTTGTTTGTCTTATGCAACACCGGGAAACCAAAAAGCCAGAAGCAAAAGGATAGCATTCGAGACATTGATGATAGAAAATATGTACTTAGTCCATCATGGTATCTGAAGGAAAGCAAGGGGTATATAAGTGTCAAATGTTGAGACTTCTTGTTGTTGCAGCAGGACATATTCTAGCTGGAAAAACTTCTCAAGGCTTGGTGATGATACTTCTCATCAACCAGCAGAACCATAGGCTCTGAAATAAAACATACCATGTATTATGAGGCAAGATAGAAACCATAGGAGAAATAGCAGCAACTTCTGTGGTTTACAAGTACGTTCCATTGGTGTTCAGTGACTGAAAAATGTTTTGAGTTTACTAGGTATGTTGCCTAGTTAGGTGGGTTTTATCTAGATTCCCATGTTGGCTTTCACAATTAGCTGCTCTAAAATTAGTTTTGCCCCAGTTCTTTCCTGTCCCACTTCTTTACTTCCCAAGTATGCATTCCTTGACATCATAATATCCTGCCCTTTAGACTCAAATTATTACCTCTCAGCAGTGGTAGGCCTAATTGAAATAAATCAGTTGATATGGGGTCCATCTACAAGAGTCACAAAATCTTGGGCTTCATTGTCCTGCTTTGCCACACTGGATGGTCATGCTTACCTTTTTTGTCACTGCATCAGCAGCAAAGGTGCCCATATGATGAGGAAAAGAAAGAATGACAAAGGTAAGCGTCACCCCCTTTTTCCTGTGCTGTGGAGTGTAGGAAAAACAGTATGGTGGCGCTGGTCCGTGTGGCCAACTGGATCAGTTTGAATTTGAACCTGCCCACTGTTTACACCAACCCTGAACACTTCTGCTAAACAGGTTAACTGGTTCTATCCTGCTTTAGGGACTGGAAGTCTCTAAACATAATGTGAATGTCTAAGAGTGCCTTCTGGCCCAATTCAGGTATGTAGTCTATGTTGAAAGACCTCTAGTTTTTATTAACAACCATCCTTTATATTTAATGGTTCTACTCTAGGCAGGGCTACCATTGGATTTAGCCCTACATTTCAATCCAAAAAGTCTGATAGCATTCTCTTTTCTTTTTTCTTTCAAAAAGTTTTCTGTTGACTATAATTCTTTGGCAAGGCATTGACAAACAAATCAACATTGGTAACCTCCTTCCCCCTCAGATGTGTTTAATTATACTGAATTATTATGTGTCACATTGTTTTATATCCAGTCATGCTGCAAGCCAAAGCAGTGCGGAGAAAATGAAACACACAAGCATTAAATACACATATTGGATGAGATTTATTTGCAACACAGACAGCAGTCATCTGGCACAGATTTTTAAGGATTTTTTTTGCTGGTCTGGACATCTGTTACAAACAAGCAGATGGTTACAATGGTTTTTTTTTCACAGTCTATATTCCAATATTATCTCTTTTTGTTATGTTCATTGCTTTGGTTTTAAAGAAGCACACCCTACTAGTAGTTGAATGAAGTTAGGACCAAACTACACATTACATCTAATGTCTTCAACATTAGAAACATCCTCCTAAAACATAAAGCTTCCAGTGTAGACTCAAGCCATGTTGCTGGGTGAAGGAGCTAACCCTTCCTTCAACACCATTTCCTTGCAAGAATATTCTCAGAAGATGCAGGTATTTGCCTTCAAATGTGCCATTTGCATTAAAGAGATGATTTTTCCATGGCTACTCTCTGCATGCTATGGCTCTTCTCTAGATTGAGTTCTAATGTAGATGTACTTGTTGTTGTTGTTCATTCTTTCAGTCATTTCCGACTCTTCATGACCCCATGCCAGAGCTCCCTGTCGGCTGTCACCTCCCCCAGCTCCTTCAGAGTCAAGCCAGTCACTTCAAGAATGCCATCCATCCATCTTGCCCTTGGTCGGCCCTGCTTTCTTTTTCCTTCCATTTTCCCCAGCATAATTGTCTTCTCTAAGCTTTCCTGTCTCCTCATGATGTGGCCAAAGTGTCTCTAATATCCTTCCCTCCAATGAGCAGTCGGGCTTTAATGTAGATGTACTACACTGGGGAAAAAATAGTGCTGCTTAACGTAACGTAGAATGCTTCCCTACCCTGTCTTTGACATTAGCAACTGACAGCAGAAGAGTTGCATCAAATAATTTGGACTTATGGGTTTCAATGAAGCTATTGATGTCACTCCAGGAAGCTGTTCACAATCAAAGATTTCTGTCTAGCAGTCCTCCACAGAAAACAGACTATCAGGAGTTGACCTCATTAATAACTTTTAAATCTAAATGAAGTATGACAACTGTTAACTTGATTAACACCAAATGATCTCTAGGGCATTTGTCACACCTCTCTTGCTTCATGTGTCTCATTGTAACCATAGAAAATTAATGAGAATGATTTTAATCCCCCTCCCCACTATCAAACATTAGTTGGTGTTTTTATTTAAGGCAATGGATTTGTTTGTTGTACATTTATCATTTATACTTATTGTCAAGACAAAATAATTATGGACAAGGAAATTAGGACAATGCTCTCTGTAATATTCCAAAAGTATTTTAGACAAGAGGAAATAATGAAGTCCTATGGGGTCCTGCAAGGCTTCACGATATCTCCCATGCTTTTTAATATCTACATGAAACCATTGGAAGAGGTCATCTGGAGTTTTGGAGTTCAGTGCTATCTCTATGCAGATGACACTAAACTCTACTACTCCTTTCCATCTAATTCCAAGGAGGCCCTCTGGATCCTGTACCACTGCCTGGCCGCTGTTGTGGACTAGAAGGGGGCTAACAAGCTGAGGTCCTCCTGGTCAGTTGCGAGGCTGATCAGGGTATTGGGTGGCAACCTGTGCTCAATGGGGTTACACTTCCCCTGAGGACACAGGTCTGCAGTCCCAGGGTTCTCCTGAACTCAGCGCTGACACTTTATACTCAGGTATCAGCAGTGGCAAGTGGGCCTTTGCACAGTTAAAACTTGTGTGCCAACTGAAACTGTACCTCAACAAACCTGCCTTGGCCACAGTGGTCCACACCTTGGTTACATCTAGATTGGATTACTGCAATGCACTCTATGTGGGGCTGCCTTTGAAGACGGCCCAGAAATTGCAACTTGTGCAAAGGTGGGCAGCCAGGTTGTTAACTGGAGCTGGTTACAGAGAGTGGACGATGCCTCTACTGAAGCAACTCCACTGGCTGCCAATAAGTTTCTCGTCTCAATTCAAAGTGCAGGTGATTACCTATAAAGCCCTAAACAGTCTGGGTCCTGTTTATCTTTGTGACTGATTTCCCTCTATCAACCGGCGTGAGCTCTAAGCTTTGCCAGGAAGACCCTTCTCTTACTCTGACCTCTCTTGCAAACAGAGGGGTTGAGAGGGAGGGCCTTCTTGGTGGTGGGCCCCCGGCTCTGAAACTCTTTCCTCGGGGAAATTAGATTAGCCCCCACCCTGTCCACCTTCTGGAAAGACCTGAAGGCCTGGATGTTCCAATGTGCCTTCAAAGATAGTTCAGCACTGATGAAATTCTGCCTAGTCCTCTTCTTTTAGTAAGATCTCCAGCACTTTATTCCTAGCCCCCAGCCCGACAGCCTGCATCTTCACTAGCCCTTGCCCTGCTCTGTTAACCCCAAGTCTGCACATGCCCACTTTTACCAACTATTGGTTGGTTGTTGCTTGGTTTATGTTTTATGATGTTTTATATTTATTGTTTTTATTATTTTATTTAGCTGTTTTTTATATGTTTTTAACCCTGTACTTTGTAACTTTGTTTATTTTGGATTTGGTCCCCATGTAAGCCACCCCAAGTCCCCCCGAGGAGATGGAGGTGGGATATAATAATAAAGTAGTAGTAGTTGTTGTTGTTGTTGCTGCTGCTGCGGCTGCTGCTACTGCTCCTCCTCCTCCTCCTCCTCCTCCTCTTCTTCTTCTTCTTCTTCTTCTTCTTCTTCTTCTTCTTCTTCTTCTTCTTCTTCTTCTTGTTAATATATCCTTCTATGTACATGACTTCCATCTTTTATTTTCCATATTTTTGCATTCACTCAGTTTGTCAAATCTTGTTTAAATCTAGTTCAGTTCTTTATTCCAAATTCTTTAAAGCATATATTCTTATGTCATCTTTCATTTTATTTCCCTTCATGCACTGCCATCCATGTACCTAATTTTCTAAACCATTTGTTTCCTGCCTAAGCTAAGTGTTATAATATATGTGTATACCAGGTGCCATAGACTGTGTTTGAAATCAAGGAACTAGCAAAACCACGACAAAGTATACTTTGGCCTCAAAAAACCTTATGAAATTCATGGAATCACAATGAACAGGTGAGAGACTGAGAGAGAGGGGGAGAGAGGGGGGAGGGGGAGTGAGGGAGTTTGACAATGAATTTTAGAAAAACACACCTTTGGACTCAAAGAATGTAAAGATATGGGAGAAAGACCGTTTTGATCCTCTGAAAGTTCTGTAATATGTGAGTTTGTGAAGTCTGAAAAAGGCCATGTTGTGGCTTCCTCGAGTATCCCTAGCAAGCAGTTATGAAGAAGAAATTGGATGATTCAAGTAGCTAGCAAATATAAACATGCTAACATAAAGAATTACTGGATTTCTGTACTTATGGCAAGCTCTATGCCCATTTTTTTCAAGATGCATTTATCTAATTCAAAAATATAAGTGTCACAAAGTAACAACTCACATATTTGTTATGAGTGAGTAAGGCATAGACTCTGCAGAGAAATAGGGCCAGTTCATAGAGTCAATTTTGTCTTCATGCAATATTCCCTGAGGACACATTCTTGCAGAGAATGTGTCTGCATGAAAAATGTGCAGCTGAAAAATGTGCTGTGGCAATCTCTGGAAACATTGTCACTGACAAATATGCCATTGTGAATACAAGAACTCATCACCCAAAATCAGCAGCCATATCTCTTGATACCCTAGTTTATATGAGTTGCATTTCTAATGTAATAACAGTGACAAATCTAGCAATGTGGACTGGTCAACAAAATGGGCTTTCAGTAAGAATGTCAATGTATTAGAGAAGGGAAGCTGCTGCATTTAATATGGTGCTTTTAACAAGAAAGGCATTTGTTTGATTAAATGCATTATAGATATCTGCTAAAGGGTAACTTTTTAGTCAAAAACACAAAACTGGATTTTATGTGCTTGATTGTATTTATCTTAGGACAGTGGTTCCCCTGGTACCTGCTAGGCCCTGCACAGCCTATTTATGGCTGCTGGGCACAGGGTGGAACCAGCCCCCGGCCATTGTCAGGAACTGGGTGGGGCTGGCCGCTGGTTGGCCAGCTAACCCAGTGGGGGGAAACCTCCTGCCATGCAGGGGCTTCTGGGAAGGAGAAGCCCCTGCCACCAACATGGCCAGAGGGAGGGGCACCCCCCACCGCAACAGGCCTTGCCCAGTAAGTCGGGCAATGAATTTATCTTAGGACAGTGGTTCTCAATATGTGGGTTTCCAAATGTTTTGACCTACAACTTCCAGTGCTCCCAGCCAATTTACCAGCTGTTAGGATTTCTGGGAGTTGAAGGCCAAAACATCTGGGGACCCACAGGGTGAGAACCATTGCTTTAGAATGGATCCATTTTGTTCGAATGCTATGGAGTCATGGTGGCCACAGTTTTGCAAGGTCTTGAGCTTCCTCTGTCAAAGAGTGCTGATGTCTCATCAAGCTACAATTCCCAGGATTAATCTATGACATTTATGACATTTAAATTATACATGACATCCATCAAATAGAAGCTCCAAGTGCTCCTGAAGCAGTTTCCCCTATTGCTTTGGCTCAGCACTAATATTACTCTATTATGCAAATCTTATGTGCACCCTCCTTTTGGCAAGGTGATTTAGCCAAAAAAAGGTTTTGTGTAAATATAGTATTTACCATCAGGTCAATGGTTATGTCAACATATTGGCTAAAGCGTCCCTTTTCCTTGTGAAAAGAGCTTTATTGTCAACACTAACATTGTCTTCCAATTTGATTCTGAGCTCAGTTCAAAGTACTAATTTTGATCTATAGAACCTAAATGACTCAACTGCCCGAAATTTCAGATCTTTAGAAGAGGTCCTGTTGCATGCACCCAGATCTTGTAAAGTTAGGTTGATGGCTAGCTACACGTAACAGGGCTTTTCTATAGCAGTGCTTCAACTGTGAATGCTCTACCTAAGCAGGTAAGGCTAGCCCCATCTCTTGTAAACTTGCAACAGGCAGTGAAATAAGTTATATTATACTTTGTATTCAATGTTTGAAATAGCTGGTTTAATAGTTTTAAATCTATTAAAGCTTCTTTTAGGAGTTTTAGAGATTCCTTTAAAGTGTTTTTAAAATATCATTATCTTTGCAATGTTTTGATGTTTATTTGCTCATTGTCTTGTAAAACCTTGTGCACTACATAGCAAAATACTTTAAATAATAATATAACTATGCATTTGATGATCATGTGTCAACTGAAAAATTGGCTTAGACACTCACTCCATACATTCATTCAGCAAGGAAATATAAAAATCACAATAGAATGGTCCATGGCCATGGCTTTACATGGTAAGATGCATTCAAGACATAAGAAGCCCAGTTCAACAGGAACTCACCTCTGCAATTTTGTGGTTATTCTTGCCATCTCATCTGCTTCAGTTTACAGCAATCCTATGAATGAGATACCTTTTGGAGCTCCAGTTCTACTCAGGTCTTAAAAACTCACTCTAGATTCCTTTATTGACTCTATTTTATTGCTTCTGCAATCTTAGATGAGAACAGGATTGTCAATCTGTATCCCAAAGGTCATCTGGACTACACTGAACTGGCAGAATTGTGATTTTCTGTGCATAGCCACAGCTTATTCTGCAGTGTGTGCATAAACCAATGTGGTTTTGGAATATATGCTGTATAGAGGTTACTCACAAATTTCAGCAATTGCTGTGGAAGCAGAACATGATGCTTAGTACTGCAGAAGAAGGAATCAGAGAACATCACAAGCAAAAACACCAGGAATTTGTTTAATGAACACATGGGCAAAAAAGCACAGCATTCGTTCTCCCAAAAATAGACCACAGTAAATCAAAAAGCATACAGGAGAGGATACATAGGTTCATGTTTAACTGAGCTCAGTTTATTTACCTCCAGGAAGATTTATAATCACCACAAGGCTCATTAACATTGATTTTCATAGCCCCCGCTTGGAATTAATGTGTCCTTGATGTTTTAATATATTCAGCCTTGATGATGGCCAATTGGAATCCTTCCATAGTTATTCAGCAGATGCGTATTAGATTTCGTGCAGAGCCAGACAAAAGATTTGGCTCTTGGAAATGACAGTACCTCCAGTACAATTAAAAAGTAATGCCAGGATAACCTTAATGGGTATCATGAGACATTTCTTTGCTGAAACTTAAAGTCCAATAGGTTATTCAAAGTCTCAACAGCCAGTCTGCCTATAAAAAGATCAGATAACAATCCTTTTTGTTCAAACAAAGCTTAAAAGGTTGAGTGCTTATCAGGCAGCAGCATACAATATACACGTATATCACTGCAATCTGTCTGAAGTTGAAAGGATTTTGTTCTACTGTCTTGGCTTTTGAAGAGGTTTGGGGAGTTTTACTGTTGATATTTGCCACAATGCTTTGCTTCTATATTTTCCAAGTAGTATTATTTGTATTTTTATATTCCAGACAGCACTGAATTCAATGTCATGGGCAAACACTTTTATATATTTAGCAATTACATCAGTCCAAGGGCTGTATTTTGAATTCAAGAGAAACCTTTCTTTGGGTGATTGATGTTGATAAAAATAATGATATTTTTTATATATCTTTTTAAAAGCTTTTTGGTGTAACCTCCCTTTTTTTTACACCTGGAGTTATACTAATTAATTGGCTTATTTTGCAGTAAAATAATATGCTCATACCTGATATTTATGCTTTATGTTGCTCTCTTTATACCCTCATAGCAGGAAGTGCTAGAATATTTACCCCACAGCAGAATGATTATTGTTTTGTTTATGTGTTTAACATTTTTGTAGTACCGTTATCAGAAAATTGGACCCCACCCCTTCCAAAAGAAGACATGAATTCCATACAACCAAATATGAAATTTATTTTATTTTACAGTTTATATACAGTTATGCAATTCCAAAAGGAGGCCATTCCAGCTCCCTGCATTTTGCCTTATTTCCAGTGACCCTACAAAGTGGGACACACAGACTGCATTTGGTAGATGTCCACAGAGGTATTTTTATGTAGAGCCTTGATTTGTACTTTTTCCATATTCTGTATAATGTACTTCTTCACAAATGGCTCTTAAAATTAGAGTCAATTAATGTTTTTCTCATATAGTATGTATCCATGCCACCCATATCTTGAATTATGTCCTAATGTCAGTAATCTGTTATTATCTAGAGTTATCCATGATTTCATCAAAACTAGAGCTGCAGCTTCAAAGTATAGCTTAAAGTGTGGTAGAGCCATAGGGTGATTTCATTTTGAATTATTGGGTTTTTGCCTTTCTAAGTGAATTTGCTAATATCTTTACTCCATTGTTTGAAGCAAGTGTCATTAGAGTGTCAATTATTAATATTGGTATTATTTAGAAAAAGACACTTCATTTTAAGAAAAACATTCATTTTAATTGCAGAAATATCCCCCAGTTCTTGCTGGGACCAACATAAACCCATAGGGTACACTCCTCTCTGAAAAGGATGCTTCTCCATCCAGAGCTGAATAACAATAACAACAACAGGGTGGGATTGGGGGTTTGGGCTGGAAAAGTCCTCAAAATGAATCATGTTATTAATATTTCATTTCTTGTCTTAGATATTTTTGTCTTCCACTTCATGCCTTTCCATTGTTGTTTCTATATAGGTCCAAATTTTCATAGTCATATAGATTCCCAAATACTTGACTTTGTTGACAATCTATCCTTTCCTTCAAGATTCTTTGGTCTTGCTGCTGGACATCCTTAATCATTATTTTTGTTATCTGTTTGTTAATTGTAAGTCTAACCACTTTTCCAAAGTCCACAATAATTTGCAATTTTTCAGATATTATCTCCATGGTCACTTCTATTCCTATCACTACATCATCTGTAGAAAGCTTCAACAATGATTTCATTTTTTGATTTTTACTCTTCTAATGGAATTTTCTTGTATTTTGCTTGCCAACACTTCTACTATCATTAGAAATAGTACTGGTGATAATGGATGTCTTTGTCTCACACCTTTCTAAATTTCAAATCTTTCATTCAAATCACAATTAATTTGTGTTTTGCATATTGCTTGGCATCCACTCCATTCAAGATTTGTCCATATTTAATCATCTTGAACATTTCTTTCATAAATTTCCAACTTAAATTGTCAAATATCTTTTCTGCATCTAAGAAAAGAGTGCTTTGTTTTTTCATTGTGCTGATGGGAGTATTTTAACAAATTGAGTTTCACTCTCATATTTTCTCTAATTTGCCTTCCAGTTAAGAAACCTGCTTGGTCTTCATGTATCAATCCAGTTAGTATATTCTTTAATCTGTACCTAGTATTGTAGCAAATATTTTATAATCAGTATTTGGCAATGAAATAGGTCTGTAATTCTGGACTTGTAGGGGATCCTGATCTTCTTTTGGAATCAATGTAATGTTTCCTTCTTGCCATGTCTCTGGTTTTGTACCTATTATATATTCAAAAGCAAAACCTCCCAACAATCTCCGAGGAACAAAAATTGTTAATCAAACCGATAACAATGCACAAAGTAACAATGACAGTCAAGGGTTTGAAATTAGACAAGGCACCAGCATTGCAGGCTTCCCTGCATTCTATTATAAAGCACTAGCAGATGAAATTGCACTACCCCTCCACAAAGTTTTGAATGAGACACTTTTAAAAAGCAGATGCCAGAGACATGGCAAGAAGCAAACATTACATTGATTCCAAAAGAAGATCAGGATCTCCTACAATTTTGGCTTGTTGTGGAAACAAGAAAGCTTCAGTAGAACAAGTTTTTCCCATGATAATTCTTACAAGAGTGAATTTCCATTCCTAGGGAAAGATTTCCTCTCACCTCCTGTTGTCTCACTGCTGTTCTTAACTAGGTGTCATGTGTAAGTCCAATGTTTGTAACTTGGAGACTGCCTGTATAGGTATCTAAAAGTATTGGATTTATTGTTGTTATTCCTATTGGTAACAACAAATATCAACAAATATCTCATGTGTTTGTGTGGGAGCAGTGAATGAATGAGGAAATGACCCAAAAGGTTCAAAAAGTTAAACCATAGCATGCCTCTGCATGGTGAGAAATAGGATATGTGATTAACATTATGTTTCTTTTCCTTATGATGTAGAAAATCAGTGAGGTGTACATGCAATGCATGCTTCAGTACAAAAAATGCTGTAACCAATTTAACTTTCACACGGTGCTTGATGTTCCTAGCATATTTATGACAGATTTGCATAATTGCTCTTTTAAACAAGAGTAACCTTTTCCCCTAATTGAATGTTATTATTTGCTAAATCTCTCTAGACTTGTTTTTCCTCTTTAGTATGTAAAGTTAATATGGTGATTAGCAAGCAATTGAAGAGCCTCAAGAATATATGAATATGGATATTTGTGGGCAAATATATGCATCATTTGGATACACACTCATCTGTATTTAAACAAAGATGAGCATGTAAAAGTAATTTTTGAAAAAAAAATCTGAGAGGTATTTTTTTTCAACCCTGAGTAAGTAATCCTGCAAGGCAGGGGATGCTGCACAAGGTATAATGGGATGTTCAGCTTTGTTTTTGACTCTAACCAGAACTGGTCTTAGGGCACATTTAAACTGACCACTTGGGTCAGTTTCAAACCAACATAGAATAAAGCAGTTTTGGTATGTGGATGATTACATAGGAGAGAAAAAAAATCAAAGGGAGGCCCAATGATCTTATCCATGGAATGCTGGGAAAATAGCAAAGCAAATTCCTAATAAACAAAGTAGATATACTTCCAATAGGGATTTTAGATAATAAAAATGAATAGATATTTGGCAAAGTGATAATAAATGTAAAGCAAAGTGGAATTACATTGATTGGGGACTTCTTCAACCCAGATGGGACAATTAAAGATTGGGAGAAAATAAATGTGGACAATGTAACAGGCTTTTGTGGAATGATTTGAAACATAGGATTATAGCGTGGAGGAAAAAGGAAAGCCCAGAAACAGATTTTGATCAAATTTTAAAATGGAAATTAGAGAAGGAGAAAGGCTTAATGGGTTTCGTATACAGGAACAGAGTTGAAAAACAATATAAAGTAAAACAAACATTGGTCGAGATATTTTAATTTACTTATTTATTTTATTTACTATATTTCTATACCACCATTCTCAGCCTGGGGCCGACTCATGGTGGTTTACAGAACGACACAATTCGATGCCCATAACAATATAAAAATAGCTAAAACATTTAAACATAGATAAAAATTCACTACATAAAAATATCAATAAAAACATCATAAAACAATAAATCCTCCGCATTTCATTACCAAATCATTATCCACTCTCATTGTCCAGCCATTCCGAGATCAGAGTTTATCTGCTACATTGCATTTGGGAAAGCCTGCTCAAATAGCCAGGTTTTGACTCTTTTACGAAATGTTAAGAGGTTGGGGGCCGATCTAATGTCCCTGGGGAGGGCATTCCACAGCCGAGGGGCCACCGCTAAGAAGGCCCTGTCAGCCGAACCTGTAAAGATGGCCGGGCTGAGAGCAGAGCCTCCTCAAAAGATCTTAAATTCCTAGATGGTTAATAAAGAGAGATACATACATAAAGAGAGACAGATAGGGAGGGCCAGAACTGTTTAGGGCTTTATAGGCTAAAGCCAGCACTTTGAATTGTGCTCGGTAGCAGATTGGCAGCCAGTGGAGCTGGCGCAACAAAGGAGTTGTATGCTCCCTGAGCGCCGCTCCTGTTAGCAACCTGGCTGCCACCTGTTGGACCATTTGAAGCTTCTGAACAGTCTTCAAAGGCAACCCCATGTAGAGAGCGTTGCAGTAGTCTATGCAGGTTGTAACCAGAGCATGGACTATCATGGCTGAGTCAGACTTCCCAAGGTATGGGCACAGCTGGCACACAAGTTTTATTTGTGCAAATGCTCTCCCTGTCACCGCCGAAACCTGGGGTTCCAGGCTCAGCGATGATATGGAAAGAGGATATAAACTGCAAAGAGATACACACTGAATACTGGAGTAACTCAATCAAAACATTAAAAATCCAAAGATACACAATGATCAAATGGTATAGGACCCCACTTAAATTAGCCTAAATAACTAAATCAACATCAAAATTATGTTGGCACAAATGTGGTGAAATTGGCCCTTTCATACACATCTGGTGGGACTGTGATAAGATACAAAAAATATATATAAAGAGATGGAGGAATTAATATGGTAAAAAGTAGAGCTTAATGAAAGACAATTTTACCCAGAAAATAGATGGTAAGAGCAGCATTAATGAATGGGTTGATAACATAAAATATATAACAGAAGCTGCCCAAGGAACTGTAACTCTGGGTTGAAAAGAGGATAGAAAATGGGAATTTAAAATGGTTTGAATATTTAGCAGATTTCATGCTCCAGGATTATATTTTTTGAAAGGGGAAGTAAATACACAATAGGTCATTTCCAGAAGAATTGGGACTTCAGATTGGGAAATTTGATAATTAAAGTTAAAGGAAAAAGAAAATATAAATAATTGAATCATACTCTCTGCACAATTAATCAATTAAAACAACACTTGAATCAAAGATACAACTGTTTCCAGAAGGTGAGGGGTAAAAGGGGAGGGAAGGGAGAAAAACTGTTGGACACAAGTGGGAGATAAGTGTGGAATTGGTAAGCTTAAGGAAATAGGGCATATCAGAGAAAATGTAAGTAGAATGTCTTTATTACTTTGTTCTATTTAAACTTGCGGGATTATTATTGAGATTTTATCATTTTACTTGTGTTTACTAGGCATGTCCGATCCATTAAAATTGTTCAAAAGTCATTACAAAACTGGGGACGCTGGTGTTTCATTTCTAAAGTGTTTCTAAAGTATAGTTAATTTTTTACTATAAAGAGAAAAACAAATTTTCATTACTATTTCGTTACAGTAATTTGCACATAACTATAAAACTATAATTGGGGAAACTTCAGGGGAAACTTTTTTACAATAATGATTAAAATGGTTTGTTTTTTTAAAAAGTTCATTACATAGGAAATCCTGGAACCTGTTAGAGACCTGAATTATGGTTACACACACAAAGGAGGCTGGCCTTGAACCAGTTCCAGGATCTGCATGATCTCTGGTTTGGCAGCCATAGAGAATGCAGCTTTTTTTCAGCTCCCCCCAATGGAATGTCTATGTGCACATCAGAAGAGATTCCAAACAGCAATTTTTATACTGCATGTTCCTTCACCATGTGGTGTAGTTTATATGAGAACTGCAGATACGCATTATTGGATGCACTTCAGGCTTAACTTGTGTCCATTAAACATCCCCAAAGAGTGCTGCAGTGTGCTTTTCTGGTGTGTTGTCTAGCTACTGCACTTTCAAACTGCCTTCAAGCTGCATTAAATGGCCAGTGTAGATGTGCTCTTTGACTTTTCCCAGGTGCATTTTTACTCCTGCCCATGTACTTATCTCCTTGTTATTGAGCCTCTGTTCCCCCATTGATTTATGGTTCACCAAGGACTAACAAATAAATATATGATTTTTCTCGTCCTTTAATAAAAAATCATTTTCCGGAGGTCTGAAATTCAACAAGTTCAGGGCCTCAGAAGATCAAGAACAAATCCAGCGGCAGCTGTACCACCATAAAATATGTCATATCTAATCCTTTAATAAATTGTATCTATTCTATTATTTTTGTTTAACTTACATATTTTAGCCGTGTACTATATCTCTTTCCTGTATACAATGCATAAACTTCCTTATAGTGATGTATCAAAATGTAGTTCAAGAACAACCAACTCTCCATAATTCTGCTGAAACAATTCCCTAGGAATAGGAAGGCTGAGCAAATTCCTCTGGCTGTTTCCCAGGCCAGATAATCATCAGGTTCACTGTATATATTTGTAAATAGTTGATTTCCCCTGGCAGTCAGCTAAGCCAGATGTTTGTGTAATTCACCTGAGACTGAGAGCCTGATGCTCCCTCATGAAAACAGGGGCTTAAAGTATGTACATATGTTAGCTCTTTTGTTGACAGCCAAACCCTTGATTACCCAGAATTGGCACCTTTGTCCTCTGAGTCTCACACCTGTGTTTCCACAGTTTCATATGTTTGTTTAGCATAGAATCAGACAGTTGAACAAATCAATATATCATTGATATACTCTTCTCCCGTATTGCACCCTCCCAGGGGGTGTCTCTGCAGGTGATTGGTCCTTCATCCCGACCAATCCCCTCTTACCATTCTCCCCATCAAGGGAATCCCTGCCTGGAAGCTCTGACATCAGTTGAGCTTTTGTACAATTCTGGCACAAATCCTAGCCAGCCTGTTTTCTGGCCAATCAACGTTTATGTACCACACAAATTAAACAGGAAATAACACTTTTAACCTGGAACATTTTTTTTTTCTAATTTTGCTGCTTCTTCTTCTTTTTTTTTCTTCTTCTTCATCTTAGGTTTATTATGTTTTTACCCTACCTTCTCTCTTCACAAAGAGACTCAAGGCAGCTTACATTAAAAGTATTTCAATACAACTTAAAATCCAAAAATATACATTAAAACAGAATTAAATATGGATGGTCTGCTTATACACTGTAATCAGCTTTTATTTATTTACTTTATTTATACCCTGCTCTTCTCACCCTGAAGAGGGACTCAGAATGACTTAGAGGACATGGCAAAATTCAATGCAGCATTACACATACAATAATAAGTATAACATATCAATTTATAAAACAGTTGAAACATGTTACAATAAACAATTAAAAATATACAAAGTGCCAAGTCTCAGTGTAAAAAGAGTTGAAGTCCTTCACTAATTGTTCTTTCACCAACAGTTTAAATTGATTTGGAAAGAAAGGTCAAAATTAAAAAGTGCTCCCTTTTTATAAAAACTTAATTGAGATCTTTATATTATTTTGTTTTAAAATACAACCTATTAATTTGGGCAAATGCCACGTTGAATATTTTTCAGCAATACTTAAGCTACATATTACAGCAAGATACAAAATGTGCAAGGGGCTTTTCTTTGCAGTGAAATTATAACAAACATCTTGGTTTGAAGAAAAATGTCTACATTAATCTCTTTCATTCTTGCCTCCCATCCATCTCATTTAGTCTAGTGATATCTAATTAGATAGCTTCAAAATCTTCATAAACACTACTGCAATGAGATGTGAGTAATCTATGACTCACTGTGCTTGACAAATTCACCATATCAGCATGCTATCGTGGAATTTAGCATACAATTATGAATAGTAAGGACTCAAATACATCTATGAATCCATTCTTATCTTGACCATTTCTATTTGAAACAACACAATGGGATCCTGGGGGGTGAGTGATCCACCATCCCACAAAAGTTTAACACCAGTCTTTAAATTGAAAGTTAAGTCCGGGAAGACATCTGAAAAGATGTCAGAGCTGGTGTTAGTGTTCAGTAGGGGTGTGCAATTTGGGTAAACCCCATACTGTTTTCAGTGTCCCGATTTTGATGCCCCCCCCCCTCCGTTTTTCAGGAGCTCCCTGAATTTGGGAGGGCAAAATGCCATTTTTTAATCTGGCAGCCAAAAGATCTGTTTTCACTCCAGGAATATCTGGCCAATTGGAGGTAATGAAGGAATTTCCAAGGCTCCCCTTTCTATCATTTTAAGGGCTATGAGGATGAAAACAGCCACACGTGGAGGACATATTTACCACGTGTGGCTGTTTTCATCCTCATAGCCCTTTCATCCTCATAGCCCTTACCATATTTATCAGCACTCCACCTTTCAGAATGTTTGGATCATCCCCTAAATTTTAGAAAATTCTTAAAGTTTCTAGGAAAATCCCCAAAAAGGATCTGATTGAAACAAAAACCCCACCCAAAAATGCCCTTTTGCAGCCCCCAGACGCAAGCCCACCCTCACTTCCCTAGCAAAATAGTTTTAAAAAGAAAGAATAAAAGATATTAAACTAAGAAAATAAATGAAAGAAAAAGATTGGAATTTCGTCCACTCTAAAGACTAGCAAAGTGATCCTAAGAGCATTGAAGACACTGAGATAGAACACAGAGTTAGCTAGCATGTGAGCAGCTTTCTTCTTCTGAATGTCTCAGGCAGTAGGGCTCACAATCTCACAGGGAAACCCATGCACACACAGTTGCCTCTCCACGTGTAGCTGAAAGAAAGGGAAAATAACCATTTTCAACAGCCATGTGTTTTGCTGTGGCCGAAAAAAACATGGCCACACTGTCCATGCCATTATGGCAGCCAAAAATGTCAAATCATCCAGAGCCCATTTTGAAAAACAGATCTAGGCACGGTCCTAGTATTCAGTGAATCCATTGTTAGTTTGCAGTATTTAGTAATACCCCAAACTATTATATAAAACAGCATTCCTTAAAACAGCATAGACACACACATACCCTGAGTCCCTTTGTGAGGATAGGATGGAATACAAATAAATTGCTGCTGCTGCTGCTGTTGTTGTTGTTGTTGTTGTTGTTGTTGTTGTTGTTGTTATTATCATTAGATACATAACAAGATTAGTACACAGTAAAGAAGTTCAGTCTGCTGGCTTTTGTATTTGATCACACGTCGGACACTTCCCAAGTGTCTACGTCTGTGGGGTATATCAGTGAATAATGTGTGCAGATCTGTATAGGGTGGCCTTTTGCAGCTGACACGGGGTAATTTTGTCAGCACTGATTGTTTTAAAGTGCAGGGTAAGGCAATGCACCCAATGGGACCAGTGGTGATTGGCACACTCTGGCACAAGCCTTTAGTGGCTTGTGCCAGAGTCTTTGAAGTTCTATCTTTAAATCCTCATATTGTGTAAGCTTTGCCAGTAGCTTCTCGTCAATTCTGCTGTCACCTGGGATTGCGACATCAACAATTGGTATGTGGGGTTTTTTTTTCACAATCATGAGGTCAGGAGTATTGCACTCCAAAAATCTGTCAGTTTGAATTCAGAAGTCCCAAAGTAGTTTTACATGTTGCTGGGTAGGCGGAAGGGTAAGCAGGCGAAGGCATTGGAGCCAAAGGAGGTTTGGATAAGGGAGGAAGGGAGAAGGGAGAAGAAAGAAAAGATTTTGGGAGAGGGGGTATTCAGTGTCTGAATCATTTCAGTCTCTTAATGTTCAGTGGATAAATCTTGGCATACAGTGGACTTGATATTCACAGGAGTTTTGGTTCTACAACCCTCACCATAGATACTTTTATATACCACAGATTACTGAAATGATATTTCTTATATTAAATGGCAAAATCAAAATCTGCTTTTCATTTTAATATTTTCAAGGTACAGATGGTTGAATTTGTGGATGCTGAATTTGTTAATACAGCAGACTGGTATATTTTTGTTTTGTTAGACTTTTGCTTTCTGCTGTATTGGGCTGCTTGAAATTCTTGAGAAAATACACAAACACATCATCGCACATCCATGGCTATTGAAAGAAATGAGTAAAAAACATTGGTGGAGGGCATTGAAATAAGCAGTGTAAGTTACATCTCTTGGGAGAAGTAAGACTCTCAAGGACTTGATATATGTTATTAAAAAGATAAATGTCAGCAGTGATTATTAAAAATTCATGATTTTATGCCATTTCTATGCTTTTGTTGCTTGAATTTGTTATAGCTCCTTATTTTAAGGCACACAGAGAGTGAAGCTGCATAGATCTTTACAAGAAAGCACTTGTGTCAAACCAGTAGAAAAAAATCTGTTTATAATGAGTTTGTTGGGCTGAAGAGAGATCAACATAGGATGACCCTACAGAGCAACCACCTGTCTATTCCATAGCAATTTATCTCCTTGGTGGCAAAATAGAAAACAAATGCATTATGTGCTCTTCCCTGAAAATTCCACCCTCTTCTTATTACTTCCTCTCAAAGAGAAAGAAAGAGAATAAAATGTATTGTCTGTTGTTCAAATAATGGGAGATAGAAATGCCTTTTTCTTATCACAATGCTAATGATTGACAGTATTCAAATCCTTTTCCCTACAAAGTGATAAGAAACAAGCAAAACTGTAGATGAGAATCATTTCTTTCTCTTAATTAAAGCTTTGCTACAAAAGCTATTAGGCAGTGAAATAAGAAAAAGGGACATAAGACATAAAGGCTTCATTTCTCAACAGGATTTCAAACCAGATAAAGCCCTGTTATATTCATATTGTCTGGATGTCTCACATCAAATGAGATCACTGTGCCATAAAAAAGCTTTTGAATATGGAATTCAGATAGGTTTATTTTATGCCAAATTACCATTTATATATAATTGAACATTTTTCATGAAGATTTCTAAAAATTAAAGACCATAAAGTAGAAGGAAATCAAGCAATTGCATTCCCATGGTTTCTATTCTGCTAATGATTTCAAGTACATGATCAGTTTAAGATTTTAACATGCATATACACACGTACATATGAACACTAAATGCTCTTTCCTTTTGTGAATAGGGTGTTACATTACAATGTGGTGCTTGTCTTCACTATACTTTTGCATGGCCAAAGGGTAGATTTCAATTCCATCAGTTAGAGATAGGATAGTCAGATACTCAATAAGAAATAGTTTTATAGAGGAAAATTCAGCAAACATAGCTTATAGCTAATATGTGCTGAAGATTGAATCTACGCTAAAATACCATGTAGTTTCAGAATGCAGATTAGCTGCCTTGAACTGCATTATATGGCAGTGTATACTTATATAATCCAGTTCAATGATATGGAAGTGTAGATACAGCCAAAATTTCCTTTTCTGCATAAGGATTAAAGAGGCATGAGTCTCATGTTCTTTGACATATGGACATTCTATTGCCTTTGAGTGCTAAATTTAAGCTCACAAAGACATGTTCATATCACAGTGGGTGATGCACATAGACAGAAAACCTCATTAGTGTGAAAGGAAACGTGTCAGCCAAACATTTAGATAGGTAACACTTATAGTAACCCATGATACTATATGGTGACCTACTTGAAAGAAAAGCCCATGGTTCAATGAGAAATTATTTTTGCGATCAATAAAATGCAAACTCTGACAGAGAAAACAATCCTAAGAAAGTGATGTTGTGCTGTCACAGTGTTGAAAGTCATTTCTGCAGGAAAAGAGAGATTGAGATTGAGTTTATGTATGCATGTGTATGTATGAGAGAGAGAGCTGCTATTCTTAGGATCTCATCAGACGAACGTTGAATGCACATTTTTAAAAATGTTCCCATGGGATCGTGTATGTCACATCCTGCAATGCACATCACATTTCATAAGAAATGTGTGAGTTCTCACTGGGAAACTGTCTGGTTGTCATTGGCTTTGAAGCTCCAGTGCAGTCTGGTTTTAGGTTGGTGCAGTCTGGCTTTAGGCCAGGACATGGTACTGAGACAGCCTTGGTCGCCTTAGTTGATGATCGTCACCAGGAGCTGGACAGGAGGAGCGTGTCCCTGTTGGTTCTGCTAGACCTCTCATCAGCCTTCAATACTGTCAACCATGGTATCCTTCTGAGATGCCTCGCAGGAATGGGCTTTGGAGGTACTGCCTTGTAGTGGCTCCAGTCCTTCCTCGAGGGTTGTTCCCAGAAGGTGTTGTTAGGGGACTCCTGCTCGGCCCCACTGCCATTGTACTGTGGGGTCCCACAGGGCTCCGTATTGTCCCCTTTGTTATTCAACATATACATGAAGCCGTTGGGGGAGATCATCTGGAGTTTCGGGTTACAGTGTCATCTATACGCAGATGATGTCCAACTCTGTCACTCCTTCCCACCTCCTACTAAGGAGGCTGTTCAAGTCCTGAACCGGCGCTTGGCCACTGGATGAGGGTGAACAAATTGAAACTAAATCCAGACAAGGCAGAGGTACTCCTGGTCATTCGTAAGGCCGAACAGGGCATAGGGTTACAGCCTGTGCTTGATGGGGTTACCCTCTCCCTGAAGGTGCAGGTTCGCAGCTTGGGAGTGAACCTGGACTCATCACTGAACCTGGAACCCCAGGTCTCGGCGGTGGCCAGGGGAGCTTTTGCACAGTTAAAGCTTGTGCACCAGCTGTGCCCGTACCCTGGGAAGTCAGACTTGGCCATGGTGGTCCATGCTCTGGTTACACCCCGTATAGACTACTGCAATGCTCTCTACATGTGGTTGCCTTTGATGACTGCCTGGAAGCTGCAATTAGTCCAACGCTCAGCAGCCAGGTTATTAACGGGAGTGGGGTACCTGGAGCATACAACTCCCTTGTTGCGCCAGCTCCACTGGCTCCCAATTAGCTTTTGAGCACAATTCAAAGTGCTGGTTTTAACCTACAAAACCCTATATGGTTCTGGCCCAGTTTACCTGTCCGAATGTATTCTCCCCTATGAACCATCAAGAATATTGAGATCATCTGGAGAGGCCCTGCTCTTGGTCCCGCCACCTTCGCAGACGTGTCTGGTGGGAGCAAGAGACAGGGCTTTTTCTGTGGTGACTCCTCAACTATGGAATTCCCTCCCAAATGAAATTATATCTGCCCCCTCCCTCCTGACCTTTAGGAAGCTAGTGAAAACTTGGCTGTGGAATGAAGCTTTTGCGGATGATGTCTGAGACCAGTAATCGACCAAAGTTACTGACCACAATATATGGACTGAATATATGGACTGAGTTGAACATGATTTTATCTTGGTGAACAGCTGTTATGTAATTTATCCTATATGTATTGGTTAATTTTAATGTTGATGTATGATATTGTAGATTTTAGTGTTAGCATTGAATCTTTGCTGTCAGCCGGTCTGAGTCCCTCTATGGAGGTAGAGAAGATCGGGATATAAAAGTTTTAAATAAATAATAAATAAATGAATGAATGAATGAATGAATGAATAAATAAATAAATAAATAAGCTGGGTGGAAATTGGAAGCATCTTATTTTTCTTGGGATGAGCAAACCATACCCACCCATTGTATTCCATGTGATTTTCATTAACACATTATAGTGATGTGTAAAGTATGGGCATGGTCGATATGATGTGACCAATCTGCTGACAGATTTGGAGGAGGTAAGCACTGCCCATCTGATGAGATAGAAAGCACATTCAGTCTTTGAAATCAGAAAGGAGCACATTACATGTGATGGGGATATTTTGTCCCCTGTCATTTTTAAGACAACATGCATACAGAACATGATGGTATAGCGATTCCCTAAGGCATGTTCCCTTTGAGTGTGACAAGGTCCATATATTAAGGAGGTTGTGGAAGGCAAAAATAATAAAGTAACTGATACACCTCCCTTCATAAATGATCTCATTCTTCCTATTTGTAATGGCAGTGCTAGTTGTGGAGAAGGTTTGCTTATATAAGTGGGATTTCAAATCATTTTAAGTCAACAAGGTCACTGTGTTGTAACTTTTCCCAATAACTCTCACACAATTAAGATTCATTAATACTCTTTCCCATTAACAGATTATAATATGCTGGAAGCTCATGTAAAGATAAAAAAGCAAAAAAAAAACTTAATTTAATGTTTAGACAATCCATATTGGGATAGGAAAAGAGATAGATAAAAGAATATTATTTAAATTTCAGTATGAAAGCCAATAAAGCTGCCTGTCATGTATGGATGTGAGCCAATCACATGCAAGTCTCATGAGTGCTCTCCCCAAGACAAAGGAAGACAAAAAATTAAATAACTTTTGTAAGGAGGAAGAAGTTACCTTGGCAAGTAGGAAGGAAGCAAAAAGGTGTGAGTACATAGATCAGAAAATAAAACAGAGAGGTGAAACAAATGGGCAGGCACACTCTCTGAAATTCCTTCTCATTACCAACATGTCCAAGGTTTGTTATTAGGAAAAGCAAGTTGAACTGAGTTGAAAGATCACTATGGCTGCTACTCCACAACTCTGTATCTTTGTGAATGGCATATCATCTATCTGTGGCAAGCCAACATAATCACTCTGTACAAAGGAGGCTCTGCATTTTAATCTAGTGAATGTCAAGGCCTTGCAGCCATTAAGAGATAATCTTCACTCTAAAAATTCCAATTAAAGTTCATACATTATTCAAAATAAAATCTTAAAAATAAGAAAGGTTTAGCAAACTCCCCAGACTAACTTTAAACATAATTGTGAATTCAGTTATAAAAGTTTTAAAGTGTAATGAGTCTCTTGAGGTTCAATAAAAGACTGAGAGCAGATTTTAATAACTCTGATCTGAAAATGTAGATACCTTTTGGAAATATAAAATTAATGACCCATTCAGTTTGATTTTTTTTAAAAAATGTTAATAGGTAAATACTGGTTTTTAGTATAAACTTTTGAAAGATATTATTTCAATTTGTGTTTGCAGCACATTAATAGATTTACTACAGTTTCCTCAGATATTGTCAAGTTTTTTAATTTGCTTGGTTGTTTAGCACATTTGTACTATGTGCTTCAGCAAGAATTTGACAGTACTGTGCCCTCAGGTTAATTCAACAGTTCCAGTTCCATCTAAATGGGATGGAGCACATAGGGAAAAGAGAATGGCAGTAGGTAAATGGATTAAGTCCCACAGATATTGCCCCTTCTTTTCTCTCTCTGATACCAGGGTAATGAGAGCCGAGATAAAGATCTTTCAGCTGTTTTGCGGCAATGGCAGCCAAAAAAGCACATCAGATTTCATTTCCCAGGGCCCCGATTTGCATCGTCTTGCAAACATTATATCTGGGATGCTGCCTATCTAGAAAGGTAGAACCTTTTATCATAATGTGATCTCAAAGGGTAGACCATTGTAAGTCTGGTTTATGATATCGTAACTATTGAACAGGATGCCAGATATTGCCAAAAAGATTTAACAAGTCACAATTCCTCAGGTTGAATTTTGGTTATCATAACAAGTGTTTCTATTTCTTGAAATAAAGCCAGAAATTAATTCCTCTCATAAAGCTGGAAAATACTTAGTTGTAATCTCAAAAGTGATATTTTCTTGCTCTATCCATACTACAATTTCTCTGTTCCTTATACAGACACCCAAGTATTATTTACCTTTCCACCTATGATATTAAGCTCAGAAAGTAATAGCCTGATGTTATGTCCACAGTGTGTTACATAGGGCCCTTGTATCATGCTTTTTTTCATCAGTTAAACTAGGAGATGACTTTTGAAACAATGCCATCAAACATTGTTGTTGCTGTTGTTGTTGTTTATTGTTCGATTCTGTTGATAGATCCCAGCATCAAAACAACACCCTTGTTTACTTTGCTCTGCTTGCTTCCCTCCCTTGTGAGAATAAAAACCTTTGTAGTTAGGGACTTATTCGTTAGAAAAAATATCTTGTTTTAATATAGAAAACAGTATTATCTGTTGAGGCAGCAACATTTTCTGCACAAACAGCATTTTTGTGCATAAATATTTTTCCTGTGCAGAAAGTGAGGCTTTCTCTGCAAAAATTCCACATATGAGCTTTGTATAGAATCCATCATTTTCTGCAAAGGAAATAGATTTTTCTACAGAAAAACAATATTTTCTCATTGTGGAAAGAAAATTGCTTTCTTTAATAACAAAATTAGAAAAGAACAAAAATAATCAATTTTCCAGAACACACAGGTTTATTTTAATTTTGAATACTGTGTGGGAAAAAGTCAGTCAAAAGGACATTTGGCAACTCTTTAAAATATTTAAGGGGAAGAGAAATTCATGCATCCATAGAATATAGGTACTACTCAGATGATTCAAGGCAATATAACTTTATTACATCAATGTGTCTCCTGTAATTGAAGCAATTAATGAATCCATCTGCTCACATTTTTGAGATTCTTTTGTAATTGTAGAACCAGACCAGGTATTCTCTTTTCAAGAGTTTAGGTATAAACTTTGCACTTTTCTTTTTATAAAACTTTCCAAAAAATTGAACAGCCTTCCCATTATATTTATCTTTAAAGCTTAGAAGACAGTTTGCTATAGTGATGCTCTTAAAAGTGAAAAAAATACAATTTTAGATATTTGGCACTCAGAATTCATCTCCCTCCAACTCTATTTTTATTATTTCTATTATTAAGAGCTGGTAACATGTTATTGTTCTGATGTTAAAAGCTTGGAAAGCTGCCAAAATATTAAATTTGAGGACATTTGATTCAAATAAAAATTGAAAGTACCATAGCAAAATATGAATGATTACCCTTTTCATCTGCAAATCAAGGGAAATGGAAAAAAAAATCATATTTTGAGGTTATAACTTGCAGCCTGACTTGGTTGAATGGATATTAACTATATAGCAAGATGAAATCATATCTATAGGAAGCATTTCCATAAAACAATCTAGCTTATGTTCATTTCCATGATCACAACTTGGAATGTTACCTGCAAGGAAAAATATTCATTTCTGGTAGTGGCCATTTGGCTAGTGAGAAACAAATTGGTACCATTCTAAAATGTCCCAATTAGAGAGTTAGATATATTTAGAGTGAAAAAGTAAACAATCATAAAGTATGATATCTTGTAGAGTTGTGTGTGAAATTTGTTTCTCTCGTTTAATTGGTTCTTTCATTTCTTTCTTTCCCTTTGGGAACATGGAATGGGAAGCCCCTCCCTGGTATGAAAATCAGCTTGACACAGAAGCAAGCAGGAGCCGGTAACTGGTTCCCCCTTTGCTTTCATGACTACATACCACTTCTAGCTCAACTGAGCTCCAGGTCATCAGCTCTTCCTTCTCTGGACCTTCTTGAAATGCACAGCCAAGGACCAAGAAGAACTTCACCACCAATATGGAAAACTTTAGCAGCAGCAACAGCCAGGCTTCTAGTTCACATCCATGGAAGGTCGAGGGGGGGGGGGGACCAAGGCTAAATGCACACAGCCAAGGACCAAGGGGTTCTCCCCTTCCTCCCTCGGCCTCTCCCTTGGTGAGATGGATCTGGTGCAGCAGGAGCCTCAAAACCAAGTTGTGTCCTGCCTCTCCTCTAGAGTAGAACAGCATTAAGAAGCATTAAACCCAGTCTCCTCCTCTACAAAGAAAAAGGATCCTGAAAGAGTGGTAACTCTGATGCTTTTTAAAAAAATCTAGGTCTTAATGAAGGATATGGAAGGGAGGCCTGTGGGAAGTCCTCCCACCCAATAATGAGTGTTTTCTTAACCCCATTGCTACCAAAGGGCCAAAAAGAACCCTCCTTTTTTGTATGCTTAACAAAAACTCCATTCAGTAGTGCACCCATTTTGGGAGGTGCTGGAAAATGGATATGGGGGCATCCAAAACAAGCAAGCAGAAACAGATAGCAATTTACCCTGAATGCACAAGCCCAATATCTTGTAATATCATTACTGATCACAGGACATTTTGTATAGTAACAGTTCTGGCATACATTCTACAGTGAAAATCTCAGCAACACTTTCCAATCCTGGTAGTTTGTCACTTCTAAATTTTATATATTTGGGATTTTAAAGTGGGGATAAATTTTAATATCTTTAATGTTTAAATGTTTTATGAGCAATTATTTATGTTTATTGTTAGCTGCCTTGAGTCCCTATATCAGAAAAAGTGGGATAAAGTAAAATAAACACATTAAATATATTGTTACAGAAGATCTTTGTCTAGCTGCTTACCTGCCTCTTTGTCTACAGCTGAGTTGTAGCGCAATACTTTAATTATGAACATTATATTCAGACTTTAGCTATGCTTTTCAAGTTATACTTGAACTCTGACACTGCGAAGCCACAGACAATTCCTTACATGATATATTTTTCAGATCCATAGAATTGGATTATGATTTGCCATTTCTCCCAGTCTATCACCAGAGCACTGGACACTCTCCTTCCCTTTCACTATATACCTGCAGGCATCCAATGAAGATAAAAGGTGGAAGAGGCAGTTGAGAACATGGTTAAACCATAAGATACATTCATTGTTACAATCATATAGGTCTTTAAACAAACAAAAAGGTCTGGAAACCATGACATTTTTATTAGTAGCAGCATAAAGAGCTGGGTAAGTTTAGTCTGCAGAAGAGATGGTTGTGGGGAGACATGATAGCCATGTTTATATATTTGAAAGGATTTCATAAGAGGGAGCAGGTTTCTGCTACCCTAGAGACTAATACTCAAAGCAATGGGTTCAATTTACAGGAAAGGAGATTCCACTAAACATTAGGAAGAACTTTCCAATTGTAAGAACTGTTCAACAGTGCAACACTCTGCCTCAGAGTGTGGTGGAGGCTCCTTCTTTGAAGACTTTCAAACAGAGGCTGGATGGCCTTCTATTGTGGATGCTTTAATTGTATTTTTCCTGTGTGGCAGGGCACTGGATAAGATAACCCATGTGTTCTCTTCCATCCCTATGATTTTATGATAATAAGGCTATCAACAGCTACAAAAAGCAGCTGGAAATGGTTGCCATCTTGATGAGCTGTTTGTGACCTTCCAGTAAACTTTTGGTTGATCAATGTGAGAAACTGGATTCTGGACAAAGTAGGCTTTTCCAGAGCTCAGAAAGGATCAGCAGAAATATGTTGAAGCCATTCAAATAGAAAAATGGGAAGATAACATTTTGTATCACAGATCATATATGCTACAATAGTTGATCTAGGAATGGTTTCACCAAGGAATTTGATTGATTTGTCTAAAAAGTACATTACCAAGCTCCATGTTTGATCTGATTCTTAAAGCTCATCATATGTTTTTATGACAAGAGCAGGCTGACATAATCATAACAATTTCCTAATGCATTCTTAGACACATGCTTTAAAGTGCTGATGATATCCTCAGTCCTAATCCATATTTACATTCTTTGATGCCAGATTTTCACAGCCTGTTCTACCTCAGATTTAAATCACATTTTAACCTACAAATAAGTTCCTGTTTGTATGCTTTGAAAATATTAACAGATAATTGGCACAGACTTTAAAACCATCAGGCCACTGTCAAAGCTGACAGCAATTAGGAAAAAAACCCCACTGTATTTCTAAGAAGATGGGGAAGAACTGAAAGTGAAGAAAGCACAGTGAAACTGCTCACTTCACTAGTAAAATCTTTATTGGAACACTGAACAAAATTAGTATACCACATAAAACTCTTGGAGAAATCAGACAGCAATCATAAAGAATAATGAACAATGAAACCACAGGTCTAAGAAAGAAAACAACAATATAACATTTATTCCGGGCACAATTAAGGTGCATAATGATTAATACACAGTTCTGAAGGGCAGGGAGAAGGTGGATGCCTCAAAATTAAACAGGGTAATGGGCTGAAAAATAAAGGGGCATGAACTGAAGCTAAGAAAAGACTGGACAGCAAGGGAGTTTAGACTAAATCTCTTTGCATGGAGGGTAATTAATGTGTGGTACTACAAGCAATTAGGAGGTAAAAATAAAGACAAAATGCTAAATAGGCAGGTAGAATGACAGTTGGGCAGATGAGTTCCACAGCCTAATTTCTTCCCCAAACTCTGGTACATTACCTCTGCTGACAAAAGGTCAAAGACAACACATAATTCAAATTAGTGGAAGAACAGCATGTTCCCAGATGACTGCAGTTCAAGATTTACAAGGCAAATCCAAAAACAATGACGTGATTTACAAGGATGCATAAAATGGTAATGGTTTTGAATATCAGCAGTGCAAACTTCCCAGAAAACTTTATTATCACCTTACATATGCAACAAAAATAAATGTACCATATAAACTAGAGTATAAGCTGAGTTTTTCAGCCCTTTTTTAGGCTGAAAAAGCCCCCCTCGGCTTATCCTCGTCAAAGTTATTTATTATTTTACTCTTGTTGTTGTTGTTACATTTATGACTTTATTATTATTATTACATTTATCATTTTACTCTATTTACTATTTTTATTATTACAGTTACATTATTTTACTCTATTATTATTATTATTACATTTATTATTTTACTTTATTGTTAAATTTATTATTTTACTCAATTATTATTATTACATTTATTATCTTACTCTCTTTATTATCATTGGAAGGATACATAAACATATTTACATTGAAGATTAGAGTAATGGTTTAATCAGAGTTGGACAGTCTTATCTTAAATTACAGTTTTATGTAAACATTCAAAAACATTTAACCTACTGATGCCTCAATTTAAGTAATTTTATTGGTATCTATTTTTATTTTGAAATTTACCAGTACCTGCTGCATTTCCCACCCTCGGCTTATATTCAAATATGTTTTCCCAGTTTTTTGTGGAAAAATTAGGTGCCTTGGCTTATATTTGGATCGGCTTATACTTGAGTATATGCGGTACTCAGAATTCCGCAAACTATGCCTTTGAAAATGGAATTAATGATGAAGTTACATAGTAGTTAGTTTTGACTACTAGATTGTCTATAGGTAGTTCTACCAGTTCTCCTGTTTCTGTATATCATGTATATGCCAATCTTATGTATAAATTGAAGAAAGGTTTTGGGCCAAAATTATGAATTTTCCATGGATAAGTCAAGGGTAAAATGAAAGAACACGTTAAAAGAATGTAAAGAATGAAGCAAAGGAAAATTATGCTTACAAAAATTTTAATAGGCTTATCTGTTTGTGTTCACCATAAACATTTCATGGAGATGAAGGGAATTTTATTTATTTATTTATTTCATTTGTATATTGAATTATAGTAAATAATGGCTGTGTGTTGTGTGAGAAGGCTAAGGGAGTGTAGATGCATTCCTTTGAGATGAAACAACACAAATATCACCTCAGGAGGCCAGTTTCCCCTGGCCACTGCCATTTTCCTGCCCAGGCATTCAGAAAGATCAGAAGTAGTGATGCAGAGGAGAGAATGGAGGGGGTTAGTAATTCTTTCAGATTTCCCAAAGATTTTGGTTCTTTCACTTTCATCACTCTACTTGGGAAATGAGATTGTCCCTTAAAAAAAGAGTTAAGGTTCCTTGCTTACATTGAATCATGGATAAAGTCAACTCAAGTTTTTGGATTTGATTTTTTCACAACTTCCAAACTTATATGTGAGTATATACTGAAACTATGTTGTGCACTTTCCCAGTGCTCTTATGAATACACTTAAACTGATTCCTCAAAACCAGAGAGGACTAGCAGATTCTGCCATGTACCTACATTAAGGTAATGTAGGCATCCAGATATGGCAATTTAAAGACAAATGGCAACCTTTTTAGCTTTGCTTTGCTTCCTTGCACTGAAAATGAAACTGGCTTTGGGAGGTTTCTGAGGTTTACAAAATTCAAATGAAAAAGCATTGGGTAAATTTCATTTTTTAAGTTTTTGGTGCAGGCCACACCCACATGTTGGATATTGTGTCGTATATACAAATTTAACAAATTTGATCCGACTTATGAGGTCTAATGATAATTTTGCACAATCCTACTATTCAGCTATCCCACTATTCAGTTATCTTGAACTTGGTACCACTGGGAAGATTGAAGGAAAGTGATGGATTGAGGTTCAGTCATGCAAATCATGAAATGCTGCACCTGAACCCTGGTCAGCACTTCTCAGTATAGTTGTTAGTTTGTGCTCAGCGCTGTCGAGAAGGCCTTGGGTATCTGCCACTACACAGCTCTAATCTATATCCTTCTTTTTCTGCATCTTTTGGTTCTCTTATTAAGTTTATATGCCTCTTGTATCCCATTAGCTTTAGAGGTGGCAACTAGTGCTACCCTCCACAATCTATTTCTTGCTGCTGCTAGATATGCTATGTAATGTCATGAACATAAACATGAGAAAGTCCAATTACTTGTGTTAGTTGTATACAGTAAAGCTGAAGAAATGTGAACATTAATAAAGTATTCTTGGCAAAAATCTATAGGATCTGATTTTCTTTCTTCAATTTCATCTTGATCTGTGTTATGCAAGGCAAGTTGGAAGATGTCCAAAATCATCTAAATTATACAGCTCATGTGCATTAGTTGCCCCTGCTTAGATAATGTGTTATCAGATTTTAATTCACCCATGTTAAGGTTGGAAAATGTCCAATATCAATGATATAATCTGACTAAGTTATCCAACATACTTTGCTAGCGATTGCCTTCATTTTTGTTAGTGAAATACACATTTAACAAGCTAGCCAAATACTCTATTCAAAATGATAAATAAAATTTTATTAGCTATGAAAACAGAAAACAATGCTGAATTTATTTAAGACAAGCAAAAAACCAAAAGCAACTGTCTATTAACTCAAGAGTTATAAACATTCCACTCTATAGTTAAGATTTCTTCTGGAGAATGAATTTCCTATTGAAATCCAATACTTTAGGGAATGTACAATAAAGTGCAATTCCATCCTATGGTAGTTTGGGGCATTTAGAAATAATTATTCTATATCTTTTTTATTAGAGGCCTTGATAGGATACATATCCAGTCAACTCATATTAAGATGACAAGATTCTGGTCATAATACCTATAGCTTATTTGGTGCTTCCCTGATGAATGCAAACACAATTGCATACAACATTTTGCACATTCTTTGTTTTGGAATGGGGTGAAAAGGATGTTTTGGAGGTGAGGCTGTTGGAACAATTCTCAGAAAAGTAAAAGCCCAAATCACCCAGTGGGTTTCATGGCTGAAGGGAAATTCAAACCCTGGTATCTAGAGCTGTAATCCAATACTCAAATCACAACATCACACTGGCTAGTTACTTTCAAGAATGAGAATGTATCCTTATGATTTTCAGCCCTGCTTTTTATCACTGCCCATTTCTTTAGGAATAAATGTTCCATTCAAATTAAAGGTCAACATCACAGGGAGTTAGTAGAAGTGCACAGCTAACTACAACAGTGAGTGTAACGTGAATCATCAATAGAAGAATGGATGACCTTTCTCCAACAATATAGCAGGAAGAGAAATGTCGATAAAAAGTGCAGACTTTTCCTTCTCCCTCCTTTGTTTGTTTGTTTTTTTTTGGGGGGGGGGTTGCATCTCTCATTACACCCAGTTATTTCCTGTTTATATTCTCCAAGAGAGTCTCACTTCAAATGACCAGTTTAGTGGTAAGGAGGAGCTGCCAATGCTGGAGTGAAATAAAAGCTCACAAATCTAGTCTCTCATTCCTGCTGCCTGAGTGAAACAATCAAATATGCATGAGCCTCCCTGATCTTTTCAAAATGGCAAAATGCTTAGCACCAGCAGATCAGACAAGCTATTTTATCTTTTGCATTGTAGTAGACACTTTAAAATTCAAAGAATGCTGGCAAAGCAACTGAACCATCGTCTGTCCCAAGCTCAAAGGACACTGCACTGAAAATGCAAACATTGTTGTGTATAAATCACATTTTATCAGATAGTTCAAAGATGACAATGGCTGTCTATCTAGCGCTACATACATAGCCCTGTGCAGACAGCTGTCTTCTCAGTTGGAAGGCTAATGGGAAAGAAGAATTATGGGTGTGCTTGTGAGTACTGCTCTCAAATCTCCCTGAATGTTGAAGCTGTGTTCTAGATCCTCATATGCAGAGTATTAAGGTCTCTATAGGGTTATGCAAGGGCATTCAACTCAGCAACAGAGCTTCTGTGAGTAGGAATCTACCTTAAGAAACTCACAGTTCAGAGGAACTTTGAGTACTTGGATTCAACCAAACCTCAATGAGGAAGGCCTTGCTATTGTATATATACAGGATATATATAATGCTGCTGATGGAGATGAAAACTGCTAAAAAGAGCTTTAAATGTTTAGATAGATAAGATAGATAGATAAATAAATAAATAGATGATTATATAGTTCAGCAAAGCAACTTGAATTTTGGACACACTCTGCAAGTGTCATCAAAGGAAATATCACGATGAGCCTGCACTCCCAAATGTACACCTTAACCACTATTTCTATATACAATATATCATTGTCTTCCTTGTTTGTCTTAATAACTGCTATGATACACAATGACTATCCAATAGGCTATATCACTTGATGGACACATTGTGTGCTTTGGTAGAATAGGCCAATTTTTCCTTAGTTTGGCTGTATCTCTATTATCAGTTTGATAGAACCAATTCAGTCCCAAAAACTTGTCTTCTGTCATGAAAGAAGACTGAGTCAATAAAAATTACATACTTGATATGGAAATCTAGTGATCAGTGGCAGCTCATAGATTTCATGGCAGTGGAGTATTGAAGTGCCTATTTATCCCTCAAATAGGTTCAGCCTGTTAAAGAATTCTGTTAAAGTTGAGACAAAAATATACCATGTATTTTAGGTAAAGGTAAAGGCTTTCCCCTGACATGAAATCCAGTCATGTCCGGCACTGGGGTGTGGGGCTCATCTCTATTTCTAAGCCGAAGAACCGGCGTTGTCCGTAGACACCTCCTAGGTCATGTGGCTGGCATGACTGCGTGGCGAGTCATTACCTTCCCACCGGAGAGGTATCTACTTACATTTGCATGTTTTTGAACTGCTAGGTTGGCAGAAGCTGGGCCTAACAGAGGGAGCTCACCCCGCTTCCCGGAATCGAACTTGCAACTTTTCAATCAACAAGCTCAGCAGCTCAGCACTTTAACCCACTGTGCCACTGAAGACACAGTGTATTTTACCATCCCACTAATATGGGAGCCACTATCTGTCACCAATAGTGACATGTAATGCTTTCTCTCCAAACCTTGCCTTATATATTGGGTTGTTGCGAGTTTTCTGGGCTGTATGGCCATGTTCCAGAAGGATTCTCTCCTGATATTTCTGTTCTGCCTCCAGAAACAGAATTTATAATCTGTTCCCTGTGCCTTTAAGGATAAGAGAGGAGGGAAGAGGAGCTCAAGCCTCAGCTCCTGCCTGCTTTAAAATGGCAGTTTCGACAGTTAGGAAATCAGTTAGAAAACTAGGAACAACAGGAACAGGGAGTTAGAAAGAGTACAGGATTTCACGTCATGTCGGAGATATATTAGAAGTAATATAATATATATAATATAATATAATAGTAGTCAAGTCATGTCGGAGATATATTAATAGCACAGAGATAATAATTAGATATTTATAGAGTTACTAGCCATCCCCTGACATGCGTTGTTGTGTCCCTGTGTATATGTTTTTTTGTGTATATATTTTTGTGTATATATGTGGTTTTATGCATGTGTTGTAATGTTTTTTTTTTTTTTGGCATTTAAGTCTCTTCTGCTGTGTTTTCCAGTGTTTTTATTATGGTCGCTTGTTGGTCTGATAGGCGTATTGTGTCCAAATTTGGTGTCGATTCGCCCGGTGGTTTTTGAGTTATGTTAATCCCACAAATGAGTATTACATTTTTATTTATATAGACTAGCTGACCAGCCACACGTTGCTGTGGCCCTCAGAAAACAGAGGATTTGCAGACATGAAACAATCTGGGCTAAGGAACTCCTCTCACCAAAGGTTTCCCACTGGCTAGTACAACAACAATTTTTATTGATTAGCCAGTTGGCCTTATCAAAAACAGACAGTGCAAACACAACATACAACATACAACATACGTCTGGTCCTATTAAAATAGAATACCAACATATAGGAATTTATCAACTTAAAACCAATGTAGCTTAGCCATAGATATATGCATCAACTATCCTCGTCTCCCCAACACTGCACCCCAATCTGATCTATGAACTCTGATCTCCTTTTAGCAGCTTTAAACAAATAAAGGGCACCTTGTTTTGTCAGAATGGAGTTAAAACCAGCCAACAAAAATGAGGTTTTAGCCACTGTATCCCAGCTTATTTTATTGCAAATGAAAGGCCATAAATATTTTTTTCCTTCCTTTTTCATATAGATTGCAGTTATGTAAAATGTGGTTCAGATTTTCAACTTCAGGGGCTCCACAGATACAGAGTCTTTCTTCATATGGGATATGATTGAATCTGCCATGTCTCTCCATGGATTCAATTTGTTCAAATCTTGCCCTGGTAAAAGCGGCTCTTAGGTGTTGGCATGTCAGCTTTTAGATATGGCGCCCGCTGGAAATTATGTTTAAAGAGCCCTAACCACTTCAGGGATCCTGTGTTTGACAGAGTGGCTATATCTTTCTGGGCTTCAATATCTAGGACCCTTTGAGTTACAGTCCTTTTTTCAGCATCCCTATTCTGGCCTAAGGAGGCAATTTGTAATCTGCAGGTGCGGAGGAACCTTGTTAATTGTTCTGACCAGGAAGCTTGGTTTTGGCCATTAGATTGTACTAAAAAACACAATTTTGGAAGTCTATTATCTTCGAGATTTTTTATTTTAGACCAGTAATTAAAGGCCCTGATTTTGGCTAGTAGAAGCCAGGCTTTTAAGGTGCAAGGCTATTCAAAGGTAATCCAGGTGGGCAATTGCACATTCACAGTTGGCTCAAGTAGAAATCATTTCCTTTTCCCACCTTTCACATATCTATAAATAGAAGTCTCTCACAGAATGGTAAAACATCAGTGCAACACATGAGGAACATCCTTGGAGATGGCGTATTGTCTCACTCCAGAAATGACTTGTTGTATTTCTAGGTTTGGAGAGAAGAGGTCCCCATAAATGGACAATATTTTTTTTTAATTTTTATAAAATGTCTTTAGCAGTGTTTCTAAACTTTTTTTTAACACCACAACCCCTTAATGCAGTTTATCATGTTGTGGTGACCCCCAACCATAATGCTATTTTCGTTGCAACTTCATAACTGTAATTTTGCTACTGTTCTGCATCATCATGTAAATATCTGATATGCAGGATGTTGAAAGCCTTCAACAATACATTGTATTTCTGTTGTTATAAATTTAAAATAATTAAAGCATACTGATTAATCACAAAAACAATTCCTTTGGGGAGTATGGACAATGGATGATGGGATTTGGAGTACCTTCCACTGATTCAGCTCAGACTTCAACAGACCACTAAGACCCCCATGAATGACAGATCTGAACCAAACTTGGCATCTCCTTGACCAGCAGAAAATACTGGAGGGGGTTGAGAGGAAATTACTGTAATAGGATCCTAGTGTTGCAAGAGGCCTCCAAGGGCCATCCAGTCCAATCTCATTCTGCCATAAGGGAAAAACATAATCAAAGCACTCCTAACAGATAGCCATAGATACTTCCTCACTTCCTCACTTCTTTTCTTCCTTTCTCTCTCCCCTCCCTCCCTCCCTACCTCCCTTCCTCTTTCTTTCCTTCTACCTTTCCTTCCATTTATATCCTTCTCTTCTCTTCACCAATCCTTTTCTTCTTTTCTTCTCTCCTTTCCCTTTCTTTCCCTTCCCTCCTCCCTTCCAAGGCAGTTTGTAATGGGTTTTAAAGGTGGGGGGAGGGTGGAAGGGGGCATGTGGAACCTAAGTGGGGGAGTTGCTGGTCTTCCCATGGGTTGCATCTTCCCTTGACCCAATGGGTCCTGAGGGGAGGGGAGGAGTGTGTGCAGCCACTCGTACAGCCAGACTTGCCTTGCAATCCTCCGGTTTTGGGGGGAGGGTTGCCTGGGGGCCACTTGGGCCTCAAGGAGCCTCTACAGTGGCTCCAGCTGCTGCCAGGGCTTGCCTCACCAAGCTTCCACACCCTCTGTCTCTTCTTCCTTCCCTCTTTCCTTTCCTCAATCCCTCCCTTCCCCAAAAGAAAGAGGACTCTGCCTTCCTGCATGGCTAGACTTCTCTTCTGTCACAACAGTTAGTGCATCAGTCTTCTTGCGCATTGGGGAGGGGGCCTTTTGCATATGCTCTGTAAGGTTTTTTTTTTGCGAGGAGGGGATTTTAAAGTTATTTCCCCTTCATTTTAAAGATTTTTTTTTGTTTGAAAGACATAGATTGGATTAGTATGTGTTTTGTTGCCAAATTTGGCTCCAATTCATCCAGGGGTTTTTGAGTTCTGTTAATCCTACAAACGAACATTACATTTTTATTTATATAGATTTAGATAAAGATTAGGTATTGGTAGTGACATAGTGGCATAGAGTTAGATATAGTATAGATGACACATCAAATATCTATTTAGTAAAGTAGTCACATTCTGGATTAAGTACAAAGCTGCAGAAGATCATAGGATTTCCTTTCATACAGTGGCAACCAAAGGAAAGGAAATTCAGTTTGTTTAAATAAACCTTATTTTACTTTACACACAGCCTCTGATCTATCCCTTGTGTAAAATTCCTTCCAATCCAACCCAAATAACAGAGAGTCAGAACAATTTCGCCTGCATCTATGGCAGGCTTCCTCAGAGGTTGGCGAGGTCCATTGAAAACTAAGAAAACGGGGTTTATATGTCTTGTCTTATACATTTTCTCATTTCTTGGTTACAAATCAGGTCATTACAGCTCCATTCATTTCATATTAAGTTTCAGTCAATTAAAACATGAGAATGAGAGTGTTAATATCTTTCCAACAGTGAATACAAAACATAGATCTTTTCTTCCTGTGTTCTCTTCATCCGATATTGGTAGTTCTCTGTATTATTAGCATAATTATTCTAAATCACTTTCCCTACATTTCAACTGTATTTTGTTAGAGGTATACTTCCACTTTTCTATGGAAAAATACTCACAGATAAGTTATCTGCTTGTCACTTATTTGGGGAAAATGTTTATAAAACCAGAGGGAGGACTGGGGATTGGTAGTGTCACACTTTCATCAATTTTGATGTCATTTTTGTTTTCAAGAACAGCTGTTCCAAGAAACATCAGTCAATTCCACATTAAATGTGTTTTGCTTTTTGAGTTCAGCCAACACAGGAGGGAATTATTCATGCCACTCTAACAAGATATTTGCCAATGAAAATATACACTTCATAGGCTTGGTGTATGTGCCAGTAACTTATAGGCAAACGAAAGTAGTAGGATGCAAGGCAAAGGCAAAGCTTTTGTTCTAGAAACTCTGCAGGGGAAAATGTTTTTCTCTAAAACAGAATGGATTCATCCCTTTGAGTTCTTTCAGCTTTCATGTCTTTCTGAGTAAACACAAGATGGAAAACTTTTGGCTGCACTTTTGAGAAAAGAATGTTAAGTATTTTAAGTGTCAGGAAGCCAGCTTATCCACTCTTAGGCTATTCTTAGTATTTCCTTAATTTTGCTCTAGGTTTACAAAGAAAGATTTCTTGGCAAAGATGTTGATGAAACCATACTGTGAGTCGCTGTGCTGCTTTATTCATTGGGGTAGGGGGGTGGTGTCACATGTGAAATTTCTTTTGTTAATATGCTAATCATAACTCCCAAAGTATCTTCATAAAGGTGATGATATATTTAATTCTGTCTTTGGCGAAACATAACCAAGAAAATTATCTAATTTTATTATTTGCCCTGGCCTGCAGGTATGGCTTTTAGCTCCCTATTCTTAAGCCCATAAGGATAGATGAAATAACATTCCTATGGTGGGCCCAATTTTATTGATCTCTTGAACTGACTTAAAAATTATTTTCTTCCCCACAAAACCTTGAAATTCTGCCCATCCTATTGTTGGGTTCTAAGACAGTGATGATGGGTAATGGTTGGCAGAAGCTGGGGCTAACCGTGGGAGCTCATGCCACTTCCCGGATTCGAACCTGTGACCTTTCGATCAGCCAGTTCAGCTGCTCAGCGGTTTAACCCACTGCATCACTGGAGTTCCAGATGATTGATTGACTGATAGACAGACAGACAGACAGACAGACAGATGAAATGACCAAAGTTCTGGTCATCATAGTGGTGATTGGAAGCATTGTGAATTTGCATTGTGAATTTGCTCTATTTTAGTCAGGACTTTAAAAGTGTTATCCAAAGATGCTGAGCCAGGTTTGAGAATACAGTTCAGCACCTTGTTGAAATGAAAGTCAGAGCAGGATCTAGCTGAATTCCATATATTATGGTTCTTTGTCCATGATGGGAGTTTTCATCAAAACTAAGTGGTGTGCACCAAGCTGGTGATTAAAATTTCTTTTCTGTGAAGAAGTTCAAATCGTCAATGCCCCAACACTATCCAGTCTTAATCCTTGGAGAATGCTAGCAAAAGTTTCCAACTTTTTGGAATCTAGTATTAATATCAGGGTCAAGTTAGTTCAAATGTATCGGGCTAAATTCCCTATTACAATCAAGCTTCCAGGATTTACAGTTTGTTATATCATGGTTTCTGGCTGACCTGTGCTTCTGAAATGCAAGTACTCTGATGCAATTACATTGTGTGGCATTTGGAAATGCAATTAAAGGACTCAAGCTGACCTGTGCTCTGAATTTTTTTCTTTCTTCTTTTCTCTTTTTGCTGCCCAGGAGTCTTTCCTTTGGAGACTTTCTGCCTCCTGAAAGCATCATAACTCAAAATAACAAAAAATATATAGATAAAATAAGTGGTGTTGATTTGATAAAAAACATCATTGTTTGTGTGTTGTATATGTTTGTCATTTTGAAACATCTGATCTGTGAATGGTTTGCCTTTTATTTTGATCTGTGTTTAAACATATAAATATTTAACATTAGCTGTACAAATGCCATCGTTTCTCTATGTAACATCTTTTCACAGTAACAAGCATGTAGAAGCAATGATGTATTGGATTGTCATCTCTTCTTTCATCTCTTCTGAAAGGAAACTTAAAGTCAATCTCATGGACTAGGAAAAATGACTTTCATATAAGTACCAGTTCACATCTAACTTGACCACAGTTTAAAGAATGCAAAAATATTGTTATTCCTCATAAGCCATATAAAATCTATTAAATTTTTGCATACAAATCGATTTTAGAAACATGCAATTGGGGGGGGGGGGGATTTAGAATCAAAACATTCACCAATTATTTTCATTATGATTATGTTACATTCAGATGCCTCCCAAAATCAGTTTAATTTTCAGCTCAAGCATAGTACAAATCTGTGCTACGTTGAAGTTGTGTGGTTAATTGTGTGACATATAGACAGGCAGACATTCAAGGAAATTGCTGATGTGGCTTTTTGGGGGATAAATGTTTTTGTCTAAACTTTTAAAAATCTGTATCTATGCGAATCTTTCTGAAACTTGCCGGGGGGGGGGGGTTGATGCCCTGGTTATCTTGTGCATTATAGATAAAATTCAAATTGATACCTCTTGTAGGCTTTTTTTGTCTGTCGTTTTTTTTTTTTTGTAGGAATGGGGGTGCAGGGATGATGGGAAGCCCAGCTGATACACAGCCATGCCTGCTTCAGCACAGCTGGACTATTTGGCCAATCCCCCATCACATAGGTGTCTTTATAGTAATCTAGTGTGACCCCCATGTGGCTTGGAATGGGTATTTTTATGCCAGCATCTGTCACATTTTTTGCCTGTGTAGAAGAGCTTTGTATGTTAATCAAACCAAATTCAAGTATCATCTCAATGTTTTTCATTATTCACAACAGCTGACTAGATAAGGAAGAATAGGTAGTTGCTTCAAAATCTTAAAAGTAACAAGTGTAATGTAGAAGGCCATCTATAGATGACCTATATCCATATCACACAGACAAAATGCCTTCTGATATCCACATCACCTGAGACTTGTGATATCAAGAAAGTTTAAAGGCAGCTTTGCTTTTTAATGTATGTGGCAGATAAAGCTTTTAATGGCAAAGGTTAGAGGTGTTTTTATTTTCTTATATTTATATAAATAAGCATCAAACCTTTTTAAACTTAAATTTTAAAAACACAAATTTAGTTTGTTTTAACCTTAATACTAACTGTTTTTTTTTAAAAAAAAATTATACTGTGCATTTAAAATATTGTATACCAGTGTTGAGAGAAAGTTAAGATTCAAATCAAGTAAATAAATAAAATCAACTCTTTTGTGAGAAGTGGGGGCAAAATGATTCCCTGCATAACACAGAGAGTAGGCTTATATTTCATTTTGTAACTATTCATACATTGTTGATATGCTTTATTGCTGCTGATTTATTTTTGAGTAATTCAGTATTTTTTCATGGAACCGCTGATAACATGTTATATTTATAGTACTCATTTTGTAACAGAGTTGAGTTGAAAAGTAGGTATTCTGCCAGGTGTTGTTTTACTATTACCTTACCCTGATTTCTTGTGAAATGTCTTGAGATATAAAGGCAATTTGAAAAAGCAATATACAATAATACCTGTATAAGGTTCCCTTTTCTCATCTGTAATCCTAGTTTCCACTTTCTCCCAATCATACTAAAATGATTTCCTTTGTTCTCTCCTAAAGCAAAGCAGAGTTGTGATACCAGCTTACTACACAAACCTATATTTCAATTTATTTTTCACACTTCCTTTCTCCTCCCATCCCACCTTCATTTTTTCAATGGCTTGCTTCCTTTGCTCTTACATATTTCGCAGGGACATTCCTCTATCTAGGTTTAATGAACTCGCTGGTTATACATGCTAAACATCTTTTTTCAACTTTGATTGGTGGATTGATGGGCTAGCAGGTACCAGTGCACAATAGTATTTCTATCACATATTCTGCTATAAGACTAGGGACATCCTCCTCCCGATACCATTTTGCCATCATCCATGGCGAAACAACAGAGATAATGGGTGACTCTCTCACTCCATGAATTGCTTCATTGAAGCAATGCTTCCCCCATCACACAGGGGAAGCATCGCCAAAGTGGTGTGGATCTGTGTGGGCTCCATTGGACCAGCACAACATGGGCAGGCTTTTGTGTTTAGAGGGAAACTTCCTAGGATACTTCTGCTCCAGTTGTGAGTAGGGCCTCCACTGGCAGCCCAGTGACACTGTGAGATGAGCAGTGTGCCCATCAATCGCTGGACTGATGGAAAAGTGTCCTATGATGCTAGAAAAGCCCTGAGTGATGAAGTGGTTAGGTTACACTGGTAAGCATTTGCCCTAGTGAACCAGTTGAACTAAATTCCAGCCTAAATTCATATTTCAGAAGACCTTTTTCTTTAATTGCAGAGTAGTTCTAAAAGGCATAGGTATGAATTAGCCCAATAACAGGCTAAAAATACTTTAAAATTAAATATCTAGTCTTCTCTTCTTGCCTGCTGTTCTGGATGTAGCATTTCAAGCTTCAGAAAGCGTAAAAGCTACCAACCTAGGTTAATTATGTCTGCGATGGAAGTGTGTTCTGTGAGTCAATCAATTTGAAAAGATGTTTCTGGTTGGTTTTCAACAAACCCTCTCAAGTGTTTGGTGTTAGAGCAACACTTCCCTCGATTGAAAAATCTTAATAGCTCCTCTGAAGCCATTAAAACCTATTGTTTCAGTGATTTGCAAACAGAAGGTTTCTAAATAGGCCTTGACCAGACAGACAAATCGATCAGGAAGTGTTTTTTTCCTAGTCAGGCTTTGAATCCCTGTCCCCAGGTGGGCCCTGACACAGCATACCAAGTGCTTTGCTGGAGACGCTGTGGCGATGCATCATGATTTGTTGACTCCCCAAATAGCATTTAGCTCACTTAGATTCTTGGTGCAAGGTCACGTTTACAGTACAAGGAGAGAATAAACTTGCCATTTGGTTAGTGTTGCAATAAGATTGTCTAGAATATCCTTGCCATGAAAGAGACATAGCTGAAGAAGTCATCTAATGACTTTTAATCTAATTCATATTATACACAAAACTGTGTCACTACAGCAAAAGAAGACATTGTTTTGGTACACTGAAGACTAACTTTAATTTTTTAAAATATATTATTTGCTATCTTTGTTTGGATTCTGAGCAGGGGAGTAAATCTTAAATATGCTGCTACATTTATTTTTCTTTTGTCTGTCCTTCCTTTCTAGGCAGCAAGAGACAAACATTGTTACTTCTTTGAAAGCTAAAGTTTAGAGGTTGCTAGGAGGAGCTAGAGACTAGAGAAAAAGTGTGCATCTACACTGTTAATCCAGTTTGACACCACTTCAACTGCCATGGCATAACATTTGTAATTTGGTGAGGTACTAGCACACTTTAACAGACGTGGATAAAGACCTGGAAAAATTACAGTTTCTATGATTCCATGGCATTGAACCATGGCAGTTAAGAGATGTCAAAGCAAATTGATACTACAGTATAAATATAGCCATAGTGTATAAAATCTTCTGCTACCAATTTTGTTTCTTCAGTTTGTCACCAAGTTGCTACAAGATCAATTTACTACAATATCTTTCCATTTTCATCCTAGAATTTATATTGTCTAAAAGTACAATTTTAGACCAATAATGGATTATTCACCAGCTACAAGAATGATACTGGGAGGAGCCTTTGTCTGGAAAATTTGATTTTTTTAATAATATAATTAATATTCTTCAAACATGGAACCTCATTCTTTCACAACCAGGTACTGACTACAGGATTTAACTGGAGATGTCTTCCCCATTTTCTGATGTTAGGACTTCATGACATGCAAGCACCCCCCTAGTTTCCACACACTTCTAAGGCAGTTAATACACAAAGTAGCATGAATCCCTTCATTCAATGCAAAGAGACTTCTAACTGTTGTTTGGGCTAGTTTATCTGTGTAGTGTTTCAGAAGTATGTGGAAACTGGGGGGGGGGGGGGTGTTGAGCCTGAGAGAAATCATCTTCTGAGCTCCCAGTATGCATGGAAAAGTGAGAAAGCGGTGATTAACTCATGGAGTACCATGAAGAGGAGCCTGTCCTGCTGACAGGCCATCCAGGGAAATGGGTGGCTGGAGGGGAGGAAGTGGGAGCCCTCCCACTCCTTCAGGCTCCAAGAGCCTGATGAATCAAGATGACTGTGAGAATTGACCCCTGAGAGTGCAGAAGCTGTCCTGGGAATTAATCCTTACAGGGGCCACACGTGACAAGATCTGGACTTTAACTTAAGATCAGGTATCTTAAGTTATCAAATTAATGCAGGTATCAAATTAATGCAGAGAAAACTGGGGAAACCCTAGTTAAACTTTACCCATAGTCTAACTTCGAATGATATTCTACTCTTTCACCTAAAGCAAAAGCAAAAGATTTTTTTAAAAAAAAATTATATGCCATTTTGCAAAGGGAGAAGTGAACACTAAAAGCCAGTGAGATTAGAATTCTTCTAATCACTAAACTTTAGCATTTTGTGTAAATTGATCCATTGTCTTACTCAAGTGAAATGTTTCAGTCCCATTTGTAAAAATTATGGAAGTGTGGCTTTATTATAGTTTAAATGTATGCAACATTGTTTATAAAACTGCAGATAAACATTTATGCCACCAGAATAAGGAGGAGCAATCTTTTCTCTGTTGAGGGTCACATTCCTTTAGGGTAACATATTGTAGGGACACATAAGAGTACATATAGCTGAAGCCAATGATGGCAAAACCAGAGCTAGCAATTGGCAGAATCACTCATTTCTCCTTCTTTTAGCTTCTTTATTTATCTCTGACTACTTCTCTCTTTCACTGTCTCTCCCTGCCCAGTAGATTGCAAGTAGATCACATTGCTATGGTGCCTATTAATTTTGGCAGTGTCTTCCATTATTTCCTCATGGCCCATAAAATTATGTTGAGATTTTCCTGGAGCAAGCATCACGATGGACTGAAATGAATCAGATGCAGACTTTCTCCTGCAGATGAAGAGACAGGAGAGGCAGTGTACAACTTGTCTGCCAACAGTAGGAAATTCTGCAAAGAAAGTAAATGTCTCATGCTTGTAGCATGACACACTACACACATAAAGACAAGTGTATTGTCAGAATTGTTGGTCAAGTATGACCAGTCAGGCTACACAATGTGGAATTCTAATTGGAGTTAATGTTGTGTTGTGCTAGTCATCCTTGAGCTGATATGTCCTCAACATGGTATCATTCAGAAACCTAAAGTGCTACTACCAGTCACTCCAACCAGCATGCTCAATGTTGATGAGAAAGCTGATAAAAGAAAACATCTAGAATAGTGGTTCTCAACCTGTGGGTCCCCAGGTGTTTTGGCCTACAACTCCCAGAAATCCCAGCCAGTTTACTAGCTGTTAGGATTTCTGGAAGTTGAAGGCCAACACATCTGGTGCCCACAGGTTGATAACCACTGATTTAGAGGTTGTCATGCTAGGTGGTATTAGATATATCGAATATATACTCTCACAAAACATTTAGGTAAATAGAAAGGATTTTGATCGACTAATATATAACATGCATGGAGAGATCCTATATTCTATCCCTCTTAACTTTATGCCCTATTCTGCTCCAGAGTATGTAGAATGCCTTTTCTGATTAGCCTTAGCTAACCTGTGATTCCTTAACACTTGTAGGGTCACTTTCTTACCTCTCTTGAGAAAGCTAGAAAGGTTTCTTCTCTTAAACCCTGGAAAGCCAGTGTTAAAAATATGTGAAGAATTCAGAGTTAGAAAACCAGTGGTTTGAAACATCATTAGGCAGAACCATTCAAAAATATGTGATAGATAATCATAATTAGCATGCTTGAAAACATTTGTGGAGACAGGCCTGGACTACGTATTATAGCAATTGCTCTAAACTAAACTAAACTAAACTAAAACAAGGATCTGTACGGGGGGGGGGGATCTACCATAGAAAACAGCACTCCCCATATCTGATGCTAGTCATCACAAACTGTATCAACTTTTGCCTGTTGGATGGCATTGTTTATGGATGAACCAGTTAGCATGAAGCACTGTATGTGATGAGTACTGTCGGCAGCACACAACACAATACCTACATTTACCCCCTTCTTATTCTGCGTAGCTCCTCAAGACCCTGCACAAAACTTCATTTCTTAAATATTAGATGATTTTAAAAGATGAAAAATTATAGTATTGCTCAATTTTCTTGAAAGCTTTTTCTTGTTTCTCTTTCAACACATTCTCAAGTCTTGCTAAGTTAAATGTCATGAGGAATATTAGTCTTTTGTGACTACAAATGTAGGTGGCGTACATTACTTGACGACAGCATGACATCATTAATGGATTTGTTACCAATGCCCAGCATTTTTTTTCTCTTCTGGTCTGAATAGGCAACTTTCTTCCTCACACTGTGAAAGTTACACACAGCAAACCATCAAATCAAATTAATGGTAATCTCTTTCTGTACACTGGTTCAGGGGAAATCCAAAGGTAGAAAGTTGTGTCTAACAAAGTGCGGCACTGAATCATGGTATCTGAAAATTATACGTATGACATTTTCCTCATACAGCAATATGCCAACCACTTTCCATTATAGGAGACATTGAGTTTAGCAGCTTAGCTATTACTAATATCAGCTATTATCTTTCCAGCTATCCACTGATGCAAATCTTTAGAATTGCTGTTTTCTTCAATTGAAATGTCCTGGAGTAAGGTGTAGAAAGATTTATATTTATTTCTATACCCAAAATCAGATATGTTCATTTACTACATGAAAACTGACATATACCTTCATAAACTTGCTGCACATGAGGGCAAATTATTGGCCATATCACAAAGTACGTAATCTGCTGATAGCAGCATAAGTGTAGTTTTCTATCCCTATGAAAGCTAATACTTAGCATTATAATGGTATGGGTTTTTAACTTACTTTTTAAAAATCAAGTTAGTTATAAAATCCAAACTATTCTTACAGCCCACAGTTGGCTGAGCAGTCTTCCAGCTGCCATTTTAAAAGCAGGATTTGTAGAGAGGATATGGGAAGGGAAACATGCTACCAGAGTTATTTTTCTTCCCTGGTGTTCACTATTCAAGTTTTCCAAGTCAAACTGTAGCTTTAATTTTCCAAATAATAATAATAAAAAAATGAAGGGAAACACCCATAAAGGCAAACACTACCTAGTTTTCATACAGCCCTTTCCCACCATTTCAGTAAATACTGCCAGAAAGAAGTTTTCTGTTTACCCTGTGTATATGCCAACTCAGCATGTAAAACTGATCAATGTGAAGAGTTAGCTCTTAAGAACACTCAGTGCACCATAGAGTCTATCTATGGTACTGGCAAACTTCCCGTATGTAGACACACTTGTCATTAAAATGGAAAATACTTACTTCTTATTTTTTTCCCCAAATTCAGCATCTTTTGGTGCAATGAAATATTTTTGAAATGTCTAGAGAAAAAAAACGTTGTTAAAGTATTATTTAATATACTGAGTGCTTTTTTCTCTCATCCTATATTATGTTTTGCACTCAGTTTTCAGTAGGAGACATGTTTTAAAAATAAGTATCAAAAACAATTATCTGTTTATATGCCATACTTAGAGTAATATGGGCTGGGCATTTCTGTTATTAAATTATCCATGTCTGTAATGTAAGAGCCTTCAAACCTCTTCAAGAAACTTCTCCTTTCTCTGAGTAGAATGATAAAAGGCATGTGCTTAGTTTATCCCAGGAGAACCTAAAAGAAGCACTGACATATCCCCCCCTCTTTGCCATGACACTGTTGCTCTTTTTTGTTATCTGCACAGTGACTGCCCCCTTGAGTTAGCATTAGTGTTTTCCCCTCTCTTCAGAATGACTTTGACTTATCCATGGGCCATATCAAAATCTGTAATTTTGGCCCCAAAACTTGCCTTTGACTTAAACATAAGGTCGACTTAGTCAAGAATATATGGTACACGTGTTATTCCAAAATATCATGGTTCAGGTATTAGGGCGCTTCCAGATAGCATAAAAATGTGTCACAGATAAGCAGGGCAAAAATCATGGGACTTGACAGCAAGTCCAAACGCAAACCTGTCAGTCCTGGTAAATGGTCCCCTGCTGTCCTGACACCTGTGTTAGAAATCTACCAGATGGATGGGGGAACTTTGGCAGAATTTTTTTTTAAAAAATCATAACAAAGGAATGCTTGCAAAGAACTTTCATTGTTATTGCTTTTCATTTGTGCTTCCATTTAGCCACCTATGTGTCCATTACTCCATTTATTTACAGCCCAAATCAGCTGTTTCAGGATTTTAAAATCCTGGGGCAGACCACACCAGGGCATACAAATTAAATCATGTGACTGCAGGGATATACAACCAAGCGAATATGCAAATTTTCTGGTCAAAATAAAGTTTTAAGTGTTTTTTATTTGTTTTTCAGCTGTTAATCCAAATCAGCACACATTTTCATTAAACATCATTTAGCCACTCAACACCCCTTTTTATCCCTGTTTCTTCTGCCTATTTAGGCATGTGTAAATGGGCCCTTAGTGATGCTATGACCTGATGCTTTGTTCTTTTCTTACCAGCACTATTTCTGAATTACAGGCCCTGTTTATAGTAATAATGCATTATATGGCAGTGTAGATGGAGCCACAGTCCCACATATGCTAACATCCCAGAAATGCAAAAACAAAATCCATCTCATTTTCATTGTGTTTCTCAGAATCCCATTCTATTTCTACAGGCTCTATAACTATTACTAGCATTTTGTTGATAAATTACTAAAGCATAAGATGGAGTTGCTTACTTTTTTGGTCAATACAGAAATGAAAATTTTCTGCCAACCACACAGCAATGAAATCCTTCCAACAAATCACTTCTCCTTGGCTGCAGCTGACTAAACCTGGCCAATATCCAGCTATCTTTCTATTGCTGGAACATAACAGTTGCCCTCCAATTCTAGGCAGTCTTGGATGACACATCCCTCCTTGACCCATTTCAACCCAGTTTCAGACCAGGATTCAGAGCTGAGACTGCTATGATCACCTTAGTGGATGAGATTCAGAAGAAGTTTGACTGACAGAATTTAAGACACAAATGAAGACCCATCTCTTCTGGCTGACCTACTCAGTCAATTGAATTTTAATCTGAATTTTATAAGTGGAATTTAACTTGCATTTTAACTTTATATCTTGTCATATGTCTTTGAATAGTGTTTTATCTCTTGTTTTAATAATGTTGAAACCTGCCTCGAGCCTCAGGAAGAAGTGGGTAATAAATTAATAATCACCACCATCATCATCATCCATGGAGGCAGCATGAGGAATTCCTGAGAAGTCTCAAGGGCATTATGTGCCTTTAAATGGAGATTCACCTGTGGATCACTCCTCATTTTCCAATAAATAGTTGGGTTTGATTGGCAGCAGCTAAGATAATAGAAGGAATTGTAGAAGGAATTGTAGTCACATCTTCTATAAGGATCAGTCTGCACATAAATTTCTCACACATACTTTAATTCACATATTTGTGTCTTTCCTTCTAAAACATATAGGTTGTACATACATTTCCCTAATGTATGCATTTGTGCATATCTCTAACTACATAATGTTAATATTTTGACATAAGCTGTATTTTATTTGTATTCTTTCAGCCTTACTTATGAGGTTGTGAGCATTCTTCCCTTGCCAAAATACCCACAATCTTCAGAATTGTAAAGATATCCCAGGCAAATACACTCTGGTCTGATGTCAGCCTCATGGAGAAAAATGGATACAACACACTCTTTTTTTGTTTGTTTGTGTAATAAGCAGCACTGGGTAACTCTAGATGTTAGTGAAGCAGAACAATAGCAACAGGCTGTACATACATTAGGATTTTTTTCCAGGTAAGGGTGAAAAAAGAAATGGAAGATCAGCTGTAAGTAGATCAAGAAGCAGGGTTGTACAAATGGAAACAAAAAATGCCAATTCAAACCTTTCTTGACATGAGAATTTATACATTCATTTTACTAGATATAGGATTATTCTGATAAGCAGTATCTATGCTTAGCACACAGTACTCTGAGCCCCATACATACATCAAAACAAGAGAAGAATGGTTTGCACTGTGGGAGAAATGTGTAAGACTATTTTGAAACTGAAAATGTCTTGTTTCTGTTTGGAGAACAAATTATTGTTTGTATACTGACAAAAATCTTCAGAAAAATGAAGTAAGGGAAAGGATGCACCGTCAGAGTATTGAGATCAACATCAGAAAACTAGAATACTTCCAGTGTCCTGATGTTAATTCCAATTTTGTAATGGTGTGGATTCTCTGCATGTTTTCTACAGCTGTGGCTACAGAGGAAACACTTAGTTCAGCATTGTATTTGTATTAGCAGGTAGCCACACCTAATAAGGAACTGCCTGCAGGCAAGTAAATTGACTTCTATGCAGGAGAGCTGGTGGTTTGGCAGAAGATGTACACACAGCACACTGTCACTCCTTTGAATACCATGAAGAAACTAAACAGATTTCCAGAAAAGTGAAGACCACTTCTTTTATAAGGCCAGAAAAGAAATGGAATTGGAAACAGCAGGGGGAGGCATCCTATATCTCCTTCCTCCTAAGACTATAGCATGATAAATAGGGCTTGTATGAATATATTCAGGCTAGTGCCTTGTGTGCTCTACTTCACTGCTTCTTAAAATGTGGGTCCTGGCCCCAAATAGGGTTCACTTCCCTCAATGATGGGGTCCTGGAAAATCTAAAATGTTTCTGAATGTCACCTAGTGGATATTTTAAGGTAAAGGTAAAGGATTTCCCCTGACATTAAGTCCAGTCATATCCAACTCTGGGGGTTGGTGCTCATCTCCATTTCTAAGCCGAAGAACCGGCTTAGAAATGGAGATAGACACATCCAAGGTCATATGGCCAGCATGACTGTATGCAACACCATCCCACCGGAGTGGTACCTATTGATCTCCTCATGTTTGCATGTTTTCGAACTGCTAGGTTGGCAGAAGCTGGGACTAACAGCGGGAGCTCACGCTGATCACTGGATTCAAACCTGCGAACTTTCAATCAGCAAGTTCAGCAGCTCTGCGGGTTAACCCACTGCACCACCAGGGATTCCAGTGGCAATTTTACATTTATACATATCTGTTGTGAAGTGTTTGCAGTGGGCTCTGCAGAAGATGCTTCAGCTGTATTTCCAAAAAGGAATATGAAACCTTTCAAATATCAGTAGATATTTTATTTTTATACTGAATTTATATACCTATTTAGGTAAAATGTTCACAGGCCAAAAGGGGTGGCAATTGGAAAACTTAAAGAAGCCCTGCTCTAAGTTATGGCTCAATGCCCACCACAATGTTGCCCTCATCCAAAGTGGGGCCACTGCTGTTATTTGGAAAACACACATAAGCAGAAGTAGACAGCAATCCTACACACTTTGAGAAAAGGTATATTTGGTCAGCAATTCTAATCATTCCTATAAACCGGTTGTGCTTATGGCATGATAACAGCCAATCAAATCAATTTTATATCATATATGTATGTGTGTGATGTGTGTGTGTATACACCCACATTAAACACATATACATACAAACATATGCATACACAGAATTGAAGTCATTCAATATATAAATACTGTAATGATGACCAGAAGTCATGAGTACTTTTGTTTTACTTAAATTAAACTGTACAGCCCACAAAATAAATTTAGCTAGGATGCTAATCCCACCCATTGTGAGCCATTAAGCTCTTCCAATGCAGAAGCTGTTTCCATAGGGTGTTTTCAATTAGTGTGCAATAAAGGCATACTCATTCACACTTAATTGGAAAGAGTACTTTAATAGCATTGTTTCTTGTGTCAAAGAAACTGTGTACATTCTTGCTAGGGACTTGCAGACTATTACCAATAAAGCAATAAATAAAAGGTTGTACTGTTTGATGTGAGATGGAATAAATCAAGGCTTGATTACGCCTTAGAATGAAACCAAATAAAAGCTCTGTCTGGAAGCTCATGGCTTAAATAGGACAGCAACATCATGCAATGCATTGTTGTACCTGCAGTGAATGTATAATTGACAATTAAAGCCATCACATTTTCTTTACCGATTTTCAACTTTCCTAATCCAAATCCCTTCAGACTTCTATTATCAATCACATTGCTATAAGGATGTTCTGTGCCTTCACATTGCTATAAGAATGCTCTGTGCCTTGGGTGTATTTACACTGTAGAATTAATGTAATCTGATGCTGCTTTAACTGTCAAGTCTCAAATATATGGAAGAATAAGAGTTGCCATTCTACAATATTTTTAGCTTTCTCTGCCAAAGAGTGGTGGTGCCTCATCAAAATACATCTCTCATTATTCTATACCATTGAGCCATGACAGTTAAAGTGTTAAACTCCATTAATTCCACAGTGTAAATGCACCCCTTGTTACATACTTCTTCCCCATTTGCTAATTTTGGTTAGAAGGTGAGGTTTGTTATAATTTATAATAGAATCAAAATTTCCTATTATAATCGCATCTACTTGGGCACAAAATCAACCATCAAGTCACAAAAATTCCAGCACCAGCTTTCAAAAACAAAATGTTTTCTTGAAACATTGGGATGGGAAGAATATTTAGGTGATGACAGAATACCTTTTAGGGAATTTTTATGAAGCCAACTTCATAACTACAAATTAACCCTATATATATATATATATATATATATATATATATATATATGGCTTGCGTAACCATGGAAAAATTTGGTTCTAAACTCGTTTTGTTTTTAGGGGGCCCTTGCGTTTCATTTTTTTTAATAATTCCAAAATTTTCCTTTAAAAAATTTCGAAATTTACAAAATTTTGTAAAATTATGAATCGATTCGTTAATGGCGGACGAGATTGCGCAATATGCTAAAAAAACCTCCAAATGGGACAGGAGGAACTTCTGAAGCTTCCCTCTCCCTCTGTTGTTGACTATTGGTGTGATAAAACAAACAACAAATATAAAACTTGCACCAGACATGCGAAAATAATTACGAAATAATTTCGAAATAATTTCGAAATAATTACGAAATAATTACGAAATAATTTCGAAATAATTATGAAATAATTACGAAATAAATTGAAAAAATTGTTTCGAATCTTTATTACTCCTCACACAATTCCTGCATGGCTCAATATTGGATCGTAAACTAATTTAAATATGAATTAATAACGAATTACGAAATTAACGAATGAAACCGCCCAAGCCTAATATATATATATATATATAGAGAGAGAGAGAGAGAGAGAAGCACAATACAAATATAGTTTTTAAGTAGTTGGGTTCTCACAAAATTTCTTGACAATATAGATTTTGAAATATATCTTGATCACACTATTTAACAACTTTTTTTAAAAAAACTCTGTTCCTGGTTTGAAAGTGTTATTCCCTTTTAATTTTGCAGTATTTACATTGAAAGTAGTTGTTATATTCCAAAAACTTTGTTTTTGTGCCTGCCACAGACTATGTTGAATGGGTTAAGACTCAATGAGATATTCATTGAAAAACTATAGCAAAATTTGTTACAGTTTTTGCAGTTTAATAAACCTTTCTCATGTTTTTATGACCGAACCAATTAGGAAATGGCATTTATAACCCAGAAACAAAAATTGTGTTACATCATGTTATCAAAAAATATTACTGGTTTTTATTAAATGATGCAATCTTTCTTGTGAATTGTTCCTGATAAAAAGGAAGGCAGAACCACACATTTAGGCATATTCCTGAATCGCATTGTTCTTATCACACACATATTAAACCTTCCTCATTGCTGGCTTCTCCCATGAGAAATCCTTGTCTACTTGTAGAAGTTAGTATGCGATTCACAGCTTTTCATAATAAGGCTTGTAAACTGTATGAGAAGGCACATGGGACTCGAAGATGAAAGGAGCAGTACAACTGTGGAGTAAAAGCATTTTCCCATTGCCCTTTTTATCAGTAATCCCTATCTCTGATAATTATAGATGTCATAAGGAAGAAAGTTCACAAAGAGCAAAAAAACAAAACAAAACAATACAAAACAATATTAAAAAGGGGACACCCTTAATTGATGGGATGTCTTTTACAGAAAAGGAAAATGAAACTTCTTTGCTACACTTACATTTCAACCTCCTACCAACTTTCCTTTCTAACTACTCCAGATATCCTATATATTCTGCTTGCTAGGTACCTTTATGGACGCCCACACCATCTCCAAAGTTCTTTGAAGTTCAAAGGGGAGTGAAATCTATCACTGAGAGGAGGAAAACTAAATTAGATGATATCCATCTTTGACTGAGTCTAAAGAATAAAGTTCCACAGAGTATCACATCAGCACCTTAGGAAGTAAGTAATTTAAATGTCCTGTTGCTCTTCTGTTATGAATGAAGTGCCTGAGGCCTGCAGCTTCTGGTGAAAATACATAGCTTCTGCAAACCTCTAAGTTGTCAGATGGGAAATGGAAAGTGAGGAAAAACATTTGATCATCAAACTATTAATGGAAACTCTTGTATTGTCTTCATACAAATTAAGACAAAATGTCTACTATGAGATGATGAGGACAAGAAATCTTTTTCATATTTAGTTCTTGTTTTACCTTATCTTGTGTCCCAGTTCATGCTTCTCACAATCCATGTCCCTATGTTTTGAGCTGCTTCAGACTTTTATTTCACCTCTGAGCATGTCAACAGCTGAATGCCTTTTGGACTTGAATCCAGTTGTGTTATTACACACAGCACTATTTGTACTTGTTCTCTGCTGTGCACCAATAGCTCATTGAGTGCCTTCCAACCTGGGAGTTTCATTTTCTGGCACAATCTCTTATTTTATTTAGGATTGTCTCATCATTGGATTTTAATGCTAAGAGAAGCGGTTTACCATGGTTTTCAGTGCATTATTAACATGTATTACCCAAAGTGCCACAGCTGTTGTCTCTGTCAGATCCTTCATCAGTCTCTCTCTCTCTCTTTCATACACACATGCACACCACACAGAGTAACAGCTATTGGCCTTTTCTGGTTAAAGAGATGAAGAAATAACTTTTAAAAAGTTATCTCCATGTCCAAGATTATGGCAACAAGAATGATTGACAACTGGAAAATAGAGGGAGAAACCGTGGAGGCCGTGACAGACTTTGTATTTCTAGGTGCAAAGATTACTGCAGATGCAGACTGTAGCCAGGAAATCAGAAGACGCTTACTTCTTGGGAGGAGAGCAATGTCCAGTCTCGATAAAATAGTCAAGAGTAGAGACATCAGACTGGCAACAAAGATCCGCCTAATCAAAGCCATGGTATTCCCTGTAGTCACCTACGGATGTGAGAGCTGGACCTTAGGGAAGGCTGAGCGAAGGAAGATAGATGCTTTTGAGCTGTGGTGTTGGAGGAAAGTGCTGAGAGTGCCTTGGACTGCGAGAAGATCCAACCAGTCCATCCTCCAGGAAATAAAGCCCGACTGCTCACTGGAGGGAAAGATACTAGAGACAAAGTTGAAGTACTTTGGCCACATCATGAGGAGACAGGAAAGCCTAGAGAAGACAATTATGCTGGGGAAAGTGGAGGGCAAAAGGAAGAGGGGCCGACCAAGGGCAAGATGGATGGATGGCATCCTTGAAGTGACTGGACTGACCTTGAGGGAGCTGGGGGTGGTAACGGCCGACAGGGAGCTCTGGCGTGGGCTGGTCCATGAGGTCACGAAGAGTCGGAGACGACTGAACGAATGAACAACAAATCTCCATGTCCTGTAAGGCTGTGGAAGAACATACAACTCTCAGTTGTAGACTCCCTCCCCTACTACCCCAATATGCAATGGCTATAAAAAAAGAAAAGAATTGGCAGAAATCAAAGGGGGAGAACAGAAGGTAGTAGCATTGATTCAGCAATCAACAGTTGATTGAATGAAACCATGCTTGTTGGGGCTAACCAACTGGATCCCTGCCTCGATAAGATTCCTCCCAATAACATGCGATTCCCAAAAGAAAAAAGGGGGAAAATTCCCACCTGTGGCTTTTTATAAGTTCTCTTCAACATGTTGCTCTTCTTGCTTATGCTGCTTCATTACTATTTACGTGCTGTTTTGCTGCACCTCAGTCTTGCTCATTTAGTGGTTTGTTGTTCTAACATGTATTTGTTTCTGCTATTATTTTGTATCTCTTTGGTTTTACTGTTCTGTTTTACTGATATTTATTGTTGCTTGTTAGATGCATTGGGCATGACTCCTGGAATGGCAGATGAAATATGTTAAAGGACAATCAGACCAGACGTGAGTCATGGAGGGAAATGGGATGAACACAGTTGGAAAACAAGAACAAAAGAGTTGGAATTCTTGAGTCACAGACACAGTGCTCAACTCAACGACTAACCTTTCCATGGCTTTGTCCACTTTCATCTCTAGAAACTACCAAGGGAGCTCTGGCGTATGATCTGCAAATTTGCTTTTTGCATCACTAAAGGGATTTAACTATAAACCAAACCAGCAATTATATGTCCTTGTGTGGTCACTGGAGGTGAACAAGAAGATAACCTTACATAGTAGTAATTTTCAAAGGAATAACTGTATTAATCTCATAATCTGTGTTAAAATGCAAAGAAAGGAAATGAAGGAATTAAGATGCATATGTGAAACTGATTTGTTTTAGCATGAGCTTTTGTGGGTAGCAATTCAATTTTGGGCATCTGAAATGGATCTCTATCCTTAAAAAGTCATGTTAAAATAAACCACTTATTACTCAAAAATGTTGATGGATTGATAAATTGTTATACACAGAATTCATGTAGTTTAGTGCCACTTTAACTGTCACAGCTCTGTGATGTGGATTAATGGAAGTTGTAGACTTTTCTGCCAAAGAGTGCTGTTGCCTCATCAACCTACAACTCGGGTGTCCCCAGCATTGAACCATGGTATTTAAAATGCATCAAACTGCATCATGTAGATGCATTCTTAGTCTCAAAGGCATTGCCTTTTCCATGTTCTTACAGGTTAAGACCACAGCACTCTCTGCTTTTCTACATCAATTAGCTGAAATGGTAAGGATCAGATTATTTGAGGATGATATCACATTATCATTTTATAATGGAGATGCTCACTTTGCTATTGCTTGATTTCTCCCTGTAGAATTCTGGGAAATATAGTTTGGGATGGAGCATTTGAAATGTGCAGTAGAGATGCCCTCACCTTCCCTAAACTACATTTCCCAGAGTTCTGCAGGAACAAATTAAACAATAGCAAAACAAGTGCCTCTACTTTAGAATGCTAATGTGAAATCGTCTTGCATTAATTCTGTTTCAATGAGTAATATATCTAACAAAAGCCCTTCTATATTGTCATATAATGCAGTTTGAAGCTGCATTATATGGTCAGTGTATAAATAAGTAAATAAATAAATACTCATATAATGCACTTCAATACCGTTAAACTGCATTATATGAGTCTGCAATGAACACAAAATATAGTTTGAAACTACATTATAAGGCAATGTAAATGAGGCCTAAGAAAAATAGGTAGAAGCAGATATTCCAGTTGTGTGTGTCTGTTTCTGGAATTCTCAAAGATGCTAAATAAGGCATCAAGCCTAAACTCCTAAAGCATTCATAAACATTGGATAGTTTTAAAAGTCTGTAGTACTACTTGCTACTTCTACTGGGAGAGAAGACTTCTGACCTCATAGAAGCCCTAAACAGTTTGTTCAATAGTCAGAAGTTCTGGAGGCTGAAGTCCAAAATACCTAAAGGTCTACACTATAGGGAGGGGTGACTGCAGTTTTAGTCCAACATCAGGAGAGTCCTAATTTCTAATTATAATTAGATGGCAGCACTCCTGAAGAAGCTTCAGATAGGATCTTCTAGCATCTTGGCTGGATTTTAGAACATTTATAACATTAAAATGCAGCGCGCTTTGACAAAATATTTCCCCTTTTCTTTGCAATCTTCAATGTATATTCAGTTAAGAAATGCTTTTACAGTTGTTATATATGCCCCTGGGGAAAGGTTTTATGGGAGACATGTTGACAGGTTCTCAAGTGCTGCTGTAATGGAGGTAACTCAATTATGCTAACAGCTCTGCATCACAGATCATCAACCAGACTTGTGTTGGTAGCCGACACCTTTTCACATCTGAATCTGCAGCTGTTCTCTTAGGATGTAATTCACTATAGTGGTTAGATAACATTTCTATTCAATTTCTGAGGGTGGCATAAAAGTCATCATTTAAAGTCTGCACTAGAAATGATCAAGAGAGGCAACCATTAACATTTTTCACAAAAGTGTATTTTGATGAAAAAAACAAAAGTAAATGAAGCATTTTTCTTATATGTTTAGATATATGGCTAACTCTGCATAAGAGTGTAAAATATGGCTGCTTCATGGACCTTTCCTCTCATTTACATGTGATTCTGTACTATAAAATAAAATATAAGAGAATTGATACTTTCACAGGAGTTTATTGTGCTGTCAAAGGCTTTCATGGCTGGAATCGCTGGGTTGCTGTGAGTTTTACGGGTTGTATGACCATATTCCAGAAGCATTCTCTCCTGATGTTTCATCCACATCTATGGCAGGCATCCTCAGAGGTATTGAAGTGTGTTAGACACTAGTTAGTGAGGTTTATATATCTGTGGATCATCCAGGGTGGGAGAAAGAACTCTTGTCTGTTGGAGGCAAGTGTGAATGTTGTAATTGGCCATCTTAATTACCATTTAATGGCCTTACAGCTTCAAAAACTGGCTGCTTTCTGCCTGGGGGAATCTTTTGTTAGGAAGCATTAGCTGACCTTGACTGTTTCATGTCTGGAATTCCCCCTTTTTTTAGTGTTGCTCTTTATTTACTGTCCTGATTTTAGAGTTTTTAAATACTGGTATCCAGATTAGATAGAGGGAGAAAATGTGGACAGACTTTGTATTTCTAGGTGCAACAATGACTGCAGACTCAGACTGCAGCCAGGAAATCAGGAGACACTTACTTTTTGGGAGGAGAGCAATGTCCAATCTCAATAAAATAGTGAAGAACAGAGACATCACACTGGCAATGGAGATCTGCATAGTTAAAGCAGTGGTATTCCCCATAGTCACCTACGGATGTGAGACCTTAGGGAAGGCTGAGCAAAGGAAGATAAATGATTTTGAACTGTGGTGTTGGAGGAAAGTTCTGAGAGTGCCTTGGACTGCAAGAAGATCCAACCAGTCCATACTTCAGGAAATAAAGCTCGACTGCTCACTGGAGAGAAGGATAGTAGATGCAAAGATGAAGTACTTTGGCCACATCATGAGAAGAAAGGAAAGCTTAGAGAAGACAATTATGCTGGGGAAAATGGAAAGAAAAAGGAAGAGGGACCGACCAAGAGCAAGATGGATGGATGGCATCCTTGAAATGACTGGATTGATCTTGAAGGAGCTGGAGGTGGTGACGGTCAACAGGGAGCTCTGGTGTGGGCTGGTCCATGAGGTCACAAAGAGTCGGAAATGACTGAACAAATGAACAACAACAACAATCCATATTTTGTTCATTTTCATGTTTATGCTGGTGGTCATCAATTGAGAAGGATTTGCTAGAGTCAATGTCAAAGGTAGTGTTGGACAATGTTTTCCATTTTTTTTAAACAATCCAGTTTTTCTATTCTTTTTATGACAATATTGGTATCTCTTTGTCTTTATCTCTGTGTCCCTCACTCCCTTCTTTCTTTGCACTTCATCATCTTGAAGCATCATGAGTTTCCTGAACTTCATTTAAATCCCATAGGAGTGCAATGCAAGGTAACTGCCCCTTATGGTTTATTTTTCACAGATCAGGCAGAATGGATAGCCAGAAGAATAATAAAGCAATGAAAGATTGAAGGAAGGAACAAAGTACTCTCATCCTTTAACAACAATAAGATAAGCTTTAAAAAAGACTTAAAGAAACTGAATAGCGACAAAAATCCCGTAAGTTTGAAACAGAAAAATTGGAACCTTTTCTAAGAACAGTGAGGAGGAGGAACCTTTGTACAATTGGAAGTAATATCTTTTGGAAACTGAAACAAGACAAAACAACCAGATCATTGTATTATAGAAGTGAGCTTGGAATTAACTTGTCTGGTGGCTTCCATATTAATGAATGATGAATCTATTCCAGGATTTGGCCAAAACTTTAAAGAAGCTATCCAGCGTTCAATAGCCTGGACAGCATGTTTAAGATTAGGAGTAGAATTCAGAGCAGGTTCACTTCCACATTGATATAGAAGCTAGCAACCACCCTAACCCAAACCCCTATGGATGTAGTTTGCTTAAGCATGTATTTCCTGGCATATCTATCAACACAATCGATCTCTGAATGTCATTGAAACTCACAAAATGATGTTTCAGATAATAGCTAGCAATTAGAAATGATAAAAAACACCTGTTCTGTGAAGTAAATAGTTGTAGTCTAAAAACGTCCATGCAGCAATGTACAAATTAATGTATTTATAGGGATTTGAGTCATTTTGGAACTCAATGGATTACAAATAAATTCACTCTAACCATGCTCCCATAATTTTCAATAGTAATTGTACTGAGGAATAAAATAACTCAGTTGGAAATCTTAACACTCCTTTTCACACCACAAAGGATTGTTTTGCTCTGGAATGAGTTATTCAAAGGTAACCAAAGAGAACATTTATTTTACTTATTCTGTTCAACAAATTGTATTCTGTTCTAAATACTTACTCTGCTAAACAAATGAGTGAGAGGGGTTTTTTCCGTCTTTGAGCTATTTCTCTATACAATTGTTAAATTCCACAGCAGCATTTATTTGTTATTTATAAGTTGCGATGTAGAATCATTATGAAGGTAGATGGCTAAAAGTCTTTGAGAAACACTCTGCTGATAATACATTGATTTTCAAGGACAATCGTTCACTAGAATTTTTTTTCTGAAGAAGTGAAATTAGAGACCCTTTTAAAAAATGTCACGAACAGCAAAAAAAGATAAAAAGACTCAAATGCAAGATAAATTGGACAGGAGGCAATGGGTTTGCTACATTCCACATTTTACTACCTAGAAGAAAATAAGAAATAATGAGTGGAAATTGGTCTTTAAAGCTCCACCCACAACCAAAATTGACACGGGGCATTTCAGGGAGGCTATTCAAGTAGCAATTAACATGCTATTCATCGCTAATTTGCTGGCTGAGATCAATGAAGAAAAAATAAAATGGACTGAACTCCAAAGCAGTAAACTTTTAATCGAACTTGTCATGCACTTCTGTTGAAGGATACTTGCTTACATCATTGTCTAATTGTTCCACAGGGAAGGGCATCACAGGACAATATAATGTCATCTTCAAATGCTATGTGAAATCTCAATTTTAATATTAATTCCAGTTAATTGCAGAAAGAGAAATATCTCCCAAGCAGTGCCTAAAGGTTCTAGGATGGAAGCAGTACCAGTTGTGCCAAAATGTATGGGAAGGAGGGAGACCAAGTTATTTATGACAAAGTAAATAGGCTGTAATTTGAGCCATAGTCGCTCTGGGCCACAGAACTATTTTCCGTACTCCCACTCAAGTCAAAGGAACTAAGATGGAGTCAGGACCAAGACAGTCATAGCCTGAACAATTTTCTTCGAAGAACATAACAGGATTCTGTGAGTGAACAGACAATTAAACTGACAGCTGCAGCATTGCAGGCTAGTCTTCTAATCATAGCATGGAAATATCAATTCATAGCCTAGCCTCATGGTTGTGTTCCAATATTTATTCTCCCCCAGTGATTCTGTGCAAAATTCAGTTGCTTTACAAGTCAAAACAGTGTTTTTCCAATTGTCAGCACTCCAGGCTCAACCTGCTTTCTGAAAAACCCTGCTGTGTCTTTTCTGTGCTGTTCATGATACTAACAAGAAGACTAGAATCAAAGATTAGCTGTCAGTTTGGCTGATACGTATTTGTAATGTAGATACAGCTAAATCTTCAGCTCAGCTGTATTTTGGCCCCCAAATGTTGCAAATAAGTTTGCTGTGCTGTTCACTCTACCAGTTTTATATTTTGTGTTAAAGGATTAAAAGGTTTTTCACTGTTGCATATACTCTTATTTGCTCTGTTCTTAAAAATTGGTGGTTCAGGCAATCCCAGAGTTACAAATTACTCATAGTTAAGAACAGGGATGAAACAACAGGAAGTGAGAAAAATCTACTCCTACCAAGGGAAATTAACTCCTGAAAGAGTTATCATGGGGGAAGGGTGTCTGAACTGAAGCTTTATCACCAATCCTTGTTTCTACAAGCCATTTTTTTTTCAAAATCCTATTATCACAGGGACTGAAAGTGAGGTGAAATCTTTTGAACAGGAGAACAGACAGGAAAACAAACTCCATAAGAATATTAACTCTTCCTTATGCTATCAAAACCATATATATCTATATAAATAAAAATGTAATGTTTGTTTATGGGATTAACATTAATCAAAAACCACTAGATGAATTGAGACCAAATTTGGACACAATATACTTATCAGGCGAACGAGTGACAATCACTCATAAAAATACTAAAAAACACTGCAGAAGAGACTTTAAAAGCAAAAAAAAGGGGGTTACAACACATGCGCAAAACCACATATATACACAAACACATATACACACATATACACATAAAACACATATACAAAGACTGGGCCACAGCAATCCATAGCAGGGGACGGCTAGCGTGTGTGTGTGTATATATAGAGAGAGTTACACTTTAAAATGTACCTGTTCCAACTGACATACAATACATACTTACATACAAATTCAACTTAAGAACAAATCTACAGAATTTATCTTGTTTGTACCTTGGGGACTCCCAGTACTTTAAATATACTCAACAGAATTCACCGTTTTTAATAGAAGTTGGTAAAAATGTTAGGTTGTTTTTAGTTGATCATGAAAGAAAGAGATTCTAGTAGATTTAGCTATCCTTCTCAATACTTTCACTGTCCTTCAAGGGCAACAAATTCTACCGAATTTGCTGCCCTATATCTGCAGAATAGCTCCTGTCTATTCTACAGATATAGACAGGAGATATTGTAGGGCTTTTAATCTAAGGTAAAGGTTAAAGATGAACGGAAAAGCTATGAAACATGAACCCCATTGCACTCTTTCTAAATTAGGCAAATGGGTCTCTAGAGTTGACATTGTCTCATTACAAAACAATACTCACAGGGAATGGTTAGGAAAGGAGCTGCCATTTTTCATGTGGAATGATGAACATTGGACTAGAACTCTGGGAAACCAGGGTTCAAATCATTGCTCGGCTATGGAAACCCACAAGGTGCAGCCATCTACACTGAAGAATTAATATAATAGCATTTTAACTGTCAGGAGCCCCCAGTGGTGCAATGGGTTAAATCATGCGGGCAGGATTGCTGACCAACAGGTCAGTGGTTTAAACCCATAGAGAGCAGGTTGAGCTCCCTCTGTCAACTCCAGCTCCCCAAGAGGGGACATGAGAGAAGCCTCCCACAAGGATGGTGAAACAGTCCCTTAGGTATATTCCAACAAACTACATTATATGAAATCTCTTCATTCAGAGGATCTGCATGTTTATATGAGTAGCTGTTGACACATGAACCACTAATTGACAGATTTCTGCTTTCATCGTATCCTGTAGGTATACATTAGAACCTCGACTAGCATGGAAGACAAAATAATCCCATATTCATATGAAAAATCCATTCTGTAGAGTGTTACCATGTGACAGAGGAATAAGAGACGTATGCCATTACTTAAAAACTGGCATTATGCTTAAGATAACAGAATTGCCTGAGCCAGGTTTGGGAAACAAAACTAGGGTTACAACAAGTTGTCTAAAAAATAAAGGAAAGGAGAGGCATGGAATTGCAAGTTGAACTAGACTACAGTATTTCTTTCTCAAAACACAGTAGTACCTAGCACAGCATAAGAATAAAATAAAACAGTATTGTTATTTTGGACCAAAAGATCACCTGCTGCTTTATACTCCAGAGTCAAGTGAACTGTTGAGGTTGCAGTGACAGATATATCTGTTGTGACTAGTTTTAAAAAAAGGAATAAATAAAATATTTGCAAGCCTGTTGTTACATGATTGATCTTCTTCTGCTATTTCTGCTAAAGAACTTTGGGTCCCATAATGCACATTATTTATGAAGAGATGCATCTACATCCAGGGGATGAACTGAACAGCTGTACTGGCTCTTTCTCACAGATGTTGCAAGAAAATAAAACATTTTGATATGAACTCTGAGTTGAGGAGGTGTAGCTGATCTTTGGTGAGGAATAGGTCAACAATATGTATGGAATAAAGCAAAGGAAATGCAAGAAAACCAAGGCAATAAATGTCACCCAAATTCATGTGGTGTGTACAGCTCTGCCAGCTTGAGAGCCACACCGCTGCTGGGTTGTCAGCAAAAATTATGTTCAGCCAGTGTTCTGGGGTCACATGGCAAGGATTTTCCTTGTTACACTGAGGCACTGGAGAGTTGTTTCTACCACTTTCCACCTGGCATCTTATAGGGATTAAGAAAACAAGTCAGATAGAAAAACATTTTATATATTGTTTTTCCCCCTCCAGCCCACTTCCAGTAGTCTTTAAAAGTCAACAAATGTCAGATTTCAATTTCTTGTTCGCTGAATTACTGCAATCCCAAGGAGTTTTATTCCTGTGATTCATTCACAGAAAGTCACTAGAAAACACTTTTTCATCATAGCTTCCTCCTCACAGCTGTGTGCATGTGTCACTGATTAGGGAGACACATATATCCTACTCTCTGGAAATGTATGGATGCCACTAATGTTTTTTCTTTCATTTACTCCAGGTTTATGGTGCAGAGAAAAGAGATCACAATCAGAGTCTATGACTACAAGAGGTCAAATACCTAGACATAAATTAATATTGCTTGCAGGTGAATACTTAGCAATGTTCACACTCTTTCTCTACCTTAATGTAAGATTCTTGACCAAGCTTTGTGTGGAATAATTGAAGTAGCTGGGTATGTTTAGCCTGGAGAAAAGCACACTGAAAGCTGATGACAGCCATATTTAACAGTCTGAAGGACTGTCATTTCGAAGATGGAGAAGATTCCACTAATCCAGATTCAAATTACGAGAAAGAAAATTCTGAATGTAGTTTAAGAACTTCCTGAGATACTCAATTAGACTGCATTAGAAGGTGGATTCTAAACCTAGGTAAGATGACCATCTCCCAAAAGTGCTTTAGCGGCAAATTCCTACACTGACAGAGATTGAACTAGATATAGCTTTGGACCTCATCCAATTAGATGACTCTATGGCAGTGATGAAACTGAAGGATAAGTTTCTTCATCCTTGGGAACCATAGAATCATAGAATTAGAAGAGACCACAAGGGCTACCCATCTAACCTCTGCCATGCAAGGATACATAATCAAATCGCTCCTGACAGATGACCATCCAGACTCTGTTTAAAAGCCTTCAGAGAGTCCATCATGCACCATATTCTATTGCCAAATATCTCTTGCCCTCGGGATGTTCTTCCAAATGTGTAAGTGGAATGCCTTCCTGCAGTTTGAACCCACTGTTCTATATTCTAGTCTCTAGAGCAACCAAAAAAAAACATGCTCCTCCCCCCAATATGATATCCATTTGCATATCAAAACATGGCTCTCATGTCCACTATCACCTTTCTCTTCTCCAAGTTAAATACACTCTGCTCCCTAAGCTGCTCCTCAAAGGGCTTGGCTTCCAAAACTTTGACCACTTTGGTTGGCCTTATCTGAACATGTTCCAGCTTGTCAAAATTCTACAGTTGTAGTCTACAGGATTTGTTTGGACAGATTTTATACAGTGTTTATGTAGGTGTTAACGCGCAAGAGCCAAGACCTTAAATATCAAATATTTAAATGAGAAGAAGGTCCTGCTAATGATAATTCTCAAAATCCTATTAATTATAAAATAATACTGTACTTATTGAGTTAATTTTGTAAACCTTTACATCCATAGTCTATATTGGGGGCTTTCAAATATTTTTGGATGCAGAGGCCTTTTTGAGAAAAAAAAGGATCTCATGGAGCCTCAGCAAATGTTTATATATTATATCATATATTATATATAATGTATTTATATCAGGCATGGGCTGGATCAGTGGCAGATGGGTGGAGGATGTTTGTGTGAACTAATTCACAGAGCAAAAAAGGGAAAGAAAAGAAAAGAATGCAAGAACAATATGATATTTAAAATGAAGAACAATTTCAACCAACATAAATGTAACAGTATTTCAATGGAAGACCCCTGGGACCATCCAGTCAAACCCCCTTCTATCATGCAGGAAAAACAGAATTAAAGCAGCCCCTGAGTATTGGGTGTGGGTGTGTAGGGTTTTGGAAGCAAAGAAAACAGGAGGGTCTGAGTGGTGAGAAAAAGAGTCTGTGCAGTGAGGAAGGCAAAGGGAAAGCGTCTGGAAGCAAGGAAAAGAGTCTGGGCAGCAAGGGAGGTGAGGGGAAAGGATCTGGGTGGAACGGAAAAGTGTCTGGGCACTGAGAGTGGTGGGGGAGAAAGGGTCTGTGCCCTGGGAGCACACCGCTGGTGCTGGTGTTCTTTCCAGGATATAAAAACTTTAAGTTCCCTGTATTTCTCAGGAGAAGAAAAGAACAGGAGATGGGAACCAGCATGGAGCCCCTCACTATCACTCCCAAAGGGCTCTGCAAATCACAGTTTGAGAATCCCTGATCTATATGATAAAATTTACACATTTACCAAATCTCTTGAAAACTATTAAAACACCTCCCCATCCCAAAAAGTGGGAAATCGGTTGTTCTGAAAATGCAGATATTTGCTATGTATCTCTGTTCAAAAGACATAATCATTTAACATAGAGCAACAGTTCCCTATGAGCACTCAGTTCTTGATGGACTACAACTTCCAAAATCTCTCACAATTGATCTGCCTACATAGAATTTTTGGAAGCTGAAAACCAATAGATTCTGAGGAGGAGAATTAGGAACCCACAACAAAGTTTATTATTCTAATTTAACATGTACTTTGAAAATATTATAATAAAAGGCCAGTCATATGGTTCATTAACACATATGCTCATGCATATAGGGTGATACACAGGTTAAGAGATGTTCAGCGTCTTATGAGCTACACAGATGTCATTTTCAGGCTGCTTATTATCATAAAATGACCCACCTTACATTCATGTAGTTGTTATTCTCATATTATTGTTTTGGGTCTGAGGTAACAGGTCAAGAGAAAATCACCCTTTTACCAAGAGAAAATCGCCCTTTTTACCAGAAGTTGTGTGAACTAAAAGGCTTAGGACGTTAAGTCCTCCCCTGTTTCTACACACTTCTAAGATATTCACACAATGTAAAACTACTTCCAGTTGTCACCCATGTCCTTTAGTAGTAGAAGTGTACAGAAATGGGGGGGGGGGGTAAGGAAACAGGGAGAAATTGTCTTCTGAGCTCCCAATCCAGTTGAAAATGGGAAAAAGTGGGGGGACGCACATGGAATGGGATCTGTCAAATTCCTCATGTTGTTTTGGTCCAGTGATGTGGAGCAATTGACATTTTTATGGATTATCTCCTAACAATCATTGACATTTCTCTCCCAAAATCCTGCTTCATGAGTCTGGCATAGTAATTTTTTAAAATTAATTAAATCATCAGAGATACCTAAATTTTAAGATATCACCACTTTGTTTTTCCTGTCATGTCTTCTTCATAGTAATCTTGGCTTTTGAAATTATCTGACTTCCCTGATTGAGAGTAATAAGATTGAGAAGAGAGGAGCCCAGAGAAGGGGGGGGGGTCTACTTTAAGAGAGATGCTTCCTGTGTCCTCAAGAGTGAGTGTATTGGAAGGGAGCCCATGGAGAGAAAAGATACCTTCCTTAAGAATGATGCCTCTTGTCTCCTCCAGTGTAAGAAAGGGCAAATCATGGCAAAAGGGGTTAAAATACTGCTGGATATCAAAGTCTCCCATGATTAAAAAAAGAGAAATAATGCGGAGTGAGCAGGGACTGCACTCACTGGTGTGGTGGTTCAGAATGAGGGATAGATTTGGAGAAGGCTAGAGAATATAAAGCATCTAATGGAATTTGTAAAATGAAATGATGCCTTTTAAAATGGAAGGGGTTGGTACAATTTGCTAAGAAGATGAGTCCTTATTGTTACCTACCCAATTCAATATTCATTATTACAAAACTGGCCACTGCAGATGATATATAGATAGTTCAAAATAAATTATTTTAAATATAATAAGGATAATAAGACTTGTATTTGTAATGCACCTTATCACCCCGAGGGGACTTGGGGTGGTTTCCATCAAAAGTGACAAACATTCAATGCTATAAAAACAGATAAACAACAAGTCAATCAACACAATAAATAGAATAAAACAATATAAACTTGTAATAACTAACCAATAATAGCCAAAAGTAGGAACTTAAATAAACATAGTATGTCACATTGCACCCATTTACCAACATAACAAAGGACTGAGCTGCTAAAATGCATCAAAAATATGGGGTGTTGTACTGTGATCAACAGGGCTGAGGCAGATTTTAAAGGCTTCTGATTTTTGTAAAGGACAAGGATTTTCCATTCCATGAATTTGTTTGGGAAGGAAAACACATCAGGCAAACATACTGTTTATTCTTCAACAATTCCTTTATAACAATAAACATTTTACCCTCAGTCTGCATCTGCTCCATAGTCTAAAGAGTTAAATCCCTTAAGAACTGTTAATGCACTTTGAAAGCTTTTCTGTGTCTCTCCCCTAGGTCTTCTATTATTTAATGGAAGTCTATCATCTCTGCAAGCTGGATCTGTAAGAACTCAAAAATTTCAAAATGAAATACAGAGAACAACTGCCAACTGCTCAAAGATTGCATACTGCACACATTGGCAGCAAAAGAAGTGTGTTGGCCATCTGCTTACTTTAGAAGAAAGTTGGCTGAGAGAAGAGCAGAGCATTTCAGTTTAACAGACTGATAAAGCACTTTGGAGAGTAGTAGGATACAAATGAGCTTTTCTTTTTTTTAAAGAAATTCATATTTCAAGTATGAATTTATCTGAAAACATACATCAAATGTCTTAAGAACTGTTTCACACATGCATGCATAGAATTATGTTGTACCAGAAATTATTTCAAGTGAAAACAGTCCAACAAAAAAAATATCTTAGTGTTGATTTTAATGCCTGTTCTTGGAGTCATTTAGAGTACTGATTCAGAAAATTGCATTGGATAGACTGCATCAGCTCTAGTTTCTTAAATATGGTTATCATGGTTTTCTATGAGTGATCAATAGACAACTCTATGGAAGATGCCCTATGTTCTGTATCTCAAAAACTAGAGCTGATAGGGGGAAGCTAGCGCTATTTTTGGAATCAGCAGAACAAATATACCCAGAAAAAGGGCTACCATTTGGGTTGGTTGGCCAGTGTAATCCAAGTTGATGTATCCAAGTTCTGCAACTGTTCATCTGAACTCTTCTAGTTGCTCCACCTGCAGCCGACAGGAAAAGCTTATGGCACAGGTAGTTATTCGAAGACCTCATGAAGGAGGCCCTGTCATATGATGGGGGCAGAGTGGCAGGCCATTTAAGGCTGCTCCACCCCTTGTCACTTCTCTTTGTTTCCTCTCTCACCCTATGGACAGTGTGAGTAACTGGTCATGCAAGAACTGGGAAGATATTTCCCTCCCTCCCCAAGTGTTCATGGGAGTGTTTTCCACTTACGTCACATTCATAGAATAATAGAATCATAGAATCAGAGAGTTGGGAGAGACCTCATGGGCCATCCAGTCCAACCCCCTGCCAAGAAGCAGGAATATTGCATTCAAATCACCCCTGACAGATGGTCATCCAGCCTCTGTTTAAAAGCTTCCAAAGAATGAGCCTTCACAGCAGAGAGTTCCACTGCTGAATGGCTCTCACAGTCAGGAAGTTCTTCCTCGTGTTCAGATGGAATCTCCTCTCTTGTAGTTTGAAGCCATTGTTCTGCGTCCTAGTCTCCAAGGAAGCAGAAAACAAGCTTGCTCCCTCCTCCCTGTGGCTTCCTCTCACATATTTATACATGGCTATCATATCTCCTCTCAGCCTTCTCTTCTTCAGGCTAAACATGGCCAGCTCCTTAAGCCGCTCCTCGTAGGGCTTGTTCTCCAGACCCTTGATCATTTTAGTCGCCCTCCTCAGGACACATTGTTTAAGAGGAGTGTGGTTATTGACTTAGGGTGCAATCACTTAACTGGGTCTCCTTGAGTAATTTAAATGGTTTCCATGACATGGTAAAGATGAAATTGTCTGGTAAGCACCATGGCACTATGAATTCCTTAACAGTTCCTATACATTTTCAGGGGTGCGAACCTGAAAAAAGAGCTACCCTTGGGGCTGGAATGAGGCTTCTCACTCTTTAAAACTATGAGGTTTGGGAAGGAGATCCTTCAGGATACCCTTCCAGTTATGATCAGCCAAGAGGTGCAGCCAAAGGATTTTTGATGGTCTTCAGGATCTTGGGTGTTTGTATGTCCTTGGAGGTGGTCAGAGGAAGTGACACATGCCGGAGGACAGTTCTCACTAGGTGGCTAATAAATCAAGAATCATGTCTTATAGTTTATTTCCCCTTAATGGAGTGTTCATTCACAGGTTATTCCAAAAGTTCTTATTAATAAATAGGTCAGGAAATGGCCCTTTAGATACATTTTCCTGTGTCTGATCTCTATATTTCATGGTGGGAATTCAATAGAAGCTGGATGCTCTATTTTCATCTAATCCAGTTGTACAATGTATCAGAGCCAATGAGGATTACATTGCCCCATGTTCAAGCCATTATGACGAAAATAAGCAAAATAAATGAATAAATAACATTAACTGAAATGCCAAACAGTAAATTGGTTTGTAGCAATGAATTATGTTTAAACAAAAACAGTTCATTTCTTTTGGCTAGCTACACATATTGTATAAAATTAGATTGCAGGCTCCATGTTCCCTTCAGATACAAATATTACTCATCTCTAAACAAATGATAAAACCGAGGATATATTTTTGGTTAAGTGCATTGGTTGGATAATGGACATGTTTTCCAGTGAAACATATACACACTCATGCAATTAAAATATGCACTACACTTTCAGAGTTAATTCCTATTGCTCAGAAAATGCATAAAATCTTATGAAGATATGCACATTTCCAAAGGCTTTTTGGAGATTTATGTTTCTTGGAGAATGCACAAAACCGAATCAAGATAAAATTGGGTTTAGAAAGTAACTACAATGATTAAGAAATGTGGGTAATTCCTTCTTCATAGACAGAGTACTTTTACATGAGGTATAGTTAATGTGGATAATTTACAGGAAGACCTCCATATCTATGGGGGATATGTTCCTGTCCAGACCAAGGTTAATTGAAAGCATAATATAACTGAAGTGAATATCATTACATTATCTGACTTCTGGTCCAGGCATACCATAGAGTTACCCTAGAAGTCATAGAAATCCTAGAGATGTAATCTCTATAGAAATTTGTTAGATCCTCCAGGGCAATTCTATAGTAATATGCAATGGAAGCATATGATAGAATAGCCTGGAAGATCTAGTAAATTCCTAGATGCCATTTCCCCCTGGATATGGATATATGAAATCATGGATGTAGGTGCAGTGATTATGGGTTTTTTACTGTATTTATATATGTTTAATTACATCCCACTCTCTGTTAGGAAATCTCAATATTAGTTTAATACAACTTAGCACAGTTTACAGTTTTTAAATATGACACCTAACATCCCCAACCATATTGCTGTTCATGTGTCGAATAATTCTAGAGGAGACACATTGACCACAATTCAGAAATTGTACTTTTTAAAATAAACAAATATTTTAAAAATCTGTCAATTGATACATACTCGGCTTGTATTTTCAATCATTTCGAATCAAGCTTTGTTGCCTTCTTTCCTCTGACTTCCCTTCACTCATATTTTCTACTGTTGTCTCTGAGCACTGATAGGAATTCTCTTTTCTTCCCAGTCGTGCAGCTTTTATGTGCATTCTTCTAAGAGCAAGCAAACTCTACAGTTTCACAAAGTGTCACTATACATTGTCTTGGGCTGGTCCACTTAAACATAGAACATGAAAGAAAATGACAAATGCTGACCTATGAAGTATAGAAGACTGCAGTCTTATCTTTAGCATATTTATGAAGTCCCACAGAGACCGCACATGTCAGGATGTGATGCTCCAATTTGATCCCAATGGTTGAAACTGTTCTGACAGCAAGGACTACTATTACATTTTAAAGAAGTGAAATCAACAGTTTTTTTTCTTTTTAAAACTCACTTTGACTGCATTTAGCTCCCCATCTGTCCTTGGACTGCCTTTTTCATTTGTGTACTTATGTTGCCAAGATTCTCCAATGATGGCAAAAATGATACAGGTCAAAACCTGCTCTGTCACAATAACTGGAAACGTATTTGCCTTACTGAATTACTGAATTTTACAGTTTAAGAAAACAGGTCTTTAACCAGATCCATGGCATCTATGAACTAGTTTTCCCCACAAACACAACTGTGCATTTTTCTTCAAATTTGTTCCTGTAACTTGAAAACTATTTTTTACTTTGTTTTTTTCCTGCACAGATAATTGGGACACATGTAGCCAAGCAATATTAGAATGTGGTTAAAAATGTACATCTTATTAACGTGGAAGGTCACACAAAGTAGTTTATTTTTGCCTGAACAAGTTGGAAAGGACAAGACACCTTCCCCCTCCTACTGAGATAACTGAATAACACTTTACAGCAAATACATTTACTCTATCACAAAGCACTGGAAGTGGGGTAAATAAATTTCCTGGCATCCAGGGATGACCAGAAACCATTTATGTTGATAACTATGGGGTAAGGGAGCATGCATCCCCACCCTCCTCTTTGGAATTCTTCAGATCTTGGTAACAATGTTGGTTGCTACCTCAGGTTTTGTTAGAATTTCGTAGAGTGGCTTATGGATTATTGTCACTGTGGGTTGCAGGATTTATTGTCATTTTGGTTGCAGGATTTAAATTATTGTGAATGAATTGGATTCTAAAAAAAATTATAAGTCATTTGGGTACTAATTGATATTGGTGGTCAATTTCTTTCATACAATTTCATTATCTGTTAGACTTCAAATTTATTAGGAAGTCAAATTAAGAGGTGGTTCAGAGGGTGTGGGGGAGCCTGGGGAATGGCTCACCAGGTCGATTGTGGGTGAGGAATCTTATGGGGGAGGGGGCTCTTCCCAATAGCTTAGCACTCCCGCCCAGCAGGGACAGTAGCACAGCCACATGTAGCACTTGCCATGGCTCTTCTTTACAAGCCTTGTTCTGGCTGGGACAGTGTCACCTGCCATGTCTCGTTCTTAGCGCCTGCTGTGGCTCTTCTTTCCATGTCTCATTCTGGCTGGGACAACAGTGCAGCCACATGTAGCACCTGCTGCACCTCTTTCTTAGCACCCACCATGTTCTTCTTTCTAAGTCTCGTTTTGACAAGAACAGCAGCAGAGCCGTGTGTAGCACCCACCACAAGTCTCCCTCCTTGATCAGACTCATGGATTTTTACTGATTTAAACCTGTTCCAACTTACATACAAATTCAACTTAAGAACAAACCTACAGAAGCTATCTTGTTTGTAACTTTGGGAACTGCCTATATTTGATATCTATATCGTAATTATGACAGATATTTGATACATTAAGCAGAGTGCAGCAGGGTTCATGAAAATGAACTTGACATAGAAATAGGAGGATGTGGTGGGTGATCTTATATGATAAAATAAAGTTATAATCTTGGGAAATCCATTGTAGGGTAGGAAAGTGGGGGGGGGGGCGTCAAAGGTAGTAGTTATTATGGGATGTGTAGAAATATTTCTTTTACAAATGTTAATAAAAAAGGAGCACTTTTAGTTTCATTGTCTGCCTCATATACCAAAATAGCTTGGTTGGATTTGGATATAATGCATCATTGCTAGTTTGGTGGGATGATTTGTTTGCATGATTTGTTTTTCTGTCTTAGAGATCAAAGTAGTTTGAACCATCCTAGGATGCAGCAGAAGAATGGCAAATATTCCTAGGCCCTTGCCTTCAGGACCCAGTTCACTGCATTTTACACACAGTATGTTTGCACCCAATCACCTGTGACAGGTTTATACAAGCATTGCTAAAATGTCCCCAAATGCAGCAAAACTGGCAAAAGCCATCCTAGTCTTTGGGCTGTTTTTGGGTGAACAAAAAATGTAAAGTTCAATAGCCCTCCAGAATTATAGGGTACTATGACACTCTGCCTTTCAGCTGTTGGAGTATTTCTGTTCTAGATTTCAGGGGAAAAGAATTCATTTCTGCCAAAATGAGACAGATATTGCATTTCTACTGACTGCCATAGCATAATCAATGGCCATTGGTAGCTTTCTCTTTGGGGAAGAATGAAATGTTCTCTCAAAATGGTCTGAATTTCTCACATCACCAGGCAGGTAAATAACGTAATCCTACATGCCTAAATCTTTGAGACAGAACCTACCTGAAGCTTCCATTCAGAAATTATTGTGGTGCAGCTCACAGGCCTTATCACATTCCAGAAATTTTCTAAAGTTTACAAGGTACCAAAGAAATCTCATCTGTAAATATGAGATGGTTGTAAAATAGCATGGACTGGCAATGACTTCTTGAGATTTTTATGGTATATCTCATACATAAAGTCACATCTGACAGCACCCGAATAAAGGAGTTTTGCCCTTATGCATGCTGATAGGAGTATAATACTTATATGGTTTTAAAAAGGTAAAAAAATGTAGATGATGAGTCTAACTTTACTGGTCACTGAAGTATGCAGAATTCATAGGCAAGACAATGCACCATAGTGTGCACTAAGCATTTGCTAACTCTAGCTGCCAGCAGTTATAGATTTTTTTCCCATCCTAAACGCACAGCGGCATAACAAATTGAAAAACAAACAAGTGTACTGTTTCCTCAACTGGCCACCAGAGACTCAAATACATAAATTATTTTCCTCCAAAAATGTCATTACAGCATGAAAGGGCAGAGTGGTGCATTTTAATTAATTTCTAAAGGACACATTGTCTTGTCTTCCTCTCTCTCCTGCATCGTTAATTTTGAATCCTGTACTATCTGAATTGTCTAATTAGCATCTCTTTGCATACACATCATTGCTACAGAAGCATCACAGAGACAGCAGCCTCCAAGGGATTCAAAGAATCCCAAAGGAATCTTGAAAAAGTAGTTTCAATATCAGAGATGGGTGTTCTGCAAATTGTATTGTGAAGACACTTGACCTAATTTATGAGATATATATATATATATATATATATATATATATATATATATATATATATATACACACACACAGGGTCATCTCCAAACTGATATATTCAATGGTTTTCTTATGCCTTCTTGTCTATATCTTTCATAGTATTCCCCCTTGCATTTGTTTCCCATTTCAGCATCTTACGTTTGTCTTGGTCCATAAAAGTATAATTGCTAATGACAGAAATTGTAGCTCCTTTATTCCCCAAAGTCCCATTCATTCATCAAGCACACAGCTTATTGGCTTTCATTTTCCATTATGTGAAGTTAATACTGCTTGGAGAAAGCTTATGTTTAGGATAATGTTGGTGAATAATGAAGATGGCTCCTAGAAGACTTAGTTACCAAGTGCAACAAGATGGATTTATTACTGAAATTCATTTCCCAAATTGAAACCATTTGAATTTCAAAGGCAGAGTAGAAAAAGCTGCTTTTCACAATAGTTGGGTTGTGTATATCCAAGTGAGCCCCATGGGATAGATCACCTATTACCCTTGATCCATTAAAGGCAGTTCTGAGGTAAAACCAAGCAGTTGGAGAGAAATAAAGCATTTGCAATTGTATGTTTTCTGTATATCTAGAGTCCATTGAAGAACTTACAATAAAACAAAACAATTCAAGAGGCTAAACTGCAATTGGTGCAAAGATCAGCAGACAGGCTACTAACTGGAGCTAGCTACAGAGAGAACACGATGCCCCTACTAAAGCAGCTCCATTGGCTGCCAATAAGTTTCCCAGTTCAAAGTGCAGGCTGTTACTTATAAAGCCCTAAATAGCTTAGGTCCTGTCTATCTTGTGATCACATCCTCCCTATGAACCAACACAGATGCTAAGATCTGCCAGGGAGGCCTTCCTCTCAGTCTCACCACCATCACAAGTGTGGTTGGTGGGGCCTTCTTGGTGGTTCCCCCCATCTTTGGATTGCCCTCCCCAGGGAGATTAGGCAGGCCCCCATACTGTCCTCCTTTCAAAGGGTCTTGAAAATGTGGTTATTAAAACAAGCTTTTGAGAATGCCTAGTCCCTAGTTGTTCTGTGTAACAGTCATCTAGCCTGCACTTTATCCCATGCCCTCTCTATCTCCATTGTTACAGCTTTGCGTTTATCTCATTCTCTTGTCCTATTGTCTACAGCCTGACCATGTTTACAGCAGCTTACTGCCATTGGTTGATGAACACAGTTTTATTGAGTTTTGATTGGTGTTTTATATGTTTGTTTTATTTATTGTATTTTATAATGTATTTTATGTTCTGTTTTTAGGCACTTTGTGTCATGGGTAAGCTGCCCCGAGTCCTTTATGGGAGATGGTGGCAGAATAATTTTGTTGTTGTTGTTGTTGTTGTTGTTGTTATTATTATAACATTGAATTGTCAAGGTCTGGATTTCACCGGAGCCCCTTCCACACAGCTGAATAAAATCCCACATTATCTGCTTTGGACTGGAATATATGGCAGATATTGTGGGATTTTATGCCTTGATATTCTGGATTATGTGGCTATGTGGAAGGGCCCTGGGTTTCAAACACTTTGGTAAGTGCCAATTTATAATTATTAACTAACCAATCAACAATTGTGAACCAATCAATACATTGAGAGATGCTTCTTCAGGTATTGAGTTCCCAGTCTATAAAGGACTTTAAGTGTCCTTACCAACATTTGAATTCACAATCAGTAAGCATATTGGTGGCTAGTAAAAAAAATTCAATATAATCTGATTTCGGAATAATGTTCTAGACAGCAATCAAGTCATTCATGCTATACTGCCTTTCATGTCAATTTTAAAGATCACAAAGACACCATGATCAAAGGCATGAAAATCACTGAGTTTCAGAATAAAAAGTAATATTTATCATTTCTTTCATCCACAACAGGCCATTTATCTCATAAAACTAGACTCGAATTTATTCAAGCAATTTTTGTCTTCCAAGAGGTAAGAAGTTGCCCAGCCAGTACGTGCTTGTGCACCTTGCCTAAGAAAGAAACATTTGAAGATCAGTAGTAATTGTTATGCCTCTCTAGGGAAGCTACTACACTATAGAAGTAATACAATTTGAAACCATTTTACCTCCATGGCTCACTGAGATGCAATCCTGGGAATTGTTATTTGGTGAGATACGAGCACTCTTTGGCAGAGAAGGCCTTGCAAATTTATAACCACTATGATTACATGTCATTGAACTATGACAATTAAAATTGTCAAACTGCATTAATTCTATAGGTTATATGTACCCGAAGTTGAGGGAGGTCATTGCATCAACATTTTTTTTCAAAACTTAAGGCACATACTCCATCTCCATTCAAAAATTCCTCCACACAGGACATATTTCCATTTTTCTCAGTTTTTCTGAGGGAGGGTAGAAATAGTGTTGTCTGTTCAACCTCTGAAATGGCACTTTGAAAAGAGAATAAACACTCATACATCATTTAGGCAAACAAAGATGTCAGACAAAATAAGCCCACATCAAACCATCCCTGTTTGGGATAGTAACATCATTAAAGACCTCATCACATGGGGCTTTTTGCCTGTCATAGGACACTGCTGAGGGGCAGTGCCCACCTGAGACAGTCACATTACACAATGCTGCTTCTGGCAGGGCTCTGTCCTGACTCCATGCACACTGCATCTCAGTACCATGCTAAGAGACAGCCATGAAAACATGGGTGATTACCTATATTCTCATAGACTAATCTGGGGGCAGATGGAAAATGGTCTGTGATGGGCACTGCCTGATGGCTTTCTTTGCTGCCTCACAGATTCCCCCACTGTCTCCTAGCTTATGGACCTCCTTGTCATGAGATTCCAAGTAAAGTATAATCACTTTAGGCCCAGTTGTCCAGTACATTCACCTATTTGTACTCTTGATTGAAATTTTTACGATATTTATAATCTTTGAGAAACTCTGAGTGTTGATACTGAGCTAGGGGAGGAGAGAGGGCAAAATATATAGGATGTAAAAATGGCCAACTATAGGAGACTTCATTCAAACAGTTGGCCAAAGACATTTTTTAATGGAGAGGTTGAGCATTCTGTATCTGGAAATCCAAAATGCTTCAAAATCTTAAATTGTCCGCATGAGATACTCAGAAAGTGAAACTTTTGCTTTCTTATAGTTCAATGTACACAAGCTTTGTTTCATGACTAAAATTATTTAAAATACTGTGTAGCATTCCCTTCAGGCTATATGTATAAGATAAACATGAAACATACATGGATTTCTCATTTCATACTGGGTCCCATTTTCAGGATATCTCATTATGTATTTAAATGCAAAAATTGAATATACTTAACATTCCTGGTCCCAAGCATTTCAAATAAGGGTATTTAATCTATCTGCATAGAAATAATATCATCATAGAAGCTAGTAGCTACAAAAAGAGATGGAAGTAGAGGAAAATTGTTGTGAAACATTTGTTCTTATTTTGGGAGATTAGCTAGGGCAGTTTATGCTGAGAGCGGAAAACACTATAATGATGTTCTTATTTATTACTTTATTATTATTTTACTGACACAAAAACGCAGTATAAACTATAGAAATTATATTTGAAATATAAGTCTTAATTTCAATTTTTTCACTCCACATCTTAATACATTCTCTAAATAATTTCTAACTGGATCCCACATACTCTTAATTATTATATCATTTTCTATTTTTTCTATGTTGTTCAATTTCACAATTTGTTATTTCCATATTTAACATTTTTTTCTATATAATTATACCAATTTGTCAGATTACTATATCATCATACCAATTAGTGAGGGGTTGGAAAGATAAAACAAAGTGGACTCTGACAAATATAAAGATGTTCTTTAGCAGGGAAAAACTTTTTTACATATTTGAAATGATAACCAGGAACAATTTAAGTACATATTAAGTAACTTCATTTTATAATTCAAAGTGCTACAGCATATTGTTTTCTGTGAAAACAACAAAAAAAACCCATCCCCCAAAGAAAACCCCAAATCCTCCCATAATACTTTTGCATTGACAGAACCACTTTTCTGAACTTGAATCCATTTTGAAATGAGACTAAACAGGGGAAGGGAACCTGAAAAGGTATTAGTGGCACTCAGGCTTTGAAATACTGAGTGTTGTCAGTGAGGAGGAATAGTAGAACAGGTAGAGAGAATGTAGAATCATGAAAAATGTGTCTGAATGGGAAATTTACTCATTTGTTCTTGACAAAAATGAACAAATAACCCATTTATCAGGACACATACCTCTAGCCACCCAAAATTGGGTGGGGGTGCAAATTAGACAGCCCATGAGCAAGCATTTAAAACATTTGTTTTGACTTTTAATTGGCCTTCAATTTTCACAGAAATTATTAGAAAATGCAGTTGGTTATCAGAAAATTTTGCAATGAGTGGGCTTACAGAGAACCTGGCACCTCCACCTTGGCATTGCATTGGTAGGATATGCTGCCATATGCCAGTGTTTCCTTCTGTATACTGCTTCTTTTCCCCATAACTTGTAAAAAGTGAAACAATAACTTTATTATCCATAAATTAGGACCTACAAAACAACACAAGAAGTGACAACTATATGTTTATTCACTTGGTTTGACAGAAGAGAATGACCTATAATGTTATAAACATAATCAAAGATATTTTAAGTCTGAATGTATTAACAGTACATTCACAACAATGATCATAATCCATTTTTTAACCACAGGAAGACTAAATATTAAAAAAAGTGAAACATGAATAAAGAATTATGCAAAAAATGTGCTCCATACAAGTGGCTTATAAATATATTTAAGTGATTTGGCTGGATGTGACAAAGATAAGTATAGTATGAGCATTAATGTGAATATGACTGACTGATGAAATGTCTCAAAATGATTGCCAACTCAGGAAGAATTTGGATAAACAAGGAGAAGGTTAATGATCTGTGAAAGTCATTGATAGACAATGCAAACTAAAAAAATACATCAACAGGAATTGTCAATGCTCACCATATGTTCTTCCCTGGACTTAAGCGTTCATTAAATCATAAAGCAGCAAAAACAGTGTGTCAACACTGAAGGGGGGGGATATAGCAGCACATTTTTGACAGAATAATTTTCAAAATACTTTTTAAAATATGGAAGCATCTTAAGCTTACTGACAAAGTTATTTGAAAGCTTCTGATTGTCATTTGAATGCTTGCTGAATTTCCATCATGCCCATCTACAGTTGTCCACTCTACTTACATTTAGAATAGAAGAAACATGCTTTACAACTGAGAATTGTACTGTGATATAAGAGCCTCTCAATTTTGATGTGTTTTGATATTTGCTGGATGAAGACATTTTGTTTCCACTTTATTCTGATGTAGCCAAAAAGAAGAAAAAGAAAAATGCCTTTGGTTTTAAAAGGTATTTTTTAAACAGACAATGTTTTGTTTTGCAAAACACTCAGTGGAGAAGACAGACAGATGACAATTCAAAAGTTCTATCTCCTAGAGCACATCTTCACCTACACTAAAATCTGGGGCCAGTCCAGAGTATTACACCTCAGGCTGACCCTGGGTGGGAGGGGGCAGCTACACTTTCCATATTCTTCCACATCCATGGCAGAGTAGAGTTCAGACTGTAGTTGAAACCAGTTTCATTCCACTGATCCGTCACCTTACCTTTTCTATCCCTGTTGCTGATACCAAAAAACCCCGTTCGGTCACTGGGTGCCTTTGTTGACATGAGCAAAGGCACTCAGCAAAAGCCAGAGTGCTCTCTGGAGCTACATGGCCATCTATTACAATGCCAGGGGAAGATATGGGCCCAATCTATCCCCATTTCCACCAGTGCAAGAAAAAAGGGTATGGCAGTGCCTATCTGTGTGGATAGCAAACTGGTTTGGATTTGAGGCAGTTGTGCTGTTCACACTCACCCTAAAGTGTGTGGCTGCTCCAAAGTTTCACCAAGTCTCTGGAGCATTCTCCAACTTACCTCAACATGTGGTTGAACCAGCTTAACCTGCTTTACCCCACATTAAGTCTGTCATGTGTGTTGTTGTTGTTCATTCGTTCAGTCGTGTCCGACTCTTCGTGACCTCATGGACCAGCCCACGCCAGAGCTCCCTGTCGGCCGTCACCACCCCCAGCTCCCCCAAGGTCATGTGTGTTAAGGTATATAAAAAACTGGGTGAGATGGCAGATGTGTATGAGGAAAGAAAGAATCCACATGCAGATGTATTGCTGTGATTTCTCTTGATGCAATCAGTAGGGTATAACAACAGAGGTTTTAGTATACCATTTGGAGATTTTTATAAACTAGCTGTGGGTGCCAAGATCTATTCTTCTCAACAGAATGTTGATATTTTCCACTCTAGGAAGGACCATTTGTTTTGCATGGAAGTTGCTGAATTAAGTTGTATTTTATTTTGAACACTGGAGGACTATATTTCTGCTATGTTTGGATAAAACTGTTTATTTTTCTCTGCTGGAAAGGGTAAACATTTTTATTTTGTGCAAGCCTACTGCGACTCTTGTGTCATTTTATCTTCAAGGGAACTGCACCTGGACTTTAAGTTTAGTGCTGGGTGGGACTGATTATTTTCCTGACACTAAACACAACAATCTGGACATCCAGAGGTGACTTTTGGGGTGACATCCATATTGTTGGGTTGTCCATTCCACAAGCCCTAGCCACCATACCCCATAGTTATAAATAGTACAACTTGCCATCAAAGGCCATGTGATATCCATCTTCTTTTAAAACTTTGATTTGCTCACAGTAATGATGCTCAGAAGCCTCAATTCCAATGTATTTTGGATGTTTACTGTACCGTGATGCCACAGCTGATCAAAGTATGAAATAATGCCATGAAATTCAGACTAGGATATAATTGCTGCTCCTCACAAGCATCCTTCTAAGAGTTTACTTGACTTTCTCTTTTGAATTTTATTTTAAGATTCCTAGCATGTTTCAGTTCTTTGGTCCAGAATTTTCTAGTAGTGCTGTGTGATTCCTTTTCTGCAATAACCATATTTTAAGGCAATAAACTCAATTAATGCTTGCACACACAAGCTTTTCTTTGCAGCCAAAATTGTGCTAAGACTTGCAAATGTTCCATTTAAAGTTGTCATAATATTTTACACCACTTATTTATTCATTATTCAGTCCCAGCTGAGCTTGGAATCATTAAGGCTGTACCATGTTTATAATTGGGAAGTTTAGCACTTAATGACCCAACTCTCTACAGGAACACTCGTGTGAAAGTATGAAGGTCTTGGAAAGTATGGGGTTCTTAATTTAATCCCGAATCAGTAGAAGCTGTGCATACAAAATAAAGATTCATCAGACATTATGGTGCATGGGAATACATTTGCCTGCACACAAGTTGGGTGAACATATGATAATGGTAGTTGTTTTCTAAACCAGCTAGTAAGTCAATATTAGTTTTATCATGCAGTGGCTGTATTATAAACAAAGAAACTATCCTGTTTTATTTAACACAGTTTCAGAAAATTAAAACATAGGCAATCAGTTATTTTCTAGCAGCTCAGAATCCTAGTCCATCATGTCCACTGTTATCTATCGTATGTGGCCCTCTCACCATCTCATCAGATGGGCTGATTTGCCCATTGTATGCTGCTTCACCTCCCTTTTTGGCACAGAGCCCTTCATATGATGTAAAGGGATCTCTGACTGGGCTCCATGCCAGAAAAAGAGAGGTGAAGCAGATCCCATCGCCGCAACAGTTTGCCCATGCCTGATCTAAACTCTGCCCCCACTGCTGCTATGAGTCAGGGGCAGAGCATCTGAACACCTCAATGGCCACTTCAGAGCATTTCTGCTCTGGACTTGCCCTGGATTTTGTGGTAGGTGTAACAGAGCCCTGAGACTCTTCCCACATATGAAATAAAATGGCCTATGTCTAACACTGTCACTGCACTAGCCCAAATTCCATTGTGCTAGAGGTTGAAGATTTTTAAAGTTAGTGCAGTCCAATATTGTTTTGGTTATGCAACCCTTTTACATAGTCCTGTGCCCCAGTGCAACTATGTCAGTAAGGATTTTCACTCCCTAAGCATTATTTTGGATTTAAAGCAATGAATTTATCAGATGTGCTGGGTAGTGTTAAAATATATGCTATGGTATTAAGGATATTAAAAGCCCTCCAGATATATTCAGAAAACACTAGCAGTACATACATTCATAATCCCTTTGATCTAAATGTATTTTCGGGGACATTTATAGCCTCATGTAGGAAATACAAGAAATTGCCCTCTGCATCTCTTGGGGAAGAATTCTATTTTTAATTTTGTGCTTTGGGTGCAAAAATGCCTGAACTCAAGATTATCATAAAGACATACCCTAAGAGAAGAGTTTGTCCTTCAGACGACTTCTTTATTTTCTACACTTATGTACAAGACCATATAGAAACAAACAAGTCAAATAACTTTTTGAAACCTTACCAAGGAAAAAATACTACAAAAGAGTCAGTTTTTTTTTAAAAAAAAGAAAGATACAAGTAACCTCTCCCTATCAAAATAAGATATGGGCTTTCTCCTCATTTGTAACTGAAGGTCAGAAAAGAAATGCATGTTTTTAAAAAAATACAAACTTCTCGGGGCCTTAGGTGGGCAGCAAAGCTCTGTTGTGACTCTATCAATATTCTAGCTCCTACAGAGCTTGCCAACCTGTCATCAATTTAAAGTCACTGTCCCATGCTGACATTTCTTGCACAAACTCCATGCTGCTTCCTCATCCGCTGTAATTTACCATGACAGCTTTTGTTCCCAGCCTAACTGATAATTTACAGCAGTTCTAGAAACTCACGCCTAGGGATGCTCAGAAAATGTGCATTTCTCCTCTTCATATGCTAGAACATTAAAAGCATTTAAAATCATTTGTGACTGTTCATTCTCATAGGTAGCCCAGTTTTTCTTTCTCAGAAAAAAGGAGAGAGGAAACAAGACTTCATACTTTCATATTTCTAGACTATTCAGTGTTTAAAGACATGGCAGAACCATAACATTGATTTTCATTAGGATAACCTTCAGATTAAGGTGTCAACGTTCAATAATAATAAAAATAATAAACCCCGCCACCACCTCCCCAATGGGGACTCGGGGCGGCTTACATGAGGCCAAGCCCAAACAACAAATTACAGCAGAATAAAACCGTAAATGCAAACAATTAACAACAACATCATAATTACATAAAACATATAAATGCATAATGATATATCAAATCAAATCATTTATTTTGGTCATTGACCAGCACAGGAAATAGAGTCACATTTTCATACAAACTTGGTATGTTTGGTACATTAAAAATATAAATATAACTACTGAATTCATTTGATTTGCATAATGATATAAAATTACAATAAACACAATCACAGTGACAATGGGTGGGCTACATGTAATGATTAAAAGAGAAACTAATTAAAAACTGATTAAAAACTCGGGTGAGATAAAGGAGAAACAGGTTGTTTGCGGAGGAGGGCTCATTAAAGTGGGGGTTGTGGAATCAAGCTTTCCCAAAGGGGGGGCGTATACTCCAATGACAAAACATTGAGGCTAAGCAATAGTGTGAGGTTGTATACCTACTCACCAAAGGCGCAGCGGAAGAGCCAGGTTTTAAGATTCTTTTTAAAGGTTTCTAGGGTAGGGGCTTTCCTAATCTCTCCAGGTAATGAGTTTCAGAGTCGGGGAGCCACAGAGGAAAAAGCTCTCTCCCTTGTGCTTACAAGGAGAGCTTGTGAAACTGGCAGGGGCAAAAGAAGGGCCTCCCCAGAAGATCAGAGGGCCCAGGTTGGTTCATAGAGGGAGATACAGTCACAAAGGTAGGCGTGTCCCAAACCGTTTAGAGCTTTATAGGTGATAACCTGCACCTTGAATTGGGACCGGAAAATAAATGGCAGCCAGTGGAGCTCCTTAAACAGGGGGGTAGACGGCTCCCTGTAACGAGCCCAGGTTATTAATCTGGCTGCCGAACGTTGGACAAGTTGTAGTTTCTGGGCTGTTTTCAAGGGTAGCCCCATGTAGCCCCATTACAGTAGTCCAGTCTAGAGGTAACTAAGGCATGGACCACCATGGTCAAGTCAGACTTCACGAGGTAAGGTCGCAGTTAGCTCATGAGTTTTAATTGTGTGAAGGTCCTCCCGGCCACCGCTGACACCTGCACATCAAGTGTCAGTGCTAAGTCCAGGAAGACCCCCAAACTGCAGACCTGTGATTTCAGGGGGAGTGCAACCCCATCCAGCTCAGGTTGCCACCCAGTACCCCGATCAGATGAGCGACTGACCTGGAGGCCCTTTGTCTTGTCAGGATTGATCCTCAGCTTGTTCGTCCTCATCCAGATCATCACAGCAGCCAGGCACTGGTCCAGTAAAAGAAGAAGACATGTGGAATTGCACCATGTCATGGTAGTGAAAAAGTATAGAATCTGCTGTATTGCTACTAATGTTTGTAACAGAGAAGAATGTGATTAATATAAAAAGTATCAAATATTGTTTGAGAAGTATAGATATCAGTATGAAATATTTTGCTATTGATTGTTGTTATATTGTTTATTGTTTTAATTGAAGTCCACATATGGCGGCCCTATCATAGCATTTTCTTGGCAAGATTTAGTCAGAGGAGGTTTTCCATTACCTTCCTCTGAGGCTGAGATAATATCGACCTCTTGACAAGGGGCTAAATTTCGTAGCATGCATAGATTTAGCCCTGGTTACACACCGAGCCAGCAGGCTCCCATCACACGGTGTGGCTCCAAGGGTGAAGGAGGGCAGAGCCAGAGCATGCCACCAACAGTGCAACACAAGAGGGCTCCCATGTTGCCACTGGAATGCATGGGGGGGGGGAAGCTCCACACACAACACAAGCTCATGCTTCCCCTTATCTGATTGCCCTCAGCTAGGGTTGGGTGATACGGGATGTAGAGTGTAGGGTTCCCCATGTCTCCCTATGAAAGGAGCAACTCCAGTGGCCATCTGACGAGGTCATATGACTGATTCAAAATCACACAGAGGGTCTCCCCAGAATCCTAGAGTACACCTACACTGTAGAATTAAAGCAGTTTGACACCACTTTAAACTGCCCCAGCTCAGTGCAATGGAATCACAATTGTTGTAATTTTTTCAGGTCTTTAGCCTCCTCTGCTAAAGAGTTCTGGTGCCTCACCAAATTATATTTGATGATTCCCAACATTGAGCTATGACAGTTAAAGTGATGCTAAACTGCATTACTTATATAGTGTAGATGCACCCCTAACACTCAAACCATGTTATTGTAATGTTGGTCAGCATTGCAATTTCCAATATCTGGGAAATTTGTGCTCTATTATCTTTCTTCAGCTTGTATCATCATATTTCTTGGGTTTTATTTTTTAAATATATCCAGATATTTATTTACTTTTCACAGTGCTGTAGCTATTTACAACTTGCCAAATTTTGACATGTACATTCAGAGCTGTTAGGTAGATTGGTTAGCCTTAAATGTCTGAACCCACAAAGGTGAATTATAAATAGAATAAATACATAAAATAATATCATGGTTGGCTGGCTGGCTGGCTGGCTGGCTGGCTGGACAATTGACATCTGAAATGTAACTTAGTCCATTCGGCAAAACAACTGTCCATTGCCACTAAGGATTGGCATTTACTGATCTCAAAATTCTCATAGATGTATGAGACTTTGCTTTCAGTGTGGGTCTTCTTAACAGCATCTAGTCAGGACAATATAGTTATTATAAAATAACTATTTCTGTGAGATACCTGAGTTCTGTCAAACATTTGTCAACATACATTTTTGAACATCAGAATAGGGAAGTACCAAGCCCTATCAATTCCATTTCATCATTTACTGAAATTCTACATGAGAGGGGTCATCCTCTCAAACAGTTTGTAAAGTTGTTTCAACCCAAAAAGTCAACAGTTTCAAGCATCATATGACTGAAGTTTCCATATGTACCTGACATGATGGGGAAGTCAACTACTTTGAAGCTGTCATTGAATATTGCATAATTTCTGCATTCCTCTCACTGTCCACTATTCCTAGTGGATAGTTTATAGCAATTGTGATTTATTTAATGGAAAACTAATTGAGACATAATAGACTCTGCAGACTTACAATAAAATAGCACTGGTATTCATTTACAAGCGTAACTACCTCAATGACATACATTCATTATTGATTCAAGTCATCTGAATGGAAAAAGGATCTATTTTATACCCCATTCATCACTAACAACTTTCAAACCACCAACCTCTTTTTGTTAGTTATATTTCTAAGATAAAATCATACATGTCTAAGAATCCATTGGTTAACACAAGAGAAACTTTGTATCTTCTGGACAGAGTTATCTTTCAGTACAAACAAAAGACAGAAACATAACAATGAAATCATGTCTGTTTTGCTAGCAGTCCTGAAACTTAAGGCAGCCAGAGCTGTGGTATAGTCAGAGGCGGCCCTAGGTAATTTTCAATGGTAAGCAAACAGTATTTTGCCCCCCCCCCCAACCAATCATTGATATATATTTTCTGTTTGTCGTGGGAGTTCTGTGTGCCATATTTGCTTCAATTCTATCATTGGTGGAGTTCAGAATGCTCTTTGATTGTAGGTGAACTATAGGGCTGGGCGGTTTCGTTTCGTTAATTCATAATTCGTTAATAATTCGTTAATTTTTTCAATTACAAAACGATAACGAACCATTCTGGAGCAATTATTAAAAAAACGAATTTTCAAAAACGTTTTGTAAATGCTTCGTATTTCGATATTGTATTCGTTTCGTTATTGTTTTGAGGTCGTTTCGTTATTATTTCCGCATGTCTAGGCCAGTTTTATGGTTTAATTAGTGAAAAAAAATTATAATATCACACCAGCAGTCAACAACAGAGGGAGAGGGAAGCTTCAGAAGGTTTTGGAGGTTTTTTAGCGTATTTCGCGGTCGCGTCCGCCATTAACGAATCGATTCGTTATTGTTTCGGAAATCGATTCGTTAATTTTTTACCATTTACGAAATTTCGTAAATATCGAACTTTTTAAAAGGAAAATTTTGTAATTATTTTAAATGTCGAAACAAAAAAACCCCCCAAATACAAATCGATTTTAGAAACAAATTTTTCTGTTGTTACTATACATCCCAGTAACTACACTTGCTGCACTTGCTCCCTTGCCTGGCCCGCTTTGGGTCCGGAGGCATGCCTGAAGACCCTGGCGTGTGCACCAAAAGTCACCTCTTCTCCTGACTTTCTCCTCAGCCATTGAGACAGAGAGAGAGAGAGAGAGAGAGGTGGAGATGCTCACCTTTCCTGAAGGTAGGCACAAAAACAAAGGAGGGAGCGGAGGTGGGAGATACCTCCTGCCAGAGGAGCTCTCTCTCTCTCTCTCTCTCTTGGTCCCAATGGCTGAAGAGAAAGTCAGGAGAAGAGGCGACTTTTGGTGTGCACGCTGGGGTCTTCAGACACGCCTCTGGACCTGAAGCGGGCCAGGTGCGGCGGCTCCGCCCCTTGGCCCACCCGCAGATTGGGGAGAGGAGAGGAGGTGGGTGGAGTGCCAGGGGATCGGGAAAGGAAGCCGGTCATGGGGAAGGGATCGAACGCGGCGAACGATTGAGCTCCGGCTCTGCTCGCACACCCGGTGGCCGGGTGGAGCAGGAACGAGAGGGGCTAGGTGAGGCTCAAGGGCCTGGCCCCTTTGAGAAGAGGATCGCCCAGCAGTGAGGCAAGAAAGCCAAGGCTCCCCCCGGACTGCTAGGGCTGTTGTGAGCTGAGGGGGCGCTCCTCAAGTGGCAGTCGAGGGGCATTTACAGAACTGCCTATGCGCCCCTAGCAAAAAAAAGTGTTCTGTGACCGCTTACTTCACATAATGGACAAGCCGCCCCTGGGTATAGTTCACAGAAATATTACTTTTATCTCGTGTTTTTAATGAATAATTGAACAAAAATCACTTTTCTTAAAAAGTGAGAAATTTTAGGGCCCAGTTGGGGGGGGGGGAGCAATTACTAGTACCAATATGTCCACTAGTAGAACTGAAATGAAAGTAAAACCACAGTTATATGTCCTATAACTAAAATAATATTCTTGAAATTAAAGTCTGATCTTGGAAAAACTACATTTTGGAAATACAACTCAGTATAGTATGACTCCTGTACCTGCAGAATCCCCCCCCCCTCTAGTTTAATTTATCCACTTAGGGCCTTTTTTCAGTACCTCATCATTCATCTCATTGAAAATAATAGTTTGCTACTATCTGTGAGTTCACATATCCACATGAAGTCCAGGAACATAACTCCTACAGATATAGAGATCATACTATATTCCTCAGCTAGCATGCCCAGTGGCTTTGTTGACTGTAGAGTATGAGACTTGGAGTGCAAAATGTATTTTCTAAGCTCTAAACCTCACATGTTGCTTATACACACTTGTTCTGGTTTTCTTGTGAAATGTTGGACACTGACAAAAGTAAACTTAAGTTTGAAGGTACATTTAGGATTTTAAGGACTTCATCAGATGGGGAGAATTTAGCGTCCTGGGATGCTTTCACTTGGTCGAATGGAAGGAACACCACACCAACCATGATACAATGTTGTGTGACTTCTGGTGAATGCCTCACCCCCAGCCAGGATAGAGTCTCCCCTCAAGCCTGCTGTTTCACCACACCTGCTGGTGAGACAGCACCAGAGGGATGGCCTCCACTTTATGATAAGTCTGTAAGTCAAAACATTCCATGCAAAATAAAATCTAAATTAGAAACAGAAGGGTGCCTCTATTAGTTCCTTTTTGGAATTAAATGCTGCATACTCAAACCATAGTAGAAATAGTGTGGCACTATAGGCTGCGTGTAGCACTTGGGGCTACTTTTATGGCCCATTAAGCCACTGATAGACCCCAACTCCCAAGATCCAAATCCAATTTTTAAAAATTAGCATGATTTTCAGGCAACCTTTTCATTCAAATAACACATGAACTCTCCAAATTCATAAAAAAATGTTAAAGTACATCTACTGAAGCCTTCGTACTCCTCAGAACAGTTTTCCTCTCCCCAAGAAATGGGGAGAGAAAAAACATTTGTCTGCCTCACACGAGGCAGGGAGGAGTTCTGGAGGAACCCTCCAGAACATCCGGGGGCGTGGCCTGATAGCACAGGTCAGGCCCTCCCAGGCTCATTCCGCGCCTGGAAGTTGGGGAGAGAGGTTGCAGAGAAGAGCGAAGACAAAAAGTCTGAAGAGGTTCAGCAAAGAGGAGAAGAAAAGAGGTTAAGGGGATAAGAAGAGCATCTACAGGTCTGTACAGGGGTCCTGGGGGAGGGAGGCTTCACCCACCCACCCCCCTCCCGGACGAAGGCTGGGCCCTTCAGGGCCCTTCACAGAGGCCTTGGTTATGGCAAACAAGGGCACATGTGGCCAGGGGCCTGGAGCTGGGCGGCTTGGCAGGCGGCTAGCCGGCCATCGACATTCCCTGGCGCATGGTCACCGTGGCCTAGGATTGGGCCCGGCCTCGAGCTACCTGAGGGTTCTGGCAATAGGGTTCGTGTTGAATTGGCATCCGTCACTGCCGGGGCCCGCAGCGTCAATTTTGGTCGCCGTCCGGGCCGTTGATGGAGGCCATTGAGGGAGATGGGGCGGCTGCCATTTTAGGATAGGCCCAATTTCGTTTGCCACATGGGGCAAAATGAAAGTGAAAGGTATTTCAATTACTTTATTTTGGGCCGGATGCATGTTATATGTAGTAGGTATGATGTTAAATATACAACGTTACACAGGTAATAGGGGAGTTATACCCTTGGCTACAGAGGTTGCTGACCTAAGGTCGATAGTTCTTATTCGGGAGCGGAGCGAGCTCCCGATGTTAGCCACAGCTCCCAAAAAAATGGATCAGGGAGAGAGCTCCTGCTGTTAGATCCAGCTTCTGATACCAACATATATATATATGTGTATATATATATATATATATATATATATATATTATTTTGAATAGGATCAGAGGGGGAGCTCCTGCTGTTTGATCCAGCTTCTGATAGCAAAAAAAAATGGAGCAGGGAGAGAGCTCCTGCTGCTAGATCCAGCTTCTGATACACCCCAAATAATATTATTATTTTAAATAGGATCAGAGGGGGAGCTCCTGCTGTTTGATCCAGCTTCTGATACCAAAAAAAAAGTATATATGTGTGCTTGTTATACCATATATGCATCCCTGCTAGTGGAAGCTCATCCTTACAGGGCCAAGGCCTTGTTTAAATATCAAAATATAATATATGGGGCATATGTCAACTACACTGGTGAGGCGTGGCTTGTTTACGATAGCCGCTTTCGTTCTGAGGCTGCCACGATGCCTAACAAGCGATGGGACCTCATCGACAGTCAATTGTGGATGGAGGTAATGAATACAACCAGAGCAGTTTCTGGTGAGAAGGCCGATAGCGGCCATACTATACAGAACACTAAAGAGAGTCAGCCCTTTCGGCAGGGAGGCCCAGCACAACAGCCGCAAAGGCAAAAGGCTATGTGCTGGGAATACGCGGCCCAGGGAGCTTGCGCCCGCGAGGACTGTAAATATCAGCACGCCTGTGCAATATGCCAGGGTAACCACGCAACCAATAGTTGTTACAAGGGAAAACCCACAAGAAGTGGGCCAAGAGGTGCCCAGTTCAATAGAAGGAACCCTGGACAGGTTACTGTTCCAAAAGGGCCCCAGCCCAATCAAGGCGGGTCCGCTTAGTTGCTGGCTGGAAAGTTAGCCTTACAGAGCTGCAGCAAATTACTGGCTGGCGGCTTTAGCACACATCAGTTTATGAGCAGGTGTTATATCATGCAGCGGCGTTGACTGCATTGCATTGGGACGGTTTGTGTTCCCTTTGTTGTTTGTTACCAGGAGTGGGTGTTTCTCCTGATGTGTTGGTTATCCACCGTTGGTCATGGCCCAGGGTGCACGTCGTTTGGTCTGCTATCATACCTCGTCGCAAGTACAGAGGCGACGTGGGAAGGCTTCAGAAAGCCAGAAAACGAGTGACTCGGGCCATGTGATTGTTCTGAGCCACGGGCGGACATTCTAAGGATTTGTTGGTCATGGCCCAGGGTGCACGTCGTTTGGTCTGCTATCATACCTCGTCGCAAGTACAGAGGCGACGTGGGAAGGCTTCAGAAAGCCACAAAACGAGTGACTCGGGCCATGTGATTGTTCTGATCCACGGGCGGACATTCGAAGGATTTGTTGGTCATGGCCCAGGGTGCACGTCGTTTGTCCGCTATCATACCTCGTCGCAAGTGCAGAGGCGACATGGGAAGGCTTGAGAAAGCCAGAATACGAGTGACTCGGGCCATGTGATTGTTCGGATCCATCAGAGGGGTCGTTACATTGAGCACCCAAACATCACTCGTGATGACGAGAGGTTGTATCGGGGTTTTGGAGTACGCCTTTCGGAATTGGGCAACCAACGATTTCGGTTAGATTTACAGGAAGGTATTTTAGGGGTGTTAGAGGAATTGGTGGGGGATGGGGGCGAAATGGACATTTGCCCCCAATCCGTGGCGTAAATAGATAGGGAAATTCCTTTAGTCGGTGTGCACCTAGGGCACCCCTTAAGGGGTGAAAGGCCCTTAAGTTAAACACTCACCTACAGTTTAAAGGGGTGAGGTGTTGTTAATGGCCTTTAATGGGAAGGAGTCTCGATACAAGAGCTCTGGAAGAGACTCCTCATTCCTTTCCCTTGATGGTGATACGGTTTGATTACCGAAACCCAGGTGCTTCGCCCGGAAATTGTTATTATCGGGTAGTGATACTACCTGGGTTAGGTGACACCAGTTCCTTACACCCTTGAGTTAAGTTAAGAACTTAAATAGGTAACGTTAAATAAAAGTTGCCCAATTTGAATCCAACGCATTGGTGTTGTGTCTTTTATTCTCGTGTGTTTCTTCGTGGGTTGGCAGACAACAGTTTTCCTCTCCCCAAGAAATGGGGAGAGAAAAAACATTTGTCTGCCTCACACGAGGCAGGGAGGAGTTCTGGAGGAACCCTCCAGAACATCCGGGGGCGTGGCCTGATAGCACAGGCCAGGCCCTCCCAGGCTCATTCCGCGCCTGGAAGTTGGCCCACCACTCCCGCCCATTAACAGTATATCGTGCGGTTGCCTGCGGAACCGGGTAGGAATTTTTTCCTCTTCTTGTTTTTATGGGGGGTTTTTTTGCCTACCCTATACTGTTTAGGGGCTAGATAGAGGAAGTGGGCTACGCTTTAAATAGGCCAGGCGTAAATAGATAGGGAAATTCCTTTAGTCGGTGTGCACCTAGGGCACCCCTTAAGGGGTGAAAGGCCCTTAAGTTAAACACTCACCTACAGTTTAAAGGGGTGAGGTGTTGTTAATGGCCTTTAATGGGAAGGAGTCTCGATACAAGAGCTCTGGAAGAGACTCCTCATTCCTTTCCCTTGATGGTGATACGGTTTGATTACCGAAACCCAGGTGCTTCGCCCGGAAATTGTTATTATCGGGTAGTGATACTACCTGGGTTAGGTGACACCAGTTCCTTACACCCTTGAGTTAAGTTAAGAACTTAAATAGGTAACGTTAAATAAAAGTTGCCCAATTTGAATCCAACGCATTGGTGTTGTGTCTTTTATTCTCGTGTGTTTCTTCGTGGGTTGGCAGACAAAGCTGTATCCCCATGCACAATACCTCCATTTTCTTTTGTAGCCCTATCAAAAAGATAATGGAGTGAGAAATAATGCCACATCCTGTTGCTATTTTCTAAGGAACTACAGAAGAAAATAGAAGTACTTGAGAATGCTGTGGGGGCTGTTGTCCACAGCAACTTAAGGGAAATTGCCCATAATCATTTTTTTTATTCTTTTAAAATTATTATTAACATTATTTTTAAAAAGTTTTTAAAATTACATTAAAAGTAAACAAAAAGTGAATCAAGAAAATAAACATAGAATAGAAATACAAAAAAGCCCCCACAAAAAAAAAGAGAAAGAGTAAACGTAGATGATCTCTGATCTATCCTTACCTGGCCAAAAGAAAGCTTCACCCTTTAGACCTCTCAATGATGACTCCTTTCTTGAACACCTCAATTATTTTTTCAAAATTCAAAATTGGCAGGTCCTTCTTTTCCTCATGCAAAAAGTGAACAAAAAATTTCTAGTCTTTCAAAAAATTTTCCAGCATCCCTTTATTTTTTAAAAATAAAGAAGTTAATTTGCCCATCTCAGCCAAGTCTATAATCTCTATGAAGTTGGCTAACTGTACTATAACTGAAGTTTATATATCGTTTCCTTGTGGATTAACACAGTTGGTTTTGTTTTGGGGTTTTTTGTTTGTTTGTTTGTTTTGCTTCCAGTCCATGTTTGGAATTTTTCCTAGGAAATCAGTACTGCAAATTGGACAACAACCAAAAGCATTTTGTCAAATTTTGAGGAATTTGGCATGGCATGGTGATGAGTTATGCCTGCCATAGATTTATAAATATTATTTTATCATTGTTTTTGTGAAAATGGTGATTGCATTTTAAAAGAAATATTAAAATATGAATACTTATAATTGATGTATGAATCTTTTTTCTTAATTAATCACTTTTAGTCTGACTTCTCTGAGAAAATCAATACATAATTTTAAAAATTTGGAATAGATACTTTAATGTCTTGGTTTGTTTAAATGTGCTTTTTATTTTCATTATGAGATTTTTAGAGTATCTTGTTTTGGGCATTTCTAAGCTGCTTTGTGTTTCATGCTGGGGAAGGGAGATGACATATAAATGAAAATGGAATCAAGTTTATACTGACTTCAAATGGGAGTACATGTCGTTAAACTCAGTATATCTGTAGCTATGATGTGTGGCACTAAAATGTAAGTGTAGCACATATATTTAGCAAGATATTAGATATTCTAGACCAGAGTCCTGTTGGGCCTGCCATGCTATTTATGGCAATGGGAAAGGTAGGTGTCAGTAAGGTAAACATACATTCCTTAAAAATGAGTTGGGGTGTGGGAGAGAAAAGCACAACAGAATTGGAGAAGGCTGGCCAACTTTATGCCACCTATTTTCCAAATTATTCGCTTATGAGTGGGGGCGAAGATGAAAACAGATGGGGAAATCTATCTTGGAAAACTGCTTGTTGTGTGGCAGAGGGATTTGTCAATGTCAGCCCTCCCATACTGCCTTGGGATATGATAGAATAACTCTACTGTAGATTGTACAACAAAATTAAATGTCATATCCAATACACACATGGGTGTTTTGTTTTTATATGTAGAATTATAAAAACAAAACACCCATCCTTCCATATTCTAATCACTATTGCACAGCCCCTAATGGAGCCCCCGGTGGCACAGTGGGTTAAACCCCTTTGCTGGCAGGACTGAAGACCGACAGGTCACAGGTTCGAATCCAGGGAGAAGCGGAGAAGCTCCCTCTATCAACTCCAGCTCCTCATGTGGGGACATGAGAGAGGCCTCCCACAAGGATGATAAAAACATCAAATCATCCGGGTGTCTCCTGGGCAACATCCTTGCAGACGGCCAATTCTCTCACACCAGAAGCGACTGCTCCTGACTCGAAAAAAAAGGCCCCTAATGCCTCATCAGCGTGAAACCATAGAGTTCAATATAGTCATAGCTCTAGGATAAAAGCTATCTCTCAGCCTATTTGTCCTTTATTTTCATCATCCTATACCATCTGCTAGATGGTAGTAATTTTTTTTTTAAAAAAAAGAATATCCAGGGTGGTGTGGATCCTTAAGAATATTCTGAGCTTTCTTAAGGCAGAGTCTCATTAGAATAATTTAGAAATGAATTTCTTGGCCTATTTGTCAATTGTGAATATTTTTTGCTCTGCCCTTTCAGGATGGATAGTAAAACCCAGCAATGTGTGGTGAGCACTAAAGATTCAAAATCCCATGTAGGGCAGTCCACTCAGCGAATTTGCTCATTTCTTGAATGGATGGTTGCATTGTCTTACTTTGACAGTATGCTCCTTGCTTTTGTAATTCCATTTAACAGCTATCACTGTGAGACACATCAGAGAGTGTTCTCAAGTTGTTTTTAGAATGATGAGGTTAGCAGAATCCACACTATGTCCTACAGCTAGAAATTCTGCTGTTGTGATCAGAGCATTATTTTCCTTATTCATGAAAATGAATAAAATTGGTAAGGCAGTCATGTGACAGCCGGTACTATTGAATGAAGAAGCTTCTACTTATATGTCATTTACCTGACTATAGTTATAAATGAATTTATTTCAGGTTCTCCAGAGTTTTTCGAACTATGTGAAGTTTTAAGAAATAATTTACAGAGCCAGATAATTCTTATAAAATGTTAGATATTTATAAAAATCCAAACAAAGAGCAGTCCGTAAAGGAAGCTTAGAAATACTGATGACAAAATGAAAAAAAAATAAGGAGGTATCATTTGGAAAGTATTGTAAACAACGAAGTTGGACCCAGAATTAGTTTTACTTAAAGCAAGCTTTTTACATCACTAAGATTAAGTTAGTCATGCCTAACATCCCATGGATTTGAAAGATGTGAAGTCATATAGCTTAGGGAATCAATCAAGAGGTCCTGATTGTTTTGACAAAATGCTATTGAAATACCACTAGACATCTGGTAGACCTTAAGGTACATCTGCACAGTTCAGTTAATGTGAAGGGCCATCAACACTGCACGGAACTAATATGGGTTAACATGGGCCAAAGCTGTTTAATATGGCCTTGAATCATGTCAACCAAAGTCGCAGGTTGTTCTTAATTCTCTCCTAGTATCTGGAAGAACCATAACTTTGGGATCATGTAAATAGTTGGGCTGGTTCTGAGATGGAACCACTAGCAACTGTTAACATGGCCATTCTATCTTTCCTGGGCTTAGATGACCTGAGGACATGAGATGTCACTTACTGTCCCCTCATGTTTTTTTTTCCATTGTAGTGGCAGTGGGAACAACATGGCTCTTGTTGGTTGCTTGCTGACTGGAGTGAAAAGATAATCTGAGAAGCGGGGGGGGGGGGGGGTGATTCTTCCTTTTTCCCTTTCCTAATCATTCTGGTTTTCTGTCCAACATCACTGTAAGTGACAACATAACCTCATACTTCTAGATCTATTCTCCTGAACCATGTTTTACCCGTTGGCCACAACAATGAAGACAATGGGAAGGAATGTTAAAAGTGATCATAAGTGGTGCTGAACTCCTTCCTGCTTCCTCAATGGCTAGGGTTTAGGAGGCCCCGGATAAGTGTTCAGTATAGAATCACCCTTGGGCACTAAAGCATATTGATCAAAACCTGAGGCTTGAAATCCAGTGGTTAATTCAAATTATAATAGACCTATTGAATAAAGTGTTAGAATCTGATTTCAGATTGATGCAAAATTAAGGTTTGAATTTGACTTGTGACTTACTTTTCTCCTTTAATGTAGCAATTTCCATTTTGTTTTATTTTAAGAATTGGTTTATTATTGTGGTTACTAAACAATCTGAACAACATTTAGAAATGCTTGGACGGACACACACACACACACACACACACACACACATATCAAACACCAAACCTGCCACAGAATTCAATCTTAGAAATTAATCTTGCATTTGCCAAAATTACTGTTACAGATATTTTTAAAAATTAAATCTCAAGAGATAAAATATGCAGCTACATGAACTGCTGAAAAGCAATCAGAAAACTACAGTCTACGGTGTCATCCATGAAAGATGTTCAAATGAATAATTTCAGAGGAAGGTTATCAAATGTCAACATATCAACGAAATATAACATATTGGAAAAGTATCCCTGGCAAACAGTTATAGATATGTCATAATCCAGGTGTTTGTCTTAAGCAGATGAAAAAGTATTGTGTTTGCTTGCTTGTTGTTGAAAATATGGGCTTAGGAAGAAGGGGGTAATAACTGGGTTGTTATTTTTGAGACAGCGGAAAAGAAACAGATGTATTGACTGAATTATTCTAATGATTTCTTGTGAATTGGAATTCTCTGAACAGTCTGCAGAAAATTAAACATAATTAAAGCTAGAACCAAATAGTGTCATCCATGTGTGTTGTGCCGAACATATCATATTTTGAGATCACTGAATCCTCATGCAATAGAATAAATGAAGTAGCACAGTGTGACTTGTTGGATTTTCTTTTGTGCTTCAGTTGAAAATTCCAGTATATTGTGAATCATAAAAATGCCTCATGTCCAAAACAGTGTTGGTATATGGAAAATCCTAGTGTATTTGTTTCAAATTTATGAAACTAGAAAACACAATGTAGTGAGGCTGTTAAAGGCTCCTCCCTAAACTACAAACCCCAGAATTCTGCAGGAGACAGAAACCGGATTTTAAGTGGATTTTTTCTCTAGTGTGATGAAGTAGTAAGGATAAAATAACCCTAGAACATATCCTGTCTTCATGGATTTGAACTTCCCAACCCACCCTCCTGGGAAATAACTTGGTGACAACCACAACAGCCTTCTATATATTTGATGATTATGGAGAAAAGGGGGTTTCAACCCTATTGTTTGTGACTTAGTGGCTACAAAACAAATTATCCCCCTTTATACACAACTCTGAAAGGAATGAGAATCCTTTGCAGTTTTCACTCTGGAAACCCTAATCATCAATAGAGTGGGGTTTTTTTGTCTCAACAGATTTCACTGACTACTTAATTAAAATGTATCCCAATGATATCTGATAAGACATTTTTGTCCCAGTTTCTCATTTTGTTTTTATTCAATGTTATTATTTTATAGAAGATTGCACATGCCAAATGTCTGAAGAATGGGAGTATGTTTTACAACTGTGCAGGTGACACCGACAATGCCATGCAATGACCTTTGTTGTTGGTAAACTCCTGTGTACTTTCAGCAAAACAAAACTGATTCTGAGAGACTAAAAACGTCTCATTTCAGTACATAAAGGTTAAGGTAGGCCCTGTCCCCCAACCATTTTCACTCTGAAGTATAACTCCATTATGTAAATATGCTTTCTCTGCTATGGCTTCAAAACATTCCTGACTCTTTTAGGAAAAGGAAAGCATATCTATATAACATCTGAGCTGTCAAAGAGTCCCAGTTGTTATGTTTTCCACTAGAAACACATAAACAAAGATAAGCCCTATTAAATTATTTCAACATAACTTCATGCTTCCATTTGGAAGGTCATTTTAAATCTATTCTCCTGGTTATCATGAAGTGGGAATTATGCCAGTTGAGCTACTTCCTATTAAATACACATGTGGATCATTACAATTTTAAGCTTTCTTGATAGATGTTTCTCTTGCATTCCTAATGTTTTTATTCCTTAAAGGGTTACCTACTTAGGTTTCTAGAAAAAAAACCATTATGGAATTGCCCCCATAAAGAGCTCTTAATGACCTCATTGACACATGCCCTAAACTCTGGGACCAGTACAGAGTGGCTATATTGTTTGTCTACATCCCTCAGTGGCAGTGGAGTAAAGTCCCAGACTATCCAATGTGACCAAAACTGGCTCAGCCCTGCTGGATCATCACCAGAGCTCCTGGCTATCACCATGTTCTTTTGCTGCAATTATGTGACAAGGGAGTAGGGGGGAAATTCCATTGTTTTTCTCGCTAGCTCAGTGTGTCCTTTATCATGCCAGCAAATGCATTTGGTGATGGTCAGGAACTCTCCAGAGTTCTACATTTTCAACTGTGACAATTTACTACAATTTACTTGACCAAATTTTACACAAATGTCAGGGTTTTTTTGTTTTGTTTTTCATGTCAGGAGTGACTTGAGAAATTGCAAGTTACTTCTGGTGTGAGGGAATTGGCCATCTACAAGTACATTGCCTAGGGGATGCCTGCATGTTTGATGCTTTACCATCCCTGTGGGAGGCTTCTCTTTTGCCCCCACATGGGAAGCTGAAGCTGACAGAGGGAGTTCAACTCACTCTCCCTGGATTTGAATCACTGACCTATAGGTCAGCAGTCCTACCGGCACAAGCGTTTAACCCATTGCACCACCGGGGGCTCTATAAATGTTGGTATAGTTCGTGTAGCTTTTTTGATGATGATGATGATGATGATGTATTCAGGCTGATTAGTTCCCAGACTTACGTCCTTAGATAATATGAGATTATATTGCCCAGCAATCGTTAATAGTATAATGGTACTGGGATCCAAGAGTAGGAGCCAAATCTTTAATTCACCTTTAAAGAAAGGTAAATATCTAACTTATGAGACTGAAATGTTCACATTTTCCCATGCCAATAACTTCATACATATTGAAAGTGACTGGAAAATAACCACTCTTGAAGACCACCAACAAAATTCATAATGACACATCTGGCGATTATTTGCAGCAATGCTAACCCCTGCCAAATATTCTGTACTTTGCTATTTAAAAAACTCCATCCCTAAGGAACCCACCAAAGTGTGACTAGTATAATATGACATTTTGTCTAAAGTGCAATTTCAAAATCTTACCATGACTTTGCCAACAGTAAATGAACTGACAAACCTGAAACATCTGATTAAAAACTCAAAGAACAAATTTCACCCAATGACAACAATGTTTACAACACCTGGATTCATAGCCATCAAATATTTAAAAGATCAGAGGTGTAGACCTTACAAAAAGGCCCAGCAATCTTAGACAGAGAGAAAAAGAAAATAAATTTATGGAAACATACTAAATGCTTCTTCACATTTGAAATAAAATTATTGTTATTATTGCCTAGATTAATTAATCTCTGTTAGAAATATCAAAATATTATTTTGGTTTCTTCAAAAGTTTCTGAAGATATATCTAAATTTGTAGCAGTTTTCTGGAATAAAGCTTTAAACAAACTTTATCAGAACTAGTAAGAGTAAGTGAAATTTAAGTAAACTAGTTTTAACTTTTGGTGAGTTGAGTTTGAAGTCACTTCTGGAAAAAAATGATAAAATGGGGACTGACTGTATATAAACTGAGACTGGGCAGAAGGTGAAAAGGGTATGTCACCATGTTCCTACAAGGGATGTAATATCTATGTTAACCATAGACCTGTCGATGTAGCTTGAAGAAGGGACTTTCCACACCAACGCAGTTGGTTGGGAGAGCAATTTGTCTCTCCCCCTGAAGGAGAGGATGGTTGATTCCATTGGAACCATCTAGAAAAGGGGGCGGGGCTGGCTGACTGTTATAGCCAGCCTCTTCCCTCATTCTGGCTGGAGCCATCAGCCCACCACGTCTGCCCATTGACAGTATAATTATTTGGTTGTCTTCCGGAACCGGGTAGGAATTTTTTGCCCTCCTATGTTCTGGGGTTTTTTTCGCCTACCCTATACTGTTATTAGGGGCTAACTCGGATGGTGCAGTTTTAAATAGGCTAGCATAAATAGCATAGGAAAACACAAAGATCGCTGTATACACAAGGCACCCTTTAAGGGTGTGGGTCATTACACAACAAACACTCACCTAGAGGCCATCAAATGGGTGAGGGGAATTGCATGGCCCAGGAATGGGAGAGTGTCATTTCAATAATTTGAGGCAGGCTTTTCCAGACCTTTACCTTAGAGGTTGCCTGGGTTTGGGCTCCAGGGGACACAGATATTACACACTGAATAGCAGAGGATGCTGCCTTGGCTTTGCCACCAAGTTCCTAGACACATATTTTAGTTCAGTTGAAGTTAAATAGGTAACATTTAATAAAGTTGCCCAAATTTGAATCCAAACTATTGTTGTCCAGTCTCGTTATTTCAGGGGTTAGAAGGCAAAGAAACAGATGAAACACCATCAAACGGAGTTAGTTTCATTACATGTTAGCTCATTAATGCCAGCAGTGATTGATGGAGACTCTCCAGGATTCCAATCAAGAATTTGAATCTGCATGATTATTTTCTTCATGCAAAGTATGTGGTGCATTTTATAGTTTTGTAAGTATGGTGTATCCTTGGTGGATTTATATTATTTGACCAACCTACTTATTTCACAAGTACTTCATCTGAAGTGTATCTCAATTGGCCTAACCTTGTAGAACACACTGTACTACAATTTGTTGAATTATGTGGAGACTTGCCTCACAAGATACATCTGATTAGATAAAGGACTGGTTATATGTTCTCTTGACATTCCAGTCCTCCCGACCTTCTATGCTATTGTATCATTTCTCTTCCTTTTTATAATATTATATTCAGTTACTTGAAAATGGTAGTGCTGACTTGAGCAAGCCCATACAAAATTTCTTTGTTATAGGACCCTTCTTTATTTATTTATTTGGGGTTCTTGTACCCCGCCCTTCTCACCCCGAAGGGGACCCAGGGCGGCTTACAGCTGCAAGGCGCACTTAGACGCCTGCTACACAAACAATCATCACAAAAAATATAACAGTACAAATTCCCACAATTCAACATTATCCAATAAAATCAGTAAAATGATAAAATCAGTAAAAACAATACAAACCTGGAACTTCCTCCTACCCATCAGTGTACAATTAACTCAAAGATCTGTTTTGGTTCCATTTCGACAATCCTGCCGATCTCACACATCTGATTGTCTTATTTGGTTGTCATTGTCTAATTGCCTGGTTGCCCAAAGGCCTGGTTCCACAGCCATGTCTTCACCCTCCTCCTGAAGGAGAGGAGGGTTGGTGCTGTTCTGATTTCCCCCGGGAGTGAATTCCATAGGTGGGGGGCCACCACTGAGAAGGCTCTGCTTCTCGTCCCCACCAGCCTCACTTGTGAGAGTGGTGGGGTCGAGAGCAGGGCCTCCCCAGATGATCTCAAACTCCGAGGTGGGACGTAGAGGGAGATACGTTCGGACAGATACACTGGACCAGAACCGTATAGGGTTTTGTAGGTTAAGACCAGCACCTTGAATTGTGCTCGGAATTGAACCGGCAGCCAGTGGAGCTGGCACAACAGGGGGGTGGTATGCTCCCTGTATGTCGCTCCGGTGAGCAATCTGGCTGCCGCACGCTGGACTAGTTGGAGTTTCCGAACAGTCTTCAAGGGCAACCCCACGTAGAGCGCGTTGCAGTAGTCTATCCGGGATGTAACAAGAGCGTGGACCACCGTGGCCAGATCAGACTTCCCAAGGTACGGGCGCAACTGGTGCACAAGTTTTAATTGCGCAAAAGCTCTCCCGGCCACCGCCGAGACCTGGGGTTCCAGGCTCAGCGGCGAGTCCAGGATCACTCCCAAGCTGCGAACCTGCGTCTTCAGGGGGAGTGTAACCCCATCCAGCACAGGCTGTAACCCTATACCCTGTTCGGCCTTCCGACTGACCAGTAGGACCTCTGTCTTGTCTGGATTCAATTTCAATTTGTTAGCTCTCATCCAGTCCGACACAGCAGCCAGACACCGATTCAAGGTCTGGACAGCCTCCTTGGTGACAGGCGGAAAGGAGTGACAGATCTGGACATCATCTGCATAGAGATAACACCGCAGTCCGAAACTCCGAATGATCTCCCCCAGCGGCTTCAGATACAACTGGAAATGGAAGAGGCTCTTTAACATTTGATTTTTTTTCTGCTTGTAGAAAGTAAGATAGAGGTTAGATGAGGTCATTCACTCATACAATATTTTTCCAGTTGTATCTGAATACACTGAGAAATCTGTAATTGTTACAAGAAAGAAAAGATGGGTACAAAAGAATCTCAATTCATTTTGACTAAGGAGCTGATCATCACTGATATTACTACTATGGCAGCTGAAAAAAATAAAGAGGGCAAAATGTGAGGGGACATGTGGAAAAAGCTTCAAAAATAGCTGAAAAGATGGAAAAATAGAGAATTTATCACGTGTGTCACTACCAAATCACAACAGTTGGAGGCTAAATGATATACGAAGAGTCTAAAGCAATAGTAAATAAAAGTGCCACCTGAGAATCATATGCAGCCTTTGGGGGCACTAAAGGTTAGCAGCCCTTCAAATATCCTTGTTCCTCCCCCCTTTTTCACTCAGAAAGCCCCTTTTGCACTTTAGAGGTCAGACATACAAATTCACGTCTTCTGCTCCCTTTTCCATTTTAGGCTTTGAGAAAAAGATCTGTCCCTACCTGAAAGATACGAAGAGGGGCAAAAATGTTCCCAATTGACCTTTGTAAATGCAGTTGACATTCTAGCTAAATAGAGAAAGTGTTGGGAGTGTTGCAACTCTTTCACATTCTGGGCATTTGGAAGTTTTCCATGCTTATTCTAAGCTATGTCAATTTCAAGAGGCCCCATAATATCTCTCCTCCAATGTGTCTAGGTTTGTATGAATCCATGTATTTATTTATTTCAATGGCCCCTATAATTGTTTACTTGGTTTGTTCTATATGAATTTGAGAATACGCCTGGTTTCAGTAGTACCATAGGACTGCTGTCCAAATGTTTCTCCAAATCAAAAACATACAAATGAGTTTGCAGTTGAAAGTCAGGCTATTAAAAAAAAACCCTACTGGCAAATAATCTAGAAGACTTTTAAAAAGTATTCTGTACCACAAACTATTTTTAACTAGCATTTTATGATTAATATTGTTATGCTTCTCTGCTCTCATTCTCCAGACCAAGGACTCAAGATTCCTTCCTGTCTCATTCTGTTGCTGCTATTTTTATTGCAAGGTCACAATGTACCCTATTTGCTAAGGGAAATAGTGCAATAATGTTTGCAGTTGTGGTTTTCAAAAAAAGAAGGAAGGAAGGAAAGTAGAAAGAAAGGAAGAAAGTTGTGATTTCTGAGTGTCATATATCTCTCTGTTTTTCAGATCTTTCTTTTAGTCTAGTCTGGGATACTAGTATGTTGTTTGTTGTTGTTCATTCGTTCAGTCGTCTCCGACTCTTCGTGACCTCATGGACCAGCCCACGCCAGAGCTCCCTGTCGGCCGTTACCACCCCCAGCTCCCTCAAGGTCAGTCCAGTCACTTCAAGGATGCCATCCATCCGTCTTGCCCTTGGTCGGCCCCTCTTCCTTTTGCCTTCCACTTTCCCCAGCATAATTGTCTTCTCTAGGCTTTCCTGTCTCCTCATGATGTGGCCAAAGTACTTCAACTTTGTCTCTAGTATCTTTCCCTCCAGTGAGCAGTCGGGCTTTATTTCCTGGAGGATGGACTGGTTGGATCTTCTCGCAGTCCAAGGCACTCTCAGCACTTTCCTCCAACACCACAGCTCAAAAGCATCGATCTTCCTTCGCTCAGCCTTCCCTAAGGTCCAGTTCTCACATCCGTAGGTGACTACAGGGAATACCATGGCTTTGACTAGGCGGATCTTTGTTGTCAGTCTGATGTCTCTACTCTTCACTATTTTATCGAGACTGGACATTGCTCTCCTTCCAAGAAGTAAGCGTCTTCTGATTTCCTGGCTACAGTCTGCATCTGCAGTAATCTTTGCCCCTAGAAATACAAAGTCTGTCACGGCCTCCACGGTTTCTCCTTCTATTTTCCAGTTGTCAATCATTCTTGTTGCCATAATCTTGGTTTTTTTGACATTTAGCTGCAACCCGGCTTTTGCGCTTTCTTCTTTCACCTTGATTAGAAGGCTCCTCAGCTCCTCCTCGCTTTCGGCCATCAGAGTGGTGTCATCTGCATATCTGAGGTTGTTAATGTTTCTTCCAGCAATTTTCACCCCAGCCTTGCATTCATCAAGCCCCGCACATCGCATGATGTGTTCTGCATACAAGTTAAAAAGGTTGGGTGAGAGGATGCAGCCTTGCCGTACGCCTTTCCCAATCTTGAACCAGTCTGTTGTTCTGTGGTCAGTTCTGACTGTTGCTACTTGGTCCTTGTACAGATTCCTCAGGAGAGAGACAAGGTGGCTTGGGATGCTCATCCCACTAAGAACTTGCCACAATTTATTATGATCCACACAGTCAAAGGCTTTAGAATAGTCAATGAAGCAGAAGTAGATGTTTTTCTGAAACTCCCTGCCTTTCTCCATTATCCAGCGGATATTGGCAATCTGGTCTCTCGTTTCTCTGCCTTTTCTGAACCCAGCTTGAACATCTGGCAACTCTCGCTCCATGTATTGCTGGATTCTTCCTTGAAGGATCTTGAGCATTACCTTACTGGCATGAGAAATAAGGGCCACTGTACGGAAGTTTGAGCAGTCTTTCGCATTTCCCTTTTTTGGTATGGGGATATAAGTTGATTTTTTCCAGTCTGATGGCCATTCTTGTGTTTTCCAAATTTGCTGGCAAATGGCATGCATCACCTTGACAGCATCATTTTTTAAGATTTTAAACAGTTCAGCTGGGATCCCGTCGTCTCCTGCTGCCTTGTTGTTAGCAATGCTTCTTAAGGCCCATTCAACCTCACTCCTCAGGATGTCTGGTTCTAATTCATTCACCACACCGTCAAAACTATCCTCAATATTATTATCCTTCCTATACAGATCTTCTGTATAGTCTCGCCACCTTCTCTTGATCTCTTCAGCTTCTGTTAGGTCCCTGCCATCTTTGTTTCTTATCATACCAATTTTTGCCTGAAATTTACCTCCAATGTTTCTAATTTTCTGGAAGAGGTCTCTTGTCCTTCCTATTCTGTTGTCTTCTTCCACTTCCATGCATTGCTTATTTAAAAATAGTTCCTTATCTCTTCTGGCTAACCTCTGGAATTGCGCATTTAACTGGGCATATCTCCCCTTATCCCTGTTTCCTTTTGCTTTCCTCCTTTCTTGGGCTACTTCCAGTGTCTCAGCAGACAACCATTTTGCCTTCTTGGTTTTCTTTTTCTTTGGGATACTAGTATAGGACAGAAAGTATGCAAAAACAGGCATCTGGCAGGATTGACATCAACCTGTATGTATGATGCAAAAGTGCTAGGAAATGGAAAATTAAACTAGGTCTGCATGACACATTACTCTTTCCATCTATGTACTTTGTCATTTTCCCAGCTTGATAGTTTGAAAAATGATGAAAAAAACATGTTTTTCAAGTGCTGAGAAACCTTGATGAGAAGAATTCTAGACCTATAGGAATCTTTATTGCTCAGGACATAATCTGCACAAAATTTTGATGTAGTTCATTTGTACAGAGAACAGTATCTTCTGCAGAGCAATTAATTTGTACGTGGAAATATTATTTTTTACACATAAAATGGTTTTAAATGCCTGATTTTATGTTAAAACCACAAATCTGAGTACTGAATCAGCAACAGGAAAGTTTTGCTCTCCTGCATGTAGAAGTACTACATATTCCTTCATTCTTCACTAGTCAGCCTAGAATTCAACAACATTTGGAGGAATAAAGCTTGCCCATCACTGCTCTAAAAGTAAACTGCCTTTCAAATGTCAAAGCAATGTTACCTTCCTCCCAAGTTTCAGAACCTTTAGATTGCTGAAACAGCAGGGATTTTTTTTTTTAAAAAACTAGGTAAACGTTTTGAAGATCATAGCCTTTGGTGGAGACAACATAAGCCCTCTTTGTTTGAAGAATAACACCAGTAAATAATATTCTCTTTAGAGTTGCCTTAGCTTTTCTGAACTCTTTGTTTCTTATCATAAGCATCCCTCAAAGTTCAAGCAGAGGTCAGGCATTTTGTTGGTTTCAACTGGATTCAAGATTGTGAATCATCAGCATGGAAAGAAAAGAAGTTTTGAGTTTTAAATCTTGATCCTCTAAGGGAGTTCTGTCAAGCTCCAACAAGGCACTACTGCCAACAGAGCAGTGACAAAAGTGACAAAAAGAGTGAGTGACAAATTCCTTTGCTGACTTAAGAAAAGAAAAAATGTGATAAGCACTAACTAAAAAATTGCAAACAGTTCAGATAGTGGTAGGACAGACAAAGGAAGAAACCATTGCAATTATATTTGCCATCCAACACTTTTTATCATCCCACATAAATATAGTTGGAAGTTTCTCTATCATACCATATTCTATAAAGCAAGAGGAAAATCTCAGAAAGAGAGCTGCCAGCCCACCTTCTGATCCAAGACACGTGGCAACTACACTAAGGTTAGCGAAACAGTACCAACAGCTTTATCAAGCTCGAGGCACTTTTTGACATAATAATGAACGGCTGGGAAAGAGCTACTTTTATCTAGGTCAGAATGAGAGATCACAGAGTTGCAGCATGTTAGCAGAGGCTGAGACCCAGGGAGAAAAGGCATAACACTAAAGCATCCAACATCACCAAGAGAGTATCTGTCTGCAGAGACAAATTCATTACATTGTGACATTGGCTAATTGTTGTCACCCAAACAGCAATTACCCAGCTGGCATATTTCAACATCATGCCATGAGACTCTGACTCCATTTCCTACAAATAAAATGAAACATTTTTCATACCAAGTTCATTTCGAATGAAATGTCAAACAGTTAAAGGGGGGGGGGGGGCACTAGTGAGTTAGAAGTGGAAAAGCAGCAGATGTTTCTGATATTATCATGTAAGGCCTGAGTTATATATATAGTAGTTAATATAAAGAAAATCAGTTTAGAATACATTTAGCGTATTTCAAGTCCAGAAGCAAGAAGAGATTATTACTGGAAAAGTGAGAGAGGAGTAGAAGATCATAACCTCATATAAGAGCTTCATCAGATAAGGCAATTTTACCATCCTAGGATGCTTCCACCCTGTTTTCGGGACAAAGTCCCATGCTGGCTATCATGCGACTTCTGGTGGAGGTCCCATCCCCAGTTGGGGTGGAAGCATCCTTGGCTGCTTCTCTCTCAACACAGGAATTTGCCCATGTTGTGCTCACTCAAATGGAGCCAGCGCAGGTCCTTGGCAGGGGGGCTATGCTTCCCATGTGACATGGCAAAAGTGTCACTGAGAATTGTGCATGGGGCAATGGAATTGTCCTGCTGACCCCTCAGTCCAGCAGCGAAGTGGGACACTTTGCCTGGCCTTTGCGATGAGATCATAGGTCTCTGTCTAAAGCAGCTGGGAAAACTGGGGCTAGTCTGAAGGTGGCTACATTCATTGTATTGAAACTACTCTAGTGGTGGGTTGAAGTTCACAGTCAATCCTAGCCAAAACTATGTTCCCCTCATGAACTGTCATTTCACCTTCCATGTCAACATCTCCACTCCTAGCCAACCTCTGAGCTCCATGTGAGCCAATGGCACCACAGCCCCCCCATTGTGACATTAGAAGTGGCAGTGGCATGGCCAGGAAGAAGGAAGGAGCCAATCTCATCTCCTTCTTCCTAGTTGTATGCACACCTCTGTTAGTGTCAAAACAGGGCAGTCACAATGGCCAGGATTCAGATAAAGCTGTGGCCAGTTGGGAGTGGCAAAGGCAGCAATATGAGCAAAGTATGTCCCCTTTTCTGTGTTTATGAATGAAGTGGTATCCTAAATGGACTGGTCCAAATCAGTCCCAATCCATTTATCCACAATGCTCCCAAGCCACAAATTATCAGTATTTCCAACAAACTCAGGAACATTCCATAACTTTTCTTGAAGTAAGGCAAAACTGGATTAACCCAGTATAGCCTACATTACTCACCAGAAGTACAGGGGGATCCAAATCAGATTGAGCCTGAGATTTAATTCCCACATAGACAAATTTCATCAAATAAATGGCTAATGCAAGTTAATAGACAAAGGAACACGGTTTCTTTAGATGACACCACACAGATTTAGGAACAAAATTGGTGTGATTAAATATAATCCACAGGGGGACAGGATTTGGGACACAAGGGGAAGTAAAGATTATAATGAAGCCCATAAAATCACCACCAGCATTCTTCACAAATTGAGTTCACTTACCAATCTTACAATCCTAAGCATATCTACTCAGAAGTAAGTCATCATTATAATGTATTACTTATAAACTGCCTAATAGCTGCTAGAAACTGCGTAGGAACTGAAAATGAATAAAAAGAAAAACAGGGCACTCTTTTCCGTAGATTCATAATATAAAAAAAAATAACCCCTGTTAAAATGAAATCAGTAAAACCGTTTTGGGGAAATACAGTCTGAAACAATAGGATTGGTTCATTTGCACCCCACATAAAGTTCCACAGAATGAAGCTATATGCAGAATTATCTTATCACATTTACTCCGAAGTCAGTTCCACAAATTCAATTCCTTAGAAATCTTACTTTTCTTGGTATGTTCAGGATGGAAGTCTCAAGCTTTAATTTTCCTAGTTTAGATGTGAAAAAGTCAATGGCATGGACACTTTTAATTGTCATTAAAAGCTGCTTCACATGTTACATGTCTTTTAGTATGTATCTGCATGGCATGGAGATACATTTCCAAAAAAAACCAGAACTAACCTATGCCCTACTATATGTTTGCCAGCTGTTCCATTACCACTCTCTCTTTTGTGAGTATTTCTTGCATAAGAAAATCCTATGAAATTCATAGGATGAGAAAACATCTACAGTTGGCTTGCAGGCACATATAAACACAAGGGATGGGATTCTACTCCATATACATAAAACATGCCTAGATCTTACACCAGGGTTGCATAGAATAACTCTTGATCTGCTGTGTTACACACTGTACAGGGTGAGGCAGCATACCTTCCTTTTTTAAAATGTGTGCCATTCAATCGGCTGAAGACGTAGCGGAGCGCTAGTGGTCTCATTCGAGAGGCATGAGTATAAAGTTTTGTCCTGACACAGTTCAGTTGTCATCATGCGTTGGAGCAGTGAGGAGCATGGTTTTGCCATTGAGGCCTACTTTTTGAATGAATTTGGAGTGGCCCGCTCACCAGATTTGGCTCCTTGTGATTTTTTCTATGGGGTTTTTTGAAATCCTGTGTTTATGTGAACTGTCCAAGGACCCTACAAGATTTGAAGACCAACATCCAGGAAAAAATTGCCAACATAATGCCTGCTATGCTGGCAAGAGTCATGACAAATGCCAGAAATTGGTTTACTCAGTGTATGGAGAATGGAGAAGGGGGGACATCACCTACCTAATTTGATCTTCAAAACTACGCAAAACAAAACTTTAGGTATGCACCTACATTATAAAAAAAAAAATTTCTGATTCATACAATGGGTTTTATTAAGTTTTGAAAAAAGGAAGATATGCTGCCTCACCGTGTATTTCCTGACCTTTGCAACAACTGGCGATATCATACAGCTCAATGCATAACTCCACGAGAAACTGAATTCACAATCAGGTGCAAAACCAAGTGTTTAGAAGAAGGCACCTTCAAATGTACACGTCAACTGCATATACACAAGTACCAAAATTAAAACTTGGAATGAAAATGAACATTGCAGCTTGGGCAAAAAGGTCGAGTGCTTCTAGAGAGCAGTTTACATATATCGATGATATTATCAATATTCCAACAAATGCATCTAAAGATGAAGTAGTAGTAGTAGTACTAGTAGTAAAATGTTCTTAATGCAATAGCCTGTTGGAACATCCTATAAAATATTAGTGGACTTTTATTTTATTACTGAAATACAGTTCTGTGTTTGATGATCAACAGAATCAGGCTGCAGTCTACCATTTCTTTTCCTAATGATTTCATTTCTTTTAAGAGTATCCAAGGAGTGCACTGGTGGTAAACCAGGATAAACAACTAAGGAAGATACAGGGGCCATTTTTTTCAGTTGAAAACCTTCAGGGGCTACACAGATTGTCAAGAGTTCAAAAAGAAAAAAAAACAACAACAATAGTAATAAGAGAAATGACACTTCACATTTCAACAAACATTAAGTAATAAAAAATATCCATGTGGAATCTATTTAAAAGGTGAATTGTTGCTCCTGGGTGCTTCTTGATGAAATTACTAATCTTTTGGAGGATGGGAGATCAAAGAACAGGACAGGAAATTACAAGAAACTGAGGGGTGTGAAAAAGCTTAGGGTGCATGTGGCAATACAAGTTAATTATTCTTACTCTTGTGTGTAAAATCAGGAATAAGAAATCCATGGCACACATTGTTGGATTGTAACACCCATCGTCCTTATTATATGGCTGGTGGGAGTTCCAATCGACAACATCTAGATAGCCATGCATTCTTCCCCATCACACTATAGACAAGCTAGTGATATACAATACTTTCCCCCATTATTAGTAACCTTTGTACAGAGCATCAAATGCTAAACTTCCTCATATGACACCCCCCCCCCCATCCCTGATGCCAGTTGATAGTTCATACAATTCAAAGTCCCATACTCTCCCATATATCATAGATGAAACTCGACCACTTGTGGTCAAGCAATATCAATATGTGGTCAAGACAATAAAAGTTCTTAATGAGGGGGAACACATAAGCTTAGCTTATATTCTAAAGCAAAATTCTGTTCTTCCTTTCCCCCCAATTCACAACTAAATTTACAGCAACTGAAGCAGAGAAAAGTGAGAGAAGGAAAGAGAAAGTGTCACATTTTAAAAGCAGCTGAAAGTGGAGTGACAGAGGATTAATCAGGGCTCTCTCTGCCAAATCAGGTCATATACTACTTCCTGGTCTGTATGAAGTCCATAGGATAAACCAGGCATGGATGAACTTTTTTTGCCTTGGGGTTGCATTCCAGGCCTAGCCAGGAGGGCTGGGCAGGGTGGGCCCAAGAGTGGAAGAGCAGGGCCAGGAGGGGGTGGGATGGGGCAAGGCTGGGTCATCCTCAGGCTATCCTCCCAGCATAAGGACAGGGCTGCTCATCCTCATCCTTATGCTGGGAGGAGGGTGAGACACACGGTGATTGTCCTGATCCACCTCCTCCTATCCTTCAGCCATGCCCTGGGCATAAGGACATGGTATCCTTAAGCTAGGAGGAGGGCAAGATAACCATGTGGCAGTTGAGAACACTCTGGAGGACTGCCAGCTGCTGCGTGCCTTCCTGGAGCTGTCCTCCCAGCATGGTTCCAACTCAAGGTAAAAGCAAGATATAAATGAATAAATAAATAAATAATCTAGTTTATATGTATGATGGAATCTAACATGTAGTAGTGTGATGCCGGGGCACTGCCTTCTGTTTGTATACAGCCAAACCAACACCAATTACTCTGTGACACATACACATTGTGCAATCTTAGCAGTTTGATAGAACTGCCATGACTCATTCCTCGTGAATTCTGTGATTTGTAGTTTAATGGAACCCTTAGAAGATAATTATAAATTGCCTGAAAGGGACAACTTGTGACATTAGATGTCTCTAGCAAAGAATTGTATGGATTTCACCAAACAAATCTCCAAATCCCATTGGAGGATGTCATCACTGTTAAAGTTAGGTCAAAACCCTTTAATTATGTAGTATGATTACTCTCCTCGCTCTTGTTTGTGTGTCCCAAAGAAATGCATCACCAGCTCTATGCATCTTTCCTTCCATGTTACTCCTTTTTCACGAAATTTCTGAAATATATTAACCAGAGCTAAAGTCTTTATTGAGATGCACCATGAAAACAGCAGTCCTTAACCAAGAGACAGAATGTGGTACTTTATTGTTATTTTTAAAAACTCAGGGCTGCTGTGATTTATCATTTACGTTGACATTTTTTAAAGAAACAATCAACAGTATGATTACAATAGGAAATATCCTCAAATAACGTTTCTTGGCCTTACTTCTTCATAGGTGGGTTAAACATATTAAGAAGTATTCTTTTTTCCATGTTAACTCCATTTTTGATGTCTTTGCTGAGGCTGGCCAAACTCAATATAAATATGTGTCTGTGTAGGCATGTGTTGATTGTCATTCACTAATCATAGGAAACATTTCTTAAAACACACAAACAAACAACAGAAACAAAGCTGGCTGGTTAGCTTGAGTTTACAGCTTCTTGGCTCCCTGGAGTGGTTAAAAGCAGACACAACAAACTCACAAATTCAGCCTATGGGACATACTTGCTGCCAAAAGTAAATTCTGTTTTAAAAAAATACTGACAGTTAACAGAAAACTAGGACTGAGCCCTGGCTCTTCCCATATGACTTCACACTTGCTACCAAATAACCAGCAGACATTTGTGACACTTAGCAACCCCACCCACCCACCACCAACACCCCGGATTCATACTGATAGCCTTGAAATGAAAGGCCCCTTATCCTATTACCAATCCCCTGAGGTCCCAGTGTCCATCTGGAAAAAGAATGTAAAGATTCACACAGCTTTATTCTCAAAGGCAGCAAAAGTAATTATGGGTTTTAGTTGGGAGAAGAAGGAAAACGTCTTACTAGACTAAATATCTCATTTCATTTAAAATAATCTCTCTGCGAGTATAACAGACTGTACAAGACATTTTACAAGAATAAACCAGATTCTTTGATTCTTATTTACAAATGCCTGGGGATCCTTAGTGCAAACTACTGCTGACCCGCAGCATCTAAATCAGTAAACTTTGGATATCCTAAGCGGTCCATTAGAGTGGAACAGATGTCCTCGATCAGCTTAATTTCCTCCCGAGGCATATCATGTTGCCAAGCATGGATGCTCGCGGGAGAGACCTCCCCTTCATAAGGAAGATAAAAAAGATTGGTGGATGTGGCAAATAATATTTGGTTTAAGCTTGCAGGAGACAGAGGGATGCCAAGAAAGGCATAGATGGCTTCAGCCACCTTATGGGGAAAGTTGACAATGTCTTCAAACTTGAGGAGGTGATAATTTGCTGGCAGCAAATCCCCGTTGAGCCTCAGGGCTGCTGCTGTATTTGCCAGCCACAAATGGGACATCACAGAGACAGCGTTTGAATTTGAATGGGAAAGTTCCTCCCTCAGTAGCTCATATTCAAGGGCATAGCCTGAATTTAAATGACACTTGTCACTCTGCTTTCCATCTGGTTTAAACAACCTAGCTAAACGCTGAGGAATCTTCCTCAAGGAGTAGAGGCTTGGCTGGCTTTTGTATAGTATTGAGTGGACCCATGCACGAGGGTCACGGACTACATAAAATGCTCTCAGCGAAGGGCCTATGATTTCTTGAAAGAAAGGCAGCTTTAATGTCCAGCTCCCACTGCTCAGACTAAGCACAGGGCGTGCATTGGGATAAAAAGCAAGGTGTCTCCTCAGATCTCTAATGTATTCAGCCTCTTTGTCTGAACTCCCTCTCAGTCGGGTTCTTTGTTCGGCTATAGATTCTCTCTTTCTAGGCCGCCTCTTTTTGTCTTTACTGGGGGAAGGATGCTGAGCCAACTTACTTCTGCTGGGTTCATGTAGATGGATATTTTGCAAATGCAGCTTAGTGTCTTTGACTAGAGAATGCAGCCAGCCCTGGAGGAGCCGAAAATGGCCACTTTGAACATCAGATACTTTCCATTCACAGGCATCAACAAATGAGTCAATCTCAAATTCAGTTTCCGGGACATCAAGGTACCCTGTAGGGATCCTAATATAGAGGAAGTCACTGCTGTTGAAGAACAGTTGCTTCAAGATTTCTGCACCTGAACTGGGGAGAGAAGTAATGACAATGTCTGGCAAAGTCACAGGGTGCCCTTGGTCCTTCTCTGCATTGCCTTCTGTACTTGCTATGTCACTACTCCATTTTGCACAGATTGGTTGAGTACAAGAGCTCCACACATCAATCAGTTCCACAAACCAGAGCAGAATTACCAAGATTAGGATCCAACGCAAAAGCTTGCCAAAGGAAATGTAAAACCTCCACTGGATGGCCAATATGACCAAACTAATCCCCAAAATCAGCCCTGCTATTATATTCACTTTAAATCCAAAAGGGAAAACAGTCTTGTTACTCAGTGCCTGCTTTTTAATTGCTTCTGTACCTAGGCCAAATCTTGTAACCTTTCCTTGGGTAGTTACTTTGGCATAGCCACCAAAACCTAAATAATTGAACCTTGTTCTCAGGTTTAGATAGTCTGTGACAACTGAGAAAACAGTTTCGGTATTGTTGACATTCAAAGATATCTGAAACCCTGCTTGAGCATCATCAACAAATCTACAGCTTGAGACGTTGACATAAGGCCCATAGAACACGTAGGCGATTCTCGCAGTAGTACTTTTTGCAGAAAAAGTGACATTTACAAATTGTGTCCACCTTTTTTTGAACTCAGCTGCCTGCTCTGCCTCTTGTATCCTAGCAACAGGACTGCTTCCATGATGGTCGAACCAAAACATTTTATAGTGAGCGTCCCAAACATCCATCATGGCTCCATTATATCTGTTCATAAATTTATAGGGGACATATTTAAAGTCAATGTCAAGGTTATGAAAAAAGGCACTGATGGAGTTGATGGGAGAGTCCACCTCCTTTTCCACATGGTCGACCACTAGCAGAGTCTGGTGATTCAACAGAAGTAATGAACGGTAGACACTTTTCAGTTTCATAGCTGAGGAATATGTGGATGCTGCCTCACCGCTCACAAACATCATGTCCTCATGCTGAGAGGATGTTATAATCTCACCAGCAGCATCTCCAACTTCATCCCCTGTCCACTTTAGCCACTGTGTGCACTCCCCAAGTTGACCCTCCCAAGGCTGATTGCACTGACTTGTTGGAGACGGTGCAAATACCAGGACATTATTCAGGTGGCTAAGTTTGGGGCCATAAAGGGCCTCAGAGACAAACACTTGCCCATTGGGAGCAAAGGTGAAAGAGTTCTGATCGGGGTGTTCATGCCCTGGGTTGAAACTTCGCCAGCCATCAATCCAGGAATACGGCTGAAAGTGGACTATGTCATAGACAGCACGGCCGCCCAGCTTTCCAGATTTAAAAGAAACAAAGGTATTTGTCTGTCCATACGGTAACCCTGCCCCATAGGTAACAACACCCCAGTTAGGGAACACATGCATTTTCGCACTGCCATAGTTGGGAGGTGGATGAGGTGTTAATCCTGGGTCATACCATAAGTACTCTGTGTGAAGCGTACTCCATCTTTGGGCAGTGGATGGTACCATAGGGCCATCTTTTGGGCGGTGCTTCCTAATTTGCTGTGCAAGCCAATTGCCTATGCCATTCTTCAGCACAAACCTGTCAAGGAAAACCAGCTGGCTTTCAGGTCCATAAAACCAATTGTAATTGGAATCAGCTATGCCCACGGTTCTTTGAAAGCCAGGCAAAAGGGTAGCATAATAAAACCAAAAGTGCATTTTGAGCCAGTGGTTTTCAAAATTGTTAATCCCAAAGTGGCGCTGTGCCAGAAAAATATACTGGGTGATGGATTTGGATGTGTAGCTCCCGTATGCTACACCTTCATCCAAAGAGCCATCAACAATATGGTTTAGCAAAAACATGGTTTTTTCCATCACATCCACTACTGTATGCTTCCAGATGTTTGCTTGGGCCTCTATGCCCCCTTCAGTTACCAAAGCCCCAATAAGCAATGCCACCATGTTAGTGGCTTGGTGGTTGTGAAGTAATTGCTTGCCCCAGGAACGGACTTTGGAATATTCATACATTTCCTCACTCACAGCCAAGATCTTGGCCAAGTAATTTTGCCTTCTGTCATCATCCAAGGAGGCATACAGAAAATCAAACGCCGTGGCAAAGCCTGTTAAGGAATGCCCAAGGGGAACCTCATCACCTGGGGCATTCTCTACCAGCCAGTCTTTGTATCCAGCCAACCTGTCCATATATTCCAAAACAAACTCAAAGGCAGCTTTATCTTCTGGACACAGGAGACAGTAAAATGCTAAGGGAGGCAAATTGTTTCCATAGATCTCATTCCACTTTGCAGCAAAATCGGCATGCTTGGGTGGAGGTAGGTAGTAGGATGGATTGGAGAGCATCACAGACACTGCACTCCTGATTGCTCTAAAGAGGTGGAGATGGCTGGTGTGAGATTTCTGCCTTAGTGCTGGGACTTCTTCAGCACTGAAATACAAGCTTGGATGAGGGACGGTTTTTTTCATCTTCTGATCAGCCTTGAAATCTTCCAGTCTCTGTTTCTCATACTGATCCACATCCTCTGTAAAAGTCACCCAATCTGAGTAATTACTCACCGACTCTTCAAAAGTGCAGACTGCCAACATTGCTAATGCTAAAAATAAGGAATGTCCTGTAAACAATAGAGCCATGATCCATTAGGCAGCTTTCTCCTTTCAGGCATAGACCACTCGGAGGAAAAAATGTTCAGATTTCAAACGTGGATCAAGGTACCAGTAGGAAAAATACACTTGAGGGTTTTTTATTTAAACTTGGAAAGGAAGGTTTTATGCTTTAAGGTACTTTTTAGCTGATGTGGTTTTTAGATGCAGTATTGAAAGAAAGCTGAAATGCAGATGCCCTGAGGAGACACCACGGAGACAAAATAAAATCAACAATACAGAAGGCTAAAGAGAATGTAACCTCTGACCAACTTCCACGTACTCCAGACTAACAAGCCAATTTCACGTCAAATGGATGTCTATTGAGCTGTGAAGTCAAGGGACAAAAAAAATCACATCCAGCATGTTATTTTGCTAATAAAGGACTTAATGTGTGTATGCTTGTGTGATTGTATAAGAGGAGGGAGAACCTTTAACATTCAGAAATTCCTGCTACTGGAGGGAAAACCTGATAACAACATATATAAAGAAAATGAAAAATGAAAAAGAATTTTCCAAAGAGGACATAAATTATAAAATCTATGTTGCCTTCCATCTGGTCCTCTCATGATGTACAAAAAAGGTTTGCGGTTTATTTTTTAAGAGGGCAGAGATTTTGCAAACTATCTCCATCTTGTGTTCCTGATAGCATCTTTCCAAAACTTGCTAAACTCCACTGGTGAACATTTCGTTCGCCTCGGTGATCCTGTAGGAGACTTGTAGCTTTAATGTATTCTTTCATTATCTTCATGTCCACATCCGTCTGAGAAAACAGCTCCCGTCCTGGCATTTCAATTAGCTCTATCTCTTCCTCAGAGAAACAAATCAGAAACCCAAAATGGGACACACAGCTCACTTTTTCCTCTGCTGATTGCTGTTTCTGGGATCTGTTCGCTTGGCATATTGTTCTTGTCTGTAGAACAAAATAAAAACCAACAGCAAAACATGCCATTAAAAACAGTGAGGTATTACAGTGATAACCAGCAACTTTATTTAAAGTCCACATAATTTAAGAGTACAGTTCAAGGGGGGGGGGGGGGGAGGGGTTGGAACAAAATGGGGCTTTGATTTTCTCAGTTAGAATTATTTCTCCCCAAATAATTTTCCCTCCTTCATTCCTCAAATTTCCAGCACAGAAAAAAGCAAATATTTTTCACATTTACAATTCTTTGCTATGTTCACATTCCTTCGATAAGTGCTGCCCTTATTCTTTGGATGCATTTCAAACTCAAGTGAAGTTTTAAGTTGGTGCAATACTAGAAATTTGAAAACAGAAGGGAAATTTCACTGGGGCAGAATGGGGAGAGGCCAGTGTCCACATTTTGCCCTCTGTGTAGCTACGCCTTTTATGCTATCAATTTGTTTCAATTTTTTAAATGGAATTAATCATTTTGAAGATTCTAGTAATATGCATTTATGTTGGCCTTCATCATGGAAATATTTCAGAAATGAGTGCTCTACTAAATGAAACCCTAGACTGTTCCATTATTTAAACTCCAGAAATTTAGTGTAACCATCTGCTGCCATGCTATGCAAGAATTATTTTGGGCACTCAAAATGCTAAACTAGCAAATGCAAAGAATAATTAGGAAATATGGGGCATGACAATCAGAATGACCATGGTGTATAATTTTTGGATCATGTGATTTTAATATTTATACTAGGATGTTTTTAATGCTTTTAATGTTTAAATGTTGTTTATGTCTTATGTTTAATGGTTTTAATGTATAGTCATATGTTAGTGTTTAGTTATTAAGATTTTTTCTGTCTATATGTATGTTGGCATTGAATTTTTGCCATCAGTATGTTGTAAACCGCCTTGAGTCCTCCCCTGGGGTGAAAAAGGAGGCATATAAATACAATAAATAAATAAATAAATAAATAATAAGCAAACAAATCACCAATGTGATCCTAGGCTGCATCAAAAGGAGTATAGTGTCTAGATCAAGGGAAGTATTGGTGCCCCTCAATTCTGCTTTGGTCAGACCTCATCTGGAATAACATCTGGATACCACAATTCAAGAAGGGAACTGACAAGTTGGAAAGGGAAGGACAACCAAAATGATCAAAGGTCTGAAAACCAAGCCCTATTAGAAATGGTTTAGGGAGTTGGGTAAGTTTAGCTTCAAGAAACAAAGACTGAGCGGGAACATGATAGGCATGCTTAAATATTTGAAAGGGTGTCAAAGCTGTGTTTACATATTCTAAATGGTGTCATAGTGAGGAGCGGGGAGCTTGATTTCAGTCACTCTGGAAACAAGGGCCCCTTCCACACAGTCCTATTTCATAGAATATCAAGGCAGAAAATCCCACAATATCTGCTTTGAACTGAGTTATCTGAGTCCGCATTCAGATAATCTGGGATTTTCTGCCTTGAAATTCTGGGATATAGGGATGTGTGGAAGGGCCCTGGAACAATGGATTTAAATTACAGGGAAAAATCCACCTAAACATTAGGAAGAGCTTCCTGATGGTAAGAGCTGTTCAATAGTGGAGCTTGTTGGAGTTTCTTCTCTGAAGGTTTTCAAGCTGGATTGTCATCTGTCAGGAATGCCTTGATTGTATTACCCTGCATGGTAGTAGTTTGGAGTGGATGTAATATTGAAGGCTTTCATGGCTGGAAACACTGGGTTGCTGTGAGTTTTCTGGGCACTGGGATGTATAGCTATGTTCCAGAAGCATTCTCTCCTAACGTTCCCCCAGGCAGTAAGCAGCCAGACCATGAAGCTGCAAGGTCATTAAATGCTAATGCAACATTCACACCTGCCTCAAACAGACAAGAGTTCTTTCTGCCACCCTGGACCTTCCACAAATATATAAACCCCACTTGCCTAGTTTCCAACAGATCTCACAATCTCCGAGGATGCCTGCCATAGATGCAGGTGAAACGTTTGGAGATAATGCTTCTGGAACATGAACATACAACCTGGAAAACTCATAGCAACTTTGGACTGGATGGCTCTTATGGTCTCTTAGAGCCCTTCCACACAGCCCTATATCCCAGAATATCAAGGCAGAAAATCCCACATTATCCGAGTATGGACTCAGATAACCCAGTTCAAAGCAGATATTGTGGGATTTTCTGCCTTGATGTTCTGGGATACAGGGCTGTGTGGAAGGGCCCTGAGTCCACACTGTCATATATACCAGTTCAAAGCAGAAAAGACTGATTCACAGAAGCACTTTGGTATGTTCAGATGTAGGGCCCTTCCACACAGCCCAATATCCCAGACTATCAAGGCAGGGAATCCCACATTATCTGAGTGTGGGCTCAGATAACCCAGTTCAAAGCAGATATTGTGGAATTTTCTGCCTTAATATTCTGGTATATAGGGCTGTGTGGAAGAAGCATAGTGTTGGAAGAGACCTTGTGGGCCATCCAATCCAACCCCCTTCCAAGAAACAGGAAAATTGCATTCAAAGCACCCTTCACAGATGGCCAACCAGCCTCTGCTTAAAAGACTCAAAAGAAGGAGCCTCCATCACACTTTGGGGCAGAGAGTTCCACTGTTGAACAGCTCTCACACGGCCCTTCCACACAGCCCTACATCCCAGAATAACAAGGCAGAAAATCCCACATTATCTGAGTGTGGATAAAGATAATCCAGTTCAAAGCTGTTATTGTGGGATTTTCTGTCTTGATATTCTGGGATATAGAACTGTGTGGAAGGGTTCACAGTCAGGGAGTTCTTCCTAATGTTCAGGTGGAATCTCCTTTCTTTCCAACTCTATAGTTTGATGATTCCATGAAAGTTTGAAAAGCAAACTTGTTATGGACCAGATTCATTGTGCTAGCTAGACCTTTCATTTTGCAGAGTTTCATAACATACAATGCAAGCGGGTCCTTACTTTTCCAAAACCCAGGAGTCTCTTACAACACCCTTTCCAATGCGTTTGACAGCAACCCATCAGGAAGGAAGGTCCCAGACCCAACCCCTCGGATTTAGAGTAATATCCGGCCGGTCGCTAGAGGGCGCTGTGGGCTAATGAGTCCACTGAAGCCTGTCTCTGGAGCAGAGAACTTCTTGAGACCAAGTTTTCTTTGCCAACAGCTGCAAAGATTTAACAGTCCTGCTCACCCCGAGAGCATTGCAAACATGCCCCAAATACACGTATTACACTTCCTGGAGGTTTCGTTTCCGACTCATCCCCTTACCTTGAGCAGCCTTGTCTCTGCCACAGAGTAGCCCATCAGTGCCAGTGTCTGTTTGTCACACTATTGGAACGATACAGAAAGTAGCTCCAATCGCTACATAGCAAGTTACTCGTTCCTCTTGATGTTCCTCGCTGAGTTGGGACAGGCATATCTGCTGCCTTGCCTTCCCCCAAAAGGGCTGCCTTTGAATCTGTTCCGCTTCTTTCCCCCAAAAGAATCTGGGGCGGAGAATCCCGCGGGCTTTCCAAAAAGGGAAGGAACAAGCCAGCGACATAGACGTGCCAGAGCAGAAGACGCTCAAAGGACGGCAGGGAGCAAGAAGAGCGGCGATCCAGGGCTGGTCAATCGGCGCTGGGTTCATCTCTCGGCAGGGAACTTGCCCTCCGCGCAGGGGTGCCGCCCCTCTTCGGGAGGCGGCCTGAAGCCATGCTGCGCCTTCCTTTCGAGTCTGGCCTCTGCCTCGCAAGATCGCTCCCTCCGCTGCCAGCAGGAACCAAGCATCCGGCGCAGAGAAGGCAGCCAAGAGCGCCTCGGCTCCAGCTCCGCTTTCCCCAGCCTGCCGTCCAGCCTGCTTTCTACTGAGCATGCGCACTGAGCCCCCCCTTCCCCTCCCCATCTTCGCACACACCCTTCCCTCAGCCGCTTGGAAGGCGCTTTAAACAACATAGGAAAGAAAGGCGCGGGAAAAGGGGAAAGGACAAGGCTTTGGCATCAAAGAGGGTACCACATGCCAGGGAGTCCACCTACACTGTGGAATTAATGCTGCAGTTCCACATCACTTGAACCGCCCTGGCTCAATGTCATGGAATCCTAGGCTGGATCTACCCTGCCCTGAGGCACCTTCCACACAGTTGAATAACATCCCACGTTATCTGCTTTGAAGTGGAATATATGGCAGGATGGACTCAGATAACCCAGTTCAAAGCAGATATTGGTAATAGTATGATAGCTGGGTCCGGAAGCTCTGATCTTTATGGAGACACTGCATCACTTCTTTGGAACGCTGTTTGTGCAAGAGAGACTTAGCTGATGTAAGCCAGGCCAGAGACAGATAATATAGAAGGAATGTAAGAGTTCTTTGATGGTGCAACCCTAACCCTTACCTGAACCATACTGTAAGCCAGAGGTTCCCAAACTTTGGACCTCTGGGGATTTTGGAATTCAACTCCCAGAATTCTTGACCATTGCACAAGCTGGCCGGGGCTTCTGGGAATTGAAGTCCAAAGCAACGGAAGAACCATAGTTGGAGGATCACTGCTGTAAGCCTTACCCTAACCTTTACCCAAACCCTAAACCTTATCCTAACCCTAAACCGTACCCTAACTATAACCTATAACCTTAACCCTTATCCTTACCCTGAACCATACCGTAATCCTAAACCTAACCCCTTACCCTAACCGAAACCCTAGCCCAAACCCTAAACCTTACCCTAACCCATACCCTTACCCGTACTGTAATCCTAAACCTAACCCTTTACCCTAACCCAAACCCTAACCCAAACCCTAAACCTTATCCTAACCCTAACCCTTATCCTTACCCTGACCCGTACCATAATCCTAAACCTAACCCCTTACCCTAACGCAAACCCTAAACCTTACCCTAACCCGTACCCTAACCATAACCCCTAACCCTTACCCTACCCGTAGCCCTAACCCAAACCCTAAACCTCACCCTAACCCTTACCCTAAGCATCCCCTCTTTTCTATCCTTCCTTCGATCTCCTCGCTCTCACTCCTCCCCCTCTCTTCCCTTATTCACAGCTGCCTTTGCGGCATCTCCGTAACACTCAGAGCCTCTGGACCTAGCTATCATACTATCACCCAGATATTGTGTGGGGGATTTTCTGCCTTGATATTCTGATATTATATGGCTGTGTGGAAGGGCCCCTATATCCTAGGATCTGATTCCAGATTATCTACTATGAACTGGGTTATAGACTTCACTGACAGATAATCTGGGATAAGCAGATAATGGGGGGAGGGGGCTTCCACACAGCTGAATAAAAGCCCACGTTATCTGTCTTGAACTGGAATATATGACAATGTCTACTCAGGGCCCTTCCACACAGCCCTGTAACCCAGAATATCAAGGCAGAAAATCCCACAATATCTGCTTTGAACTGGGTTATCTGAGTCCACATTCTGATAATGCGGGATATCCTGCCTTTATATTCTGGGTTATAGGGATGTGTGAAAGGTCCCTGGGAACAGATCTTGGGATAAAGGGCAGTTGTTGCCTGGACCAGAACTCCTTGCCAGAGAAAACTAAAAGCGTGCATCTACAAAGCAGACTGAACGCAGCTTGACACTGCTTTGCCTTTTTTTTGTCATGTCAGGAGTGACTCCTGGTGTGAGAGAATTAGCCGTCTGCAAGGACGTTGCCCAGGGGACGCCTGGATGATTTGATGTTTTTATCATCCTTGTGGGAGGCTTCTCTCATGTCCCCGCATGAGGAGCTGGAGCTGATAGAGGGAGCTCATCCGCCTCTCCCCGGACTCGAACCTGCGACCTGTCGGTCTTCAGTCCTGCCAGAACAGCGGTTTAACCCACTGCGCCACCGGGGGCTCCTTAATTGCCATGGCTCAATGCTTATCATGAGTTTTATAGTTTGTGTGTGGAGCCAGCAGTGAAGGTTAAAGGTCTTCGGAAGCTGCAATCCCCATCCTTCCATAGTATTGAAGTGACAGTTACATTACATGAATTTGACAATGTAGATGTGCCCCTTGTGAAGCAGCAGTGCCCAGCATTCAACACTATATAGCTTCACTCTCAGATGAGAGACTAAGACTGGATCTACACTGGCATATAAAATCCAGATTATCTGTTTTGAACTGGATTATATTGCAGTGTAGACTCTCATAATCCAGTCCAAAGCAGATAATGTGCATTATCTGCATTGCTAATCTGGATTATGTGGCAGTGTAGGTCCAGCCTGAGGCCTCTTCTACACTGCTATATAAAATCCAGATTTTCTGTTTTGAACTGGATTATATGGCAATGTAAAAAGTAAAGGTAAAGGTTTCCCCTGACATTAAATCGTGTTCGACTCTGGAAGGTGGTGCTCACCTCCTTTTCTAAAATGAAGAGCCATTGTTGTCTGTAGACACCCCCATATTAATTCTACAGTGTAGATGCAACTCAGCCTCAGTGCCCCTGCTTTTTTTCAGCTTCTTTTATAATTTCCCAATTCTTGAAGTGGAAAGATGTAGTCAGCAGGGTATCCCAGAGTTTTGTATTCAGACCAGTGCTTTTTATTTTGCTCATTATGTCCATACTCTCCTTTGCTCACAATCATCTTTCAGTCTACCCATGTGTTCCTTTACAGTCCTTTTAATGCCATTTCAGCTAGTGGTCATCTATCATCACATACAGTGGCAGAAAGTCCTGTAAACCCAGAAGCAGCTTGAAGAATTTTTTCCTTTTTAATGAAACAGCTAACAATAGTAACACATTATAATGTATGGATATTTCTACAAAAGGAGATTCTCCCAGGCTTGATCAGTAGGTGTTATTTACCTGTCCTATACCTCTCTTGCTTGTTGCAATCCTTTGGGTTTTCTTGGTCAGATTTATTTACAGGAGGTTTGTTACTGTCTTTCAGTAATGCAAAGAGAATATGTGTTGCCCGAGGATATCAAGAGGGTTACCATGCCTGTATAGACATAGAAATCCTGGTCTCCCAGAGTCACAGTCCAACACTCAAACATGTTTCTACTCTGGCTCTTTATGATCTTGTATGTCCCATTGCACTAAGGGAAGATTTCCTCTGAGCAGATGTAAACCCAGAGTAGTCGGCAAAAGAGTGACACCCTTTTATCTCATGGGCTTCATGGTGAAAAGAACAGTTACTATCTGTTCTGTTTTTGGTCATGTTGTTATTCTCCTCTGTGACAGTAAAGGTCCTCCGTATACACAGATTCTGCATCCATGGATTCAACTATCAATAGCTTGATAGCTAATCTTGAATTTTTCATTCCATATAAGAGACACCACTTTTCTATGGCCTTGTATACAGTGAGCACTGAGCACCCATTGATTTTGGTATCCATGGTGAGTCCTAGAACCAAAACATAGCATGTATCAGATCTGACTATTCTTCTGATTGGGAGCAGCAAATAATTGAGACAGAGTTGCTTGAAGAATAAGCAAGTGTTTAAAGTTATGTTTCTTGGACAGAAGTACAAGGGTATGTGTTCTGTATAGGAATATCATCAATACTCTTCTAAATAGCAACATGAAAGATTTTTTTAAAACAAGGAGGCTCGTGGTGTCCTACCTTGAATTAATGCTTGGCTTTTGACCTTCACTTGTTTCTTGTGCTGCAAGATGATATAGTTTTATGTCCTTCCTTTAAAATACTTGGTGTGTGTCCACCAGCCATGTGCAGACTGCTTTCTAAAAGCACTAAAATACAAAATATGTTGCAGCAATTTTATCCCATTAGCAAACCTTTTCAATGGTGCAAAGTACAGATTCCTAGGAATTAAGTTACTTGGGATCAGTTTCCTTTCAGAAAAAAAATCTATGAAATATATTCTTCCAAAAGTTTTTGGAGTTGGATGTCTTAGGGTGCATCCACACAGGGCCTAAAATGTGTGCCCGCACTTTCAGCTAAGATGTCTAAATGATGTTTCATGTAAAAGTGAATTAATTTGAGACAAAGCAGGAAAACCCTCTTTTGTCCTCAATTAATTTGACACCTGGAAATACCTGGGTCTTTCAGAAGACTTGGGTCTTTCCAGCTGTAGGTGTTGTGTGGATTGGGCTCAGGGATCACGTCGCATGACTTCCGCTCCCAATCCACACAGCTTACTCAGGATTTTCGAGCTCCTGGATCCCCCCCCCCCAAAAAAAAAACAAGAAACATCCCCCACCTCTCCCAGAAAACCCCAGAAAATCCTTAAAAAGAAAAAAAACTTACTTAGCCAGCATTTCCCTGCTGCCGGTTCTCTCCTGGTACATAGAAATGGCATGCTAGGAGAAGCGGGGAGGATGAACATCGTTCCTGGTCTCCCCATTCTCCTGGTGAGGGCCAGCAGCAGGGAAATGCTGGCCAGGTTAGTTATTTTTTCTTTTCAAGGCTTTTTTTTGGTGGGGGGGGGAGTCATTTGTGTTTGGGTGCCCTGCCAGAAGGTCCAGCAGGGCGTCTGGACACATGCACACACCCCTGGAAAGTTGGATGTTGGGCTGGTGTGTGGACTATATTACAAGCCCAATTGGGTTTTTAAAACCCAATTGGGCCCGAATTCAAGTCCTGTCTGGTACTGCCCTCCAATTATATATTAGCCTATAGTCTTTCAACTGTACAACTTTTCCATGCCTCTCAAGCTGAAGATCCAATACCATAGAGGCCACGTTTGTCTATTTAAAGGGAATAAGGACCACACAGGGGGCCTTTTAGTCACATGTCAAATCACAATACAATGTATTCTAGAGTCCTAGTAAAAATCTAAAGATCCCTCTGAAATGACCAACCCGGTAGCAACATGCTGGTGGATATATTAGAATAATATAGCAATCATTAATGCTGGCCATTGACCGAAATATTCATTCATTCATATAGTAATCATTATAATTAAATCATTATAATTAACTCATTTAGCATCGAGACACTTACAAATGTAACATGTTCCTTACATAGATAATCAGTAATAGTCAAGATTGCCTTCAGGAAGAGGAAAAGTAACATTTGATTTCTACATTTTTGGCAATGATTTATGGAAGAACCTTGAGAAAGTGTCATTATATTGTTATGCTGTGAAAATTGTAAATATTTTTAACGATGGAGCACTGACTCAAAACCCATCTGCTTCATCACTATTGGCAGCATGACACTATGTGTTTGCTGAAGTATCCTCCATGAAAATGAAGCCTGATTTTGCTTGCATGCCATGACATTTATCAAACAACCTTTACAGCCATCCTCAGTTATAGTGAGAGAGATTCACAATGCATCATTTTTCCTGAAATCCATTTTAATAGAATACATTTTTAGGACAACAAAAAGAGATTGGAAAAAATGCAATGTCTGAAAGATCTGCAGATCTATTCACCAGGGATAACATTATAAAAAGCTGGAGGAACAAACCAATTGATTTGACCTTGATGTCATGATATTTTCATGATATCTTGAGATAGAATGGGGAATTAGTGTAGACCTTCAAATAAAGTCGTAACCATTCTAAAGTCATTTAGCCATTTATGTCGATGGTTTTAGGCTTCACTGGAGTAGAAGTAGTCCTGTGAATGCTATGTCAAACCAGAATAATTTGATTTTTTTTATTTTGGAAGAGATAAATTCTGCCTATAAATGCAGACCCACTTTCATCCTGAGCAAAACATACCTAATATTTCTTTGGTAGAATTAAAGAGAAACTTATTTTTTTTCTCCCCAGATTTTGAATGAGATAACAATCTAGCAGTTCAAAAACATGCAAATGTGAGTAGATCAATAGGTACCGCTTCAGCGGGAAGATAACAGCGCTTCATGCAGTCATGCCGGCCACATGACCTTGGAGGTGTCTATGGACAATGCTGGCTCTTCAGCTTAGAAATGAAGATGAGCACCACCCTCCAGAGTCGGACACAACTAGACTAAATGTCAGGGGAAACCTTTGCCTTTACCTAACAAAAATGCAAGCTGCATAAACTGAGTAGATACCTGTAACTGGTATGAAAGAATGCTGCTGTAAAACTTATGACATTTGGGGAGGTTACTAGAAGGTGTTATAGAACAGTACAATACTTGCTAGTGCTACTAGGCAGCTTTTGATATCCTGCAGAATAGGGCAAAATTATGATTCCCATTTAGCAACCTAGGGAACTGAAGTTCAGGGATTCTAGTTTAAGGTCCGCTAGGTGTACCTAGCATTGAATGCAATATTGCTGTTTAATCCAGGTTGCATCTTTGCAAGTGGAGGATGCAGGAAGGAGAGCATCCCTTTCTGGCAGGTACAAGCACCTGTAAACAAACAGCCAGAGAGGACAGAAGTCAGAAAGTATACTTTTTTGCTGTATTTTTGGTGTATTCTTCCCAATGTCAACATCCAGAAATGTCACCGTGCTCATATATGTATGCAAAGGCACATCCTCTGTGCTTTTGGACACAAAAACATGACCACAATATATAAGAACATCACCAAGACCGCAAAAGTTATTCCTAGGGAAGAACACAGAAACTAGGAGAGGCTGCAGCAGTTTGTTACTGCCTTAGTCTCCTGGAAAGAGCAAAGATGGGTTTTGGATCCCATCTGGAGCCAAGCCATCCATTAAATAAATACAGAAATATTCATTATTATGAAAAGTATACATTTAATACTGAATATTGAGTAACGGACATAATAACGGAACAACTATATGAAGGGACTGGACATTGTTTCAATGAGTATCGATTGAAGTATGTTTTATTATAATGTTAGGATTTTATTGTTGTTGACATTTTATACTGTATATTGTATCTATGTTTTTGATTGCATTGAAAATTTTGCCTTGTAAACCGCCTCAAGTCACTGGAAGGCTGAGAGGGGTGGTATACAAATATACTAAATAAATAGTGAATCCATGAAAGAAGTGAGTCTTTGCCCCCTACTACACTGCCATATAATCCAGATGATCAAATCAGATAATCTACATTATCTGCTTTGAGGTGGATTATATGAGCCTCCACTACCATATAATCCAGTTCAAAGCTGATAATCTGGATTGTATATTGCAGTGTAAAAGAGGCTTTAGAGTCAACATACATTTGTCACTTTTTTTAGAAATGTGCCCTTAACTGATGAAAGATAGCTGTTTGCCATAACATATGATTTTCCTCACCTTTATATTCAGCAGTTTGTGTGCTTTGTTTTGTGATTGGTCATTGAAAGGCAAACACAGGCTGAAACTGTAAGTCTGGTTGCTGAGATACGTATCTCTGACATTCTCTTGTGACAAGGGAAACATGTTAATGGTAGAGAATATGACCTAACATGTAGTTTGATCCTCTGCCTCGCAGCCACTGTACTACACCAGCATTATATTGTAACTGATGGAAAAAGCTTGTCTCATGAAATAACTGTAAAACTGTCATGATTTTCAGTAATGTGTAGCTTTCATGCTGGATAACAGATATTTTTACAGTTAGCCTACAGAAAAATATTTTCTAACTCATGAAAACGCAGCTCAGACGACTGAATGAAATTTGACATTTTCAAGAAAGAAATTTCCAGCATAAAAATCTGTAGCAGTTTCAATGGAAATAAATATTCTGAAAAATATCCTGTCAGTGGTGGACATTTACTACAATCATGCTATATATGATATTCAGAATGCAGGTTTTGTTTTGTTTTTTTGTAATAGCAGTATAGAAATGAAATGTTGGGAAATATATTAATTATTGCTGTTGTTAAAAATAGAGAGACCAAATGTATAGCCTTGCTTAATTTATTTCAGCAACTGTCAGACAGACGACTATTGACTATACAAATAGGTACTTGATGGTTTAATTATAATATAGCCGTAAAAATAGAAGAGGATTTGTATCCAAGCACTGCTTTCATTTTTAATAGTGCCAGTCTAGCATAGAAATAGTGTGTAAGTGAGTCTGTCAGGGAGACAAAAACGATGACAGGGTGTCCATATCATTTCCTATTCATAAAAACAGTTGCCATCCATAGAACAAACCGTCAGAAATATGTACAGCATGTTGAAATAAGCCAAAACCCAGATTTTTAAAAGGTTGAATCATGCTTGAAAAAAAGTGAAAACTGCTTTCCTAATACTAAACTCTATTTTTATACTCATTTCTTAAAATTATGCATTTTATGATTTTATGCTAGTCATACCCAGTCAATCTTAATGTGGGATATAAACTTTATCCAGAAGGTAACTTCAATAAAGATCTTCCTCTCTATTGAAATGAATGAGAAACCCTATTAGTCCTTAAGACAGTTATGGGTTGAGTGCAAACTACTCTCCCATGCTACTTATATTTGTTTTTTAAAAAATGGTTTGAAAATGGTGCAATTCCTCCATTACACTGCTGTAGAATATGACATGAGTTCCATTCTGCTCAAGAAAGAAATAGGTGTTGGGTATATGAGAAGTGGGTTAAACAGCTGAGCTGCTGAACTTCTGGCTGAAAGGTCAGTGGTTCAAATCTGGGGAATGGGGTGAGTTCCTGCTGTTAACCCCAGCTTCTGCCAACCTAGCAGTTTGAAAACATGCAGATGTGAGTAGATTAATAGGTACCGCTCTGGCGGGAAGGTAACAGCACTCCATGCAGTCATGCTGGCCACATGACCTTGGAGGCGTCTACGGACAACAACAGCTCTTCTGCATAGAAGCAGAGATGAGCTTAGAGTCGGACACAACTAGATTTAATATCAGGGGAAACCTTTACTTATGAGAAGAGCATTAAATCAGACATTTTGTCCATCTAATTCACAATTGTCTTATAGCCTGGGGGACTTTATGGGATCTCAATTAGAGAATATCAGGGATTGAACCTGGAATCTTTACATTTCGCGTGGGGTGGGGAGACTACAGCTTACCAAATATTGTTGGACTCCTGCTCTGATCAACACAAATTGTTCAGAGATAAATCAGAGTTCATGATGGCTTCTTCACAGTTGTTCACTATAGTAGAGTTTGCTCCATTCCTTCATATGTTTCATAAAGAAGTAAAATTGGCCCAGGCCCAGAGAATGGTGTTGAAGTTAGTACAAACATAGTATTGAGTTAAAAACAGCATTTCATTCCTTATCTTGAAATGCCAATGGTTCAAGAGAAACAAACAGCATGGTTTCAAGTGATTGCCATGGGATGCACTAACACTTTCAACTTTTATGATAGGAATACCAATGGAAAAAAAGTCTGTCAAAGCTTAGGTTGGCTATTGGCTATTATCACTTGTGAAATGTTTTGATGCATGAATGCTTAATAATGGACAATATTCCAAAGTGTTGTTTCTGCTGCTGCTGTTTGCCTTCAAGTCATTTCTGATTTATGGTGACTGTAAATTGAACCTATCATAGTGTGTTCTTTGGAATACTTCTCAGAGGAACTTTGTTTCTGCCTTCCTATGAGGCTGCAAGAGTGACATGTTCAAAATTGCCAATGGCTGAGCATGGATTTGAAACCTAGTCTCCAGAGTCATAACCCGATGCTCAAACAACTACAACACAAAGGGTCTCCAGAATACCTTGGAAAATCAAAAGGCACTATGTTAAAAAAGGCATTTTCTATATTCCAGTATTCTCAGTCCTCTTTTGAACGAGCCTCCTGAAAAAATGGAGATGTTTCGGGAACCACAAGGTGTCCTTATTGGAGGAAAATAGTCCTGGTTCAGTAAAATTTGTGTTGTTTCAGTTTCCCCTTAATATTGTAAACATCTTAAGGCAGTTTCAAAAAGATTTTGGTCTCCATATTGATTAGATCTTTATTTATAGAGCTGTTCCAACAAGGTTCAAAATATTCACATGTCTCAAGACACATATAATTTATTGCAGTAGTATAGGGGAAGGGAAAGTGTCTTTAGTATTATAATTACCATGATAATGTACACGTGTTATCTTCATGCATTTGAATAAATCAGGCTTTTCATTGCCTCCCCTGGCTAACAGATAAACCACTGAAGCCATGCACTCAAAGGTTAGCATTAGTAGAAGCTGCAAATTAACAGATTGAAGTGGGAGGTTCTTAATTGGTAGGCAGCAAAAGTTCAGATTTAATATTTTAACCTCACTGAGGGGGAAAAAAGTAATAATAGTGTCTGCCACTGAGAAAAAATCTTAAGGGCCAGTGCAAGGCATACAGAACACTTAGAAGTAGCAATTAAACTTGTAATACAGGGAGCAAAACAATTATGATCTACATATCTTTCGTCAAATTATTTTATTAAGGAGGCGCTGTGTTGAAATAGAGGTTATCGGCAAGAAGCACATCTACAAATCTCAATGAGGCACGTTTCCTCTCATCATATCCACTCTAGCAGTATGCAGATCCATATTTAGCAGCTTTAGAAGCATTAGAAATGTGAACCTGCAGATTACAGCCCATTTGGGTATGCTTAGAATGACGGTCACAGAAAGTGTCTGCACTGAATCCTTTTCATTGCAAATGGAAAAATAGCTAGGAGAAATCCCATCGGCATCCTGCAAAATCTGAGCACATCCTCTTCTTAGGGAAAAATACTGTTAATTGGAAAGGATGAAGAGAATTTAACATCTGTTTTATATAATGTCCATGTACAAATAAACTCTTGGTTTTAAGTGGACCACCAGACTGTAGAGGAGGGAAAATAACTAAAGATTTGCAGATATGAAGGATATACATCTGGCTGCCAGGACTGAGGGAATTAAGGTTATGTTTCTCTTCATGGAATCTTAGTAGCAGAGTTGTAAGAGATCACAGGGGCCATCCAGTAAGTCACCTACCATCCAGAAACACACTATCAAAACACTTTTGACAGATGGCCATCCAAAAACATTTAATGAAAACTTCACCACAGTCCAAGGCAATGTATTCCATTGTCAAACAGCTCATACGATTAGAATTTTTTTCCCCTAATATCAAGATTTTTGTAACATCATTCCTGGTGAATAGATTTGCTGATCTTTCAGAGGTTGCTTTCTTTCTGCTCACTTTTAGTTGGCCTAAAAGGTATTCCATTAAAATGGATTTCAGAATAAGAGGATGTATTGTGAATCTCTCTATAAAACTGAGTATGGTTGTAAAGGTTGTTTGATGAATGTCATTCCAAAGGCATAGGCTATCTGAAAATCTTTGTCCTTATATGAGACTGCTCAAGTCTTACAATCTTTCAGAAAGGGATTCATCTTCATTCCACCACCCTCATAGTCATGTTTAAAGAGAATCTAATCTTGCAATTTCGAGGCTTTCTACCAATTGCATGCTCAAGGACATCTGGAAGGGTCCTGCCCTTTCCAGAAATAGATGCTGACTTATGCATTGCAGGTGACAAAAGGGAGTACAAAAGAAGACAGATTTTCAGTTACTTTATATGTATAAATACAAATGTAAAACTAATTACCATGATTTAAGTAAAGAAAATACATTTCAAAGTACTGAAGTCTATGACTCATGTGCTGAATGTCATTTGCTGTCAATTCTCTGTTGCTGAGCACATATCTTAGCTTTATTTGGGAATTCTAAACTAACTTGTGAAAAATGGAATGTTCTGGCTCCCTCACCATCCACTTTTTTGCTGTCACTTTTCTTGCATTGAGAGATTCCACATGTAATGGGTTCTCTTCTCTTCAAACTGGTCACCTTCCATGTGAGTAAGGGAATGATTGAAGGGATAGAACTAGTCTGCTCATTTCCTCATCTCCCACATGAGGAGGAAGGAGACCTCCTTTATATTTTGGAATGGTCAGTTCTAATACACTATTGATATCTAGCTACTGCTGCACTGATATTGAAATTGGATCTCATCTACACTGAGTGGTTTAACCTGTTGTATATGTGCCCTATAACAGCTGCTAGATCCAGTATATCTGTGCTGAATCCAAGGCTGTTATTTACATGGGCCGGGAGCACAACCATTCCACTGAGGCATTGTGTATCATATCCTCTGTGTCATCACTATTGCTCCTACCTCACTACAGAACTCAGTGCTAGCCACTGCAGGTGCTTTCTCTGATGGCAGAAGGGAATTGTCCGGGTACCTAATTTTAATGTCAACAGAGGCTCTGTGATGGCCAGGAGCTTGGATTTAGCTCTATTGTGGGCTAGGAGCAGCAGTAGTGGCAACAGAGCTATGAATCACTCACTTTCTATATTCCTGATGAGCATAGGGAAATGGACAGTGAAATTGGACCAGACTACCCTGAAACTGTGGGATACTCTGGAGTTTGCAGAAAACTTTGAAATATCCCCTAACTTTGCCCAAAGCAGCGCAAAGCTGATTTAAATCCAAAAATCCCAGGATACCAACCAGAGATAATTATGTGTCTCGAGGACAGACAGTCATTCAGTTGAAATGAGTTTGGATGTTTTGGCTAGTGTATACAAGTCATAGGATGACCTCTTCCCAGATCAGGTTCAAAGAGAGCTTCCTCCTCCTCCTCCTTTTTAGGTTATTCAATCTTAACATTATCTGGTCAGGAATATCACAGCCTATGAAACTTCGGGGCCAGACACTGATACCTAAGGGTAACATTTTGTGATGTCACAAGAGATGAGCTTTTATCATGTTACAAGGTGAAGCCCAGAGCGATATCATGATACCTTAGGCATCACCCTCAGCTGTAATGAAGACAAGACCCAGTTTCCAAACAGGAAGTTAGTCAAAACAATAAGCAGTCCATGTTCAAATTGAAGAATCCAGCAGAAGAGACACAAATTGTAGGGAATAACATAGTGTGAAGTAATAGTTCATTCTGAGATCCAAAAGCCAATTTCGACAGATAAACAAAGTCCAAGGTCAAGCCAAATTCCAAAGTCCAAGTTCATAAATTCCAAGATTGCCACCAGTCTGAGGCCATGGTTTCAAACACCAACACTGCTGCCAGCAACAAGGTGAAACACCTAAGAACCTTTTATATTGGATTCTCAGGTGTCACCTGTTGGTAGCTCACTTTTCAGCTAATCAGGTGGACCTGCAAACTTAAGCCTTTTCCCTTTGGAAGTCTAAAAGAGCTGGAACACTTAACAGTTACTCCACCTGCTGAGATGTCCTTGCTTGTTCTTTGTTTGCATGCTAAGAAGTGATAGCTTCCTCCAAATGCTTTTTTCTAAGCTCAGCTGAGGAAGCTGCTGGCCATACTGGACTCCAACTTGGACATTGGCCCCTCCAACAGCTCCTCCTCCTTACCCTCGCAATCAGTGCTGACTATGGCACAGCTGCATAGAGTGTGCCATTCAGATGAGAAGTCTAACAAATGTGGAAAATATATGTTCACATTCCTTTCAAAATAGGGCTACTATTGTAAGATTCCTCCTTCTTGCCCTGAGAATTGGACAAAATTGTACAATTCTTAGTTTTACCCCATTTAACATTGGAAAATATCCAAATGGGTTCATAACAATTTTAGGGGTTTACTGTTGCTATTACCTCCACTTTCTCCTCCTTCAGTGCAGCTCCTCCACCCCCTGTTAATATCTGATATGAATATAAAACATAAAGATTTCTGGAGAATTTCCACCTTTCTGTAGTGGCAGGCAAAGTCTTTTGTTTCTGGGAAATTGTATTTAACATAGTGCACAGTGTGTCTGCCAGACTTCAAACTTATACAGCGTGATTGGATCATATTACACTAATTCTTAGAAACTTACATTACCTGCCTCTTCTCATCAGAGTTGCTGGATCCATATATCCAAAGTAATGTTGCTTCTTTTACTTGCATATTTAACTCTTCACCACTCAGGACTAATTTTTTTCTGGTATACAACACATTTTTTAAACCCATGCATTCCAAGGATATGATAAAAGTTAAAGAAAAAATAATGACCAAATATAAGAGGTAAATGAAACCAGTGAAATCAAAATACTGTTATGTTCTAAGACAAATGCAGGCACTTTGTGCCTCTCCAGACTATCACTCTCATCAGTTACTGGTTGCATTACAAATATTAATGATTACATTTTTTGGCTAATCATAAGGAATAGTGGACACCGCAGTTCAAAACATCTAAATGGCTTTATTTTTCTTCACATCTATTCTAAATGTTCCTTTTGAAAATGTAAATATTTCAAATGACTGTTAGAATGAATATTTTTTCCAACTGGCACCAAAAGAACAAAAGCAGCTTCTCCAGGAGGGGTGTTCCCAGATGGAGAACCATAATTTAAAAGGACCTCTGTCTTGTAGCCATTTCACTTGGACACCTGAAGTGGAACAAGAGCTTCAGATGAAGACCTTATTATCTGATTTGGTAGACATCAAGCTCAGCCTACTTGAGAGTGCAGCACTCCCAATAGTCTTAGACAGCAACTTTCAGCATTTTGGGGCTTCACTGACATCTGGAAAGTCATATAATCCCATCCCTGAATTAAGCAGAAGGCCATCACCATGGCATCCTACTGGTTCTGAAATGTCCTGCATTCAAAGCTCATCTGACATTGATTTTGCTTTGCTTTCTGTGCCAGATCACTATTTGCTTACTTTTTTCAGTTCTAAGTGCTATAATGGCCTTTCTGTTTGCTCTGATTTTTTTAAAAAATCATTTTCACTTTTTTTTTTACTGTGACATGGACTGGTGGTTTCTGTTGTCTTACTTTGGAACCAGAGTGCATTACTGCTGCAGTATCATACCCAATCTTCACACCCAATTCCTTCAGTTATGCTTTTAACTGAATTTCCACTGAAAGGGAAAAAAAGAACAGATGTCAGTTCAGACAGTTTTTGCTGGCTTAATTTTACATTCCAAAAATACCACAATGAGAATTTAGCATTTGGTTCTTTTCACAACTAGCTCAGAGACAGATTTGTCTAACCCTGTCATTCTGGTGGCACCACTATCTAGCCTTCTGTTTTTAAAGGCTAGTAAGGAATCTCAATATTTCATAATCTTTTATTTATCAGTGGTTCAAATTACAGATGGATAGAGCTATTCACCATATAATAAAGCCCTTTGGGAATACAGTGAAACCTTCACTTAAGTGTTTAATTCATTCCATGACCAAGCTCTTAACTCAAAATACACAGAGGAACAAGGAATGGAGGCTGTTTCCTTGAAGCCCTAAAGCCTTGTACTCTTGCACTAGTGCTCCCTCTCCCCCTCGTGCTAGCTCTTAACTCAAAACACTACATTTATGTCAAAGTGAAAGCAGGGGCGGGAGACAGCTCTTAGCTCAAAATGCACTTAAGTTTGGATGCTTTTAAATAGAGGTTCCACTGTAATAGATTCTAGTTGGCTGGGTTCAAAGATTACTTATATGTGAAACATGCAAACCATAAACATAAATACACGACCTTTTTGTCTCTTCTGCAACCTCCTTGATGTTGCTTCTTGGAGTCACAATCCTGGTATGTGCTATCCACGTATCTTTTAAAAAATCATGGCTGCTATCCTATTTAGCAGTTATGAAATTGTACCATGGAATCATAACTTCCATAGAGTCACATTTATGATTACTGGAAACTGAACATAACCCCCTTACAGTGGAGAAACTCTGTTGAGATAATCATCAAATCATTAAATCATAAGGTTGGAAATGACCCAAGGTCCTATCCCCTGTTAGTGCAGGAAACCACTGTTAAAGCACTTCTGAGAAATGGGCACCTGATCTCCCTCCCAAGAGAGACTAGGATGACCACATCCCTGCTTACCTTTCATTAAGTTAAGACATTTCTTTGACACGAGTAATTTTTTTTGGGGGGGGGGGGATTAGAGGCACACTGCTGGGGATGTTGGGAGCATTTTATTTTAAATGTAATTTTAATTGTCTTAAATAAATAAATAAATAAATAAATATTGTATTGTTTCTTAGCTGTGTTTTAATTTATATCCATGACACAAATATTTAATTGTATTTGACTTTTGGCTTGTGTCATGTTGAGTCCCCAGGGGTAGGGGAATGGTAGAAATAAAGAAGATCATCATCTTATTAGAAACCTTAAGTGAAGAAGACTTTATCATTTCTGGGTTGATGTCATACTGTCAAATAGCTCTTACTATCAGGAAGTTTTCTTGTTGATTAAACTATGCCCTAGAGCACAGTAAATCAAACTTACTCCATCTTCTGGATAACATTTCTGCAGAATTTTAGGGTTGATTGCAATTTCACCTTGCAATATTTTCTTTTACAATCTGAACACAACCAGTTCTTTCAACTGTTCCTCAGTAGGCTTGTGCAATCTGGGTAAACCTTGATCCCTTTTGGTGTCCCGGAATTTAGTGGGGCCCCCTATCCATTTTTCAGGAGCCTCTGAATCAGGAAGACAGAAATGTGTTTTTGATCTGGGAAGCTGAAAGATTCATTTTCAATCTGGCCCACTGGCAGCAATGGGTGGGAGGCTTCCCAGGTTTAAGTCAAGGGCTTAAAAAACCCTGCTTCCTGGGATACTTCCTTTTCCTTATTTAGAGGAGACCCAGGTTTAAGATAAGGGCTTAAGAACCCTGCTTCCTGTGATACTTTCCCTTCTCTATTTAGAGGAGATCCAGGTTTAAGGCAAGGGCTTATGAAAGCCTCCTTGCTGTGATCCCTTCCCTTCTGTATTTTGTGGAGACCTGGATTTAAGGCAAGGGCTTTAGAAAGCACACTTTCTCAGATCCTTTTCTTTCTTGCCGCTGCCTCTCTCCCTGCATTCCATGTGTAACCAAAAGAAACCTAAAGCAGCTGATTTTTTGGCAGCCACTGTTTTGTTGCAGCCAAAAATGTGATGGAGCCCATGCCCTTATGGGCATCTGAACCAGTCAAAGACTTTTTTTGAAAATAAATCCATGTGCAAACCTAGTATCTAGACATTTTTCATCCTAGCCATCATCTCCTGTCAATATCCTTCTAAATTAGTGGGGCCCTCAGCTGGGTTCAGTATTACCAGTGTGAGCTGACCAAAATAGTTACCTAACATGCCTAAAATAGTCTCAAGGCAAATACTGTATCAACGGAGCAATAGCATTGTTAACTGAAGTCCCATAGCATGGGCTATAACAATTCATCCCAGGATTTCAGATAGGAATGAGAAGTGACATTTCTAATTTTGTCCCTTTTATTTAGATTGATTTAAACAAAAGGCAGCAGTGAAAAGCTCCAAAATGATATTGCTGGGTTGTTGAACTGAGAATTTGAATGACCAATGTAGTTCATTATAACCAAGTTTAAAATGATGCACATATATTCACATACACATGGATGGTTCTGAGCTGGTGGTGATTAATAAGGAAATCTGGCTTAGAATGTCTATCTCAGTGTGAAGGCTATATGAGTCACCAGTGTGTTGCAACAGTTAAAAGGAGCATGTTCCATACTTGGAATATTTTTGGAAAAAATGTAAAATAAACAAACAATATCAAATTGAAGCAATGCCAATAACATCACAGTGCAAACAATGTCTCTTCAGTCAGTGTTCAACATTCTGTTATTCTACGTACTTTGCCTTCTTATTGCAGAATGAAAGTGTGTGAACAGCAATCTTTCCCAACTGAATTTACATAAGGAATAGGGCAGTGGTTCTCAACCTGGGGCCAAAAACATCTGGGGACCCCAGGTTGAGAACCACTGGAATAGGGGAATCTTCCCATGATACAACTGCAAAGATTACTTTAAAATGACCACAAATTTCCCTGATAATTTACACAAACCTTGAGAATGGCCACACATTTCTCTCTTTCCCCAGTGGAGTTTATTTTCCACAGATGCCTGGTAAATACCTTCTGGGATACTGCCTTAACTGTGATTCATGGTGGTTTTCATTTAGAGGCTCATGTCTGAAGAAAGCTTAGGATAAAGGAATAAGAAATCAAGTTTACATCCTAATCTCAACTCTGTTATTTGTGTTTTGTTCTTATGCAAGTCTTCTGCACAGGTAACTGATCAAAATATATGAGAAACAGCAGAGCTGAAGAGAAAATAATCTATTTTTCTTTATTTAACCATTTATTGAGTCTTGTAATTTACATTTTTAAATGAAGTAAAGACTATAGTACAGGTTTGCACAAGGAGGTAATACAGTATGCTACATTGGAGTATAGGGGAATCTCCTTGAGAGGGTTTTAAGCAGGGACAGATCACAATCTGTCTAGTGTGCTTGGATTGCATATCCCTGCATATTAGAGGGTTGGACTGAATGGCACTCTTGCTCTCTTCCAATTCTATAATACTATGATTCTAAAATAGTAACAAGAATGGAAGGTTTGGGGCTTAGCAACCAAAGCTAGGGAATTTAGAATTCACACTAATCAAACCTTTACACTTTTATGATTTTTAAGCTCTTTTTATTTTTTAAGAAACATTTTGTTCCATATGTGGCCTTGACGGATTGCAGAAAAGCTGGAGAAGTAGATTTATGTGATACCTCCCTAATTCAAATCCTAAAGAATTCTGCTTACTGGAAAAGCTATATTAAACATACTGATTCCAGATAACACCATGTGTCATCCTGGGTAACAGCCAAATTACTGACATTGGAATAGCACTAATGGAAAGCTTTGTGCTGTGATGAACATATGCTTCTCTACAAGCAATATAAAACTGCTTACACTGAGGCTTACAGACCTGGTAATTTTCCTCCTCTTGCTACTGACTAGACACAACCATACCATTGATTCAACAGGTGGAGCTTTTTCCTTGAAAAGGGATTCATTTCTGAGAAGAGCTGCTGTTGGAAACAGCTACCTTAATTGCACAGAGAAGGGGAGATGACAATCCTGCTGCGGACCAAAGATGTTCATTGGCAGTTCTAAGAGCTTATAAATGTTCAAGTGCTCTGAATATAATTAATTTAGGTGCATAATCTTTCCATTTTAGATAACGTGCTCTTCAATAATTACAAGAAAAGATGCCCCTGGTGAAAAAACTTGAGAGATTCATTACAGTCTACATGTAATTGGAAGCCATTTAGTAAGCATATGGAACAATGTTACTATAGTACTTTAACACTTTACCCATTTGCCAGCCTTGAAATGAACTGTCACATGCATATGCTAAATAGTATTAACATATGCTTGACTCCCAATTATGTTGTTCCCATTCAGTTATGGTAGTGAGGTGCATGACATTGTTAATAATAAGTTCCAAACTGTAAAGATTCTTGTCATTCCGGGATTGTTCTTATCAGAGTTTCTTGACACTGGAGGAACATGTTCTTCAACCATTTTAAAAATATTTTCAAATATTCTTTCCACCTCTGCCACTTTGAAAGAGTTGATATGAAGGAGTAAAAAAACTTTTGGCAATGTCAGCTGACAAATCCAGCACTGTAGCTTGGACTCTAAAGTGGAAGCAAAATATGTGGGCTCTGGGAGGGAGGGCAACCATTCTTGCAATCCTCTAAGAAATTCAATACAATCCTTACTAAATATCTCTTCCAGCATACCCCTACATACTAATTTTTAGAAATGAATACACACATTCTGAATTCACAGCATGTTTGGTTTGGCTGTTTGTCCACTTATCCATTCTCCACACCCAAATGGAGATATAAGGTAACATTTAAAATGGGGAAATTACACAATGTTATTAATGTGTCTCAACTACCGTGGGGATAAATTCTCATGGTGTGTTTGTGTGTGTGTGCCTTCAAGTCACCTGTCAACCTGTGGCACCCCCATAAAATTTCATAGGGTTTTCTTAAGCAATTAATACTCATACCCCTCTCATCAATGAAGTCTAGGATACTGCATCCTGTTATCATCTTTGCTGATTCTTCTAATTTATAGTGGTGATTCTGAGTTTTGTTGTCTGTGATCTGTTCTGTCAGGGAACTCCCCCCAAGATTGTTACATACTTCGAATAGTTGGATTGTTGCTTGTACTAGATTCCAGAAAATATTCACTATACCAGTGACCAGGAAACCAACAGACATCACTGCTATTTTGTAATAACAGTCTGTTTTCTCTGTTACCTACAGCTATCCTTTCAAGATGCTAACTAGAAAGGCTATTCTTCATTAAATTTCTTCACAAAAGAAGTTCTGAGTAATTTCAGCTATTTTATTCCTGCTCCTATAAAGTCTTTAAAGACCATGCAGTCTTTGAATGTCATTCGTAATTTGGAATGTATTCTGTACAAAATTTCCATAGAATTGCTTTGTGCAGAAAATAGCATTTTCTGCATGGGAAATATTTCCATGCAGAAATATTAATTCTTTCACAGAAAATTATCTTTTCTCCACAGAAAAATGTAAATTAATCTTGTGAATATTATGCAGAACAAATCTCCAATCCTAATTCTAAATTAAAATATTGTTTTCCATGCAGAAAATGCTGCTTCAGTATAAGAAATGCTGTTTTCATCATGAAACAACCATGTATGAATTTTGTTCACAATAAGTTGGGAACTGCAAATATTCTTAACAGTCACAATTCTTCTCACAGGTTTCTCAGTGATTGAAAAAGTTTTTGAATATTATCTCAATCCCTAGCACTGAGAGAGCTACAACCTTTAGCATCTGTCTCAGATGGCCTGTTTCAGGAACAATTAAGCTAATGTCCACCTACTTTATGCTTATTCCCTCTTTCTTTTAAAGCCACAGCCTATGTTATAATGATAATGTTGAAATACCAGTTCCTAGAATTTTTTCTTCATAGTGCCTGCTTGTTTTCCTGTTTCTTCTTGTGTTATAAGTTCATCCTCATGCATTTTGATTTTGTTCCTTTATGCATATTTTCAACCTCACTTAAAATGCATATACTGTTGTGCTAAAGTCCATTGTCATCATGGGACTCATCAGAGGTAATCATATATGTGCAGCCTGAGACTGTATTGTTCATCTGTACTCACACTGCAATGTTTCCAGAAAGACGAAACCCCAATAAAAGTGCAGTTTTAATATAAGGCAGTCCCCAAGTTGCAAACATCCAACTTACAGATGACTCATAGTTAAGAACAGGAGTGAGACAACAGAAAGTGAGAGAAATCTACCCCTAGAGTTATCATGGAGAAAAAGTGTCTCCACTGAATAGAACCAATCCTTGTTTCCACAACAAGCTATTTTTTTTTCCAAAATCAAGTTATCAGAGGGACTTAAAATAAGGTGAAATCTTCTTAACAGGGGCACAGACAGCAAAACAAACTCCACCAAGATGTTAATCAAACCATGTGTGTGTGTGTCAAGTTAAACAGAGTGCAGCAGAGCTCATGAAAGATGAACTTCACATCAAAATAGAAGAATGTGCTGGGTGCTCTTATATGATAGAAATAAAATTATAATCTTCGAAAATCCATTTTAAGGTAGGAAAGGGGGTGGCATCAAAGGTAGTAGATGTTGTGGGATGTGAAAAAAATACTTCCTTTATAAACTTTAATGACTAAGGAGCATTGTTAGTTGCATCTTTTACCTCCTATATCAAAGTAGCTTGGTTGGCTTTGGATACAATGCAGAAATTATCTTGTTTTTAACTGGGGGACTGCCTTTACTTACAATGCTGATAAAACCGGATATAAATGGATTTTATTGTGCAGATATTCCCTGAACAAACAACTCTACTCTGCATCTAGTCTGAGCATGTAGTTCAGCAGTAGAGAAAAGTACATGGCATCACCCAGTTTCAAACAATGCAATAATCTTTGACTCGGCCATCACACTCCTTGTGCATAGACTCTGTTTATAGTCTTATTTGTACTTAAATTGTCATTTACATATGATAGACAGATTGTGGTAGTGAAAATATCTGTAGATCAAAAAATATCCTCCTTGAAGTAGGTTGGCAAGCAGAACAGAGTAGTGCAATGTATAATTGTTCTTTTTGCTTTGCTTGCAATGCTCATGGTTCCAACTTCAGAGATAGGCAATTTTTACAATCGGTTTTTCCAGAGAGTAGTCAATTATAAAGTGGATGAAGTGGTCATAAAGTAACTTCCCCCTTTCCCCTCCCCAATGTCTAAGATGGGTGTGATGTAGTCAGAACGTCCTTGGCATATTAGGCTGAATGCTATGAGAACCTATAAGTATTCACTGACTTTGAGAAAGAATTATTGAGACACTGAAGAATAGGATATCTTTGTAGGAGGTAAGAAATTGGCTATATAAGCCTGTGCTAGGAACTGTATGTTTTGGGGAGGCCAGTGGTTGCAATGTCAGTAAGATAGTGAACTTGCTTGAGCTCTTTTGTATACTTCAAAAAATAAACACAAAAAGAGAACTATCCAAAGCAAATAACTGAATTCTCAGTACAGCTTTTCCCCCCTCAAGTCCTATCTACACGGACTGGTATTGGAGAAGTAATTTCACTATAGAGATTATTACATATAAAGTTCTGGAATCAGTTGGAGGCCCAGATGATGATTACATAAATCACAGACCACTGATGTGCATTAAGGGTTTTCTTTCATACATTTTTGTGGGGGTTTGTTGTCTGCCCAGTGCAGTCTAAAGCTAGCACTAAACCATGTGAAATGGTTCATGGAGACAGGGCTTCAATTTGCTCATTGAAGATCTGGAGTAAAAGTTAAGAGTGCATTCATTGATGCATTAATTAGAGCCATCTGTTTACCTGGCCTACATTGAAATACATTTGCTGTTCATTGAATTTCAAGGCATGTATCTATCTTTATTCTGAGGGTTTGGTAGAAACATATTGTACTTGGATTCCTGGTTGTGGGAGCAAAGATTTGGAGGCCAGCTTTTATTGTCTGTGATACAATGATTCTCCCAGTTGATCACGTCCATAGCAATTAGAAGGCAGATAAATTAACTGGATTTTCAACATCTAGGAGAATTTCACGTTGAGAGGTATGCTATTTTTAAAGGCATTATTTTATTGTAAGTCTTAAGGTTTCTTTTGTTTCTCTACAGTTGCAACCACCAAGAACCTCTTAGTCTGTTGAGCACATGAGAAGCAGGAACATGTGAAACATAAAATGGACTTGAACAAACTCAACTGCAAGTAACAACATGTAGAGTATAATCTGATTTTTTTAAAAGAAGTTAAATAACATATTGGGGGGGGGGTACTTTAAAAATGATGAAAGTGGAAAGTACACCTATCATAACTTAAAAATCAGTATGCAGATAAGGTATTAAGTAACAAACCTGTGAAATAACAATAGAGATACTAGAGCAGAATGTAATTAATGCTACTTTGAACATAGCCTCCAGGGAGATGATGGAAGGGAAGAACTTTGTCTCATTTGAACAAGAGGAATATATTTATCTGTTTTGTTGTAGGTGGGATGGTGGAGTCATGACTTCTTCAGGCAATGAGAGAAAGGAAGAGAAAGATGTCATTGAATCACTTATTTTGCAATTTTTATACCTTTTTGGCGCTTCTCATTTACTGCTTGCAGAAACATTAAGTGCCTTTTTCTCTTTCTTGCATGCTGTTGCCCATTATGAAGACTAATGAGCATTCTAATTAGCATAGTTATTTTCTCAAGTTTTAATTATTTCAGTTTCTCTTTATCTTTTCTTTCTTACTTAAGGCCTCCTGGCATGATACCTGCCTAGGAAGTAAATGTATTGATCTAATTTTACTTCATTTAATTACTATTGCCCTTGGCAAGACAGCAATACAAGAAGCAAAGTAGGATTACCACTTTCCTCCCATATTTCAAAATAGGCAGCAAATGAACAATTGGCCAGCCACCTGGATTACTTTATTATCAATACATTTCAGAAAATGTAGTAATATTTGGAAATTACATTATTAGTTTAGCTATTAGTATGGATGACAGGTTAGTATACTTTCTTATAGAGTAACCACTATAAAAATGCATGGTTTGTCAGGGTGATTCATTAATGGAAATATGTTACTAATGTTGGAGGAAGGATAACTGTTAAAGGATATCCAGGAATGTACACATGGCATCTCTTTTGGGTTAGCGCCTTATGTTTGCAATGAAAGAGACAACATTGACAGTCCCAACACTTTTTTTCTTAGAAAGTGGAATGACCAATTTAGCAACTCTCTTCACCAAATTTTAATTAGCACCTTGTAGTGCAATCTTATAAATGCCTGCCTAGTAGTAAGTCCCTTTGGGTTTATTGGAATTGTTTTGCAGGTAATTATGTACAGCCATAAAGGAAGGGTGTGGACAGTGGGTCATATATGGTCAATGGGGCCTAATTTTAAAGCCCCTGATGGCCTCCAAAGCCCACAGGTTCAATATATATTTAAAATTTGTAGATCACTAATCCCAATGTTTTAACATGCCACAAAATGCTATGGACTGCCCTCTTAAACCCCTCCTGGGATTTGGGGTTTAGGGAGGAATATTCAGAATTCTCAACTACAAAATGTCAGTGTCTCATCAATCTACAAACACTACGGTTCTATAGGAATTGCTATGATTATGTGGTGTAATACCCCAAAACCTTAGTTTTCAGAACTGTTTTTGGCTGTCCCCCCAAAATTAGGGAGGAGTGTGCTGTTTTCATACTGGAAAGATTCAGCCCATTGGAGACAATGGGGAAACATTAGAGGGCTACCAGGAAGAAACTTTCTTCTCTCATAGACCACATGTAAGACTGCAAAGTACCTGTCAACTATCAGAATGTATCACCAATACACCAATTTTGGAAAATTTTATAAATGTTTTTTCCATAACCGCTAAAGGGTTTGGGGAATTGTATTTGCTATTGGTTGTGTCTATTCTCAGCCAATCAGAGAATGGGCACAACCAATGCGGATTGGCTGAGAAGGGTACTGGAGGAACAGAGAGAAAAACTTCAACTCCCGTCATGCACTCTGCCAGGGAGGGACCTTTGGGAAGGAGGCTGGGAAGCACTTTAAATGCTTTCTAATATATCTTTTTGTCATATCAATAGCCATAACAAGTACTGGAGTTATGTAATGATCAATAAGTAACAATATATTTAATAACCTAATACTCCTGAAGTTAGCAATAATTCTTCTCACTTACTCCCACAATCCAACCTTCTTTCTGATTCTCTTCCCTAAGTGACTTTCCACTAAGGCTGGATCAACACTGCCCTATATCCCAGGATTATCTGCTTTGAATTGGATTATATGAGTCTATACTGCCAAATATAATCTGGGATAAGCATATAATCTGGGATCAGATCCTGGGATATAGGGCAGTGTAGATACAGTTTAAGTCATGAATGCCATTTATTGTTTCAATATCTCTTATCCATCAGCATATGACTTGTCTGGTTACTTCAGGGCTGCTTTCACCAATACAAATTACTAATACAAATCTTTAGTAATCACTTTTGGCACTGAAACCTCCTCTTGCAGGGTTCTGAGATCCATGGAATTCAGAAAGGAGGATAACCTTGAGGTTAGCTTGGGTTCTAGGTTCTCACGTGTATAGTTATGAGGTTTGGCTGAGAATCTCCTCAGCTTCCTTCAAATTATGGAAGGATGGGGTGAAACCCTAGTATTTAGATTATTTGGTGAGGAGTTTGACCCAAAGGAAGGTTGTCAAAGGGCTAACATCTGGCTTTGTCTGGACCTGCATCAGGTTGCCCTTCCATTATTCTATGGTTGGTTATTAAAGTGATAAAATTTGAAGTGCAGGCATTCATCATGCATGCTGCAGTCAAAGACAAAAAGAGATTCTAAACTTTATGTGCTGATATATACTAACATACCAGTTCTCGAAACATTAATCTAATTCTGGAGCATGTCTTGTAAAGCTTAATTGACCATTCTGAGGAAAGCCACCTCAACATACTTTGCATTACAACAGGGATAGCTCACTACAACATATTGCTGCTGTATAATCAATATCCCCTCCAGCTATTGTAAGGATTGCAACTTAACTCACAGGGAATGAATTGAAGGAGATGGTAGATGATGCCCTTGTCCTTGCTAATTAAAACAGTATTGGCAGTTCATGAGCAATGATTCTATTACAGCATGGTAGAGAAGTTGTCCCTAATACTGGAAACCAAAGACCGGGAAAATGAAGCTATAGCTGCTATGTTCTTGATCATATCTCTGAGTAACCTCTGTGAACTGAGTAAAGTAAAATACAAATGTGGTAGTATCACATGATATTTTATTTCACAGGAACCTAGAATTCTGTCTTCACATTTAAATCCTGTCAAAGAATTGATACGTTAGTTATAATTTTGATTGTGACAGTTATCCTTCTTTTGTAGCACTGCTTGCAGAATTTATTGGTTGTAAATTCTGATATGAATGGACTTCTCCGCACCTCTCAAACTAATGCATGAAATACAATAGCAATCTGATGACTTTTCAGATGTTCCAACAAAGATGACAAATAATTATAATAAAGTTAAAGTATGTATTTACAAAGAAAATTTGTTTCTAAATGTATAAGTGGATAACACATTTTGAGAATACATAGAAATAGAATTTTGAATAGAAATAGAATTCTGGACAGAATTTTGAAAATGACAGATTTACAGAAAATCATGATGGAATAAAACCTTGACTGATCAAATTCAAGATTCATATAGGCTAGAAATAGATATGAAACATGGAGGCATCAGAGGTCCACTTGTGATTCTAAAGTGATAATCAGACAAAGTGGATGAGAACAAAATCACTTTCAAAATATTCTAAGCCCAGTTTTCCTTGAGACAACTATATATTTAGATGTGAAAGATATGTGGCTACTGAAAGAGAACTCCATGGAAACAAAAGAGATGCAGGTACCAGGGCTGATTTCTGAAAGTGGAGAAAACAATGAAATTGAGACATTGAAAGTCTAGAGTCCTGCCACTTCTTTTAAATGTTATTTCCTGCTTCACCCTGTGGACATTCAAATGAATCAGTTTAAGTCTGGTTTTGTATTATGTTGATATTTATTTTTTTCTACTGACTCACTGAATTCAGTTCTTCCTTTCCAAGTATGTTCTTTAAATGTTCCTGTTGTTTACATGTTTGGTTAAATAATTTGCTTTTAATTTTTTAATGTTGTTGGTGAGAGTGGACTTTTGCTGCCTCAATGGCTTTATCCTACACCTAGGACCTCTTAACATGGGGCTTTTTAGCCCCGTTTTGCCACTTTTAAGTCTGGCAAAGGAGGTCCTTTGACAGGACCTGCTGGATGCCATCGGATGATGCATAGCAGGCCCTGCCCACTTTTCCTCCCAACTTCACGAAGGAAAGCATGTTTTGAATAGATATAACAGAGCAGTGTGAAGTTGTCCCTAGTAGCTTTGACCCATGTTTTTCATTAGCAAACACACTGCTAGTTTCTGCTTCTTTCACAGAAAATAATGCCCTATTTTCTCCCCCCCCCTTCTTTTTTTAAAGTCAGTGTGGTGTAGGATTTTGGGCACCGGACTACATTTCAGAAAACTAAATCCCTGCTCATGCACATAAACCGACTGAGTGACCTTGGGCAATTCTCTCTCTCTCTCTCTCTCTCTCTCTCTCTCTCTCATCCTCAAAAGAAAGCAAAGACAACCTTCTTTTTTTAAAAAAACTTTGCCAAGAAAACCTGATGATAGGTTAGCCTTAGTAAAATCACTATAAGTCAGAAATGACTTGGAGGCACATGACACCACAAACTCTTCATAGATGAACAAGGAAGCTATGGCGATGGAAGTGAAATGATTCAGCCACTTAAAGATGGGCTTAAAGCTAACCTTAAAAACTGTTGCATATAAACTAGAAACTTGGAAGCCTTGGCTCTTGAGCATTCTAACTGGAGGTCAGTTGTCACCAACAGTACTGTTGAATTCAAAGAGGCACAAATGGAAGGCAAAAGGGAGAAAAGTGTCAAGAGGAAGGCACATCAAACCAACTCTTGTGGGGGCTGCCATCCATATGGAAATTGATGTCCTCCTTGTGAAAGAATATGCGGATCAAGAATAGGTCTCTACAGTCACATACAGACTCACCGCCAAGACCCTACACTTGGAAGATAATCATACTTGGCCATGAGTGATAGCCGATGATGATGATGGTGATGATGATGATGATGATGATGGACCACTTGAGGACCTTGAAGTGGAAGAAGGAAAACCCCACCTGAGTTTTTTGCCCACGTAGCATCAAAAGCTGGAATATACACATGCAATCTTCTGCTAAGGAAGCTGCCATTTCTGCCATTTCAATTCCTCTCCAAATCCTTTCTCTGGAGGTGGGGAAGATTAAATTAAGATGGCCAGAGGAATCGAAGAGGAGTTAAAGAATGGCACATCCATTTATGTCCTCATCACAAATGGTAGTATTATTGTTGCTATTGCTGTCGCTGCTGCTTAGCTGCCTTTCTTGATGGATTGAGTCAAATTTATTATAAAACTTATAATTTCAAAACCATCTGGGTATATTTGTCAGACAAGACTGTTTTCAGTGCCATTGATGGTGAATCCTGGAATCCTCTGCCAGGGGGTCATTTCAAAGTCAGTGGGCAGATGAAGAAATTGTCCTCTGGTTATTGTCCTGGATGGCTCAGGTGAATTTCTCAATGGGGATCTGTATGTCCAAAGTGGATTAAATGTGATGAAAGTGAATTCATGGTCAATTAGAGAATGCATTATGGTTTCAAATTCAATCCTTGTCAACTGGAATTTTGTATGTCACCAAACTCTATAAACTGGGTTGTAGCAATTTTAAATGTTCTGTGAAAAATATTCTGGAATAAAAATAGTGCTAGCTGTGGAAGGAATGAAGACTGGATTGGTTGGAAGTAGACATGTGTCATGTGAATTCAGATTGAGAAAGCTAAGGAATTTTGAGCTACGCCTTTAAATGCCACAATTCTCCAGTCTGAATTTCCCCAGTGATAAGCAGTTTTAAATGTCTCAATTTTAAATTGCATTATATGAGGTTGATGTGACTTTTATGGGCTGTATGGCCATGTTCCAGAAGCATTCTCTCCTGACATTTTGCCCACATCTATGGCAGGCATCCTCAGAGGTAGTGAGGACTGTTGGAAACTAGGCAAATAGGGTTTACATATCTGTGGAATGTTTAGGGTGGGAGAAAGAAGGCAAATGCTGGAGGCAAATGTGAATGTTGCAATCGGCCACTTTGAATAGCATTGAATGGCTGCTTTCTGCCTGGGGGAATTCTTTGTTGGAAGGTGTTAGTTGGCCCTGATTGTTTCATATCAGGAATTCCCCTGTTTTTTAGTGTTCCTCTTTATTTGCATTATATGATCAGTGAGTCTACACTACACAGTTTCACTCTGCATTATATGGCACCGTAAATTGGACCCAATTTCAGGAAACACTTAAAATTCAATTTAGTTACATTGTATTATATGAATCTTTAATGCATTATATGAGTCAATTGTGTTTCAAACTGTGTTGTATAGCAGTATAGATGGAGTCAAAGTTAAAGCTGCTTCTAGAACAGTGGTTCTCAACCTGTGGGTCCCCAGGTGTTTTGGCCTTCAACTCCCAGAAATCCTAACACCTGGTAAACTGGCTGGGATTTCTGGGAGTTGGGAACCACTGTTCTAAAAGAAGGGAAAACTATACAATATTTTATTGAACCTGGGAGTGGGCAACAGTGTAGTAACAGACACACATACAAATATATGAAATCTAGGTCCTTTCTGAAGCCAGTGCAACTGCAGCATGTTGGGAGAGAGATAAATGACTTATTGAAGGCAAAGATTACTCACTGAATATCACATGTCAATGTAGTGCAAAAAACACTTAAAAACAATACAATAATTAAAATGAAGAACAATTCTAACAAATATAAACTTATTATTATTTCAATGGGAAGTATGGATCTGCTTTTGGCCGATGAGATAAGGTTGTTGTTGTTGTTGTTGTTGTTGCTGTTGTTGTGTGCTTTCAAGTCATTTCAGACTTAGGTTGACCCTGAGCGAGGGCCGGGTAAATGACCTTGGAGGGCCGTATCCGGCCCCCGGGCCTTAGTTTGAGGACCCCTGCATTAAACCATCTTTTAGGTTTTTCAGATTCAAGATTCATGGTGTGACTCACCTACACATCAAAGTGTTTGTGGGTCTCGCTAGGTCCACCAGTTTGATGCTACGGTATGCTTTTAACCAGATATAGTCAAAATATAGAGTTTCAGCAATCCACAGGGGTTTTTGGAACATATCCCCTGAAAATGGGCGAGTTGTAATATATGTCTGTTGCAATCTAAATATTATATTACTCTTATAAAACACTCTCCTTCATTTAAGCTTAGTATTACCACTCAGTTATAACATTGTTGTAAACAATGTAGTGTGTACAACTGGTATAGTTTATTCTTTCTTCCTTGTATTTAGTCTGTTTCCAATTGTTCCATAAACATAGCAAAAAAGAAAATAGTAGGATTTATAGCACAGCAATAGCTCAACAGTGTCCACACCTATGTAGAAATGTAGAAATAAGTTCTACTGAGTTTGGTGGTATTAATGTCCAGCTAAATAGGAATAAAGCTGGAATCCCATAAATGTCATCATAGCTTTATTGGACACAATAAAACTTCAAGCAGAATAAAAGAGAGCTAAGAAAAGTTATTTCTTTGAACCACAACTAAAGGACGATCTTTACCACGATCTCTTACTTAGAGTGACTGATAGCTTTTCTAATGACCAGCAAAGTTCTTAAAACAAATTGTAAATAGAGTTGAATATCCATCTCCTGCCAGTAGGTACGCCTTATATCCTCAATATTTTAAAATGGCCTGTAGATTTTATTGAACTGCACTTCCCTTGACACCACATGGTAATACGTTGATAATGCTAGGTGCATTTGATTTCATCAGCATGTCTTCATATTAGGAATCACCACTTTTCTCCCACTCCATTTTCACCAGGCATACAAAGCTATTGGATACTTTGTTGAAGGGGGGGGGGGGAAGCTAGTTATAGGGACTTTCCTGCCCAGAGGTACCTAATTAAGGTTTATTCAGTCACTTATTCTTTTCACATTGAACCAGGGAAAAGTGAAAATGAAATTCTGATGAAATGAAAAGAATAATTGTCCAAGACTCATGGAGTGTTAACCATATTTCAGAATGCTGTAATAGAGTAAGATAATGGGAAAATCACAGTACGTTGTCATTGATCTAACATTCCACTGTAGGTCTGTAGCCACATATTTCTCTGAGGCTCATTTCTTTTGTAGCGCCTACTCTTACCAAATTTAACTATAATTAAAATGACTTTTTTCAATTTGAAAAAGAGCAAAGGGGCATGCTAAGTCAAAAGGATATTTTTTTGTAACTTGCCTGAATGCAGAGAAAGAAAAGATCTACCAGGAAACAATTCCCTTTCAAAGTTTATTTAAGTTGGTTTGAAATAAAGAATCATTACCTTGAAGAGTCTTTCATGAATCTGGATATTTGAAAATGTATGCAGCATGGCAAGGGCGTTCTATAGAAATAGTCCATAAGGACCTTGGATCTTTTGAAAGCATTGTCCTCACATCCATTGAAATTTACAGAAACTTGCTTGGAAGTGTTTGAATAGCATTCTAAATGTAGAAATATTCATTTCAATAATCTGAACAAAATCCAAAAACAAAACAGGTAAAACAAACAGCTTGAAAATTTAGACAAAAATTCATAAGAACATGTGGATTTTAGAACTCTGTTATTATTGGACAGGATCACCGTTGAAAGTATACTATCTATCATACATCACTTACTAGGATGACCAAGGCCACTGTATTCCTAAACAGGATCTGAATACAGATTAGAAAGAAGCCAGCACTATAGTTGAGAAGCCAACAACATATTCCAACAGTTTGAAAAAAATTGGCAGATGTGACTATTGTCAGCAATTATTCGAAACTATGTACCTGTTCTGCGATTTCTGCATTGCCAACCAACACTTCCCTGATATTTATGGGGAGCATCCTTTTTCCTACTTAAGGTGGTATTAATCACCTCTGATATCTAGATTAGCTATTGCTCCTTTTCCAAGTTTCAGTGACCAAGAATCCAGAGAGCCAGTGGTATGTCTCAATCCTCTGTGTAGTTTTGTCCATAGCCTTGGGTAGTACAAGCCTTAAAATATTCATAATAATGTGATTACAGAGTTGTCTGGGCAAGTTTCAACTTTCCTATGGCCCTGTTACAACAATGACTCCTCAGCATTATTTGCAAAATCACAGCAGGCTTCTGTGGGCTCAAGCTATTTTTCTATTCCAGCCAATATCCATTACTATGAAATACTACTAAAAATTTAAAATATCCTTCCACTAGCTGAAAATTGAACAGACACAATAGAGGTGAACTCAATTCTAGAAATGTAAAACAAATGTGAAAGTTGTGAGTTGAGTATCTGAAATCACTTACATTGGAACGTATCAATAATATGGTACCAGGTCATTTTGAATGTACAGATAGTGATCACTCAAGATGAATTTAAAACAAATATTTAAAACAGACAGGTGCATCCAAATGTTATTGATGCTGCTATTCTCATAATTTCTCACTGTAATATTTAGAGAAGTTAGCAGTCCAATGATAAATGGAGAAATACATGTGTTTTGCCTTGTGGTAAAGGTATTTTAGAATAAAAATATTTTCTTGTGGTTGTCACTGGATATGTAAAAAGGAAAAATATTTCAGCACAGAATATTAATTCTTATACATTGAGTAATTGTTATGCCCTGCTTTGAGGATAGGAACCTATAATAATAATAATAATAATAATAATAATAATAATAATAATGTGCAGAAAATGTCATTGTCTGTATGTATGCAACTTTCGCAGCAAATAAATCCTGGACTATGAAGATTCTCATCCAACCAGGATTCTTCTCATCAAAAGTTCCTGATACTTGAAAAATATTTTTCAAACATTTCTAATATTTTATTGTATTTATATACAGCTTTTCTTACCCCTGGGGGGGGGGGGGGACTCAAAGCATTTTACAACAAATAATGGTAATTCTAGTCTTTCTATTTCTGCTGTATGAGTACACACAATCCCAGCACAGCTGATGCAAACTTCTAGAGCTGACCATTTTATCCTGTAAGTGAATGTGGCAGGAGAAAATAAAAATAGAAAATGAATTAATCAAACAAAACATAACCTTAATTTTTCCCAGAGTCGCCTTGGCAATGCAATCTCTATCCATGATTAGAAACCTTGACTCATGGAGTCTGTGGTTTAGGAAAACATGGGTTTTTGCAAGCCCTTTGAGTTTTCATTTTTCTTTCTCACCATCATATTATGATCAATATTATGATCATATTATGATCAATATGAGAATAGAGAAAGAAAACTAAGAGTAGATCTACATGTAGAATTAATGCAATTTGACACCATTTTAAAAGATATGGCTCAACACTCAAAGCTTTGTCAGAAAAGGCTGAACACCTTGTAGATTCACCCTGAGAGAGAGAAGGGATGACACTGCACCCTTTTAACCCAAATTAAAAATTAGAAGGAGGTTCATTTCATCTCAAAATTAAATTATTGATGTAAAAACTGAAACAAGTATTTGATTAAAAATGACATGCTCAGAACTGTCTATTGCCTCACTAACATAGCTAAAATACCATATATTTTATTAACATGCAGAAAAAGAACAACCCCCCTCCCTCCAACTGTGGAAAGGTCACAATTCAAGATGCAATTTCCAGCAAAGTGTCAATGATTAGGTAGTACTGAGAGCTTCCACTCTGCAAGGAACTGTTAACCTTTTCAGTCTACATACATGAAGCACATTTGGCAGAAACTTGGGAGGAGGGTCCTAATTGGTGGTAGCGCTAGGCTATGGAACAGCTTGATGGTTTAGCTAACCCCACATCTGACTTTCTAGTAGTAGACAAGGATATTTTGGTTCTGACAGGATTTTTTTTTGGTATGCTAATATACTGAAATTGTTTTTCTGGGCTATTTTTCTTGCTGGTTTCATCTCATAATTAACTTGGGTTTTATTGCAATTTATTATTTTTAAATGTATCTCTATCATCATTGTTAACTGCCTTCAGCAATATTGTATAGGTCAGCTTACTGATAACTTACTTTAATAATAAAACACAAACTCACAAAGTCAATCTGAACACCACAGATCACAGTAGGAAAAGAGTAGAGAGATATTACTATTGCCAGTGACAGCTCTACTCTCTCAACTGTATTGCTGAGTTTTAAAATCAGTTTGGCCAAGTTTATGCTTATTAAACAACTGACTCCTGCTGCAAGAATGACTTAAACAATGCCAGAATCCAAATATGATGACTGGTACCAAGGCTCAATTCATAGAAATAAAATACACCCTGCATAAATATAGATTGCTTACCTGTAACCTTGTTTCTTCAAGTAGTCATCTGTGAAATCCGCACATATGGTAGCAATTCTCATGTATGTGTAGCAGTTTGGAGGAACTGGTGCTACTGCCCCACCTGTGTCCTATATGTATTATGGGGAGGACGGGTGGGGCCATAGCCTTAAAGGTATAGAGAGCTTGTTATAAGGTCTGAGCTGGTATGCATGCGCGAGAATTGCTACCATATGTGCAATTTCACAGAGACCACGAAGTAGAAACACACTACACCCTGCATAAATATATTTTTTAATAAACAGCTCTGTTAGCCATTTCAGCTGCAATTTATTTTACCTGCTTTTAATGATATATGTTTAATGTTCATTTATGTCTTAGTTTTATTGTCTAATTGGTTTATTGTGACCTACTTCCCATTTCAATAATTTTTTTTACTATACTTTTACTATTTTTATTGTGCATTATTTTGTATTATTTCTGATGTTGTTTTTACTTTGTAAGGCATTGAATGTTTGCTTGTCTTTGTATGTAAACTGCCCTGAGTCCTTTTTGGGAGAAAGAGCAGTCTAGAAATAAAGTTGTTGTTGTTGTTGTTGTTGTTGTTGTTATAAAGATATTTTATCAAATCTCTACTACACAACAGCTTTCAATTGCTCTAATGGTACATGCCATTCATGCAGAATATTTAGATGCAGAATGCACCCATTTATGAAGTTCACATTCATGAGTCTATTCCTCCCACCTCCCAAATCCATATCCATTCAGTGTTCACTTTAATGTATTGTGTTTGTTTTAAGAGACAAAACCCATTCCAATCAGGGGGTTGGAGTTGGGATGGACTGGGGATATTTTTAAAAACATACTCTCTGGTGTACTTTGATATTGTTTTTAATTGCTATTCAATCTGTTTGAAAGACCTCCAAAACACCTTGTCATCAATAGCTCTACTCAAGTCCAACACCGGTAGGGTTGTAGCTCTGTTGCTTGGGTCTAAGCTTGTCATGTGGTCCTCATCTTTCCTTCTTTTTCTATTGCTTTTCACATTACCAAGGATTATTGTCTTTTCGATGAGTTCTGCTGTTGCATAACCCATCCTAAGTGTGCCAGCTTCATTTTGGTCACTTTGGATCCTAGGGAGAGTTTAGTGTTGATTCTAGAAGGGATCTAATCTAAGCAGTGAAGATCAACGAAATCCACATAAAATTAGCCATAGCATACTATTCACAATTTCAAATATAGGCTCCTTTGATGGTAAGATAAATATGTACACAGAAGGTCAAAGACATAGGTGTGGAGACTGCTACCGCAACTACATTTCTAAAGACAAGGCACTTCAAATTGCATTTGCAGTATGTGTATACTGTAAAATAGCGCATGCTTTATAGGATTTTTTTTTAAAAAATCCAAAATTTAGACATGAAATGAAGAAAAAGTCAGTTTTCAGAATCTAAGCTTCTTCCTCTCCTTAAGCCCAAACCAATATTTCTCTAAACTAAAGGTCAGAATCAACAGTACTGTGGGGTTTAAGAAAACCATACAGCACAGCAAGAAAATCCTGGTATTTCAATCTTTTCAATGCATGTAATACCTGGCAGTAGAGAGAGAGCCAGAAAATAAATAGCTGTTCTTGAACTCCCATCGTTAGAAAGGCAAAGCAGTAAACATTAAAGTTGTTAATTGTCTCTCTGTTTTTATCTTTCCCGATTGTTATTTTTTTTCTCAAGGGCATATAGAAAACAGTTTTCATGGTCTGAGAGCTCAAACAGGAAAAAATGACCTCAATTCTAAAAATGGCACTTAGAAAAACCTTCCACAAATCTAATCTTTTGTTTTGGAAAGCATGAAAAAATATTTCTTCTGTTGAAGAAGTAATGGTTTTATTCCAAGTCAGTTTCACAAAATGTTCCCTTTGAAAACAGACATTTTCAAACAGAGATTCGGTGACTTGTGTCTTGACCTTGTCTCTCGGTGTGGCCTCTGACAAGACAGAGATATTTCTTTTCCTTTTCATATGGAAAGTATTCACTTCTTAGTGAAGACAAATAATGTTAACATACACCACATAATACAAAGGAATTTACAGTCTATCTATCTATCTATCATCTATCTATCTATCTATCTATCTATCTATCTATCTATCTATCTATCTATCTCTATCTCTATCTATCACATATATATAAGCCACTCACCCATTTACTATGACAAACATATGGATATTTATTTATTTATTTATTTATTATTGTTCTTATACTTTATAAAAGGAAAACACTGTGAGCCAAAAGGAAGTGTCCATAAGATTATTTTGCAATGCTACATTCAAAATTCACCAAAACACAGATTATACTAAAAATGAAGTAGGAATGTATGTGTACATGTGATCCTTTTTCCAAACATCTGAAGTAAGCTAGACATTTGTTCTTGGAGGCCTTAAGATGACTTGGTAACCACAGTGGACTAAATACATTTTCAAAGCTCCTCTGAGGAACTTCTGTATAATCAATGGTCCGAGGTATTGATTTCTCTCTTTGTACAAAATACAACTAAACCGAACGTGTCTGTTCAAATCTGGTTCTAGTGAATACCCTCCTTAGATGTTTAGACATTTCAGTCTTTAGGTATTCAGGTGTTTGAAAAGTATGTTTGAAGCAACTTAACCATTTCAGTGAGCCAGCTTTACTAAGGGTGGCAATGCCTTTCATGTGATTTTCTTGGTGAGTTGTTTTTGTTTTTTTTTTGGGGGGGGGTGCCTTTGCCTTTTTCAGATACTTATAGAATGTGACTTGTCCTTTCTAAAAAAAATGTGAATTTTGTGGCTAAGTGGGAATTTGAACCCTGATTTCTAGAGTTGTAATTCACCACTACACCACACTGACTGTCTAGCAACCAGGTCTACAAATATATATATAACTAACCAAACTATCCTTGCTTCCACATGGTGTGATCCCACTCTGGATTCAGTGCCAGATTTACCATAGTTCTTAAGAACAGGGCTCTGTTGGCCAAAGGTGCCCATCTTCCTGTGAAAAACACTTTTTTTAACAATGAATTTTGCTGATGTGGTGCTTATGTGGTGCTTATGTGATACTTATGTGGTGCAGTTCTAAATGTGAAGGAGTTCTGTTTCTGAGCAATTCCAGACATATTGATAAGAGTTTATAGTCTATGGGAATGTGGGTTAAATATTAAGGAGGCAAGATGAAATACATGTTAAATATAATATTTAGTGGCTACAACAGTGAAGGATTTTTAAGCATAACTTTATTCAACTATACACTGGTAAATTGGCTAAATGTGCGGTGAATACAACCAAAAATTAAAATTATAACAGTAAGATAATACTGTCATATTATTGTTGAGCAAACATACATAGATTGGGACTGTAAGTACACATGCACAAGCATGCAGAGACACATCCTACATCACTTCAATCCTGCCACAGTTTTATATTTTTCATGAAGAAATAAATAACCATCTAAAGAAACATAACAAACCTTGCTTAGTAAATTCAATTAAAAAATTGTACATGCAGTGAATGCAATATGACCCCTGTAGCCACAGAGGATGCATTCCAAGGCTTCCCACGGATACCCAGAACTATGGATATTTGTGAACCCTATCTGTGATAATACTTGAGCCAGAAAAAATGCACTGGAGGATCTAGAAATGCTCATAAACTATTCCTGGTGGTAGAGATATTTGGGTGGTAGGGGTAAGTAAAATTGTGGATACTGAATCTACAAATAAGGAGAGCCACACTGTACTTTGAGTGAGAAGGGCAGACCAATGGCTGCTATACCTGATCTCCCATGAGCTCCTCTACAGTAATGGGTCTGAAGATCTATTCATCTTACAAAACAGCCAGTTTCCATTTATCAGAAATTACTCTTGAATCAGTTGAAGTGTTCAAGGAGGGAGTCTTGACTGCTTAAGTGTACTAGCCTCACACATCATGTCCAAAGTGAATATCCGAGGCAAATGTTACCAGAAATAGACAGCAAAGCATTTTTTATGCATGAAGGGCATTTTTACACTTATATGCACCCATCCAAATAGACAGAGGCATCAATGCATACCTGAAGCATTATCCTTTTAAAAACCTACAATGAAGTATGAATCTAAGTTTCCTTAGTGACAAAATGTTGCTCGCTTAACCCATAAAATGCATTACAAGCTATGCAAAACCCTTACAGCACAGCAACCTCTAAATATTCATACAGAAGCCCCTTTCCTTTGTTCTAGGAGTAACTGCATTCAGTTCTCATTCTCTTTAGTCTGCAGTGTTCCTATGTGGCCTAAAAGAAGGAAGGGAAAACATCTGGGGAAAAGATAGAAACTTGTGGAATTGTGAGTGTATCAGCTGAGACACAACAGGCTTGGGGCAGCTAGTTTTGGCATCAAAAGTGGGAATAAATATTAATGTATTGTTTCAAAATTCTGCACCCAGGGAACCTTCAAAAATTGTTTTCCTCTTTCAGGGTTTGTGTAGTCCATTGCTTTGCTGCTAAGTATCCCATTCATTTAATATACAGCATCATTGTCCTTTTTCTCTGGAAGTATCTGAATTCCCTTGAGTAAGCCAAGCCAAAACTACATTCAGCAGCAACTGGAATTATGTTTTGACTAAATAAACATAGATGATATTTCTGCTGTTGCTTTCTTCATCACTGGATTTCAGTTAATTTATCGTAAAAATATACAAATTCCCTTTTTTTTTTCAACTGGTTGCTACCTTATGATTTAACAGACATTTGTAGATCCAAAACAATGCATTTCAAAGGGAGGAAGCTGTGCTGGGAATGAGAATATTTCTTTTATCAATATCCAGTTCTTGGTTTGGCAAGAAAAATCCTGAAGTTGTGCCTCATATCGCTATGATTTTTAGGCACTGCAGAACGCAAATCTACATTGCAAAGAATACATACAACTTGAATTAAGTGAGCTTGAATGCAATCATTGCTATTATTAGTAAGATACAATGTGGCCCTTATACACTGCCACAAAATCCAGAAGGAATTGGGTTATTTTAACCTAGCTCCACCCAGGTTTGTGTCCCCACTCCAACACAAACCCTGGGCCTTCCCTCAGGGTGGGTGGCTAGATGCCATTCTGGGTCAACTAAAGGTTGACCTAAGATAACATCAATCCTCTCCCCTGCCCCTCATTACTAACCCAAGGGGCCTGCTGGCAGCATGGGCCACTCCAGAGAGTACTCTTGACATGGGAAAATGCCATGTTAGGAGGTGAAGGAGAAGGCTCCCCCCCCCCAACTCCTGATGCGTTATTTTTGCGTTACACTCTCCCTGAAGACACAGGTTCGCAGTCTGGGTGTGATCCTGGACTCATCGCTGAGCCTGGAACCCCAGGTCTCGGGGGTAACCAGGGGAGCATTCGCACAGTTAAAGCTTGTGCACCTGGGGAAGTCTGACTTGGCCACGGTAATCCACGCTCTTGTTACATCCCGCATAGACTACTGCAACACTCTATATGTGGGGTTGCCTTTGAAGACTGTCCAGAAGCTTCAATTGGTCCAATGGATGGCAGCCAGGTTGCTAACTGGAGCAGCTGTCAGGGAGCATACAACTCCCCTGTTGCGCCAGCTCCACTGGCTGCCAGTCTGCTACCAGGCACAATTCAAAGTGCTGGCCTTAGGCTATAAAGCCCTAAATGGTTCTGGCCCAACTTACCTGTCCAAATGAATCTCCCCTTCTGAACCTGCAAGGACTTTAAGATCATCTGGAGAGGCCCTGCTTTTGGTCCCACCACCATCACAAGTACGGCTGGCGGGGACGAGAGACAGGGCCTTCTCAGTGGTGTCCCCTAGGTTATGGAATGCCCTTCCTAGGGAGATTAGATTGGCTTCTCTCCTATCATTTCGGAAGAATCTTAAGACATGGCTATTTGAGCAGGCATTTGAAAATACTGAGTAATGGATATAATAACGGAACATGATGGGACTACATGACAGGACTGGACATAGTTTTAATGTGCATTGATTGAAGTATGTTTTATTATAATTTGATGATTTTATTGTTGATATTTTATATTGTATATTGCATTTATGTTTTTGATGACATTGAATTTTTGCCTTGTAAACCTCTCTAAGTCGCCGGAAGGCTGAGAGGGCCGGTATATAAATAAATAAATAAATAGTCACGTAGTGATTTGAATATTGGACAGAGGGCATAGTTACATGGGCCAAATACCCTGAACTGAGCCAGAATATACTCCTAGATGTCCACATGAACTAAAGGGACTTCCAGCACTAAATGTAGGATAAGATTGGTTAATCTGATTTTAACCTATGCAGAAGTTGAAGAATGCTCTGGATCTTCCCAAACATTCTGGAGCAGCCCTGTGCTTTGAGGATGGTATGAGCTGTCCCAATCATATTCACTGCTGACCTCTATCCCCCATGTGGCAAAGCACAGGGAAAAGAGAATGGCATTGAGTCACCTTCGGGCTGAAATGGGCAGAATAGAAATAGCGTAAATAAATAAATTTACCTTTTCCATTGTTTTTCACCATGGCAGTGGCCATGGAGCTGCAGAAAGCTCCTGGTCATCACTGGACATTTTTGACAATGGAAGGAAAAGTACCTGCATGACCTGGAGAAAAGAAGGGGAAAAGGAGATGGACTGCACCCTCCTCTCCCCCATCCTTTCTCCAAGTCACACAGGTCACACACATAAATCTTGAAGTGGTTTTCTAGAGACATCACTTTCAAAGCCTGGGAACAGTATCCTTGAACAACAGTTTCAAGAATTCCCCAGCTACAATGACATGCAACCACCTTTTTGCTTTGAGATGTGGAGAGTTTTTAATCAAAAAGCTAATTCTTATTGCCTTGGCATTGAAGAAACACTGCATGTAGTTATCAGATTCAAGGTGTTTTCTGTAATGACCACCACCCTGTGCTCTTTTTAACAAATGGTTCATATCATTTTGGCTATTCTATATTTTATCTGTTGAACTATTTAGTTATTTACTTAGCATATTTATACACCACTCTTCAGCCAAAGTGATGCCAGGGTGGCTTACAACACAATAATTTGGCAGTTCCATGCTCTTGGGTTCACAATCTACATAAGGCATGAAACAGAAGAAAAAGAGGAAGGCAGTGGGGGAGAGCATTAAATGGTTTATATATCCCTAAAAATCCAGAACAATGGATAGATGCTGGAACTGAGGAAGCTACTGGGACCAAGATATGATAGTGCTTAACTGCCATTCTCACCCTTTGAGTTGCAGCAGTGGCATTTGAAATGGAGGGAACAGCTTTCAGCTGGAATCAAGGCAATCCTGTTTTTATTTTATAGTATAATATAATATTTATTAAACATCCCCTTTATATTCAAAGCATGAGGAGTGGTATAAAAATGTTTTAGCAGAAGGAGTAAATGTATGTATGTGATGGAACTGTGTTCTGTGGATTTTTTTTCACTTTCAGAGTTCTGTTAACCTGGTAACATGAACAGTACGCCTTCTATACATGAGCTTGAGTAACTGCATGTAGGATTTTATCATCACTTTAACACATTCACAGGGAAATCTGAGATGCATTTGAAGCAGGAAAATGTCACTAGCTGCCAAGAAGTCTGTACAAACTGGAGCAAGGGATGAAACTGTTTTCTCAAATGACGGCATTCAGCATTTGGGTAGACTGAGAACAATTTACAGATGGCCTCAATGAGTCATGTCTCCTAAAACTTGAGGATTACACAATAGCTACTGTGTCAGCACAACATTCAGAAAAGGATGCCATATGGAAAACTACTTAACACTGGTCTCTAATCCAAAAACACCACGAAAGAAAGAAAGAAAGAAAGAAAGAAAGAAAGAAAGAAAGAAAGAAAGAAAGAAAGAAAGAAGAGAGAGAGAGAAAGGGGAGGGAAGGGAAAGGAAAGGAAAGGAAAGGAAAGGAAGAACATAGGATAAAAATAGAGGAGATTGACTTGCATATGCCCCACAAGCTCTGCTGTTTGTGAATTAACTTGCTACTTACATGTGCAAAGCATATGAATTTGCAACTATGCAGCTGTGTTTGGAAATGTGTTTCTATTTACAAATTAAAGGGGAAAGTGCAGAGCATGAATCCATGGATTGACTCCTGTGACAAGAATATATTTTATTATGAAGTACTCAGAGATGTAGTTTGCAGGGATGTAGAGCATTTTTTTTCATTTGCCTCATCTTCTCTCTTACTATTCTAGTGTCACCACAGTCCCTGCTCTCAATGCTTTCCCTCTATTCCATCTAGGAATATCTAAGGCCCCACTCCTACTCAGTTAAGGAAATAGGATTTCCGTACCCTAAAAGGGATTGACTTTGGTACAGCTGGTAAATTGCCAGCAACGATAAGATCTCCAACTAAAAAGTTATCTGTTTGAAGCCCCGGGCTGCCGTGAGCACCCTACTGTCAGCCCAGCATTCTCAGTGTGTGCTGTGGTTAGGGCCAAAATTCCTGTAACTTCTAAAAATGTGTTCCAAGCAAGAGAAATGAATGGCTTGGTTGCACAGCAGCCTCACATCTTCCCAAACGGATGGGTTATAGCTAATGAATCTAATGCTAGCTCACTAGTAAAGCAATGGATTCACCACTCTGGGCTTTATTGGACCTTTGCCAGATTCTGGACTTGTTTGCAGATTTGGCTTCAGTAAATTGGATGATTTCTTGAAAGTCAGATTGAAATTCACATGGATTCACTGCCCATTGACTTGGTAGCAGCCAATAATTATTATATATCAGTATACGCATACATATTGTTCCTTTACACTAATTTTCTCTATATTCCAGTCACAAGTTGGAAAAATTCTATATTCTCATAGTAATCAATATTACTGTTTCCCTGATTAAATTAAATATGTATTCTTTTTTTACTACTTCCTGGAACTGCTATATGAAATATAAGAACATTCTGTGTTTGTGACCTTCAACAATATTTAATTTACGGTCTTTAAGCATGGAAAATTATATAATCTTCTGTTTGAGAAATGTAGTCTCTCTGTGTGTCTGTATCCATGTCGTTGTTGCTACTGCCACTTACATTTTATGCTAGAAAAAAAGCAGACAGCGAGTTTATAACTGGGGCCAACTGAACTATTTTTGTTAATGCCTGCCATGTGTTGCTTTATACTGATATGTTCCCTGCAAGTTTCACAATTCTTTAACAAGAAATCCTCAGGGGAAGTTACAGGTGGTTAAAAATTCTGTCAGAAACTTACACTAATGTAAGATACTTTCTTCTTTTTCTTTTCCCAAAGAATTGTACAGTACTGAACTTTTGATCCATAGCCCTCAAACAAAAATCTTATTATCTTGAATAAAAATTGAGAAAGTCTATCCAAAAGTAATACTGTACCTGCAGTTTCCAAAAGTAATACTGTACCTACAGTTTTCTCTGAGAATACTAATACATGCATGCAGTGTTTCTTTCCATTGGTTCTGAAAAATCAAAGCTTACCGATCTGCATGAGATAATAAGAGAAATGCCAAAGCTCTGACAACAACTTCTCCCACTGAGACTTTTAGGAATGAGGAATTATCTGACCATGATATCCTTGGAAAAAGTAGAAAGCACACAAGAAGCTGGTAATATTGTAGTAATGTCTAAGTGTAAGCAACATTGCCTGGGGTCAATAGAGTCTCAGACTTGTGTGATGCTCTTCCCCCTTATCAAAATGAAATAAAAACAATTTCTGCATAGTTAAAAGAATCTGATAAGAAGAAATCTATTTAATGGAACAGAATACAGTAGAGCCATATTTGCAAAAAACATACCAAGAGAATATTGAGCAATGAAACCTTTTCCTTCTCTTTGATTACAGAAAACAGTGGTGAAGGGTGTCTCCAATACCACTGAAGCAGTGCATTTGCTCCAGGCTTGATTCCTGTCTTACTACTACTACTAGTAGTAGTAATAATAGTAGTAATTTATTACCCTTCTCTCCTCACGGCTCGAGGCAGAGAACAACATGGCTAAAACAGCATGATAACACAGAACACTATTAAAATACATGTAACAAATATACACAGGTAAAATGCAGATTAAGATTTATTGATAAAACACAGGTTAAAATTCACAAGTTATAATTGACTGAATAGGCAAGCAGAAAAAGATGGGTCTTCAGTTGCGTCTTAAATTCTGACAACTGATTTACCTGTCAGATTTAGAGAAACTTTGTAAGATATGTAACATTTGAATTTCACATTAAAGCATGGATTCAGTTTTTTACTAGTGTCTCACTCAAAGAGAAGCCACTACAAGAGATGATAACTAGAAACTAAGAAGGTGTTCAATGAGGCACAATACTATAAAGCACAATGGTGACTGAGATGCCTCTGACCCCTATATTATGTCATTTCCTTTCACTTAATTGGGCTGGAAGTTGAACCTTTCGGCACTGGTGGCAAGACAACCTTCTTCACTAACTTGAAAAATATAGGATAACACAGAGGCAGACTTTATGACACATACAGGTGTGCCTTCTAGCACCATTGCTGCAGCAGAGCTTGGAAAAGGTACATTTTGGACTACAAATCCCAGAATTCCCCAGCCAGTATGACCAATGGCCATGCTGGCTAGGTGTTTCTGGAAGTTTAAACCCATTTAAAGTGATGGTTCTTTACCTTGCTTTCTAATATTTGCCTCATTTTGTTAACAGTTGAGTTGACAATCAGCGTAATTTTAAAAATAGGAACAACATAAATTAATAAACACATGGCCTTCCTACTTTCTGTCCTTCAATATATTTATAGTCTTTCTCCTTTCACAGCACCCAAGGTGTCTTATATTCAAATGCATTTCTCCATACAAAAAAACCCTCTCTATACACATGAAAGCAAGATGTCAAAAAGAATAACGGCTTCTCTAATGTTTAGCATTTTATGTGCAGAGATTGAGGGAAAAGGAGTAAATTGTGTGAGTCTCCACGGGTAATCTTGAAGTAAGACAATTCACTTGCAAGTTTATAGCTTCCATGAGATGTCATTGCTGATGATACCTAAAGAGACAGAGCTTGTATAGCTATAGCTGAACAGCTATCTTAAGCATGATAAGCAAAACACAGCTAATTGGCTCTGCCTTATGGCAATTCAATTCCCATCTCTCTGTCTTTTCAATAAAGAAAGCTATGTGAAGAAACTTATTAGCTCTCTTTATACATTAGCATCTATGATCTTTATCACATCAATGCAGAATTTGGCCTGGGTTTCAGCATAATCATGTGCCTTTTGTATTGTGAGAGCAAGAAGAACTGTATGGCACTGAGCTTGGGGGGGGGGGGGGGGGGAGTGGTTAAGGACAAACATAGCATCCCATGGAAACAATTGTATAACTTTAAGCAATGCAAAAAAAATATATAATGGGCAAAGGGAATAAGACTAATGGTATCCCAGAGGAGAACCTATTATGTGATTTTCTTGGTAAGATTTGTTGTGAGAAGGTTGACTTTCTCTGACAGAGTGTGACTTGCCCAAGGTCATCCACTAGCTTTCTATCTACACAGGGATTTGAAACTTGTTCTTCTACTCTCTTAATACAACACTCATACTGCTACACAATGGATTTGGACTTGGATTTGGATGATTTAAAATGTTTTAAATGTAATTGTTGATTGTTTATATGCTGATAGCATCATATGATGCTTGTGTGAGGCTGCCCTGAGTTCCCCTTTGTGGGGACAAGGGTGGGGTAGAAATGCATGAAATAAATAAGTAAATAAAATAATTTCCCACTTGGCCACCAAAAAAAATAATAATACTGATCTTGGGTAAATCACACACTTTTGGTCCAAGAAAAGTCCAGTGACAGTGTCAGCAATCCTACACATACTTATTTGTTAGGAAGACATATTATGTCTTGTTGGACTCATTCTTAGTAAGTCATGAGCAAATGAATTGCAGCCAAGAGTCTGCAAATTTAATCAAATAAATGGGAGGGGATAAGCAACCTTCCTCGGAGGGCCATTTTTCCAATCAAAATCACTTTCACCAAGTGGTCTTTCTTTGCACAGAAAAGGAAATGTTTTTGCAAGACAGTTCCATGCTTCTCAGATCAAGGAAATGCCTGTCTGTTACTTTGGGATCAGAGTGGTAGCAGGGTGCTTCTAGCATATTAACTTTTACAGGGCTTAAAAGCTAAAAACAAGTCTAAAGCTCCTTTATCAATGAAAATCAGATGCTGTAAGAAATCAAAAGAGAACCTTTAGGCTATGGGCTTCTGTGCCAGGTCTGATTTCTGAAAGAATTTCAGCCTCTAAGAACTGTTGGTGCTGGGGGAACGAATGGCTAGAGCCCAAATAACAATAGCAGCTGGAAAGAAGTCTCTAATAATAAGATACACATTTATGTAGCCTGAAACCTTTTTGTGAAAGAGAAGCTAACATTAACAATAGAAGGAAGTCAGCTAAGCAGCCTAAAAAGAAGCTACAATAGCAGCATACAAAAGTGACATTTTCTAAAGGTAAAAGACCTCCCAGACTAACACAAACACTGCCATTTTTTATTATCAGAACACTGTATTTGTATAGTGAAGTATACAGAAGAGAGAGATTATATACATACTTCCAAAAGGGAAAAACCCTCAGTGTAAAGCAAAATATTATGACTGGAGTTGTACCCCCACCCCACCCCCCAAAATGAAAAAAAAAGGTTCTGCAAATTTCAAGCTAATCCACAAATTGATTTACTTTAACTACCATGACTCAATTCTATGGAATCCTAGTTGAGGCACCCACACTCGTTGGCAAAAGAAGGCTAACAATTTTGTAAAAATATTTTAATGTTCTAATGTAATGCTTATCAAGGCTTGGTAATGTTGTTTTTCCAGAATCACTTTCTACAAACAAATTGATACTGCACAAACCATACAGTAGCCTCACATTTCAATTAGAAAATTGCTACTACTGTGTTACACTTATAACTTCCTTTCACAAGCTCTTTCTTTGCAGCCTTTTCTTCTCCTCTGAGGCCGTGAGTTGAAGGCAGACCACCCTTGTTGCTCTCAACAGGAATTCATCCGACTGCAGATCATTTTCATGGCAAGCACATAGTAGTCAAAATGCAATTACTGTTTAAAAGGATAATTGAACACATTAAGCAAATGCGGCTTGTGGTAGAGTAGTTCAATAGTACAGAATAGTGTGGTGGAGAAAAAAGAATGAGCAAACCAAGCACAGGTAGTATAATTTTCATATAGTTGCTAAACAACTGAATGTCCCCCTTTTCTCTTTTAAAAGCTAAATGGAATTTAAAACAAATATGCAAGCCTATTACTATAACTCTAACATTAATTCCTGCTGTGCTTCAATATGGATGTACTTCAATATGGATGAGGGCATGAAGCAATCACAAAATATACTTGATCTGTCCCAAACATAATGGAAATGATTTTGTTGTGTAGCATAGAAGAGACAGGACAGGAAATTGGGGATAAAGGCTAGTGGAGGGGAAACTGAGTCATACAGTTTGATCTTCCTCACTTTGGGGCATACAATGTACAAAAACTATATAATAGATAGATAGATAGCTTTAATTAACCCAAACTATGGTGGCTAATGGCTCCAATCTGAGGGCGCTGACTCAACTCTGGGATTTATTTAGTGCAGGGGTCCCTAAACTAAGGCCCGGGGTCCATATGAGGCCCTCCAGAGTCATTTACTCAGTCTCCCATCCTAAACTTTAAACTTAGGGTCGACCTAAGTCTGAAATGATTTAAAGGCACACAACAACAACAGTCCTAATTAACGTGATTAGTTCATCAGCCAAAAGCAGGCCCACACTTTCCACTGAAATACTGATAAGATTATGTTGGTTAAAATAGTCTTCATTTTAAACATTGTCTTGTTCTTTCATGTTTCATATTTCTATAAATAAGATATGTGCAGTGTGCATAGGCATTCATGTTTTTTTCAAACTATTGTCCAGCCTCCTAAAAGTCTGAGGGACCGTGAACTGGTCCTCAGGTTGAAAAGTTTGGGGACCCCTAATTTAGTGCACTGATGAACCATTAAAGGTAGCTAACTAAGGTACTGAATTTCATCCCCAGAAGAAGGTTGACACCTTCAAGAAATCCTTTAAAGTTCAGACTTTAACTTAAAGCAGTCCCTAGATTCCATTGCCTTGGGCTAATTTTGAAACTGACCAATTCAGCCTTGGTCCTTTCAAACATAAATATCAATCTCTGTTCAGAAATATAAATTTTTACACTTTGAAAATAAATTAGAAACATTCAGGTGTCAGCAGTAAATCAGATTTATTTTCTGGACACCGTCCTTCATATTATTCTCCCCTCTAATTTCTTATCTCTGATCCACTAATTAACCAGAGATATAAAAGTATTTAAAGCTGTCTGGGATAGTGACACCTTTTTTCTGATGGTTCAATGTACACATTTTGCTTCATGTACAAAATTATTCAAAATATTGCATAAAATTACTTTCAGCCTACGTGTATATGAAATATATGAAATACAAATAAATGGTGTGTTTATCTTGAATCCTATCTCCAAGATATCTCATTATGCTTATATATGCAAATACAGATATTCCGAAATCCAAAGAAATCGGAAATCCTGAACATTTCTGGTCCCAAGCATTTTGGATACGGGATAGTAAACCAGTATTTTGATTACTCCAAAAGGTGATACACCATAGAGGGAAAAACTTTTAAAGTGTTACTTCAAATGTCTAGTTCTGGACTTAGCAAACAACATCAACAACATTTTTATTCTTATACCCTGCCACCATCTCCCCAAAAGGACTCGGGATGGCTTACATATGGGATAAAATGCCTAGAAGACATAAACACAAAGAATCCATAAAATATAACACATTAAAAGAGGAGCATCATAAAATTCAATAACCAAGATAAAACACACTAAACATAGCAGAATAAAACAGATTGCATTGGAGCTCCATCAGACCACATTCAACAAAACCAATGATCGGATTTCTAAGATGGGCATGAGCTAGGCAAGGGATAGTGCAAATAGCGTATCACAGGTCTAGGGAAGTGGATGAAGTGCAAAACAGAGTACTATCTAGTGACCTAGGGGCTGGGCACATATAACTAGTTACTAATCATAACATTTCTTTTTTTTGAAATAATTTTTATTAAGCATTTACGATAGTGATACATCAATAGGGTGTTAATCGGTTGACGTATACGTTATACCTTAAAAGAAAAAAGGAAGCCAAGGGATGGGGTGGGGGAAGGGGGAGAAGAAGGGAGTGGGTAGGGTCCCTATCTACTGGCGGGGAAGTAGGGAGGGGGGGGATAGCTAATCTAGCGGTAGACAGTGGTGGGTAGGCGGGGAGTGCATGTGGTTGGGAGAGTGGGACGTGGAGTGTGTTAGTATTATGAATTTTTATTGTTTACTCATTATTTCCCCCATAGTGAGTTAGTAGTAGTGTTATCGTCTGTGCTTGTCGTCTGTCTTCTTTTACTTCCTTTCTTTCGCCGGTTCTATCCTTGCTTACTATCTAAATATTTCTTGATTGGAGTCCAATCTGTTTTGATTGCTCCTGGTGTCTGTTTGGCTCTTATGTGTTGCGTTAGTGTATCCATGTTCATTATGTCCATTAATTTGAGTCTCCAATCGTCTAGTTTTGGGGTCTCCTCGCTTTTCCATTTGCTTGCTAAGACTAGTCTTGCTGCAGTAGCCATGTGGAAGAAGAGCCTATCTTTATTCGTATCTATTTTAAAGTCAAATATTCCCAATAAATAATATTCCACTTTCTTTTCTATTTGTAGTTCCAATATTTCGGTTATTTTTCTGTGGATTTCCGTCCAGAATTTCTTAACCTTTTCACAGGTCCACCAGAGGTGTGGAAAGGTGCCTTCTTTATCCTTACACTTCCAACATTTTGCAGATGTGTTTTTATAGAATTTGGCCAGTTTACTAGGTGTTAAATACCACTGAAAAAACATTTTAGTCCAATTTTCTCTGAGACTGTAGGAGTTGGTCCATTTTAGTTTTTTCTTCCATATTTCTTCCCATTTCACTGTATCAATAGTGTGGCCAACAACGCTTGTCCATTTTTTCGTGTAGTAGTCCATACTGTTCTTCTCTGTTTTCCAATTTAAAAGCATTTTATAAATTTTTGTAATACCTTTTGTCCTTGTTGCCATGATTCTTTCCCATTGGTTATCACTATTGTCGAAGCCTTTTCTTTTATCTTTATTGAATGCCTCACACATTTGTCTATGTTGAAACCATGAGGTTTCGCTGAATGTTGCTTTTATCTCAGCTAGTGTTTTGAGCTTGAATCCTTCTCTATCTTTCTTTAAGATATCTTTGTACCTGGGCCAGATTTCCCACCCCAGTTCTCGTCTTTGTGTGGCCTCTAGTGGGGAGATCCACAAGGGTGTTTTTTGATATAAATTGTTTTTATATTTGTCCCAGATCTTAATTAGCGACGCCCTAACGAAGTGGTTGCCAAAGTTCTTCTCTATTATTTTCTTGTCGTACCATATGTACGCATGCCAGCCACTGCGTAGGTCGTGCCCTTCTAAGGCCAGCATTTTAGGATTGTTTAGATTTGCCCATTCTTTTACCCAGGTCAGACCGCAGGCATCGTGGTATGTTTGGAGGTCGGGGAGTCCTAGTCCACCTTTTTCTTTATTTTCAATCAGACTTGTATATTTTATTCTTGGTTTCTTGCCGCGCCACACGAATTTAGAAATTTCTTTATTCCAATTTTTGATCACTTGCGCATTTCTGATTATTGGGATGGCTTGGAACAAAAAAAGTAGTTTTGGTAGAGTTGACATTTTTATCGCCGAGATTCTCCCTAGCATGGAAAGGTTCAGGTGTTGCCACTTCGCCAAATCGTTACTAATCTCTTTCCATTTTGCCTCATAGTTGTTTTTTAACAGCTGTGAGTTTTTGGCTGTCAAGATTATGCCAAGATATTTTATTTTGTCTGTTGTTTGAATCCCACTTCTCTCTTCCAATATTTTTTGTCGTTCTTTGGAGATATTCTTTGTTAACCATTTTGTTTTCTTTTTGTTGATTGCTAGCCCTGCCAATGTTCCGAATTCTTCAATTTTGTTTATCCATAATTCCGAATTGTCTAGCGGATTTTCTATTATACAAATAACATCGTCTGCGAAAGCTCTTAGTTTGAATGAATGCTTTCTTATTTTGGCTCCTTTAAGTCTATCATCCTTTCTAATGCTGTTTAGAAGTATCTCCAGGGACATTATAAAGAGGAGTGGTGACAGTGGGCATCCTTGACGGGTGCCTTGTTGGATTTGTATATTCTCTGTAGTTTGTCCGTTTACGCATATCTTGGCTTCTTGGGTTGAGTAGATTGCTTTTATTGAATTTATGAAGTGGTACCCCATATCCAGTTCTCTTACTAGGGCTAGGAAGAACTCCCAATTAATCCGATCAAAAGCTTTTTCGGCGTCCAACGATAGCAAAGCGCATTCCTTATCTATGTTCTTCTCATAGTATTCTATAATGTTGATTACTGTTCTAATATTGTCTTTGATTTGGCGTTGAGGGAGAAAGCCTGCTTGCTCTTCTTGAATCCATTCTTTAAGAAAGTCTTTTAGTCTATCAGCGATTATACTTGCGTAGATTTTATAATCAACATTGAGTAAAGAAATCGGGCGATAGTTCTTCACATCCGTTTTTTCAGTCCCTTCTTTGTGTATCATTATGATTTTTGCTTGTTTCCATGTATTTGGGATAGTTTGAGTTTCCAATGCTTGGTTCATTAATCTTTTCAGTTTGGGTGTTAATTCTTTTTCGAAAGTTTTGTAATATAAAGCTGTGAATCCGTCAGGACCTGGTGTTTTTGATACATCTAGTTTCTTGATCGCCTTTTGTATTTCTTGGATTGTAATTTCTTTATTTAAGTTTTCTCTATGTTCTTCGGAAATTTTCTCTAGCTTTTGTTCTCCCAGATACCTAGTGATGTCTTCTATCCTGGATTCTCCTCTTTGATACAGTTTGCTGTAGTATTTGTTAAATTGCTTTATTATGTCTTTGTCCTTTGTGTATTCTTTATTCTCTGTGATGATCTTTGTAATGTATTGCTTTTGTTTCATTTTCCCGATCTTTCTAGCCAACCATGTACCAATTTTGTTGGCATTGTAAAAATGTGATTGTTTCGCAAATTTTAATTTTTTGGCCGTTAATTCTGTTTCTAGTTCTATTCTCATTTTTTGAAGCCTTTGTATTTCAAATGATAATTTGTGGTTACCTGGGTCTTGTTTCAGTTTGCCTTTGGCCTCGTCTAGTTTTGTCATGATTGTTTTCATCTGTTCATTTCTCTTCTTTTTTCTTCTTGCCATCTGCTGGATACACATTCCCCTCATCACAGCTTTTCCCGCATCCCATATTGTTTGTGGATCTGTATCTTCTGTTTCGTTTATTTCAAAGTAGTTATTTAGATGAGTCCTGATAATTTGTTGGGTTTCTTGGTCTTTCAGTAGATTGTCATTCAGTCGCCAGCTGCCTTGTCTTCTTTCCTGATTGAACGTGGTTTCAATTGGACTATGGTCTGAATCCTTCCTCGTTAATATTTCTATATGGTCTATTTTGGGGATTAGTGAGTGTGTAGTCCATACCATATCAATTCTAGACCAACTTCTATGCCTCCCCGAGAAGTATGTGTAGTCTTGCTCTTTTGGGTGGTGGCTTCTCCACGCATCTTGTAGGTTTAGGTCTTCTAGCAGCTTGGTCATTGTCTGGGGTAGTAGGTTTGCCTTTGTTGCTGTTTGCTTTTTGTTCTCTACTTTTCTGTCCAGTTTGCTATTTGTTATTCCATTGTAGTCTCCCATAATTATTAAATGATCGAATTCTTCTTCCTGGATTAAATTTCTGAGTTTCTGTGTGAATTTTGTTTTAGGTCCAATTGGTGCATAGATATTGCACGCTAGGGTTTTTTGGTTGTCAATTGTTAGTGATACTCCAATTATTCTTCCTTCGTCATCTTTAAATGCTTGCCGTGGGTCTAGATCTGGGTTGGCGGCATGGCGGCTGGCAGGACCGAAGAGGAGCTCCTCTAGGTCAGCCTCTGATTTGGGCAAGCGGAGGCGAATTAGCCTTCTCCCTCGGGCCGGATCGAGTGTCCGAGCAACGCGAAGCCCCTCAGCTCCCAATCCGACGGTCTTGAGTGCGGGTCCCCCTCAAGGGGACCGGCCAGAAGACCCGGACGGGAGGAGGGCTGCGGCTTGCGGGGAGGCATCCCATCCAGAGAACTGGACCCGGGAAGAACAGCCGACCGACCGCCGCCGATTTTAAAGGACGGCGGAGAGACAATAACAGAAGGTGAGCTTATTGTAACCCCATAGCGCAACTTAATAATAAATATAAAGATAAAGGACAGAGGACAGAAGGAAGTAAATGGAACAGGATCGAGCAGAGAGTAAAGATTAAGAGAGAGAGAAAACCAAAAAAAAGAGAGAGAGCTAAGCCGGGAGGAAAGCGCAGTGCATTTTATACGGGCTGCAACAACAAGTACGAATTAAAACGAACAACAGTGAAAACAAACAAATAGATAAAGAGGTGGGAAAGAAGAAGAAGAAGCAAGAACAATAATAATAAAAATAAAAAGAGCATAAAAGAGAAAAGAGAATAAAGAGCGGAATACATAATAACGAAAGAGAAAGAAAGGGAAAGTGAGACCCGGACGGGGAAAAGGAAGGAAAAAGGAGGAAAGATATGTAGCTAGGCTTAAAGCTACAGAATTCGAGCAAAGGAAAAGCTTACCCTAGCTTTGTGGCCTTGAAAACGCTGCAACCTCTTCTAGGCAACCTCCCCCTGTTATCTTTCCGATAATAAAGTCACGAGGCGCGCTCCCCACACAAAGAGCAATAAGGAGCAACAACGACAAGCGGAAGGAAGAGGCTTGAGCCTCCCAAAGTGCAACCTGGGACAGGGAGAAGGCGGAAGTGGTGCACAAGGTGCAGCCACGAGGCGCACTCCCTCCAGGAAGGCAACCAAAATTGAAAGAGAAAGAGAGGAACACGTGGAGCTCCGGAAGAGGGGAGAAGGCGGAAGTGACATCAAGGAAAGGAAAGAAAGAAAAGGAGAAGGGGAATGATAGAGAGGCAAGCCTAGAGAGGAAAGAAAAGCACGGAAAAAGACACAAAGACACAAAGGGTAAGTTATCAGAGGGAAAAAAAAAAAAAAAAAGGAGACAACAGAGAAGCAGCCAAAAAGAACCTATACTGACACTACAGAGATAAGACCCAGTGCCCTAAAAAGACTCAGGGCAAGGAGTCAAAAAGTAAGTAAAGCAAGATTGCTGCCTTACAATAATATTGAAGTGTGAAAGGAAGAGAGTTGGAGAGGACTGCCCAAGATAAGGATACACAAGTGCAGACCTTTTGTAAGAGATATTGAATGTAGAAAGAGGGACCACATACAGATATACACAGTAACAGAAATTGATATCTAGAGCACAAATACAGCAAACAATAATAATTACAACGACAAACCCAACAATAATACAACAAAAAGAAAAATTAATAATAATAACAACAATAAGTAAATAACAATAAAAATAACAAAATTACAAAATAAATAATAATAATAAAAACAATAATAATAAAATAATAAAATAAAATAAAATAAAAAACGGCGCTCAAAATTTTGAAAACAAGAATATCCGAAAAGTGGTTAAACATGGCAACGTCCAAGATCAAACCAGAGAAAGGTGACAAAACAGACAAAATAGAGCAGACAGAGCAACGAAGAGGGTCGGTCTCAGGAAACCCAACGGGAAAAGAAATTCTAAAGGAAATACAGAAACTATTTGAACAACAGGAAGCCTATCAAGAGAAACAGGACGCATATCAAAAAGTCGCAGAAGACCAGAGGATGAGACTGAAGAACGACCTAACAGAAGAGATGGCCAAAATGAGAAAAGAGATCACCAACGAACTGGGAGAGATGAAGAAAGAAATGGATGCTATGAAACAGGAGATGAGGAAAAACCAGACAGACGTGGCCAAACTGGATAAGATGCAAGAAGAAATAAAGGGAAAACTAGGAGATATAGAGCTAAGAGAAGAAAAAATACAAGCAAGACAAGACCAAGCGGAACAAAAAGAATTGGAATACTATCTAAGATTCCGAAATATACAAGAAGAAGCACAAGAGAACCTAAGACAAATAGTGATTGCAATAACAGCAGAACTACTGGAAATCCCAGAAGAGGACGCAGAAACCAATATCGACAGGACATACCGAATCACAACAGGTTATGCAAAGAAACATAAAGTAGAACGAGACGTAATCGTACAATTTGGCAGAAAACATATCAGAGACGAGATTCTGAAGAAGAGTGCCAAAACCCCACCACACTACAAAGGTAAAAAGATCATCATCTTAAGAGAATTTTCCCAATCCACAATACAGAAAAGGAGAAAGTACAAAGATCTGGCAGACGAACTAAAAAGGCAACGTATCAGATTCAGGTGGGAAAAAGGTGAGGGACTAATGGCAACTTATAAAAACGAAAAGGTATGGGTAACCTCAGAGGAAAAAGCACTGGACTTCCTAAAAACAATCAAGAAAAACAAAGAAGAACAAGAATACCAGTACATCCCAGGACAAATGATGCAAGTGAAAAGACACCGAACGGAATCTCCAGAAAAAATTGAGGAACTCCCCAGCACATCAACATCATCACTAATAGCAAGATTGGAGAAGATCGCCGAAAAACAGGACGAATATGGCAAAAACGATTAAATGCTACAACCAAAACATTAATGGATTAAACTCCCCGAATAAAAGAAGAAGAGTATTTAACAGGATAAAACAAGGAAAATATGATCTGATAGCTCTACAAGAAATCCACATTGCACAAAAACACTCAGTTCATGTAATTCAAAAAAAATTAGGCAAAGAATTCTTCTCACTAGCACAGGAAAAAAAAAAGAGGAGTGGTTATATACTAATCATAACATTTCTTGTTAACTGTCTCCTGGCTCCTACAGAAGTCTCATATCCATATGTACTATCTATGTGAGGGAGACTAATACTGGTAGCTCAGTGTCAAGAGCAGCTGCTATACAGTTCCAGAACTAGAAACTCATATGCCATAACTAATAAAACAGGCTCTCATATGATTCAGTATAATGATATAAGATGTGGCTGGAACTTTTCCTTTTTTGATTGATTCCTATTTACAGTGAACTTGAAGAATATGCCAACATTGTTCCACTGTAGTAAAACTAATCCTTTCCAAATCAGTGCTGAAAGATGATAACATCTGAGAGCACAACATTATTTTTCAAAGGATAATAAAACTCACTTATGATAGCAACAAACCCCTTTTTCTCTCCCCAGATGTCTGGGAGCTAAAGCATTAAACAAGAATAAAAACAGAAAAAAATGTAAAAGCAAAAGACCACTGTTATTATAAAAAGCCAGATAACAAATATGACACAAAAAGTAACCAAATGAAACAGAAGAATATCTTGACAGAAAAATTCCCTTGGAAAAAAACCATAGGAAGGAAAATGAATGTTGTCAAAAAGTAGAATACAGATAAATAGTGATTTATTGTCTGTGGGAACTATCTCAGCATGAACAAATATAACAGCATTTTGAATTCTTTCTCATGCAATGATAAAGATCATATAGTTTTGGCAGTAAAAGCACATCAGTTCAATGAGCATCCCTAGCACACAATCTTCTTCATATATTTAATTTTTGAACAATATAGTAGATGACAAATTTGAGGCATTCTTCCCTTTTCTGACATTCAAGGAAATCACTGAGCAGAAAGGAATCTGATTAGGAAGCATATTGATGATGAAAAAAGACATGATAGGAAGCCAAACCTTTCCTTTTCATAGAGAAACAATAACATAGAATTCAAATATAATTGCTTGAGATGCCTAACAAATTATTTGTGCTTTTCCTCTCTTTCATCCAGGACCAATCTACATGTTCATTTTGTTTTCTTTTATTTAGGTGAAGGCTGGATTTTATTGCTTGCTCTCTAATTATGCAATTAGGGGAATCTAAATCCAATTGATAGTCCCAAACAGAGTAGACTGACTAAATCAATGGAAACTACAAAAGTGTTGATTTAGCATGTTCTCATTGATCCAGTTAGCTAATCTAGTTGAGATGAACAAATGGATTTAGGCCTTGACCATTTCCTGGTTACACTCATAAACTATTTTAAAATGTCCCTAGAAACCAAAATGATATCTACTTCTAATCAATTGGAGAAAATCATAATGTGGTTGAGGCAGGATATACATTTATGTCAAAAACAAACAAAGCAAATCAGAAACTGCTAAATTAACCTTTAAGGATTGAGCATGCTCAGAGAATGTGGCAAATAGCAATGGCAATGATGATTGGTGGACGGGGGAGGCAGAAGGGTCAACAAACTGGAAAGGTTATTATTTATTTTTGTACAGTTTTTCTCTATTGCCTCTCCACTCACATGAGTATCAAGGCAATTAACAAATTTAGGAATTAAAACAACACAAAGGATTTTAGAAGGTTATAACACAATGAAATACTTTTAAAAACTTTTAAAATATACTAGGATTCCACACAGTGCAACTTTTTTTTGGGCAACATCACACTTTTTCTATTCATATTTTCAGTTGTTCTGTACACCTACTATTTTTGGAATCAAAAGAAAAACAGAAGCATCACCTGAGCATAAACATATTTAAATAAATAAATGGCCTTGTAAACTCTTAAAATCATGGTATCTGTCTCTATCAACTTCAATGACTATAGGAAGACTTGGAAGGAGCTGAACAGACTACGCTCTGGCACCACAAGATGCAGAGCCAATCTTAATACCTGGGGCTACAAAGTGGAATCCACAACATGTGAGTGTGGAGAAGAGCAAACCACTGACCACCTGCTGCAATGCAACCTGAGCCCTGCCACATGCACAATGAAGGACCTTCTTGCGGCAACACCAGAGGCACTCCAAGTGGCCAGATATTGGTCAAAGGACATTTAATCAACTACCAAGCTTGCAAATTCTGTGTTTTGTCTGTCTGTCTGTTTGTTTTGTTCTGTTAGAATTGTAATACAATTGCCCCTGACACGATAAATAAATAAAATGACTATAGGGACTCGAACACTAACATTTAGGAAACACTGTATGAACACCAAGCACAAAGTAGCTGCATGAAATAATATCCTGCAGAAACTTATTGGTAGCACATGGGGTGCAGACCCAAGATTAATAAAAACATCAGCCCTGGCCTTGTCTTACTCAATGCTAAGTCTGCCAATGCAAAGCAGATGAATGTCGCACTGAATGAAACATGTAGAATAATCACAGGATCTCAGATGTACACCTGTTGATAGACTCTATAAGCTAGCTGGCATCCCCCCCCCCCCAAAAAAGTGTGTGATGGGAAGTTGTTGCCATCTGTGAGAGAAATAAGGTTGAACACTGTGAAAGCCATCCATTGAATGTGTGACTGTGGAGCTGAACAAACAACTCAGAATCTGTATGCTTGCCCACAGTGTCTTGCCTCTTGCACAGAGGAAGAACTGTTTAAAGCTACTTTGTGGTCGCGGTTGCCAGTTTTTGGTCTAAAATTATTTAGCCACTTGTGTTACCTCTATTTTATCAGTTTTATACTTGTTTATTTATGCAATACTTTTGACACAAAATAAATAAATCCCATGGGCTAAATCAAGCATTTCAGAAGAGTGTGTTTTCCCTTAAGTTTCACCAAGGCCCATTTGGAAATTAAATGGATTTTCCTACCCTCATCACACTAATCCTTCTCTCCACTTTCTTTAAGATTTGTCCACCTGATTTGCTATCACACAGTAAAGACTTGTTTCCCCCACTGTTCTCACCTGTTTTCTTTTTAAAAAATCTTCTCTTTAATCTTGAGAGTTCAACTTACAACCTGAGAAATTCACAAGGGGTTATTTTTATGTTTCAGGATTCAGAATAGGAGGGAGGGGGAAAAGGAAGCTTTAGTTCTCTTATACGTTTCTCTCTCTGCTAGCCTTTTGATAGACAAAACAAAAACCTGACAGCACAGCAGGAGTTTCAGAGAGGCAATTGAGAATGTTGAAAGAGGATACTTGCTAAGGTTACAGAGACAAGAAGCGCAGGATTTGCATACTTGCTATTTTCTCCTGAAAGTTTTGAATATCTTGTTTGCTATACCTCCTCAGTCCCAAACTTGTATTGATTCTTCCCACCTTGGCTCCTTCCTCCATGATGTCATCATTATCTTTATAAGTGAGCAAGAGGTGATTCCCATCACATGGTAAATTGAGTGTTTTCACAAGTCTTTATGTAGGGAATTTATAAAGTCTATTGCCAATTGACTTAGGAATCATGGGAGAAAAACCACACTTTAGAAATGGCAAGATACCTCTACTCTGCATTTGAAGCTTGCATTATGTGAAGGGTATCATCGGTGATAGTTTCTTCAGTGTGTAGAAATGCTTATTTAATTATGTGTGATGAAGTCCTAGGAGTCAATTTTCTGCCACCAATGCTTCCATATGTCACAAAGACTATCAACAATTAAAAGAAGCGAGAGGAATACTCAGAGGAAAGCAAATATGAGGATTTCTTGCCTGAGAAAACTATATAAAATCAGTGGGGTCAACATAAGTCATCGGCACATACACACTTACACAGAAACCTATGTCTAGAAGTCTACTTAAGGTTTGCATCTATTCCTTCGTGAGACAATACAGAAAGCTATGCTATATTACATTGGTAAATTCCCACTCTTGGGTTTTTCCCCCCAGAAAAAGTGTTGGAAGCTTCTCCTTCCTTTTTCTTTGTTCCATGACTTCCTCCCTCCCTCCTTCCATCCTATTTTGGGAACCACATGACACACAAAAAGGAAGAAGGCGCTCACTAGATAAGGCTGTGTTGCTATGGTAACCAAAAGCAATATAGAGGAAGGGGGTTGCAATTGGGGTCCCTTCCAGATAGGCCTTTAATGCGAGATCTGACTCGCTTTTACTGGAGGCATCCCAACGATGGTGGATAAGGAGGGGGGGGGGAGGATGGCTTTCCCTTCTCACCCCTCTCGTCTCCTCAACTCAGGAGGACTCTCTACTGAGGCTCCATGGCTGCCAGGCTGTCTCTGGTAAGTTTTAGGACCCAAATGGGGGGCTGGAAGACAACCTGGTCAATCTTTATTTGGGATTTCCTGCCTTGATAATCTGGGATATAAGGCTAGGGTCCTCAGTTTTTCCTTATGTCTGGAAGTGCCCTGCATCTATCCTAGCAGTGCTGAACCAGTTCAGTATAGCTGGGCAGTGCCATCAAGACCACTCAGGGAATATCTGTTGGTCTCAGACATTAGTTCCAGCCCACTTTATTTGTCTATGTTTGTTTGACATTACTAACTTCTTTGGCTCTAGGCTATGGAATGGTGAAAGGTGTACTTTGGTGAAACACTAGCACCTTTTGACAGAGAGAACTAGAGAACTTTCAAAAATTCAGCTCCCATGATTCCACAGCATTAAGCTATAACAGTTAAAATAGTATCAAACTGTATTAATTCTACAATGAAAATACACCAATGGTTCTTCAATAATTCATAGAAACTGTACATGTTAGCACTGTCTTTCTCTACGATTGGCTTAAGGTACAATAACCTTCAGGCCTATGTGATATCTGGGATGAATTCCTTGCATGATAGGGTAGTAGCAAACAAATACACCACTGAGATTTTCTGAAATTAGGTTCACATGGTAAAAGTAACATAGATATTCTCTCTAGCTCTCTTTAGAAATCCTCTATCACCCACTTGAGAGCTCTTTCCCCCCAAATTTTTATTTTCTTTCTTTAACTATGGCACACACAGATAACAATGAGTAGGTACTATTTAAGTAGCATCAATCACATGAGAACAATGTGATTGATGCTACTTAATGATAAAAAACAACCAACAAAGGCAGGATTTTAAAACTACAGTTGCAGTAGATGTCAGTCAGTGTACAGTCAGATCTATAGTTAAGAGTCTCAACATGGGAATAGTTCTCTAACTTATCCTTGTAGTATTAGAAGAGAGCTTAGTGTTATCAAGAAAACTTTCTTTGGAAAATTTCTCGCAGACCTTCAGACTCATCATGTTTATCAATGCACTCAATAAAAAGGAACAATGTGTCCTAACACCAATTCCCCTCTTTGGCTCATTCCTTGAGTGACTCTAGATTTCTAAATTAGTCACTAAGTATATTTTACAGTTTCTGTAGAAGAAGATTTAAAAAGCAGCTGTGGTACTCAGTGATATAGTGTTGCAATGATTTTAGTCACCTACTCATGGAGGGTTGGAGCTGAATCATTGCTCACTGTGGGACTAAAAGTATAATTTCAGTACTTCAAGGCTTGGGGGAAAAGACCTAGATAATGTTTCATCCTCCTCTGTGATCCCCAATTAGTTTCCCACTTCTCTCAGCTCACAAGGACAAGAACCATATGCCTCATCTACAATGCTTGTTTCCTCTCAAATTGAGCATTAGTGTCCCATGAAAGCAGTACTTTTCTCTAGGATGCATTCTCCTCATTGTATGCTATTGTTTTTGGACAAGCAACTTCTGAAAAAGTTCAAAACGTGTTTTATTGATCTGGGAAGTCTCACTGTGATAACATTTGAGAAGCCTTGCTTGTAGCAGTATGACTAATAGCACTACTAAATCTAATTAAAATGGAACAGAATCCTTGGTGAGAAGACCACCACTGAGATACAAGTAGAAAGCATGAACTAAAAATCAGCAGCTATGCCATTATGAAGCCAAGGAACAAACATAATAGTGAGCAATCTCCAGACAGAAATGCACCATCAGCATAAGACCTAATTGAACTGGATTGATAAAGGCACCTGTGAAAGATCATCTCTCTATTCCATCTCCTAAGTTTTGGGTGATGAGTAAGCAAAGCTAAGCAAATACAAAACCTTAGGGCCCTTCTATACAGGGTCTCAAATCTGGATTGAAGTCAGCTCGAGGTTGGCAAGTCTACAAAACATATACCCCCCAATGTTAGGTATTGAATTCTGGATCTAGCCATAAAATCCACTGAAGCTGATCAATGTATATACAATGCACAGTGGGAATCCAGAAGCAAAATAAAGAATGCTTACATGAACAGGGCTAATGCTGAAATAGAAAGCTCAACTGGAAGATAAACAAAATTTTTCCTTGAGAGGAAACTGCAGCATTCCCATGGAAGCCCTCTTTCCCTTTCTTGCTTTGACTTTAGTCTAGTGCTAATTCTCATCAGTTAGGCTGCTTCTTTTTAGTGCATCTTGTTGGAGGAGGTAAGTAAAAAATTATTCCTTGAATTGGAACAATCCACACTGTGGAACTTCATGTGGTGCCTCTGTAGGCACACCACAGTGAATTGTTTTTCTTTAATCCACATCCTGATTAAATGGCTATATAGAAGCAGCCTTAGGTTTTGTCAAATATTACTTTCAATTTTTCCCCTGATTGGGTCATTTCTTCATTCGTTTAGATCTGATATTTTAAGGAATTGTTTCTTAACCACTGCATTCCTCAAAGAAGAGAAACAGGAGTCCACAAAGAGTAGATTATAGAGACTCCAATGTCAGTGGGACAATGATTCCATTCTAGCTTTTAGAATGATATTTGCAGCCACTTTCCAACTATATAAATCATGCCATCCCCTCTTTTAATCTCTTCAACCCATCTAACCACCTCTGATACAGTGCAAGTTTGCCAGTCATTGCTTCTCAGCTGGATAGGAATTTCTAACCTTTTGCAGATTTTGTTAATTTGTTTTGTTTTGCCTACACTACACTGTTGACAGAGGCATGGAAAATTGAGCAGGGTAAAGGTTACCAGCCTTGTTTTCTGCTGCCCTGGAGACTAGGACTTGGAGCAAAGGGTCCACCTGAACATCCTGACTGTAATAAATGGAACTCACTGCCCCTGAATGTGTTGAAGGTTCATTGTTGCAGGCTTTTAAACAAAGGCTGGATGGACATCTGTCAAGGGTGCTTCAATTACGCTTTTCCTGGATGGCAGTCAGTTGGATTGGATGGATCATGGGATCTCCTTCAATGTTATGATTCAATGATTCTACCATTTCTCAGGTAGTGGGAGGGGATCCACTTATGACACCCATTTGGTGAACACTTATGACACCCATTTGGCGAGGGTTTGGGACTCTGGAACTGCTCTTCCACATCATGCAACCAGTGGGGAAGGGAAGAGACTATCTTTGGGCTAGTAACAGGGTTTCACCATCATTAGAGGTCTTGTGGCTTGAGGGTAGGAACCCTTGATTTGGCCTTCCAGAAGATGGCCAGCCTGGTAGCAACCCAGATTTTTCTCAGGGATTCAGTGGCTTTCACCCAGGGGAAGCTGGGGAGAGGAGGTCTTTAAGAGCCCAACTGCCCCAGCTGCTCTCACATTATGTTGTTCCACCATTCACATCTCAAAGAAGAAGAAAAATAAAGAAGTGACATTTTAAATTAAAGTCACCGATATTTCAACCTTCCTACTCTGTGTGGGCTTGTCATTCCATTGGTTGGTCAGCAAAGGGCAGCATAGTTTCTGGAAATTCTGTATTCTGTCAATTTGTTCATATCACATGTGAGGGCTTTTTAAACTGAATTTTGGTGGGAAAGTAATTAGTTGTTTTATATTTATACAGCATGTTTAGAATGTTATCAGCGTAGGGAACAAATATTTATATTTCACATAGAGCTGTATCAACGGGAAGTTCATTCTTGATCTCAAATATTTTAACAAGTAACTTGTATTCAGTTTATTTATAAAAAATGATTATAAACTCTTGCTCTGTGCTCAGCTTTCAAAATCTGTGTTCCAAAAGTTCTACTATACAAGGTTGTATTGCATAACTTAATTTCAATAATATGAGCAGCTTTAAAAGAGATTAGACAATACATAAGCCTATAAGTAGCTATTATAAATTTACTCTAATATAAATTTACTCTAATATGGGGAGAATAATACCAGTGGATGGGGTCCAGAAGTGATTTGCAAAAGGCTTGTGCCCTTCACATTGTCATCTAGTTAGCCATTTTAGGAAAAGAATACTGTACTGGATGGGAGTTTTTATCTGATCCAACATTCTTTTTCTTAGGTTAGTTCAATAGTCACAATACCTGAATTCATGATAATATACCTTTTAACTTTAGAAACATAAATGTAATAGGCACAATGTTCAATATTTAAAGATAGATAGGTTGGTAAGTAGTAAGGTTGTGGAAAATTATTATTAGTCCTCATAAGTCAGATCAAATTCATTAAATTTGCACTTACGATGCAATTTCCGACATAGAATCATAGAATCATAGAATCAAAGAGTTGGAAGAGACCTCAAGGGCCATCCAGTCCAACCCCCTGCCAAGAAGCAGGAATATTGCATTCAAATCACCCCTGACAAATGGCCATCCAGCCTCTGCTTAAAAGCTTCCAAAGAAGGAGCCTCCACCACACTCCGGGGCAGAGAGTTCCACTGCTGAACGGCTCTCACAGTCAGGAAGTTCTTCCTAATGTTCAGATGGAATCTCCTCTCTTGTAGTTTGAAGCCATTGTTCCGCGTCCTAGTCTCCAAGGAAGCAGAAAACAAGCTTGCTCCCTCCTCCCTGTGGCTTCCTCTCACATATTTATACATGGCTATCATATCTCCTCTCAGCCTTCTCTTCTTCAGGCTAAACATGCCCAGTTCCCTAAGCCGCTCCTCATAGGGCTTGTTCTCCAGACCCTTGATCATTTTAGTCGCCCTCCTCTGGACACATTCCAGCTTGTCAATATCTCTCTTGAATTGTGGTGCCCAGAATTGGACACAATATTCCAGATGTGGTCTAACCAAAGCAGAATAGAGGGGTAGCATTACTTCCTTAGATCTAGACACTATGCTCCTATTGATGCAGGCCAAAATCCCATTGGCTTTTTTTGCCGCCACATCACATTGTTGGCTCATGTTTAACTTGTTGTCCACAAGGACTCCAAGATCTTTTTCACACGTACTGCTCTCGAGCCAGGCGTCCCCCATTCTGTATCTTTGCATTTCATTTTTTCTGCCAAAGTGGAGTATCTTGCATTTGTCACTGTTGAACTTCATTTTGTTAGTTTTGGCCCATCTCTCTAATCTGTCAAGATCGTTTTGAATTCTGCTCCTGTCCTCTGGACTATTGGCTATCCCTCCCAATTTGGTGTCGTCTACAAACTTGATGATCATGCCTTCTAGCCCTTCATCTAAGTCATTAATAAAGATGTTGAACAGGACCGGGCCCAGGACGGAACCCTGCGGCACTCCGCTCGTCACTTCTTTCCAAGATGAAGAGGAAGCATTAGTGAGCACTCTCTGTGTTCGTCCACTTAACCAATTACAGATCCACCTCACCGTAGTTTTGCCTAGCCCACATTGGGCTAGTTTCCTTGCCAGAAGGTCATGGGGGACCTTGTCGAAGGCTTTACTGAAATCCAGGTACGCTACATCCACGGCATTCCCCGCATCTACCCAGCTTTTAACTCTATCGAAGAAAGAGATCAGATTAGTCTGGCATGACTTGTTTTTGATAAATCCATGTTGACTATTAGCGATGACTGCATTTGTTTCTAAGTGTTTGCAGACCGCTTCCTTAACAATCTTTTCCAGAATTTTGCCCGGTATCGACGTGAGGCTGACCGGACGGTAGTTGTTTGGGTCGTCCTTTTTTCCCTTCTTGAAGATTGGGACCACATTGGCCCTCCTCCAATCTGCTGGAACTTCTCCCGTTCTCCAAGAACTCTCAAAGATGGTTGCCAATGGTTCCGAAATGACTTCCGCTAGTTCCTTCAATACTCTTGGGTGTAGTTGATCTGGCCCTGGGGACTTGAACTCATTAAGAGCGGCCAGGTATTCCTGGACGACTTCTTTCCCAATTTGGGGTTGGATGTCCTCCAATCCCTCATCCACTCCATCTTGCTGAGGTTGAAGACTCTCTTTTTGTGAGAAGACCGAGGCAAAGAAGGCATTAAGTAGTTCTGCCTTTTCCCTATCCCCTGTCAGCATTGCCCCATCTTCTCCTCGAAGAGGTCCTATCGCCTCCTTGTTTTTCCTTTTTCTACTGACATAAGAATAGAAGCCCTTTTTATTGTTTTTAATGTCCCTGGCAAGTCTGAGCTCGTTTTTTGCTTTAGCCTTGCGGACCTTTTCCCTACAGGTGTTGGCTATTTGTTTGAATTCTTCTTTGGTGATTTCTCCCTTTTTCCACTTCTTGTGCATGTCCCTTTTGTGTCTTAGCACAGTTAGAAGTTCTTTGGACATCCATTCTGGCTTCTTTGCACTTGTCCTATTTTTTCTCTTTGTTGGCACGGTTTGCAATTGCGCCTTGAGTATTTCACTCTTGAGAAATTCCCATCCATCCGTAGCTCCCTTGTCTTTTAGTATCTGTGTCCACGGAATGCTGCTCAGTGTTTCCTTCATTTTTTGGAAATCAGCTCTCCTAAAGTCCAAAATGCGGGTTTGACTTGTCTTAGTTTCGGCCTTCCTTTGTACCTCAAATTGCAGGAGCACATGGTCACTTGCCCCTAAGGATCCTACCACTTCGACCGCATCGATCAGGTCCTCCGCATTTGTTAGGATGAGATCAAGAGTAGCCAATCCCCTTGTTGCCTCTTCTACCTTCTGGACCATGAAATTGTCTGCAAGGCAAGCGAGGAATTTGTTGGACCTTGTACTCTTGGCCGAGTTTGTTTTCCAGCAAATATCGGGATAGTTGAAATCGCCTATGACTACTACATCTCTTTTCTGTGCCTGTTTGGTCAACTGTTGGCAGAAGACTTCATCAAGATCTTCCTCCTGGCTTGGGGGTCTGTAGTAGACGCCTACAACGACATCTTTTTGAGTCCCAGTTCCCTTGATTCTTATCCAGATGATTTCAAGCTGGTTTCCCAGATTTCTGTCTTGAATTTCTTCTGCAGCATAAGAGTTTTTGACATATAAGGCTACTCCGCCTCCTCTCCCCTTTGTTCGGTTTCTGTGAAAGAGGTTATACCCCTCGATATCTACATTCCAGCGATAGGAGTCATCCCACCAGGTTTCAGTGATGGCTATAATATCATATTTGTGGTGTTGTGCTAGAAGTTGGAGTTCGTCTTGTTTATTTCCCATGCTCTGTGCATTAGTGTAAAGACATGTGAGCCCCTGGGATCTTCCCTTGAGCTGTTTAATTGGGATTATTGTGCTTTTGGCACTTGGTCCTTGTTGTGTTTGTGCAGCCCTCCGTTTAGCCTTCTGGCGATTCCCAGACATTATGGGTAAAGTAGTGTTCGCAAGGCTGTTGTCCCCCTCCCCCGGTGGACCTAGTTTAAAGTGCGTCTAATGAGGTTTGCGAGTCTGTGAGCAAAAAGGTGTTTTCCTACTTGTGTGAGATGCACCCCATCCCTTGCCAGTAGGCCATCCTCCTGGAAAAGCAGGCCATGGTCGAGGAAGCCAAAGCGTTCCTCCTGGCACCATTTTCTAAGCCAGTCATTGACCTGTACTATTTTTCTGGCTCTTGTGGGTCCGTGTCTTACAACAGGGAGGAGGGATGAAAAGACCACCTGTACATTACATTCTTTTAGCATTGCTCCTAGAGCTCGAAAATCATTTGTGATCTTTTGAAACGTATGCCTTGCAGTATCATTGGTTCCTACATGAATCAACATGTGGACATGGCCAGCACCAAAATGTAAGAACTGAAACTTACCATTTTTTTTCATTTGCATTTTGTAAACCTCAGAAGCCTCCCAAAATCAGTTTCATTTTCAGGTCAGGCAAGCAAAGGAAAGCCAAAAATGCTGACATTCCTCTTTAAATCCATTAGGAGAAGGAAGCAGCAGGGAGAAAACAGAGTTCACTGAGAAAGAGATTGTGAAAGCTCAGAATTCTGAGAAATGTCTTTTGGGAAAGCAGAAAGTTCAAAAGGCCCTGCCCTAAACTACATGTCCCAGAATTCTTTGTTGTTGTTCATTCGTTCAGTCGTCTCCGACTCTTCGTGACCTCATGGACCAGCCCACGCCAGAGCTCCCTGTCGGCCGTCACCACCCCCAGCTCCCTCAAGGTCAGTCCAGTCACTTCAAGGATGCCATCCATCCATCTTGCCCTTGGTCAGCCCCTCTTCCTTTTGCCTTTCCACTTTCCCCAGCATAATTGTCCCAGAATTCTACTCAGCATCAAAAAGCCCCAATCAGGATAGGGGAGATATTTGACCCTCAGTAGCAGCAGGCAGCCAGAGTTCCAATAACTGTTGAATCTGTAAAGAGGAGGACTGACTGATACTTCTAGTAAATAAATCTCTGTGCTGGGCTGGTAAGAAATCCCTAAATGGAAGTTCTCTTGGTTAATAGGAAAGACATTCAAAGAGACATTTGTTGTTTTTAAATTATTTTTGAAAAACATTTTTGTCAATTTTTTTTTAAAAATCCCTAAAATTAGTAGATGTATGAATATTTCTGAAAGTTGGGGGAATGATCCCCTGTTATCTTGTGTCATTGTATAGAAAATTCAAGGAGATAGCCCTTGTGGTTTATTTTTAAAAAATGTTTATAAAAATTTGAAAATTCCCCAAAACATTGTGAATAAGTGAAATGTTCTGAAACATGATGGATGAACAGTGGTAAAAGTTTTCTAGCACTGTAGCAAGTTTCATCCCAATAGCTGTAAAAATGTGGGCGAAAGGAGCCCCTGAAATTTGCTTTGCATGTGTTATGTGTGTTTCTAGAAAGGTGGCATATAACATAAATTCCAATCTAAGTAAATCTAATATCCAGTCCAATATATTTTAACCTTTGGAGTTTTTTATTACCGCAAATAAGTTAAAGAATATTTAGTGAAAAAGTGAAGACTCTCATCTTATATGATAATTCCCTCTTAAATGCACAGTGAAGACAGAGGTGCCTTATTTTTTTCAGACCAATCTTCCACTACATTAGTGCTGCATATTAGAATTGTATCCAATTAAAACTGGAGAATTGGAGATTGTGATTGATCCTATGATCACATAATCAGGGTCCTGTCAAAACCTAACTCCACCAGGGAATACTTCTGTAATTGGGACAGTCAAGTGCCCACTCCTCCCAAAAAAGTCAATTTTCAGTTTGGCAAGAGTATCAAGGGTTTGGCCTCTAAATAGCCTTGCACTGGTTAATGGTAGATACCAAGAGAAAGATGGGGGAGTTGACTCTACTTTTCTGATAATTTTTGAACTTAATAGTTTTATGAAGTGGATGAAACTCATTTTTCCTCCTTCTCCACCCCATGTATGAATGAACACTAAGCTGACACATTTTCAGATAGGTTAGCAATTGCATTATTTTGGTGATATCTGTAATTAACAGACCATGCCCCAATATCTAGGTATTTCAATAAGCAATTTAAAAATAGTCTCAGCTCATAACATATACTTGAGTTGTTGTAGGTTTTTTGGGCTGTATGGCCATGTTCTAGAAGCATTCTCTCCTGATGTTTCACCTGCATCTATGGCAGGCATCCTCAGAGGTTGTGAGGTCTGAGGATGCCTGCCATAGATGCAGGCGAAACATCAGGAGAGAATGCTTCAAGAACATGGCCATACAGCCCGAAAAACCTATAATAACTCAGTGAATCCGGACATGAAAGCCTTTGACAATACATAATACCTGAGGCTGCAACTACTGTAATTGGGTGGGCAAATCCAAATATCACTTGAAACAATGTTTATGAAGTAGCACACTTCATCATACTAGAGAAAAAAATCCACTTTAAAAAATCCTCAGAATTCTGCAGGAGATAGAAACCGGATTTTAAGTGGATTTTTTCTCTAGTGTGATGAGGCAGTAAAGAGATAAAAATCTATGTTTTCCACTAGAAGTAAAGCTTTAATAAGTGGCATGTTTTCCACAGTCCGGTTTACAACCAACTCATGGAATTTAGACCACCTTTAAATCTCCATGCCCTTAAGGAGACCTTTATTTTAAACACTCCTTTCTATTCCTTTAGACATGTACTTCATCAACAAGAGGATATATGTACCTGTACTTTTTGGCACAGATGATCACTCATTATCATTCTCTGACTCCACAAGTAAGGCAGTCTGAACAGTGGGCTTTGGAGACTTCTGGGGAAACCAGTTTCAGATTATTCTTGCTAGGGTTTGCAATTCCTGGCATTCATTCAATACACACACGCGCGCGCGCACACACACACACAGTCATTCAATTATAAGAATGTGGCTGATATATTAGAAATTTCCAGTCCTTCTGCAAACTGACAACTCTTCTTCAAAATGTATATCACTACTAATCCCAGTTCTGACTGGAGACAACTGTCAAGCAACATGATGCATCTTTTTATTTCCCAGCACAGATACTGTGAATAATTTCCCCCTGTTCATGCAATGTAATTATTTGCCCTGCCAGCACCTCTAGAAAATCAATAGCTTCAGCATCAGTAGATGATCCGAAGTGAATAGACAGCTCAGTCTAGTTGCAAACTTCAGACAAGAGATAGGAACAGAACCCTTTCGGTCACTAACCGCTGCAATGAATGTTATAGATAGAAATAATTATCAAGTTGTCTATGAAAACTTTTTTCCCTTTTACAATTAAGCTGAGTGCTTCAACTGGAACACAAACAGAAACAGTTGAAAGGGAGATGGAAAGAAGAAAATATAACTGTCAAACCATGGAACTACAGAGTTGAAAGAAACTTGGAAGTCACTAATTTTAACCAGTTGCTGTAGGATGCTACTAGCATCAATGACAGACAACTTCTGCTTAGTTATATATGAAAGTTCTACCAGATTAATTACAGGGACAACACAATGTACGTAGCCCATTGTCTGACCCAGAAGTAGCACCTGCCATCTCCCTCTATTCATTAACATGTTCAACTACCATTCATTACCTAACCTGGTAACTGTTTCCTATCTTTGCCCCTTCTCCTTCAATTATTTCCTAGCCTCCAATGGCTCTCCAATCTCTTTGCCTGCTCTTCCAAGATTGCCTCACACTGAACATATATCCCTCAGAATGAGATATTTGAGATTTCCTTGACCCAGGAGACTATACCATGGCACATTCTGGCTGTGGCTTTGCTAGAACCAAACTCACAACAACTAGGTTTTCCTGGGGAGGAAGCTGAAGAGTCAGCACTCTTCAAAGAGCATACTCCACTTCCTCTATGCTGTGGAAAATGCTGCAGCCAGTGGGTAGCAAAGCTCACAAGGAAGAAAAACCACCATGGTCAAGGTTCAGGCTCTCTTGTGACCCCTTCTCCTACCACAGTGAGCTCACCTGCCCATTTACAGGCTGCAGAAAGTGTTGCAGATAAAGGATAAATGGCTATGAACTATTTATGTTCAGAGAAGAATCCAGCCTCTTGATATCAGATTAGTTAGTGAGAATGTGGAGTGTTTGACTCTCACTCCACACACATATTGATGTAGGAGATGCTTGTTTAAATGGTCTAACCTGCATTATCACAAAGACCTAGACTATTTGTCAGGATATGTTAAATAGGTGACTTTATTTTAAATACCTTTTAAAAAAAAATCATAGCTAAGTGTAAAAGATAATTAATCATCAATAATACAAATTAAACCAACCTTAACAAATTATGCTAATAAATGCTAACCTTCAAAGTTACAATAATGAGACCTCATTACAATAACATTACGGTCTCATGAACATCTTTAAATGCCTTTTCTAAACAGGAGAGTTTTGAACTGCTTCCTAGATGAGTGTAAGATCTGTCTGGTTTATAGGCTGGTACATAGTTAGTTTAAAGGGGAAATAATTTTGTCCATGCTTTCCTTTCCTTTTTCCATTTGAAGGGAATAGAAGCTAACTACAGACATCTTATACCAGCATGGTGCAAGTGTTAATCTAAAACACTAAGAAAGACACGCATATAGGCCAACACCGAAATGTCTCCCCTTCCCAGAAGCATCTATTTAACATGGAGATCTATTTATGGTGTTATTATTATATTCAGTTAAATTCAGTGACTGAGCCCCCATTATCAAGACTACAGACCTTGTCACAATATGCTCCCTTAGTAACATTCCAGATCTAAAAGAAGGCCACAAGGAGACTCGAGTCGCTCTGTGAGCTGCATGCTCATTTCTCAGTGGAGAAATCACTATGGGGTGCATGGCATCCTGTTGCTTCCCCACACCAGATGGAGGAAGCACACAAATAGCAGTATTTATTACTTTATTGGGAGAAATGCATTTGACTGCAGCAGCACATTTTATCACCTATTTTGAACTTTCTCCTGACTTCTTAGAGATGTTTTCAATGTGGATGCATATTTCAGTGCACATTGGGGTATGCATTTTCTAACCACCTCTCCATATAATCCACATTATTCTGAATGTTAAAGCATACAACCTTGGTGAAAGTAACCTTTCAAAATTCTCAACACATTTTTAAGGAGGTGAAATTTAAAAGGAGGTATGTTAGTGTGTGAATGGAGAAATCTGGAAGAGATTTTTTTCATGTTTCTTAAAGTTTAAAAAAAACAGTTTGTGGCTCAGGGGGACTAATTTCAACCCAACAAATACAAAGTTACATATATCCATGATATCAAAGCTACATATATCTATGGTACATATATCCATAATAAAACTGACTTGCCTTTGAGATAACACAGTTCAGATAAGAGTTACTCTGAAGAAAGCCCAAGTGAAAATACAGTTCAAGATAGGCTTGAACCCAGATCCAATTTAGCTGTTTCCTTCAGTCAATTCAGCTTCTTCAGCTTGGCCTAGTGACTATAACGGCTTTTCATCCATAACGTGACCACATGGCAGCCGATCACAGCTCCTTCTCCCCTATGCAGCATCACAATTCAATCTTTTTTATTTTCCTTTATTTTCCTTGATTCTTTTTATTAGTAGGACTGATTGGGAATTGGGAATGTGCTGAATGGGTGGATGGGGTGTACACACGCTTTTGAGGGCTTGGAGAGTTACCATTTTAGCTTCTTTTTCTCCTTCCCTTCCTCTCCTTCAGATAATACTTCTAAAAGATAATAATAATAATAATAATAATAATAATAATAATAATAATAATAATAATAATAGTAATAGTAATCCCAGCAAACAAAAAGAGAAACCTCATTCTCAGAAAACTACTGGTTACCCCTCCTTTATAGTAGAAAGTAGAAACAGCTTTAAGGAAGCATTAAACCCAAAGCAGAAAGGAGATTGAAGCTTGCCCCTCCAGAAAGGGTCTGCAGCATAGTTAAAATGCCTTGGAAATCTGTGTGTGTGCTGCAGGGAGAGAAAGTTCATGCCTGCCTGTAATGCTTGCCTCTTCTAGAGTAGAAACAACTGTAATGCAGCATTAAACCCAGTCTCCTCTACAGACAGAAAAGATTACATAATGAGTGGTATCTTAACTCTGATGCTTTTAATACGGGTCGTAGTGAAACTTAGACAAACTATGGCTAAAATGATGGGAAGGGGAGCCTGGGAAGTCTCCCCCCCCCCCATAATGGGCTGGATAGGGTGCTTTCTTAACCCTGTTGTTGACACCCAGGCTCCCTTGAAGGAAAAAAATGGAAAGCCTCTCAGGAATAGAAAGGGGAGTCTCGTAAGTTCCCCGTTGTCACCAATGGGCCAGTTCTAACCATATTTTTCGAGTTAGGACCAAAAAAAAGCTATTTGGCTACCTGCCTGTTTTCAGGACGTGGGCAAAAATGGATACGGGGGTCTACCAAAATCCAGCCAGCAGAAATGGATCAAGGTTCAGCCAAAATGTGCAAGCCTAGTTCAAGGCATATTTTTATGTTGGGGAAAAGATACATTGTGACTCTGAAAAGTCAGTTCTGGGAAGAAATAATTCAAATAACTTCTTGTTAACCACAGGAAGTATATAGCCCTCTCCTAATCTTGTTCTCATTTTCTTTCATTCACTTGATAATGCACTGGAGAACACATTCTTCATGATTTTTAATACTGGAATATGTCCACCAAACCTCTGGAACAATGTCAAAAACACAACCAGAAACACATATTTCCAACACAATGTCTTTATATTTGGAATAACAAAGGACTCATAACCAGCATTTCCATCCTTTTTGGATCATCCTCTCCTCCATCAATATCTATCTGCCCTTCACTGAAACAACTAATTATCTCTTCTCACTAGTACCACAAAGAAATTGGTTTGATACAGCATCAAAGTATAGACTGTGGTTGCTTTTTCAGTTCCCTTTAAAAGAACAAAACTATGAACACTATGTCTCAAAAATATGTCTTGTGCTTTGACATTTCCCCCTCAGTTTCTTCAGGCCAATTCAGATGTCAAGACTTCCTCTGCACATTCTTACAAATGCAAGTACAAAGCTAATTGAAAAATTGAAACACAGAGATTATCGTTACAGCTGAAAGGTCAGACACAAGCTTGGAACATCATGCCCAAAAGGTTATGCCATGAATCTTGGCAGGGTCTGTACTTCCTTGTTCTCCCTTTCCTGTCTAAATGGACGAGGGGAGGAAAAGGACCTTAGTATTTGAAAACTGTCTCTATTTTCTCTTGCAAACCTCACCCAGTTGATGATTCTTTCTTCATGCATGAAGTATGCGATTTGCCCCAATATGTATCCTTCATGTGGCATCGAAGTAAGCCAAAGGATAAGCTCTCAGAAGCTTGTGAGAAATCTGTATTATATTTCTTTCTGATATCAGTAGCAAATTACCTCCAAAAGGTGATTCTTGTATGGGAAAGGAGCACACTCTACAGTTGTGATATGTACATGGGAAAGAGGGTTCATTTTGGTTTGTCAACACGAACAACAGAGGACTGGATGATAAAAATGGTGGACCTGGCCAAAATAGACAAATTAACATGTTTACTAAAAGAAGAGACATTGGAATTATTTTTGAAACACTGGAGGGCTCTTATTCACTTTTTGCACAAGGAAGAGAAAGACTTCACAATTTTGAAAAATAATTTGAGGTGCGGGGGGGGGGGGTTGTATGAGAAAGAAGTCATCATTGGGAGGCCTAGATGGTGTTTTCTTTTCTTTTTTGGCATTTTTTGTGTTTCTGCTCTACATTTCACTTTTTTGACTTTTAATGTAACCTTTAAAACATTTTTCATTAAACTTATTTTTTTAAAAAGAAATGCAGACCCACAGGATTTACATAAACATAGAACATGTGGAAGATTATTTATCGCCCCTGCAAGACTTCACAGCTAAAGCATCTCTGGTTAATGTTTTTATGTTTCTATCTAATTTCTGTTTTAAAACATTTAAGAAAAGAGAAACCATCAACTTCTGAAGTCATCTGTTCTACTGTTGGGAATTTTTTTTTCCTGATGTTTAATTGCAATTTTCTTCCTTGTAATTTGAACCCATTAATTCAGACTCTGGAGTAGTAGGAAAAATACCATCTATGATAGTATTTCAGATATTTTAAAAGGCTATCATATCACCTTTTTGTCATTTCTTCTCCATATCAAGCATAGCAACATTACTCAAACCTTCATCACAGGACTTGGTTTCCTGATTCTTTACTATCTTTGTTGACCTGGCCTAAACATGTCCCAGCTTGTTAATATCCTTCTTAAACTGGGTAGATGACACAGTTGGAACAGTTACCTGTTTAATTATACACAGCTTTAAATGTGAATTCTTCCCACATGGGCGAAATGCTCTGATGTTACCATATTCTCTAATTGTTTATGTTTATCTATTTTCTGTCTCTGTGATGAATCAAGGTCCCTACTTTGCTTTTTAAAATATTGCGAGTTTCCTTTTCATTGAGCAAAATCGTCAAACACATAGAAATGGACTTTATGCTTGTGAGAATTTTCTCATGTTAATGAACATTTGATCCATATGTCAGTATTTTGTAGCCCATATAAATTATATGTTGATAATAATTTTGTTGCCTCATAAACAACTTTTGGGCAATAGTACTGCCACCAATATATTTTAACCAAAAGATGAAGAAACTATACTTACTGGAAGAATGAGGAAGATGTGGTTGAAAATATGAACTTATCTTTGTTGTGTGCCTTCCGACGTATGGTGATCTTCTCAGATGGTAATCTTGGAAAGACTCATTCAAAGGATGTTTGTGAAAAATTTACAGAGTATGACTTGCCAAAGGTCACCCAGTTAGTTTCCATAAATGAATGGGAATTCAGACCCTGTTCTTCCAATATCCTAGCCCAATATTTAAATGACTACACTGTGCTGGTACTCAGAAAATGTGAACACAACATGTCAAGTTTATACACATGACACAGAAATTTAGCAATATGTAACAGATGGAGGGAGCACAACCAGAAAACAAGAGGTTTAGGAGGAGTGCTGCAATGAAATCCCTGTCTTCACAGAAAACACAAGATAATAATTGATTTATTGTCTGTCTGTTTTTATGGCATTGAATGTTTGCCACTTTGATGGAAACTGCCCTGAGTCCCCTCGGGGAGATAGGGCGGATTACAAATAAAGTATTATTATTGTTGTTGTTGTTGTTATTATTATTACTGAATAAGAATAAAAATAATGATGCATTTTCTTGATTCTAAGATGCGATCAATAAGATGCACATTAATTTTAGTACCACCAAAACTGGAAAAATACAAAATACATCTGTGTTTCTAAGTCTCACTGGGGGAAGTGCATTTTAAATTTGAAATATACAGTAAATCAAATAATTGTCCCATCTAATTCAATACAACATACACCTTCAACCTGCTACTTTTAATTCTTTTTGAACTAAACATTATTGTTTTCCATTTCCCTTGGACCAATGAAAATTTTGGTCCAAAAAGCTAGACAACACCAATCTGGCAAAGGCAAAATTGTATTTATTTCATAGGATTGGACAAATGTGTCAGTTTCGTTTCTTCCTAACTTGAATGCTTTCATGTCTCAAGATTTTCTCATCAAATTTCCACATAAATGTCTGGTCTTGCAAACTTCTTGTCAAAAAGAAACTAACAATTTTCAGCCATCTTTAGCTGTCAAATTTTAGAAGTGGAGTTATTCCCATCAAGTGGCAGAGAACCATGTTCTGCTTCTCTGCAATCTAGCTGTTTAACAGGATCCTATGAGATGAAAAAGAGGTGATAATCCTAAGTCATCACCCTAAACATATCTGAATACTCAGAAAATGTATTCATATTACACATTTTTAGCAGTGTAAATACTGTGTCACAATTCTATCAGATATTGGCTTTTGTAGTTTTGTAAGGCACACTAAGGTCTTAGCTAAGAGTTTCAGTGCATCAAGCAACTGATGAATTTTAAATCTCTCACCAAAGTATAAATCCCAGGATTTCATAGAATGAAATGCTAGATGTTAAAGTGCTATCGAAGTGCTGTAATATTTCAATTTGGATATTCCTAGTGATTCAGAACAAGACTTTAGGCACTAAGCATTCAATATCCTTTGAATAGTCAGATCTATCACTTCTGTTTTCTCCTATAATCAATCATTTTTCAAATCCAGAACTTCTCCATTGATGAAAATATTACTAATTTTGGAAAGATTCTTATCAAAATTGTACCAATTTTCTCTTGATACTGAGTAGTAGACTTGTCTGATTTAAAAAAAAAATGTTCAAAACTCGTTTCAGATGTAGGGGGCACTGGTGGTTCGATTCTAAAGTCAATTCCGATTTTCACAGGTCCATCTCCTGAGTTACTCATTGTTCCATCATGAGAGTAGATTATATCTGAAATGTATAGAAATGCCTGACTTTCCTGCATGGTCACCAAAAATGGGCAAAGTCTCGAGAGTTTTGAACATTTGTACATAAGTTCAGATCTATCTTGTTTGTAATTTTCTTTCACTGATTGTTTTCCTGAAATAACTATAAGTTATGAGAGAAAGACAATAAGTTATGTCCTTCACTTAAGTGTTTATTGCAGCTTGAGATCTTCCATCTGTGAGAAATGGAGATAGATGGGTTAGGAGGGATTAAAAGATAGGTTAATGATTCATAAACACAACATATATCTCTACAGTTTGCTTTTTTTAAAAAAAAACATTGCAACAGGTGCTTTGTTGTTTGTCTCAAGTATGTTGCACTACAGGAATTGAACAGAGGTTACGAACTTTTTGAGTTTTGAAAATAAGCAACAAAGAATAACATTTTTAAAAGCATGTTAAACACAGCAGTGACATATGTTATTGCAAGCAATATTCGTTCATTAACATTTCTTACATATTCCCTATAATACTTGTTAATCATTTGGAGTTTTAACATTTAAAAGGTGGGAAGAAAATATACCAGTATCATGCTGTTATGAAATAAGATATGCAAGCCCGAAGTGAAAATATAGTGAAAGCTAGAAAGCAGTTGGATAAGATAGCAAACAGTAGAGAGCATGTATATTCATTTTTTCTGTGATAACTTTCTGCTGCCTACATACATATGCTTTCAGGTATAAAAGCATAATTTAGAATACAATTCATAACACAATATTTTTCCACATGAGCAGCAAAATCAGATTTAAGCAGGATTAAAATGAGGACATATCTGATAAAAACAAGAATTGATATGGAAATCAGACCCCAGTGAAGTACAGCAGAATATATTTCCTTTAAACGGACTACCCTCCTTCTTTTATTCAGGCTCCAGCTCTGGCACTTACAGGATTTTCTCTGATCAATTTCTGGTTTCATGTTTCATTTTCTTGTGGTGATGGGGACCACAATTTTTCTCCCCAAATGCCTCAGAGCAATGCTTTTCACTGTCAGTGGCCAAGTTGTGAACAACACTCATAGAAGCCCCAAACAGGAAAAGAAAAGTAAAGTAAGGAAAAGAGAAACAAGACCCATGCCCTGTTTTGCTGCTTTTAATTGTGGCAATGATGGGCTCTGTCGTCCACCATCACATGATGCATGACAGGCTCTGCCCACATTCCTCCCAAAGCACTGAAAGGCACTTTCTTCTGCACTACAGGGAGGCAAGTCTAGTTTGAGTAGTTCTAATGGAGCTACTTGTGCTTTACTCCTGTTGTAATTCAACCAATGTTGGTACCTAATGTCAATGAGGAAGTGGAAGTAGATGATGGGATTTCTGGGCCTGCTAAGCCTGCGACCCAGCAAGAAGTTTGAAGACAAGAGATTATAAATCCTGAAATTAAGTGTTCTGTGTCTCCTGTAGTTAATGAAGACCACATTCCAGAGAGGGGCCCAGCTTTCTCTAGAGAAGTGAGTTCAGAAGATGAAATGCCAGATGGAGAGCCTAATGAGCCAAAAGGAGGCACAGCTTTTGCGACCTCCAAGCTGATTCTCAGTCTAGTCAAAGGTCATTGCACCTGTTAGAGAAAAAGCCATTATCTGTTTGCCAGGGTAAACAGAATGACTTCATGGCTTTATTAGAGACACAAAAAGGATTTTCCCCCAGTCTGGTCAATTTTGGATTTTAAGCAATCTCTTGGGTTGAGCTCTAGATAAGTTTTTTAAGGGACTTCTAGTTTCATGTCTTCAGTTATTCAAGATTAAAGGATTATTCTTGAGTTCTGTGTTGTAGATTTTATGCTGCCTTGTATCCTGATTCTTTTGCATTCCTGTTTTTTTTTATTCAACTTTTGTACCTTTTGTAGATTTTATGGACTATTGAATATTCTTGGACTTAGATGTTTCTTGCTATTTTTCTGGTCTGCTTTTTATATATGTTTCATACTTATAGGGGCAGATCCAGACAGTCCTTTATCCCAGCGCATGCTTTCTGGTGTGAGTGTCCAGATGATCTCATGGGACTGGCCCGCGAGAACATCTGGAGGCCCTAACCCCCTCCCCCGAAGCCCCAGACCCCTTTGAAAAGTAAAATAAACTTACCCGGCCACCAGTACACTCTCAGAGCAGCTCTCCTGGCATGTAGAAATGATGCACCAGAAGAGCGGGGGGGGGGATTCCCCCCCCTCTTGGTGGGTAAGTTTAGTTCACTGTTCAAAGGGGTTTAAGGCTTTCGGGGAGGGGGATTAATATCCCCACAATTTTCTGGACTAATTTAGTCCAGAAAACTGTGGGAATGGTGTTTGGACTGCAGTCCAGACATCGGAAATAGTGGGTTTATCCTGCACCTTCCAAGAAGGTGTGGAATAAATCCACTATCTTATTAATTCGCTACAAACAAGGGTTTTGCTGGTTCATAGCAAATTAATTCAGGACTGTCCAGAGTTTGTCTGGACAGCCTCTTTTTTATTGTGGGAGTTACCACAATAAAGGTACTGTCTGGATGGGCCCTAGGATATATTAAGCTGGACTAGTAAATTAGTCTGGCTACTGCTAGTGTTGTTGAGATTTCTCTCTGCACTTTGTTCTGGTAACAACTTTCATTGTCAGCAATATGCTCTTTCTTAAGTACTTTTCTCTCTCTCTGCAAGTGTGCTTGTTTCCAAAATTAGTTTATCTATCATAGAGTTATTTGTTTAATAATTAAATTAGACCTCATTCTTGCTTTAATGTTTTGCTGTTTCACTTTGTTGTCTGTTTATTGCTTTCATTTGCTCTACTAAATTTTAATCAGTTTAACAACTTAATTTCACACCATTGTTTGTTTATTAGAATCTGAATTAGTATAGATATGTAAATGTTTGCCTGCCAGCATTATTGATTATCTTATATTCCATTGATTGCTTTCTCGATTAGTTGCCTGATTCTTCTGTTTCTAGTTAATGTAGTACTGTCTAATTTTCCCAACAAATAATATTTAACAGTAAATTCACACAATAATATTTGGTAAAATATGACATCTGAGTACAACAGTCAGATACAACCAGTGCAGACATAGTAAAATACAATTGTGCAAATTTGATTAATTTAATGGTTCCACCCTAGTTGAAACTAACAATTGGGTTTAGCTCTAGGTCTCATTTCTAACCCATTCTTTCCCTCACATCTCTTTATATTTTAGCTCCAGAGTCACATGCTTTATTAATAAATTCATTTCCAATGACCAATTATCCTGTCTAAATCTTGTTGCTTTACTGTCTTGTTTTGTCACTTTAAGACAACTGGAAATTTCATATGCTGCATTAAAAGTTCATATATCTATAAGCTGTGGGTGGCTCACCAACTTCATTTTGTTAGTTTTGGCCCATCTCTCTAATCTGTTAAGATCATTTTGAATCCTGCTCCTGTCTTCTGGAGTATTGGCTATCCCTCCCAATTTGGTGTCGTCTGCAAACTTGATGATCCTGCCTTCTAGCCCTTCATCCAAGTCATTAATAAAGATGTTGAACAGGACCGGGCCCAGGACGGAACCCTGCAGCACTCCGCTCGTCACTTCTTTCCAAGATGAGGAGGAAGCATTGGTGAGCACCCTCTGGGTTCGTCCATTTAACCAATTACAGATTCACCTCACCGTAGTTTTGACTAGCCCACATTGGACTAGTTTGTTTGCCAGAAGGTCATGGGGGACCTTGTTGAAGGCCTTACTGAAATCCAGGTACGCTACATCCATGGCATTCCCCGCATCTACCCAGCTTGCAACTCTATCTAAAAAAGAGATCAGATTAGTTTGGCATGACTTATTTTTGATAAATCCATGTTGACTATTAGCGATGACCGCATTTGTTTCTAAGTGCTTGCAGACCACTTCCTTGACAATCTTTCCCAGAATCTTGCCTGGTATTGACGTGAGGCTGATCGGACGGTAATTGTTTGGGTCATCTTTTTTTCCCCTTCTTGAAGATTGGGAGGACATTGGCCCTCCTCCAATCTGCTGGAACTTCTCCCGTTCTCCAAGAACTCTCAAAGGTTATTGCCAATGGTTCCTAAATGACTTCCACTAGTTCCTTCAATACTCTTGGGTGTAGTTGATCTGGCCCTGGGGACTTGAACTCATTTAGAGTGGCCAGGTATTCCTGGATGACTTGTTTCCCAATTTTGTGCTACCTAAGTCCCTTGTATGGCAGCCAAACTTGGCACAGTTCTGCAAGATGCTGTAAATTTCACCTTTGCCACAGACACAGCAACAAAATTCTTATGAGCAGCAAGATTTATTTCCTAGAAATAATTATTTTCTTGCCCTCAAAATACTGCTGAAATCTGGCAGCTTAGCCATGGTATGCTGTGACTCACACTGGATTTGGGAAGGTGTCCCTTTGGATGTTGATAAAATTTAGACTAGAAAAAATCACAAAAATTCACAAAGCAGAGTCAAAAGTCAAGTATATGTTTGTGTGCATGCGTATGTGTATATTCAATGGCATGTAGACCAATTTTACATAGTTTAAATAGCCAGCCAATTGTTTTTTGCAACTCATATGGTTCATTTTATATTTCTTCCAATGAGGGTTTATCTGATATCCTTTTTAGAGCAGCATCCCTAGGTTCATCCTCCACATATAACTTTAATTACTTTTCCAGTAATCTTACAGACTCCCACTTGATCTACCTACACACATTTTAGTACAATTACTATTATGTGGATGAATCATGGAGCTGCCTTTTTGTTCTCTTCTGTCATCAACTTATCTTGACATCTTGGACTCCTCTACATCTACCAGAAAATCTCAGTTTAATTTCTTTACGCTTCCAATATCTTTTAACCTCTTCAAGCATGGTTACCACTGATGCAATTGTATTATCCCCACTTGTTGCAATCCTAAACACACATTCTACAATACTTAAATCTTCTTTCTCTGTGCTCATTTAGATGGAAAATCATTGTTGCTTTGTCACTGAAGGAGTAAGGGAAAATCACCTACCCTTTCTCTGGTGAAATGGTGGAGGGATAGTATATTATTAAAGTATAACTCCACAACCATTTCAAAACTTTCAACACCTCCCTTTGTCCATCAAAGTATGTTTTAACTTTAAAACTTTTAATTTTTTTAAAAAAAGAAAATTTGGTTATATATCAATTATTCCACACTTTAACATAAACATTTTTACACACTTTATGGAAATATAATGGCCAAGGGAAGAATGTACTTACACACAAACCAATTTCTGCAGGGAGTCAATATAGAGTCATGGTGGAGAGAGAACTGTTAATGAAAATATAGCAAAACTGAAACAATATCGAATAATTAAAAGCAAATAAAAAACAGTTCGTGAATGAATTGTTTTTCTCCTATTAATGATTTTCACAGTAATAGCTTTAGAATGCTAATTATACTGAAAATTAACACTGAACACAAAACAGCTGTTATTAATACAGAGAAATCGCTTACATAGTTTACATCTTTTTTTTGCTTAATTGAACAAATGCTATTCACTGTCAGCTTCTACAATCTATCTCTGTTTGCACCTCATAAAAAGAGCTTATCAACTATTTGGGTTAACACAACGAGAATTCTCATGTTAAACCTTATCAGCAATATATATTTTAATAACATTACATTGATTCAAGCTTCTCCTTTCTCCATCATCAAATATATCCAATTAAGAAACACTATAGTGGGTGGCATCTTGATTTATCCTGTCATACAATGATCTATAGATGGATATGTACAGTTGGCATTGCATGACAAATTATTGATCAGCAGGTGCACTCCCAACTTTGTGCTTTTCTTTTCAGCAAAATTTTATCACAGATCCAACAATAAGGAGAAGTGTGGGGAGAATAATAGAATGTTGTGTCTGGATAGTTAGGTTTTTAAAAAGTAAACAATAAGATCCTCATTATCATAGGGAATATATTCCCAGCAGGGCCACAGTTATGTGAATGATGGATAGTTCAAGCAAAACATTTGTTTCCAGTGTTACTTCAGTGTATACATATATCTCTATATCTACTTTTTAAAATTCAAATACATATTAAACAACAAGCATTCTCTTTTTGTCTAAACAGTAAAAGCACTGATCCATAAATAAGAAAAGTTTTATTTAATTTCTCCCTCTACCCACAGTAAACAAAAATCCTTTAGTACAAGGTAGGATGAAGATCTAAAGAACTTTCTGTTCAAACTGTTTCCAGAGGACTTTCCACAAATAGAAGACCCTTGCAGCTTATCTTTTCGACAACCCAGAATTAGAGTTTAAGAAAATATATGGAATGTTTATGTTGTATGTTTATTAAACAAATACAGGACTGGAATGAACAATGATAAATTGTGGGCTTTCTACTTTTTATTCACCAGGAGGGACAGGGGAACTGTCAGGTCAGGGAGAGGTGGGTTCCCCTGTCCCTTCTGGTAAATAAAAAGTAGAAAGATGCCTCTAAAGACTCTTAGACTAATTCTCATTCCAGATTTCTAAACCAGACAGGGCTATTGAGGTATAGCAATCCTTCACCAAATGAGATGCCTCCATATTTACATAATGGTTTCTTAAGGGACACTTTATGTTGTGTGTTGTGTAGACTCAGAGAGAAGCAAGGAGTATTCTTTCATTGCTGGAGCCACAATCTGTTGCTCACAGTTTAGCAGTTGAAAAGGAAATTTTAGACCCTCTTCTGCACCATTTTCGATAAAACCAGTAGGAATTCTGGAAAGTGTTGATCTCTAGTTACATGGAAATAATTCTTGGCAGCTTTGAAACAATTGTATCTTTCTTGAAATTCTTGGGATCATCAGTGCAGAAACCTCTCAGTACTCTAAAGAGTTTTATTCTGGGTTTAAAAAAAGGTTTGTTCTGAGTAAACACCTCCAAAGATCTGGACCATTCAGTAAGGTCTGGATCTTTAGAGATATGGGATATGTTCATAACCCCAGAAGCATTCAACAAAGCAATCCCACTTCCATGGGCTCAACCACCCTTCAGACAAGGGATGGCAATGCCATCCTTCTCTCCCTTGCTGCCTTTAAAGCATTAAAATAGGTTCTATAAGCTCCTTACTCAGCCTGGTATGTTGTCTTTGCTCTCAATGATGCAACAAAACTTTGGAGAGTTTAATCCCCCCCCCCCCGCCCCCTTTGGATGCTTCATTCATCATTTAGAGGTGCCATGGAGCAAAGGGAACACTCCAGGCTCAGTAAGGAGCTTATTTATAATGTTTTAATGGTAGGAAAGGGGCAAGGGAGGCAAGGGATCAAATGGACATGACCCCCCTTGCTGCTGCTGGTTTGGCATAAGTGGGTGTCTGGCCATCTATTTCCCAAAAAGGCAGGATTTTGACCTAGGTGTGGTCTCCAAATTTGTTTGAAATTGGCATTTTAAATGCCGATTTCATGCTGATTTTGTCTAGTATAGCAGTGTCCCCAGAATCTGGAACTATCTCTATCTTTTGCAGACAGCTGAAAACATATCTCTGTCATTAGGCATTTATTGAATGATAAGAGGCAGGATGCTGGGGATGGTGTGAGTGGGATTTTGGGAAAGTATGTTGTTTTTAAGTGTCATTTTAAAAGTATTGTAATATTTTAATGTTCCATGATAGAAGAGTTTTGATTGGGTTTTTAAACTTTTTATATTCATATTTGAATGCATGTTGTTCTCCACCTTGAGTTCTTAATATCAGGAGAAAAGCAGGAGAAAAATGAAGTAAATAAATAAATGGTGTCTTGTAAGCCAATAAGAAAGCTAGAGCTAATGTCCAACTACATACCCCCAGCTAAGTGTGTATAGGATTACAAGAACAGCGAACTGGTCCTTTTTATGCCCCTCTCCAGTTAGAGAAAACGTGCTCACTTTCCTGTGAATATAATCAACTCACATCTTTTCAAATCTCCTAACATTATTTCATAAATTCAATAGATATTAAATTGATTTTCATCCATGTTCAAAACTGCAATTAAAGATAAAGCAATCCCCTATCCTCTATTCAATTAAAAATTGTTTGTGAGGTGCAGGAAGAGAATATGTAGCTTCAGTTTAATTCTCATTCCACATGTCTCTTTAATGTTAATTATCAAGAGCAATAAAAAGAACCATTTGACAAAGGTGAATACTAATCAGTTTATTGTAGATTCCAGGTATAAATATATAAGCAGATGGTTAGCTGGAAAAATGTCTTGTGTCTGCTTTTCATACTCCCCAAAATGGGCATTGATCACATTTAAACAAATTACATTCCTCTTAGTTTTTTGGCGAGCCAGAAATAAAATGGAACAACAGTGTGATGATGGGATAATTCTGGCAAAGATTATTCTGGTTATGTATGTGTTAATGGCATCTGTATATTACAGCATACAGAGGATGGGACATGAAAAAAGGTATTAGAGTGTAGCAAGGATACAAAGCAGCCATTAAGGGTATTCCTGACTGTTACTTGAAAATTTTCTCCTCATTGCTTTTACAGTCTTATTATAGCTTCCATAATATAATCATTGAAAAGGATTTCAAGGTATGTGGATTTCATTTGGAACATTCATTTTTGACTCTACACAGTCAGTTGGAAATGCCCACTTATGAACAATATTATTGAAGTTTACTTCTTGTGTCTGATTAGTTTTTTTTAAAAAAAAACTTGATGTAGGATGGGAAAAACAGTTTAAACTTATGAAGTGAACTCTTTGAAATCCCATCAACAACAACTGCAGTATAAAGAAATTGAAGTAGAAATTTAATCTAATCAATATGGACTAACTTCCATTCATACACAATGTAAATAATTTTATTATGCTGCACCTCCTTTCTGCTTATTTAACTGCAAGTGTGTGTATGGGAGTAGGCCAGACTTCTTGTGTGAGAGGAGTGCATACACACAGAAGCCACAAGAAAAATACGATAAAGTCAAAGAGGAGCAACAAGCAACTCACAGGAGCCTTTTAATATTATTTCTTAGTTTGTATAAATAATTATTTTTGGGGAGGAAGGCTGCAATGCTAGATTGGTGAAGGAGTAAACAAGCCACAGGTCACACGCAAGCCAGGTGAACTTGAGCAGGAGTACACAAGCCTGAAGTTAGGGCAGGGGAGGGAAATAAATGACAGAGTCAGAGAGGTAAACAAGGAAAAAAGGGCTTTTTTTTGGTAATTTTTAAAAAGTATTTTGGGGGTGATGGTGCAGAACTGAGTACAGAAAAAAGCAAGAAGATAGGGCTGGAGGGAAAATGAATTCTCCTCATGGGGACTCAAAGGAGTTAGGCTAACTACCTAATACTTAAACAAACACCCCCAAATGCTGTTTCCCAGCCCACCCAAATGCACACTTCCCATGAGAAATTGTGAAAAAATAAGGAACGAAAGATATTAAACTAAGAAAAATAAATGAAATTGCCAAAGAAAAAGATTAGAATTGAGTCCAAAAGCAAGTGAAGTGATCCTAAGAACACTGAGATAGAACATGGCACTGAGATAGAACATGGAGCTAGCCAGCACATGAGCGGCTTTCTTCTGATTGGCTCAGGCAGGCAGCAGGACTCACAGCCTCACAGGAAAAACCATGCACACACGTGGGGCTGCCTCTCCATGCTCCATGTGTAGCCTTAAAGAAAGGGAAAATAGCCATTTTCATCAGCCACGTGTTTTGTTGTGAAAAAACATGGCTGCACCACCCATGCTGCTACAGGCGATCTGGTAGCTGAAAATCCTGAATCATCTAGAGACTGTTTTAAAAACATATCTGTGCACAGCCCTGTCCACAAGCTCATTCCCTAATAGCAACATAATCCCCAGAAACATACTAACATGCTTGGCTGCAGGAGCAGAGTGAAAAAAAAGGAATACCTGTTCACAAAAGAATGATTCAATGGACAAATACATTGAAACCAAGTTGTAATTTGGAATTAATTCCAGAACCTTTGGATCAAGATTACAGAAATGAAAGACTTATGTAACTATAGTACAAGATGCTAACATTCTACTAGCTCACTTGTTCCACAAGTATGTCAGATGAAAATTTAGGCGTATAGCTCTGCATTTATGTTGGCTCTGCTAATAGTTTAAAAAGATTTAATTTAGAGAACATTTAATTTTATAAGATAAAGGATACAAATGATCTCTCACTCTAAAGAATGTAAAAAAACAATGCCCTTGAGACATCTCTTTTGCAATACAAAGTTCCACGGGCATTCAAATACAAATCAAGTAGTTTGTTTGTAATTCTTTACCACAACCAAAAAAAAAACCCCTCCGTTTTTAAAAAGTAGAAAACTTGGCTAAGTGAACATGTGTTATATCCACTAATAGTCTTAGCAGTACTTCTGATGCTTGCCAGAAAAAGGGAACTATATTGGTCATAGCATAGCAATGCATAGAAAGAATGAACACATTTCTAAACTCCCCTTCTTGAACCAGGGCTGTATTTTCTCTCTCCCTGTGAACATTAGGAAAAAAGGAGTGCCAGAATGCTTTACTCAGTAGGGTCTGGGTGTAGCTGGACTATTTCCTTCCTGCAGTCTCTTCATTCTGGACAGTCAGGCACCCTTCAAGTCTTCCAAAGCACAGAGTGAGCTCCCCCATTTGGAACTTGAGTGGAATTTCTTTTTGTTTGCCCTAGTGAAACATCATGTTTGATTTACACATTATAATGAAGGATAGGATATAATTGATACAACTGGTGAGGCACAGACACTCGGAAATATTTATTTATCGTATCAGGAGCAAACCAAACTGTTGTATTGTAATTTTTTAAAAAGCAAAACACAAAATTTGCAAACTTGGCATTCTATTAAATGTCCTTTGACCAGTAGCTGGCCACTTGGAGTGCCACTGGTGTTGCTATAAGAAGGTCCTCCATTGAGCATGTGGTAGGGGACATGAGAGAAGCCTCCTCATAGGATTGCAAAACATCCGGGTGCCCCCTGGGCAACATCTTCGTAGATGGCTGATTCTCTCACTCCAGAAGCAACCAGAAGCAACTTGCAGCATGCAATCAAACTCAGAAAGATGAAAAAAGGACAACAGCTGGGCAGGAATCTAGCTCTACCTAATAAGAATAATTTTTAAAAAATTATTTATACCCTGCTCCATCTCCCAAAAAGGGACTCGGAGCAGCTTACAACCATTAAAAAAACATATTACATAATATAAAAACATACATAACACATCAAATTAAGATAAAACAAAAAATTAATACAAAACACCAACCACCCATAACAAATTATCATATAAAAGCACTTTGAGCAACATTAAAAAATCCCAGGCCAGAGTGGCTCAGCGGATTCTAGCTGCATGCTAACAGCACCAAAAATGGCAATGGGGGTAATGGAGGGGCCCCAGAGTGACCCAGATGAAACAGTTGTTCAGTGACCACCTAGCAACTATACAGCTTGGCTCGGTGTTCTCAGATGACAGCATTCTCCTCAGTAATGGAAGCAGCAGTCTTCCAACATAGTCACAGGTAGGAGGATGAAATAGCCAGCCTCATGTTTGTATAAGAGTCTCGTAGTCTCTAAGCAGGGAGCACAATGATCTCAGTCTGCAATAGCAATGGCAGCAGTGATGACAGCGCTCAAACCAACTCTTCTCTTCTAGGGCTTCTTTCCTTGTTTCCACTTCAGTTGTACCCCAACCAGTCCCCCAAGGAGACTTCCAAGACCCTGGGTTGCTGGCCAGGGCAGCTGCTGTAGGAGGGAGATAGTTCTCACTGGTCATGGAGCAGGTGATAATTTGGTCAGCATCACAATAATGAAGGCAGTGACACATTGCTTACGCAAGCCACACAAATGATAAGTTTCTGGTCCCAATTCAAAGTGCAGGTTATTACCTACAAAGCCCTACACGGCTGGGGTCCTGCCTATCTTTGTGACTACATCTTCCCCTATGAACTGGCACGGGCTCTGAGATCTGCCGGATAGGTCCTCCTTTCACTCCCACCACCGTTGCAAACATGGTTGGTGGGGATGAAAGAGAGGGCCTTCTTGGTTGTGACTTCCAGCTCTTAAACTCCCTCCCTAGGGAGATTAGCACCTACTTTGCCTGCCTTCCACAGGGACTTGAAAACCTGGATGTTCCAGTGTGAATTTGATGACAGTTAGTCCCTGTTTATTAATGCCCAGTTTACTAATATAGTTGTACTCAGTACTTTACTCCTTACCCTGGCCCAGCCCTATCTTGCCAGATCATGCCCATTGTATTCCTGCTTACTGGTTGTTGAGTTGGCTGGATATGGTTTTTCATTTTGTTTTTTATACTTTGTTGTTTTTGTGTTATAATTGGACTGTTATATGTTATTATGTCTCTAACTGAGTTTTCTTTGATGATGTTTTATTACCTATGTTTTATTAACATCTTGCTCCTTTTAGGGTTTCATTTGGGCCTCAACTACCATTTAATGTAGTTCAAAACTAGCTTCAAACTGCAGTACCCAAACAATGAACACCCACAAAGGTGCATAAAAAAGCCCTTAATGCACATCAATACTCTGTGGTTTATGGAATCACCACATTGGCTTCATTTGCACAGTGAAATCACTTTCTTCAATGCTAGCTTGACTGTACTAAATGGTCAGTTTAAATATGACCTTAGTGAAGGCTAACCAGAGTGGAGGAATAAGAATGGTAAAAAAAACTCTCTGATCACCAGATAGTATGACAAAGGCATGTCCATGATATCCATAACATATCAGAGTGCCCTGGCAATGTACCAAATTGGCCATGCCTCTATTTACTCCATGTTGTTGACACTATGTAGATTTTGTTGTACTTGAAGTTGTTGGTGTAAAAACTGGAGAGTTCCTGTTCCTTTAATGCTTTGTTGCAATGATTTCATCAAGTGCTGTTTATTTCTTCCAGAACAGAAGATGCAATTTCTTAACCAGCTTCCGTCTACTCAGTCATGTAGTTATCTAACTAGATGTTATCCTTTATATGCCAACTTTGGATGTAATGTTGACAGACAAACATGAGAAATGTGATTCTACCTATACTACCTGGTTACTTGCTTGCTTGCTTATACGTTTTATTTTATATGCTGCCTTTTTCTCAAAGTGGGATCTAGGATGGCTCACAAATAAAATTAGTGATAACAATACAAAGCAAAACAAAATAGCACAAAACAATACAATTTTAAACACAATTAAAAACAGTATTAGTTATTTTTTATCTTCAAGACAGTCATTCTCATTGCTATTCTGGTTCTGTGTTTGTCATTAACTTAAGATTTTTTTTGCATTTATATTAATAAAAGCCTTTAATCTTTGTTCCTTCTGTCCACCACTTGGTGAGCCTCCTACTGATCTTTTATTTGGTAATTTCATTAAAATAAATCCCTTTTCTTCAACTCTCTTGGTTTGTAAACAAATGCATTTGCTGTAACTCATGTTAAGTCTAAGATTATAAATTAGATGCTGAAATCAGTCTTAAATGAGGTGAAAGAAATTCAAATATCCAAGTTACATCTTTTTTCTTTAGTACCATTTCCCCTTTCTCGTCTTAATGTTTTATCTTCTTTATAATTTTAGTTTCAAGAAGTATGGGTAGTTTTAAGGATGGTTTCATAGCTATCCTTTCAGTGAGAACTGAAAGGCTTTTAAAAAAGACTAGTCTTTATGTATGCAGTGTGCAAAAATTATTACAATGTGAACCCAATCTGTAATGGTTATTTATTTCATCTTCCATTGCTCTGTTTATCAGGATTTCTCAATATAAATTGCACCTTCTACCATTTGATTTTTTTTCCTCAAAGAAATTCATCTGTTTAGAACCATGTAGGCTAGCAAGCAATATATTATGATACAAGTGGGGAGATTTATTTGTGAAATAAAACTAGTTCTGTATTATTATAATACTCAGAGCAGCCCTCGTAGGGCTGAATTGGAATCATATTACAGATACGGTTTTCATTAAAAAAATGATACTAAAAAAAACAACCTAAAAAGAGTTTTGGAGGGAACTAATGAATTCAGCAGTTGTTCTACTGTGAATTATGTCCTTGCAGATAGCAATTGCCACCTTCATTCAAACTGTCCAATTACTTTGTGAAGTCAGCAGTATTCATTATTTATTTGGTAAGTTCATCCCACTGCAGCTCTCAAGTGAAAGAGCCAATTTTATTTTCTAGCATATTATATATATCTCAGGAAGGGAAGCTCCATAGAGTAGTCCCAACATGGAATTAATAAAGTCTACATGGGAAGGATTTATAGAAAGTTTACATTTTCATGAGGCATCGGGACATGGAGCTTGCTAGAGACATTTGCTCATCAAGAGAAAATGTTGGCAACTCAACAGCAAAATTGTGTCAAACAAATGCTGTGCAAAGCTAAAGTTTCATACGTATATTTTCAAATGTTTAAGAGTTTAAAACCACCTTTCATTTGACACTGGCAATGTTGCAGAAAACTGAAGTAGTTTCTTCACATTTGGAAAAAAAAGTCTGTTGCAGACACAATGTGCTTCCAGTGCAGTTGATGGTTTTTCTGCATATGTAATATTTTTCCATTTTCTACACAACAGGTCAAACCCTTCCATCAGTGTGTCTGTATCTTGAAGGTATTCATTGTAAAGTACTGTTCACTTGTAAAAATTGATTTGAAATCGCCAAAATTAGTAGGGAGTTACACTTGCAGTTCCTAAACTACTTCCCTGTGCCTTGTAAACCTATCTTGAATCTGACTGTAGAAAAAAGTCAGAAGTGACTTGTACAAATTTAGCCTATAATATTCCATGGTGTTGAAATCTCTGAAATCAACTCCTTGGGTTAGAAAACTCAGCAGATTGTGAAAGAGATGAACCCTAACTAAATTTGACTCTTCTCAGTAATTGTGAAATCTGGGGGCTGAAGCCTGGGGCTAGTCTTCCCAGCCTGCTATATATTGGAAAACATATTATCCCCATGGCTAATGTATTGTTGCCCATATAAATGTTTGTGATGTCATTATTTGGGGGATATGCACAGAAAACAGGTTTCCTATGGAGAAAACAGCACTATTTGTTTTCATCACAAAATGATTCCTTTAATGTATTTTTCTGCCACATATTTTTCTTTTCAGAATAATTGCTTCAAAATGTTTTGTTTTGGGTTTTTGTTTGTTTTTTGTTTTTTGTTTTTGTTTTTTTTTTGCAATTGTATATGAGGAAAAATTGTGCAAAATTCTTCATAGTTTATTATTCATTCTTGATTAGGATTTCCTATCTGCCAGCAAACCCATTTTTTTCATTCACAATATTCATAATAGTGATTGAATCCCCCTAGGGGTGAGAAAAGCAGTATATAATAATGTAATTTAAAAAAATCTCCTATAAAACTTTGTTAGAACCAAGAGTATTTTGGATTTGTTTTAGGAATAAAGTATACATAATAAGATATCTTGAAATGGGACACAAGTCTAAACACAACGGTCATTTGGTTTGTGTACACCTTATACACATACCCTTTAAATAATTTTACACAATATTTTAATACTTTTGCATATGAAACAAAGTTTTTGTACACTGAACCATCAGAAAACAAAATTGTCACTATCTCACAATTTTTGGACAATTTTTTTTTTGGATTTCAAAATTCCAGATAACAGATGTTCGGCCTGCAAATATATTAAGTCCTCGAGTTCAAACAAGATAGGTTCTGTAGGTTTGTTCTTAAGTTGAACTTGTATGTATATTTTAAAAATGTAACTCCTGCCATATATATATATATATACTCCCACACCCACACACAATTTATGATCCTCTTACGATACACACACACACACACACACATATATATATATATATTGTGAGCAATTCGTTAAATCCATACTTACAACCCAATTTATGAACATAATATTTCCTTTTCTTCTTCTAGGAATTCTTAAGTTTTAAGAAGACTCTTCTTGTCATTTGATAATTTGGAGAAATGTCCCACTAGTACATAATGATTCTGTTCGATTCTGGATGACTCTTCTAGTAGTTCACTAGTACAGAATGACTCCATCCAGTCTGGGTTGATTCTTTCCTCCTTCTGGTCCATTCAAAGTGACTTCCTGGGGATTTCCGATTCTGGTGACAAGGACTGTAGAGAAGAAGAGATGAGAGGAAAGATCAGTTTCATAAGAAACCTTCCTTGTGTGTAGCTTTTGGATATACCTATTTTTGTTGGTTTATAAACAAACCCAACATCTTTTTCTCCAATTCAAACATTATGACTGATAATTTGTCAATATTTCCATCCACTCTAGTCGGTATTTTATAGACTTGACTTGAAATATAGAACCCAAGAGGTTTTGCATTTATGAAGCTGTTTATTTATAAAGCTGTTTATTTAAATTTAACGGAGGAAAACAGATTAATCTGGCAAGGTAATACAGGGAAGAAAATATTAAAATGCAAATTACCATATTTACTTATGTGCTTCAAAAAGTGACACACTAAATAAATGATGAATAGCAGCTATTCATTAGACCTTTATCTAATTCCAGTTAAAGTGAATAGGAAAGCTTACAATGATTTCCATAAATGCAGAATTAGAACAGATTTTGAAGAAGAATAAAAGATGCCACTTTTTACAACTGAGATGCACATATTAGAAATTCAGTACTTAAATTCTTCAACAGCAATAGAGATTTGTGTGAGGCTGCTTGCTGTCAGATTATTTGTTAATCTAATTTTAAATGAATTTGCTTTACATATCACAAAGGCAGAACCATGGAATGAGGAAAAAATCCATCTACCAGGCTTGTACATTTCGGGTGAATCACTATTTGTTTCTGCTTGACAGAAACCTCTCTTATCCATTTTCCAGCGCCTCCTGAAAAAAGGCATCCTGCCAAATGGGCGTTTTCATTCAGTATCCAAAAAAAGTTCCTTTTGGCCCATTGGCAGCAATGGAAAACTTACAATGCTCTCCTTTCCCCTGGAAGTCTTTCTTTTCTTCCCTTCAAGGGAGCCTAGGGGCCCTTCTCAGAATATCAAGGCAGAAAATCTCACATTATCTGAGTGTGGACTCAGATAACCTAGTTTAAAGCAGATATTGTGGGATTTTCTGCCTTGATATTCTGGGATATAGGGCTGTGTAGAAGGGCCCTGGGTATCAGCAATGGGATTAAGAAAGCACCTTTCCTGGTACCCTTTCTTTTTTTTTTTCTATTCATGGGAGCCTGGGTGTCAGCAATGGGGTTAAGAAAGCACCCTTCCTGGGAGCCTTTCCTTTTTTCCTTCAAGGGAGCTTGGGTGTCAGCAATGGGGTTACAAATGCATCCTATCCAACCCATTATTGGTGGGAGAGGGAGGGGGACTTCACACAGGCTCCCCTTCCATATCCTTCATTTAGACTTGGATTTAAAAAAGCATCAGTTACCACTGTTAAGTTACTGAATCCTGTCCCTTCCATTTATAGAGGAGGACACTGGGTTTACTGCTTCTTAAAGCTGTTCTACTTTAGAGGAGAGGCAGATGTACATGCTTTCTTCTCTCCCAGTAGCAGCAGCTTTTTAAGGAAGCCCAGGGAAGGAAAAGAAATGAGCCCTTCCTTCCCTGTTTTGCTGCTAATTACAGGTAAGCTATTGTGTGTTTATACAAATGTTCTTTCAGAAAACACAGTCCATTATTCTATTAATACTTAGCTCATAATAGGAACATGAGATAAGTTAAAATCTCACTATGGAGCCCTTAGGCTATCAGACAAATGCACGGACAGGTATATCTTCATTATTGTTCCTGTATACTGTATTTTGTCTTATCAATTATTTCTATACCTTATAGGGGCCCTTCCACAGAGCCCTATATCCCAGAATATTAAGGCAAAAAATCCCACATTATCCAAATGTGGATTCAGACAACCCAGTTCAAAGCAGATATTGTAGGATTTTCTGCCTTGATATTCTGGGATATAGGGCTCTGTGGAAGGGCCCTAGGGCTGCTCCAGACACATATAGTAGATCTACTAAATGTTGGAGTATTCATGCATGCCTTACCCCAAATTTCAGTCAGCTTGCCCCAGAGAGAGCAAAAGCTTTGGTGTGTTGGCTGGAACGTTGCCTTAGAAAGAATTAGATATAGGATCAGAACCATCAATATGTGCAACTTCAACACAAATAGTTTGCTTTTACTGGAATTATTGGCAATCTAAACAAGTCCATGACCATGCCCAAAGTATACCAAGTATACCAAGGTATACCAAGATGTTAGCATGTATGAGTGGTATGTGCCTGAAGTGTTGTGTGGACAGGTTTTTTATCTCCAGTCCAGTTATCTCCAGTCCAGTAATGCAACAGGAAAATCAGAGGTCAAGCCCCCATTCATGACATAATCATTGGGAGTGCATCCAGACAGTCCTTTAAAAGAGAGAGTTCTCACATTTTCAAGTGGGGATTCCAAACGATGCCCCACATAAAAACAAATTCATTTGCCACAAATCAGGAAAACTCTGCTTTGTTGTGAATTAATTTGTTACTGGGCTTGTTCCATGCCTTCTTGAAAGACACAGGGCAAACCCACTATGGCCACTGTCTGGACTGGCCAATCATAAGTCCTGGGACTCCTGAAGGGGCTATCCACCCAGCCTTCTCACGTTTTCCGGGCTGAATCTGACCTGGGAAAAGTAAGAAGGCACTAATCCTCTCCCCAAATCCCTCAAAAACCCTTTTAAAAATAAAAAAAAATTACCCAGCCACCATTGGCTTGGTGCCAGAGTTCTCATTGCATGCAGGAATGAAGCACCAGGAAAAAGGAGGGAAAAGAAAAATCGTTCCTGGCCCCCCATCTCCTGGTGCACCATTCCTACATGCAAGGAGAGCTCTGGCACCATGCTAATGGTGGCCAGGCAAGTTCTTTTATTTTTAAAAGGTTTTTTTGGGGGGGAGGGGTACGGGTGGGAGTTGTTCTCCTAGTAGATACCAGGAGGACATGTAGACAACACCCGTGGAAAACTCAGGCTTTTGGGATGGTATGCAGACTACAATCTATCCCAACCAGGGTTTTTTTTTTATCCCTTTCTATATCAGAAAGTGCAGGAGGATGTAAAACATCAACTGCTCTGTGCTTAAAAAGTCACTGCTTATCCAGGAAAATGCTAACTTTCTGTTTGCTCTGCTGGGGGATACTCAGCTACTTCAATCCTGCATGGGAGTATGTATGTGAGTAGGCATATGTTTCTGGCTGACTGCTTTTCATTGATTTTGGACAGGATTGTTGTATTATTATTATTATTATTTTGTACTCCATCCTTCTGCTTTGTGCATGACACTGAGGATGTCTAAAGTTGCAGTGCATTTCTCATTTCAGAACGGAGCAATTTAGATAGGGAAATTGCCCCACTGTTGCCTCAACACTCATGCCCATGTTACAGAATTTCCTTTTTTTTTAAATCCTCTTTTTTATTTCAGTTTCACTATCATTTGTTGTCATATTTTACAAAGACTCGGCTCTTCAGTAATTACAAAAATAAGAGCACGCACTTAGGATAGGGAAGAATAATTTATATGGTGGCATTTGGCTGGCAAGCACCTTTTGAATATTCACTCAGCAGGTTATCTGCAATTTAAATGTCTTGTTGTAGTTAATAAGGGTTGTCAAAAAAAGCCCCATTACCAAGCCTTTGGGATTAATTTACAACTTATTCAAGTGTTCATATGCGAATAAGGCACCCTCCCAACATAATGTTGGGTGAGAATCTCTACATCTTTTACGCATTTAATAACATCAAGTGGGAAGACGGGCAAGAAGAGAAGCATTTATATTAATAACATAGGAATATATAATGCCAAATGACATGGAAATGATGTTCATCGTGTGATCTCATAAATACATAGCATTATAATGCCACTTCCCTTGAGATTTTTCCCACAGCCTGATGTCGGGGATTATCCAACACACTGTTCCTTATTCATGGAGATGATGCCCCCACAGCTGATAGATCTATTTTGCTTTTATAGGAATTATCTTCTTGAGATGATGCAGCAAGAGACAGTGCAGGTGAGGAAAAGCTTTGATGGCCCTTCATAAAAAGAGACCAGCTATGCACCAAAGCTTAACACATGCAGGGAGTGGGGCCATAATCTATTTAAATATTCAGGAATCCTCTTTCAGCTTTGTCTTCCAACTTACCCTTCTGTCCTTAATGCAATATGAGACTAGCTATTTGCTTAGAGGCCAGGTAAAAATTATTTCCCCTTTGCCAAGGGTTGTTTCCCTCTATCTTAGACTGCATATGTGGGACTGGATTGATTGGCTGAGGTTTACATCAATAATAGGTTGGAATTGACAGATGTTGTGAAGAGAATACAAGAGCTATCCATACTTCTTTTGCTGAAGAGTACAGCTCTAGAACAGCCTCTTTCGATCCTGGGGCCTAGAAGTTTCAAAAGAGTCTGCCCTTGGGGAATAACCTGAGGTTTTGTTCTCTCTTATAAAGTACTATGACTTTGGAGGAAGTGCCCTGGTTTGGCCTTCCAGTAAAAGGCTGGGATAGGCAATCCATAACATTGGATAGCCCCTGGACTCAGGTATTTCACCCAAGGGATGAAGAGGTGGCCACTGTTTGAGACCTGGCCTCAGCTAAGAACTACAATAGACTGCTCCTGCCTTCTTTTCTTATCCCCAGGCAGAATTATCATAAATAGGTATATGGCAATAAAATGACCCTTGTTTATCCAGATTTGTGTGTCTTATTATTTCATGGTTGCTCATCAAAATGTTGTTTGGCTTTCAGAAAGGTGGTTTAGATTCTGCATTCCTTGGCTGCCACTGCCTTTTGCTTGCTCACAACGTGCTTCTTGACACTCCTGGGGCCTAATTAGTTTCTCATCCTACTTCACCCTTTCTTCATAATTGCCTGTTTACCCATCTTGCCCTCTTCCCACAATGATATATTTTTCCTGACTGGAATCTCTATAGGTTGCTTAGAGACCATGACTCGTTCCAAATCAGATTGTTTTACACTGATCCACTCAGAAGAACTTCTTCCCAGGAATTGTCTTTAGTTGTAGGTCAATTTTGAATTTCTGTAAATGTTGTTATGCCTTATATGATTTAAAATAATTGGAGACTGGTATATTTTGTCTGCAGGTCATTGGAATGTCGCTTATAAATTGGAACCACACCAGATTATTGAAGATTTCTTGAAACTGCTTCATGACCCTGGGAGCAGTCATTTCGTCTGGATATTTAGACTTCTTGTGGTACATAGCCTGTTTGATTATTGCAATTTTGTCTGCAAATCCAACCAATTGGTTAATTGGAATTTATTGCAATGTCTTCGTGGATTCAAGCCTAATTGTGGAGCTATTACATCTGGATAGTTTATAGGAAACATTTTTATTCTCAGTCCAGAGTTCTAATGTGATTTTATGAATAGTTAGATGTAGCTTTACTGTGCTTCGTATATATTGTCATTCAGAATCTGCAGTGCTTATATGTATTGTATATTATATTATTATAACTATAACAAAATCATATGTGTTATATGAAAGTCATGATGGTGTAGTGCTTTGAAATCACTCTGGAAATCAGGGTGTGAATTCTTATTTGGTCATGGAAATCCACTGAGTCACCATGGGCAATAATGCTTTCTCAGCCTCAGGGGAAAGTAAACCCAATTGAACAAATTTTGCTAAGAAAAAAGACATGGAAGGTTCATCTGAGAGCAAAGATAAGTTGGAAATTATTTTATAGGATAGATTTTTATCAGTTACACAACAAAATCATACTTGTTTTACTTAAATCCTTTGGTTAATTTTGTTTAAGAACTGTGTTTTGCCTCACCCTTTTTATTCCTTTCTTGCAGAGGTCTTCAATAAGATGTTGCTATGGCACTGAAAGCAGAATCAAAGCAGTGTAATTGTAAAGTGTCAAAGGATCCTGGGAAACCTCATGAAATCCAATGCCATCTATTATATTAACTGAAAAGTAAGGCACGTGGCATGCTTTACACATGGCTTATCCTTTATAATATATGGTTATTTTGCCAAGATTTTAAACTACTCTAATATCAACTTAAAGCAGCAAGACCTCCACCCAGAAATGATTATCTTCTATGGCTAACAATTGAAGATACATGCACATGGCTTTGGGGCCGCACCCTTCTTTCCAATCCTCCCCCCCCCCCCCACCCCATGTCTGTTATTGAACTCCTTTAAAGGATGTTGCTGCAATACACTATATAATAGCTTTTGAACATGTTTTTCAAAACAAAAAGTGGATTCCTGCTTTTGTTTACTTGCTGACATTTGGAACAATTTGTGCAGCCCCCGGGTGGTGGTTGATGCTTATCCTATTGCTCTGTGCCTTCAGGTCATTTCTGAACTACGATACGAACACTTTTATTGGCAAGATTTGTTCAGGGTTTGTTACTGTCTTCCTTCTAGGTTGGGAAATGTAACTTGTCTATGATCACCCAGTGGATTTCCATGGCCATGTTGGGATTTGAATCTTGGGGTGCATCTACACAATAGAATTGGTGCAGTTTGACATGATTTTATACACCATGGTTCAATGCTATGGAATCATGAGAATATAATTTTACAAAGTCTTCTGTACCCAAAAATGCTGATTCTATAGCACTCAACCGAGGCAGTTAAAATTGTGTCAAACTGCATTAATTCTAGAATATAGATGTTTCTCTGTTCTTCTGGAGTTTCAATCCAATGTTCAGAATATTACACTCTGCTGGCATAGTACAGAATAATTTCTAAAAACATCGGTTTTGTTATTCCTCCACCCCATGTTGGCAGTTTAAACAGTCTGTGATGCTTCCAGAAGGTGACAGGGCCTAAAAATGGCCCCTGAATCCACCAAATTTACACAGTTACATATTAGTAGGAGTTATATTTGGGAAAACTGGACATCCTACTTCTGCATGCCCAGATATTTCAAGTTGTGATCCTTCGCTAGTATTTTTTAAACTCAATCACACTCATTTATAGAGAAGATGGAGCCATCATAGGTTGTCCATTATGCTGGATGCAATATCACAAGGCCCTGCAGTGATAAAAAGATCTTTTAAATGTCTTTGGCATTTTCTATTATTTTTAAAGTTAATCCAGAAGCAGCAAATTCCCACTTCCTAAATGTATGCTACTTTGTTTTGTGTTCATGGATGAAAAATGCAATAGGAGACAATGATGAAATCCACTCAGTTCCTTAGGAAAGTGGCATTTTGATTATTATTATTTTTTAAAAAGCAAACCTGCAAAATTCAGTTCAAGAAATATGAGCTTTCTATTGTAATAAATCAGAAATTTAAGAAGCAAATTCTTCACTACATTTAAAGATCTACTGAAGTTTGCATTTCCTAATAGGCAGTGTGCATCCTATGAAATATTTAAATACCTAACAGAATTGAAATCACATAGCATAATGCATGTATGTATGTGCTTGTGTAAACTTTCATACTATAAAATATTGTTTTGTGAATTTGATGAACATATTTTCTGTGTTTAATACAATAGTAGGAGAGCTATATTCCTCAGCTCATTGGGAAGTATATGCACTCTGTCCGGCTGATGTAGAAAAGCCTGACAAAACCCAGCTAATGTACAAAACCCTGGCAAAACAACTCTGTTTCCAGAAACTAATATATATAATATTTGGAGAGCTACAACATATCAGCTACCCAATCTAATATATGCCTCCTTTTATATTTAAAACTGTTGAAAAAAATTAACAAGCTAGAAAATTGAATACCTAGGGTTTCAAAGACACTGGATTATCTACAAACCACAACCTACACTTAGATGATGAAATATATCTTGATGCTTTTGTATCAAACAATAGTTGTGATGGTTTAGATTTCAGTGAACCCAAAATGATCTAAAATGCTAAACCCTGTCTCCAAAATTAATTAATAATATTTGATAGTTCAGATTAAGTGTTTAAGTGGATTCCCTACCCCACTGACAGGCTTTAAACAAATTCAAGCATGTACCATCATGAATGGATGTTCTTCCGAGGAGGTAAAAAGCAGTCATTTTAGGTATCACTCCCCCATCTGGCAAGAACTTCAAAATAGCATGCTATAAGTAATCCTGTTAATTGTTACACAGTAGTAGAGATAATCTTCAGTATTATTCAGCAATAATCCAGTTGGTTAGTCCCCACTGATGGGGCACCATAATCTACTGGGAGACCATCAACTACTGAATTATTAGTAATCACATTTGTAAATGTCACTAATTTAATTGTCTACTATAGCAGGGAATGACAATAGCATTGTGCAAAGTAATACAATTGATAACACAGTTACTTTTTCATAGAATGAGTAGTATTCACTCATTATTTGTTCTCATTACTTTGATGATTTTCGGTGCATTGGGAGGCATTTTGAATGGAGTTCTTTTTGCTTTGGCTTCAGGTCATTTTCATACTTTTTACGAAATGAAGAAGATTAATGAAATGAAATTAGCAATGGGAGAAAAGTGAGTAATTAGTAAATGAAAGAGTAAAGAGATTTTAGTAATGTGGAATAGTAATAATTCCTTTCAAAAAGTAATTTTCCAAGCTCTCCATTTTCATGCTCAATATCCTCTCAACACCCAGTGCTGTTGTGGGAGAAAAATATGGATGCAGATGCTGAAGTATTAACATTAATATCCGTGATCAGTCTCAGAGTTTCTTATGTAATCTTAAATGATCTCATCCAAGTGAATGAGATCATTCAAGGTGGGAATTGAAGATCTTCACAATCCTCAGCACCACTACAAGTAAATGTGCATCCCTTCTCTCTTTTGTCAAGTATGTAAAGAATATTTAAAAAATCAATTAAATGGTTGAAAACATTTTTTCATGAGTCAAGCACCCTTGGTGAGAATAATTCTAGCATGACAATGTTCACAGTTTTGGATTTATTCAGCACAAAATTTTGTCGTTGTTTTGTACATAGAGCAGCATATTCAACTAAGGAAATACATTTTTTGCTGTGGAAAATGCTGTGATTGAAGACCTATTGTGTGCAAAATTTGCACATGATTAATTTATGCAGAAACAGCATATTTTAATACCTGACACAGCATATTTCTATGGTAAAAAAATATTTCTGTGTGGCAAATTTTTGTAGAAAGAATACTGAGATTTTTGTAGAAAGAATACTGGATTGTGAATATCTGTAAGTGATGTAGGATCGTGAATATGGTCCGTACTTTGTCATAGTAGGAAGGGAATTGCTAGAATCACCTGTTGTTTCAACTGAGAAAAAAACTGGTGATTTACATTTTCAGTGGTGTAGTTGAACCAGGGCTCATAGGGTCAAGGGTCCAGGTCTTTTTGATCAGCAGGAACTGTTCTGCCCCCCCCCCCCCAAGCTAACTTTCTGATGCCCAATTCTTGGTGCAAATTGAATTAGAAACTCACACTAAAAGAGATATAACAACTAACAAAAAAAATTAATCATAAGAAAGAAACAATACTCTAACTCCTCCCAAATAAAACTTTAAAGGAATAGATGAGAACTCAAACTTAACTTATATTCACTTGATTGCTTCTGAGTTTTTAAAACTATAAACTGAAGTTTCTTAAACCTTAGACTGGGGTTTCCTAAACTATAAACATGGAATATGTTGCTGCCAATACTCACTAAAATGGCTGCAAAGGGCAGCTGAGGAGAACTAGCAGTTGCAATCTCCTTCTTGTGGGAGGGGGGTCTAACTAAGATTTCCTCCCACAAAAAACTATCCAAAACTAGAAACTATACAGAAATTAACTGAACCCATTCCAACTAAGGGGATAACTAAGGTTTGTCAAAGAAAATAATAAAAGCCTCTGTGGAGGCATGACAGGGACAATGACGATTTCTGCAGCCATCTGTAGACTTTACTGTTCTCTCTAAGTTTACCTCTGTTCCTCACAATAACTGGAAAGGAAATATATTTTCACTCATGATGTATTGTTATCAACTATCATACTTCTAACCCATTATTATTATTATTATTATTATTATTATTATTATTATTATTTTGGTGTGGCTTGATACTAAGTTGGAAAAGCCCTTCCCTTCAAAACTACTGTTGATAGGATGGTACATGTAAAGCATCTCTATGCACCTTTTGTTCTGTTGTAACCATTTAGAAGTTCTAAAGAATCTTTTCATACAATGGCTATAGTCGTTTATGACTCTCCATGCCTATAATTCTGCCTGTTTGCAAAGAATTACCTTTCATGAGCAGCCTGATAGATGGTATATTAATATTGCTCATTATTCACATTATCCGAACCTTGAGTCTCACAACAGTGTGATGCCTCAGGGACAGTACAATGTATAGAGCTGGCAAACCAGATCCCTTAATTTCAGTACACAAACATAGGATTGTTCAGGCATGATGCATTAGCATATAGAGTATATTCAATATATGTGCAGTGCTTCAGAGAATAATAAATCAGGAGCTCTCTGCTGTCAATGCTGCATTGAATGATAACCCTGAGAGGAACAGGGAAAACACAAGCATAGAGGATTTTCCCAATATGTGGAAGGTATTTATGGTTTATGTACAAGAGGCCATATTTTTCAGAGAAACAGCTGTGCCTTGATACTATGTATTTATTCATTTACTGCTGAATGGAAGTAAAAAATTAAAACAAGAGAACACACATTTATTTTTGCATGATTAAGTATTGATGGAGAACCTGATTATAGAAATGTACATATGTGTTTGTTTTAGTTTATTTCAAATATAAATACTTTTTCAATTGGGGAGAATGAGTGCTAATTTTTTTTGGTGCATTGTTAATTGGGAGTAAGTTCTTGAATTAAGATGAACTGAAGAGGAACTGAAGATGGAAATTCTCAACTATTTCCACTAGTCAAATTCACGGGATCCAACTATTTCCAATATGGTGATTTGGGCTGTGCTGTATCTAGTCTACTCTGTGTGTAGATGTTAAGACCCAGAAGAGTATCAGAAAAAAAGGAAAAGGCGGCAGTAAAAATTTGGCACCAGAAACATTGGGAACGAAAAACTCAAAGCTAGATGGCTAGATCTGTCAGTTTTTCTTTCATCTATGATTTTTTTTTTAAAAAAATCCAACTGGAATTTTGCATAATAGTCTGTGTTGTGTAATTTTACTCATACTTAGCTATGTAGTAAGGTCAATTGAGAACCCTGTTAGTGAATTGCAAAATGTGTATTGAAATACTGGCAAAAGTATTACAGCTTGCAGAAAGAAAGTTGTTGAAGTTACTTTTTTCTGCCTTTGAGAAGATATTCAGTGAAGGATTACACCCATACCCTCCAACCCAGTTCCAAAAGTGTAATAGTTTGAACACTGGACTACAACTCTGGAGACAGGGTTTGAATGATGCCCACTGAGTGACCTTGGGCAAGCAAGAAGAAGGGAAAAAAGCAAACAATTTTTGCGAAGAAAGTTCTATAACAGGTTCACCTTAGGATCATCATAAGTCATAAATTACTTGAAGGAACATAAAAGCAACAAATTACCATAAAAACTTGACTGTGCCTAAAAGTCATCTTTCTGTAAGCCATCCAAAAACCACATCTATGAAAAGTTCAGATGCCAATGAACAGGCCAATCTAGCTGTGGTGTACCAGTTATGTTTTGGAAATTTCTCTTCAAAGAGTTTTGTTTGGTGTTTAACAGTGTTATGTAAGAAAACATGCTACTTGACTTTATCATCATTTTTTCCCGACAGCATCATGTCACATGCAGCCCCATAAACAGCAACATCATTTTATTTACTTTTCAATGTTCTTATTAGTAATATGCCATTTTCACTTAGATCTTATCAACTTACAAATGTTACTAGAATTAATTCTCAGGGATATGTTTATGAAATGAGGAAAAAAACATATAATGAATGACTTCCAAACAATGCAAAATATCGAGGATGCTTGGCATAGATGCAGGCGAAACGTCAGGAGAAATGCCTCTAGAACATGGCCATATAGCCCGAAAAAAACCCACAAGAACTTAATGCAAAATATCTATGAAATACTAAGTGATGAATGCTCGAAAGGTCAGTGTATCTGAATGGAAATTTCAATTACAAATACAATTTTTAGTAAACACTTATAGTCACATTTATTCCAGTCATTCAATTAATCCAATGGTGCTTACTTAGGCTTTTCCCTTCTATTCATAGCAAAATGGGTGTGGTTGTTTTTTTTTTAAAAAAAAAATCCCAGAAAATGTTGTTTCATCCTTTGATTATGATATCACACACAATTGTTTTGCAAGAATAAACAAACTTGAAAAAAAAGAAGTGCTAGTAATAACTGTCTACAATGCCTGCTGCCACAAACCAACAGGAGGAGGAAAATTACCAACTCTTTATGTTTAAATATTCTGGGTTACAAAGCTGGAGAGAGGCAAAAATATAGTTATACATCTGCAAGCAGCATTCTCCATTTTCAAGTAACTATGCAGTCAACCAGACATTGCAGTACTCTAGCATTCAATCAGATGGGAATAGAGGACTGAAAAAGAGGCTTCAGGTAGGTCTTCCCTCTAGGCATGAAAGGCAGGATGGTTATTCCAGTCTTGTCTATATTTGTCATTGAATGTTTGTACCCTTCCTTGGTGAGATGTGGAAACGCTTGCCGCTCACTGTCACCACAGACCAGCAGTGTCTGCCTTAGCCATGCCCAGCTCACTACCAGATCCGGTTCATGCTTCCCAGCTGAAGAATGCAGTCTTGCCTTCCTTGTCTGAGAGAAGCACAATAGACAGGTTGCATGAAGCCACACACCTCTTTTGGTAGTAGACACCATGTTCTCACATGCAGAAAGGAAAATAAGGAAGGCAGGCCAGCCATCTGATCCATCACTGCTCCTGAGGTGAGTAGCAGCTGAACAGTACAATTTTAAAAATATTTTATTATGGAAAGTATCCAACCAATTAAAACCCTACCAATAGCAACCCAGTCTTTGCAATCTTGCTGGAGTAACAACAAAGACAGAGTCAACCTAACATCCCTTGGTAGAGAGTTCTGAAGCTTAGGCACAAGAAGTAAGAAATCCCTCCCTTTGATCCTTGATAAATATCCTTCTAATGGTTGTAAGATGAAAGTAAAAGTTTCGTCTAATTATTATAGAACTGGAGCAGGTTCATATGGGAGAATACATCTTTCTGACAGGTTTGTCCAAAGTTGTATATGGTTTTATATGCCATAACCAACAATTTCACTTGGATTGGCAAACAGAAAGAACGATTCTACCAACAGGAACGAACTCCTGGAACGATTCCATCAGCGCTGCCTCTGAAAAATCCTGCAAATCTCTTGAGAAGACAAGTGGACAAATGTCAGCGTGCTGGAAGAAGCAAAGACCACCAGCATTGAAGCAATGGACCTTCGCCATCAACTCCACTGGACCGGCCATGTTGTCCGGATGCCTGACCACCATCTCCCAAAGTAGTTGTTCTATTCCGAACTCAAGAATGGAAAATGGAATGTTGGTGGACAGGAAAAGAGATTTAAAGATGGGCTCAAAGCCAACCTTAAAAACTCTGGCATAGACACTGAGAACTGGGGAGCCCTGGCCCTTGAGTGCTCCAGTTGGAGGTCAGCTGTGACCAGCAGTGCTGTAGAATTTGAAGAGGCACGAATGGAAGGCGAAAGAGAGAAACGTGCCAAGATGAAGGTGCATCAAGCCAACCCCAACTGGGACCACCTTCCACCTAGAAACTGATGCCCTCACTGTGGGAGAAGATGCAGATCAAGAATAGGACTCCACAGTCACCTACGGACCTTCAGCCACTGCATTCTGGACAACCTGAAGTTCTCAAACTATACTGTACTATACTGAAAGGCAGTAAAGTAGTTCAAGTAGGATGGTAATATGGCATGTGCAACTATTGATAGTTCTGAGATCTTCAGGAATTGAGGGAGTTTGAACCCTTGCCATAAATATGAAAATACAGATCATACATTCCAACTCACCATGTAAGTGCTGAAAAGTATTGACAATGACAAAGGCCCCATCTGCACTGCCATGTAATCCAGATTATCAAATCAAATAATCCAGATTATCTGATTTGAACTGGATTATATGAGTCTAAACTGCCATATCATTCGGTTCAAAACAGATAATCTGGTTTTCATATGGCAGTGTAGAAGGGGCTTAGAAAGTATATAGAAATGAAAACTATTTCTGGGAATAATCAAGAGGACTACATTCTCTCTCCAGAAGCAGAAGAATATCACTTAAAGAATTGCTGTGTAATTTCAGTAGGAGAAAAGTATGGCTTCATGTTCTGCTATGTTTTGTTTTCGATAGCAGCCTAGACCACTGCATGAATATAACGTTAGACTAGATTGTTCTAAGTCTGTTTCAGATCTTCTTCTGAACTATTAGTCCTCTTTCACAATAAACAATTATGGTGCTACATTAACCACCGTGGCACCATCCTATTGAATCCTAGCATTTACATTTAGGCGAGACACTAACACTCTCTGGCTGAGAATTCTAAATACCTTTTCCTAAAAGGCAAATCCCAGAAATCCATAGGATGGTGCTGTAAGGATTATAATGCTATGATTTTGGAGTGTGAAAGGCTTCGGCTATCTCTTTTGCAACCTACTGTAGGATATTCCATTTTCAAGTCTGCTCTCGTTCTGGTGGAGGAAATGTAGCAATCCCTTTGTGAGATTATATCCTTGTTCAATACAAAAGACATTTTGTAACTACTGTAGTCTAATAACTGTGTAGCTTGCATCTATTCATCGAAATGCCTGCAACTTGATAAACATTCTTTTTGTAAGCAGAGAGCATAGTCAATATCTTACTGATCGGCACTCTATCAGTGTTCTCCTCCATCACTTCTCCCCTAAGGGAACTGAGGGGAGCTAGAATGTGCCAGTTCTCTGCCAGGAAACATAACCATGGCAATAAATCTATAACCTCTGAAATTTCAGCTTCTCTCAGTTTTGGGAGAAAATGTTCTTAGAACTAAACATTATTGGCTAAGAAGGACAATTCCATTTGCCTTTCAATCTCTCACACACATTGTTGAAGCACAATGACTTCAGTCTACAAAAGTTCAGATATAAGTTACCATGCATTTTCCAAGATCCATAAAATACATAATTTTGCATTGTGGAAATGCAACATATGCATTTTCACAAATGTGCTCAATCTCCACATACTTTTTAAAATTAAAGATCAATTAGACAAAATGAAAAAAACCAATAACAAATAATCAAGTTTTGCTTAAGGTATTAGAGGGATATGAGAGGTAAAGTCTTCTTTGGGTTAGTTCATAATAAAATGCGACTTAACCAGTTTCATGCAAAGTTGTGCATGGTCTTTTTCAGTAAAAGCAGTTAGGTCAGTGAATACATGTGCACCAAGGTACACACATACAGAACTCACTGAGGTCCCATCTACACTGCCATTATAATGCATATTAACTGCATCATATGGTCAGTGTAGACTCATATAATCCAGCTCAATGAACACATTAAGTCTACACTGATAATAAAATGCAGTTCAACCTAAGGCAATAATTCCTTCAGTCTTACAACTCATAGCCTACTGATAACATGATGGCAAGCAACCATGTGAGCAAGACAAGACATTGGGAAATGGGTATTGGCTTCAATGCCAAATACAGGCAGGTTTTGTTCCTCTCTGACTACTCTGAATCCCGTTTTCTCTGGAGGATACCAGTAAGCCATATATAGTGTTTTGTCTATCTGGTTTCTTTTTAAAACCCTGTAGCAAAATTAATGGAACACTCACTGTTGCCTAGTGAGAGAGGGAGTGGGGATGTTCTGGTAAGTGGTGGATTTGTAGGCAAACTAAATAAGGTATGTGTATTTTGCAGATCAAGAAGTGTAAATAGGGCTTTGGAAAATCAGTACAAAAGTGATGTGGAATGAAAAGAATTGTAGATAGGGCTAGCAGTAGGAGAGTGAAAACTGGAATCTGATATAGAGGGGTTGGATGAGGAGATGACTTTCTCTCTGAACTTGATCATTTGGTGGCTTGTGCAGCTCAGGAACTCTCTCTTAAGCAGGACTAGATAGCTGCTGAAGAAATATGCCTGTTTTCTGAAATTCTGCAAAGAAAGAAGGAACAGTATTATAGAAATCTATGTCTATTAAATAGAAAATAGTGAGTAATCAAGGACTTATTGCCCAAGGTCACCCCTCACCACCAAACCCATACATTTCTCAACAGCTTCTGGACATTTTTTGTTGTTCACTACTGTCCAGTTTTGCTGAATGTCAGTGCTCTTAGTGATAAAATTATGATGTGATGCACACAGGTTCAATCAGAAGCTTGTGCTTTAAAAGAAATCCTTGCCACCCAGATGATGTTCATAAGATCCCAGGAGCTTTTCTGAGAGGAACCCAAAGGAAGCCTTATGTGAATTAATTTATTGCATACACAAGTGATTTGTGACAATAAAAGAGTTGCATATAAAACCTGAGAAGAAGAGGCTTACTGTTATGTTTTAATGCAAATAATTCATTCTGTAAAGCTACAAAAATCTAATCAAAATTGTGCAGCCAAATTCTATGCATTGGATAGAGAATAAGCCTCAAAGTGTACAGGTGTTGAATTTTAATTAACACAGTAGGTAATTACAATCTTCCCTCTGATCTATGCTATACTCATCTCCTGCATATTTTACTCTCATAGCCCACCTGGCGATTCCCCTTTGATATCAGTGAGAACCTTGACAGGAGTGTATAAAACCAGAGCTGAGAAACATAATTTGGCTAAAAGTGTGAAAGGGTCAAGTCCCTTATCTTGGATTCCATGTAATTCTAGAAAACGTGCTGGCTCCCTCCAAACAGATGTCACGGTTAATGAGTCATGTTACTGTAAAGCAAGTCAGATAAGTGGAAGTACTGGGAAATTATTCAGAGCAATATGCTGGTTGATACAGTGGAGGGGTTGATGGTAGGATTAAGTCAGAAAAAATGCTTGGATTCACATTATGGTATGGAAATAACAATTTCGTATCTTCAGAGACAGTAAAGAAAAAGAATGCATCGTGGAAATTCAACTAGTTCAATGCTTTTGGTGCCTTTGGGAAAGAAAGTGCAGATCAGTAAATTGTTCCAATAATACTATAATGAAAAATTAATACGTTGGAAAAATGCACACCTTCTTCAATTAATTCATAATTGCACACAAACGCTAATGTACAACAATGTGCACTTTCTGCAATACATTCTGCACCAAAATATAACTACACACAACAAATTTCTCCTTAGGACAAAAGGCCATATAACCCAATATAGAAATGGGAACAGGAAAGTTGAAAACGAGGAAACCACTGAGAATGACACTGACAGATTTTAACATCCCAGTGTCAGATGGGGGTACAGATAAGCATGCTATTTCCAAGCCTATCTAGTAGTACCTTTCCTAACCTTGTTGAATAATTTCTTGTTCCTATAAGTAAGTAATGATACTTTTATGTTAATTTCATCTTCCACAAGAACTGTGGGTTCAGAGACCAGCGTGTCTAGTTATCTATCCAGACAAGAGTTATTGTTAAGGGAGGGGTAAATTACATTGCTGATCTTAAAACTTTCAAATCTATACATATAGGAGAAAGAATATAAAGGGTGGAAATGAATGAAAATGCCCCCTGAAAAAAGGGGGAGGGGAAGAGAAAGGAAAGAATTCTGTTTCTATTCATAAGCCTCTATTAAAAATGGCCACTACAGCCTCTCTGCAAGGAAGCTTATGCAGAAAGCCTTTCCTTATTAAAAAATGGTTGCCACTGCTCCTCTCTGCCTCAATAACATAAAATCACTCTCCCATGTTACTGATCTTTGCTCAGGCAAAAGACAAAGATGAGGGTGATTTTTGTCACCCCCTCCCCTTATACATGAGCACACTTCTTGGAATGCAACAGTAATGCCCGGTTTGCATCATAATACCGAGTTGTTCAAACCTAGCCCTATTATATATTCTTCTTAAGGGTAGCAGAAGTGGAATAGTCAGATAGTGTTCTAAAGCTAAAAACCTTGTGGCAAAAGACCTACCTATGCTTGCTAGTTATCTAGCAAGCATAGATATCTTGAGCGCGTTGCATGAGCACTTGTTTTGCCTTAGGTCCTTGTTCCTTTAGAAATTGTAAAGGCAGGCTGATTTTAGCTAACTCATTATTTATAGCCACTGTCCATGATGACTTCAGGTCACGCTGGACTTGATCCTCTAGACATAGGCAAGAAAGGCTACTGGGATTCATCCAGTTTATTTTTTTACCAGCAATGGTTGCGCTTTGTATACTATGAATAATAATATGAGTATACTATGGGTAATGAGTAGTGTGGTTAGCCCAACTACCAGATGAAGAGAACATAATGCCTAGATATTTGTAGCAATTGATTTGTTCCAAATGTACGCCATTCAGGGACCATGTGTATCATTTTCTGATTATTTTCCAAAGACCATAATTTTAGATTTATCCTTGATCATAGTGAGTGAATTTAGCTCACAGTACAAATTGAATTTTGCCAGGGATATTCTCAGTCCCAATGGAGACGTTGCCATAATCACCATATCATCAGCATAAAGCAAGATGTTAATAGTTCTAGACAAAACTTTAGGGCCATGTAGACTGTCAGAGGATAATGTATTCATGATGTCATTTATATAGCAGTTAAAGAGAAAAGGGGCTAAAATGCACCCTTGTTTCACCCCAGTTGATGTTCTGATTTCATTGCTCAGGGCTCCACAGGGTCCAAGTCTGACTTTCAGCATGGTATATCAGAATACAATGTAATGATTAAAGTAAGTAATCTTCTGTCAGTGTTTGTGGCAGACCACTTTTCCCATAGTGTGTTACGGCAGATTGTGTCAAATGCTGAAGACAAGTCTATAAATGCTGAATACAGACTTATCCCCCTTGAATTATACTTTTGAATTATGTGCTGCATTGTGATGGGCTTTTGCTAATTCATGTGATTGTTTCCTAGAATCAAAGATGTGTTGAGGCAACATTCCAGGGCAATTCATGAAGAGGGCTCAATGTTCATCTCAGTAGAGCCACATCTCATAATTCATAATTTTGGGGTCTAATTTTCGATAACAATACCGTATGCTCTCTATTTATCCTTCACCTCTCACTTCCCTATGTTGGTATTTACATCTTTGTTTAACCAAGTTACTGTTAGGGCTACATCTTTAATGGGAATGGTTTAATAGTAGTTTACTAACAGCCCTAAAACCCATGCCAAAGAGAGTTAAAATGACTCGCTCTGGCATGGGTTCTTGTCTACATCCATCCACCCAAACACAGGTCTTTTCTTGGAGGGGAAGTGGCTACATGCCAACTGTGATGAAGCAATGATTTTTAACTGTAAGTTTAGCGTAGTTATGTATATGTGTCACTACAGTTAAATATGATTGTGTGTGTGTGTGTGTGTGTGTGTGTGTGTATGTATGCTTAGATGGTTGAATATTATTATATGTATGCGTTCAGGAGGTAAAAGACAGTTATGGATGTACATAAAGGGTTAACCATTTAGAAATGGCAGAACTAGGAGGATGGGACCAAGCTCAGCACTGCCATGGAGAAAGGGGTGGAGCCAACTGCACTTACCAGAAGCAGACGTTTTGAGGCTTCAGTCCTTTGGTCATCAAGCTAAAGGGAAGGTGGTTCAAACGTGTGGTGAACCAAACTAAGGGAAAGCTTTTAGCCTGAGTGATTTAATTAAGTCAAGGGGACTTATTTAGGTTTGTGGTTTAGTTGTGTGCTAATAGGAGAAGAAATCCCACTGGGAATCTCTACTTCAGCAGGAAGCTGAAGGGAGACAAGGGCATTAGCTGACCTTAGTTAATCTGTCAAATAAGGAAACGTATTTAGAAGTGTAACAACAAAAGAACTAGTTGAAGTAAAAGACATCCTAAAGTTATATTAAGATTTGTTGAAACTGTAACTCATGAAGCTTTATACCTCAGGAGAAGACAACTCTGAAACCATTAAGACCTTTCCAAACTCCAAATAAATTTGTTCTTGTTTTAGTAACTCAAGTCTCAGTGTACTATTTCAAGAAAAAAAGAAAAATAAAAACCTCACTACACACCAAAAGAAGCACTACAGAGTGGTAACAGTGAATCTATTTGAAAATAGGGGAATCCATTAATAAACGAAATAGGAAACCCTTATTAATTGGTGGCATCATAGCCTAGTACCTCATAGATGGTGGCAGCATACTAGATTGAATAAAATATCAGACAACGAAGAGGAAGCCTTTACACCAACCCAATTGAAATCGGACTGAAGCCCCCTATTTCCCCTGTAAAACTTATTTTAAAAGGTCTTCTCCTCGCATCCTCCTGGTGTGAGAAAATGATGCCTGAGAAGATAGGATGGGTGAGGAGGAAAATCTTTCTTCCCTCTCCCTCAGGAATCATTTTCCAGTGCTAGGAGGATTCAAGGAGAGATTTTATGGTGGTAATTGCCTTTAAAATAAGTTTTAGGGGGAAATTGGGGGCTGGGGGAGGGGAGGGCAACCTCCTGCACATTTGGGTTCCTGCAGCCTAAAAGGTGTGGGATGGGCAGTGGAGGCTGACCCTAAACCTAACCCTAACCCGTTTTTTCTGTAAGTCAAAAACACAACAAAAAAACTTCTCTAAGTTCTTGTTTGCATGTTTATATTTTCTCACACATCTAGAGATAAAAGGGGAAAATAATTTCAAAACATTTTTTACCACAATTTTCAGATTTCTTAACATCTAGAATGACAAGAACTTAGAATGTGAAAGCCCAAGAAAACTACTTACATGCATTACCAGGGATATGAAGAATAATTAACTGGGAGGAATTTGTATCATAAAAAATAATGCTCAGTCCACATATGGATTGCTATAAAATTGCGTATTTTTGGTTTCAATTCATAATATGCCTGTAGGATAGTACACCCATTAATGTACTCTTAAAACACAAGTAGAGAAAGTAAAGTCCATACTTGAATACCATATTTTCCTGCATATAAGATGACTGGGCATATAAGACGACCCCCAACTTTTCCAGTTAAATATAGTTTGGGATATACTCGCCATATATGACTACCCCTCTTCCAACGCACACAAAATAAAAATGTAAAAAAGCATCAGATTTTATGTCAATATGGTAATTTTCCTATTACTGTACCTCCTTCTCTGCCTCTCAGATCTCGCACATGCGCACCTGCACAGCTTCACTGCAGTCCTCAGGAGCGAGATCTGAGAGGCAGAGGAGGAGGTATGGTAATAGCACACAAGGGCAGGCCAGACAGATAAAAGAGGTGTTTTTTTCTGGGCTCAGAGCCACTCTATCTCTTTTTTCCATATCCCGGGTGCCCCAGACGCCTGCAGCTTGCTCCGCCCTTTACTTACACCTTCCGGGTGAGGCGCCCCTTCACCTCACCATTGGGACCACATTTAGTCCACGAATCCTGATAAATTCATTCTCTTCTACCATACTTGTACACATCACCCTTAATGCTTTCATACAGTCGCTTTCATACAGTCGCTGCAAAAGTGGCCACTGCCATTTTTTAGCTCCTCCCACCATATGCAGCAACCACAGATTCTCTAATCCAGATTGGAAGTTTCAGCACCCGCTCTATAAGACGGGTCCCAGCGTATAAGACTACTCCCGTATATAAGATGACTCCCGCTTATAAGGCTACTCCCATGTATAAGATGATCCCTGACTTTTGCGAAGATTTTCTTGGGTTAAAAAGTAGTCTTATACGCCAGAAATTATGGTAATTATTTTACTTGCTCAAATGTGAATGTTTCACATAGAAATCATAATAAAAAGCAGTGATTGTAAAACCTCAGACCAGCTGAAATTATGAAATTCTAAATAATATCAAAATGCTGATTATTTGTGTTATGGATAAAAAGTTATTGTTTTTCTATTGATTTACTAGGCATTAAAATTAAGGGCTAGTATGCATTCTACCAAATATGAGACAATATTATATTAGCCAACATTAAATACTTTATGCTGTTGACCTTGAAGAAGTAAAAAGGACTCATGAAAATAAATAGAACTAAAATAAGTTAAGAAATTAGTTTAATTTTGTAATAAAGAAGTAAGGCACCAATTCTAAGTTCACTTACTAGGGAGTAAGGACCATTGAACTTAGTGAGATGTGTCTCTGTATAAAGGTATATAGGACTGTGGAGCAAGAATAGGTTTACCAGTTAGGAATAAAATCTTGAAGTGCCTTGATATTTTTGGAGATACTGATTCAGTGTATTTGGAGAAACCAATTAAAGTAGTTTATGCAAACAGTGAAATGGTAACCCCCTCCTATCGAAAATGTACTTATGCCAGGTTCATTAACTTTCCTGGCAAATATAAAATAGTAAAAGCTGGGATTCTCTTTAAATGTGTAAAAGTCAGTAAAATCATAATGTGAACCCCCCAAGCATGGCTTTGAAAATTTAAGAGATGTAGTTAAAATTTTATATTTGAACTAGCTCATTGCTGTCAAGAGAGTGCAGTACTGGATTGGAGCATAGGAATATTTCCCTCCCCGGTGTTCTAAGCTTTGCTGTGTGTAGTTACATACAAAAAAGCTCTTGCACCTCAAGGCTACATTGGATTCATTGGTGTGTTTATTGTATTTAAAATATTTATATGCTGCTGCTCTTCTCTCTCCCAAAGAAGCCAAAGGCAAAACAACATAACAGTAAAACAATGCCACATGAAAGAGAACGTAAAACACAGCACCATAACGTAAAAAAAAGCATTGCAAGTATTAACTGGATTAGATCGAAAATGACCTAAATTGGTATGTGTGTGTATAGAAACTTTATTTACATGATAGCCTCCATGGAACCAGCTGAGCTTTTTTAAATGAAACATACCCAAGCCAACCAAAAGCAGACAAAAAACCTTTCTCTCCAGCCCCAGATTCCTAGTTTTGAAAGTGGACAGTGAGGAGACATGAAGAAAGACCCCTGGTGATATTAAATTAAATTGAATAAAATCAAAAAATGTGGGACTTGTGGCCAAATGTGGTGCCTACAGGCTGCCATGTAAAAATAATGGGAGCAAAGTAAAAGTAAAACTAGTAAAAGTAAAAACTAGGTTTGGTACCATGGATGGTCAGGTACTCTCACCTCCACAACAGTTGAGGAGGGTCTAAACTACTCCAGGGCCAATCCAGCATTTGCAACTCTGGATCAGTCCTTGGATAAGTAATCAGTGTAGATCTTCCTCAGAGAGACTTGATTTGCCTTTTCTTTGCTCTCTTTTCACATGCAGGTGAATTCAAATCTAATTCAAACCAAGCAAACTTGCTGCAGTTTAAATTTATTTGAAAACACAATTGAAACTCCATATGCCTATTAGTTATAATAAAGTACAATCTGAAGTATTTTAAACTATCTGAAAATCTGTATCTCTCCATATGAAAGTTTCAAAATCTTAACAATTTGTGGAGAATAGGTTTTCCTAGCTCCACCACCCTTACAGTCTTGTCTCTTGAGGACACAGTACAGATCCTTCTTGGTACTTGCTCTGAAGCTGTGGTACTCTCTCCCAAGGAAGACTCAGTTGCTTTCTTTTCACTGAAAGACAATTATATTCCTCTTCAAAAAGGCCTTCAACTTTTAACTGGCTAAAGTAAAAGGATGTTCAAAGAATGAGGTACATTGTATGTGTAGCATCTATTTAATGTGTTTAATCTATTTAATGTGTTTGTTTTGAAACTAATGTTCTAAAGCACATCTATTTTAACTGTTTTGTTTTAACTTACATTGTATGCTGATCTGAAATGTAAAATAAATGCTGCTACTCTGATGTACCCATTCAATCCATAGACAGATGGATGGCTATAACATATTTATCAGGACATGTTAGTTTTCTTCCTATGTGTATGTTTCAGTTTGGGGCAGTTTAACAAATGGCAAGATGACAGCCTCTCATCCAATCAGAGATAGGATGGTTTTGACAGCAATTTCACACTGTGTGAATAGCCTGATAGCCACAGTCCAGCGGGTGAAATCCATGAACACAGCTGGGACTTCTCTACTGTTGATGATGGATAAGCTTGTGCTTGTGGGCTTTCAAATGAAAGATTTAATTGGACCCAATTGAGCACATAGCTTTTGGGATCATGGCCAAGTGTAATTCTATATCACTCATACAAGTTGTCAAGGAAACCAGCCTGTCAGTGAACTGCATGCTCTGGATTGCATGCTAATGAGATACCTATGCTGTACGGACTGCATTTCTTCATTTTTCATTCATTACTTACTTGAGCATTATGTAATGCTATGACCCGGTATTAGATTAGGAGGTGAGGGTGGGCATGGCCGTGGTAGCAAGGAGAGGCAACTTCCAAATGTCTCGGAATTATTTCTAATTCTATGGATTGATTTATGTGAAATCCAGCTGGTTATGTCTGTACCTAATACAAAGATGAAGAAACTTGTTTGAAAGTCATGGAAACTGACATATACCACAGCAGGTGGTGCAAGGCTGACTTACTTTACTTGTCATGCGACTTGAACAGCACCAAATGGTATTGTGATAATGATGGCATGCAGCCATCTGCAGAAGGTCACAGCTACAGCTATCTCTAGGATCAAGATGCCAGTCCCGTTGAAACCAATTGAGGGAAACTACCTGCAGTCTAAGCACTCCTATCAATTAAAATGATCTGGGCTCTGAAAGAAAGACTACTTTGTGATACCTGGGAGAATTGCAGCTAGTCAGATACACAATATTGGGTTAGATAGGTCAATGCTTTGACACACCGCATAATGCAACTTAATTTGTTTCTGCATGCTTACAGAATACCTGCTGCTTATGACACAACAGCTTTTTTTAGTAAGCTAATAGGAAATTGTTTCTGTATGTTCTTTCTCTCGCGCACACACAAAATATGAATGATAGATTCTTGCAGATTGACACATTGCGATTTTAATTTGATGTTTAGATTACATATATTGATTAATAATAATATGTAAATTTATATTAGGAGTATAAACTTTAGGATTATTTTGTTTTTAGAAAATCAATATTTTTAGATCATCAAAATATGTATTTCAGTACTACACTCAGTCACTAGATGGTACATTTTCCCAACTGCTCCTAACTAACAAAGAATATGTTGCATGGTAAATAATAGACATCTATTTCAGTATCACATTTCAATGAGTTTGTTTTATTCCTAACACATTTCTCCACTCTCCAGCTCTCACAACCATAGTTAGGAATCCTAATTTTAGCATCCAATATCTTTATACTTCATGATCTTGTCTAGTTCTCTGATAGTTGCCCTTCCAACTATTTTTCTGTTTTCTTGATCACAGTCTCCATTCTGATTAATGACTGAGCCAAGGTGTGGAAAATTGTGTTGTTTTTTGTTTTCTTCATGCCCAACTATAAACCTGTTTTGTTGTTTCTTTCTTCTGTAAATGTTCCAAGTCTTTACTGTCTGTAACTAGTAGTATAGTGCCATCTTCATATTTTAAATAGTTGACATTCTTCTCTCCAATTTTAATTCCTTCTTTCTTCAAATCTAATCCGTTGTATATACTGTATTTCTTCAATTCTCAGACAACAACCCCCCCCCCCCAAATAAACATTTCCAAAAATTGGGTGAATCATAGAATTGTGGGTGCTTTTAATATATACATAAAGCTTTCTTCTGTTGGTCTTACTGAAATTAGTGTGCATTTTACAAGAGTTGGTGTCCGACCCCATCCACACTGCCATATAATGCAATTTGAACTGCATTATCTGGTCAAAGTGGACTCATATAACGCATATTGAACTGCACTGAGCTGTATTATATGAATCTACATAGCCATATAATCTAGTTCAATCTGCATTATAATGGCAGTGTAGATGGGGCCCCAGAAACAAAGACATGGGTATATATATGTATTCAGTGCACACATTAAACACATAGAGTGATAAAATGCAGCCTTGTGTGACCTCCCCGCCAACTGAAAAACATTCAATTTCTCCATATTCTGTCCTAAAAGTAGCTTTTTGTCCTGAGTACCAAGGCCACCACTAAGACGCAAAAAGTTATTGTTAGAATACTAGCTTTTTCTAACCCATTTCCTACCTAGATGCACTTAGGGGAAGTTCACAAACAGAAAGAGCTCTAGGTTCTTGTAGGTTTTTTCGGGCTATAGGGCCATGTTCTAGAGGCATTTCTCCTGACGTTTCGCCTGCATTTATGGCAAGCATCCTCAGAGGTAGTGAGGTCTGGTCTTGATTTTGGATTGCTTCACTCTTTGGCCAACCCATGGGGCTTTTACTGTTTCTCTGCATTTCTGATCCAAGGTCAGTGTCTGATGGAAAATGAGGATGTGATGTTACATGATGCTCAGTCACCCCTTCCACTGAACTTCTCCTTGTTGCTTCTGCTTCCTGGAGTGACTGCTGTCTCACTCTTTCGGCAAGAATTTCACTGCAGATCAGGTCGTACGGCTTATCCAGTGGATGCTCTCCCATCACCCAGACCCAGATATCACCATCTGTTCCAAGCTTCCACTGCACAGATTTTCCATGGCCTGCCTTCCGCACTGGTTTCGGCACAGTGGCCACATCTTCTCTTTCCTTCCACTTCCGGATCTGCTCCTGCCTCATCTTGAAGAACAAGATCTGCTTTTGCTCTTCACTGAGCTCTGCCAGCAGCTCTGGGTCCACATACATGTCGGATAGGATTTGCTTCAGCATGGTTGTAGAAGAAGCTTCTCACACTAAAGTCTTGTGTGGAGAGGAAGGAGTAGGAGCAAGAAGAAGAGAAGGCTGATCAGAGCGGAAGAAGTTCAGCAATCGAGGTGTCTTTATTAGCGATTCAGCTGAGATCGGATGCATTGCAGGAATAATTCCACCACAAGCTTTTATGTTGCTGTAATGTATCGCTAGGTTTGGTCTCATGTATGCCGCTCCGAGTCCCCTTTGGGGAGATGATGATGATGATGATGATGATGATGATGATGATGATGATGATTATTATTATTATTAGCTGTTCCCTGCCATGCATTGCGGTGGCCCAGTCTGGTGATCTGGAAAATAAAGTAATGGTTTCTAATATATGTAATTTCTTTATGCTTGTGGGGAAACAGTATTTCGTCTTGTTTCTTTGTCAGTGTTGATGTGGAGAATGTCTTGTTTGCCTACTCTGGAACATGCAACATATCACTGTCCTTCTTTAGGGTTCCCTTTCAAATCTATGATACTATATCTCTGTGTGTGAATCATATATATCTATTTATATCTATGGCTGGATGGCTCTTTGTCAGGAGGGCTTTGGTGACGTTTTCTTGCCCTGGTGAAGGGAGTTGGACTGGATGGCCTTAAGTATTTTATGTTGGTCATGGGGGTTCTGTGTGGGAAGTTTTCCCCAATTCTGTCATTGGTAGGGTTCAGCATGATCTTTGATTGTAGATAAACTATAAATCCCAGTAACGACAACTCCCAATTGTCAAGGTCTATTTCCCCCAAACTCCATCTGGGTTCATATTTGGGCATATGTAATATTTGTGCCAAGTTTGGTCGAGATCTATCATTGTTTGAGTGCAAAGTGCTCTATGGATATAGGTGAACTACAACTCCCAAACTCAAGGTCAATGCTCACCAAACCCGTCTAGTGTTTTCTGTTGTTCATGGAAGTTCTGTGTGCCATGTTTGGTTCAATTCCATCATTGGTGGAGTTCAGAATGCTCTTTGGATGTAGGAGAACTATAAATCACAGCAACTACAACTCCCAAGTAACAAAAACTACTTTTTAAAGTGATGGTCACTCCTTGGGTTAGTAGGTGTCTTGTGGTCAAATTTGGTGGCAATTCATCGAGTGGTTTTGAGTTCTGTTAATCCCACAAACGAACATTACATTTTTATTTATATAGATGATGATGATGATGATGATGATGATGATGATTATTATTACTATTATTATTATTATATGATGGTTGACACAAGGTCCAGCAGTTCCATGCTACATTGTGGAACAAGATTGTCACGACAGATTGGCATATCAAAGGTAATTCAAAATGTCATTTTTAAAAATCTCATCCTTTGAAATGGTGTGCTGTTTAAGACCTGAGTGGGTTTGACTTTTTTGTTTTGAAGAAAGATAAAAACATTTCTAACACTCTGCTTCTCACAGATTTGTTGTTCCTGCCTGCAACCTTGAGGACAGATTTTGTAAAGCTTTGCTCCGGCTTGTGCATTCCAATTGATATAATTGTGTCAGGTGTAAAATTTGTTCCTGTTAAGACTTGTTCTGCTTGCAGCTGCCAGCCTGAAGCTTGTGCTGAATTGAGATAAGTAATATTATCACCTTATTTCCTGTCACTGCAGGTATGGTCTTCCCACTCCCAACCTGTCTCCCTGTCATCATAAGGGAAAAGAATCTTATGAATACTGAATCAAGAGGATTATTTAATTTTTTGTATTGTAAGAGGTTTTGGAGGTAAGCGATATGCCTTCAGAAGATGTTGGTATGCAACCCCCACTGAACAAATCCTAACAAAGAAAACCCTGTGATGGTTTTGCCTCAGTGTTACCATAAGCTGGAAATTCCTTGAGGACATAGAACAAAAATATGCCTTGCACATTTGATCCTTCATGGAGGAAGAACAAGTCAGGAAAGATGCAGAGTGGATTTGTATTACAGATGATTGGGATATAGCAATTCCTTTCTTCAATGTTCTGAATTCTGATACATTAGATGAATTATGAATGGAAAAGTTCAGAATGTGGGTGATAGAATTCTGCACATGCAACTTTTACCAAAGGAAGACTAATTAAAAAACCTATACATTTTAATTTTGAATGTTTTAAAATGAAAAGCTGTCCATGGTGCAAGTGGGGATTGTCCTCTTCCAGATCCCATGGATTCTAATGCATTGCCAGAAGTCCATCAATTCATCATGTTTTTATCAGAATGGAAAAAAAATAAACCCGAACCATAATGGTCCAACAACTAGGTGTTATTTCAGTGGCATTTTATGGTGTGAGAGGCTTGGGAATTTAAATCCAGATATACTAGATGAAAACTCAGCAGTCTATTAATGATTTGCCCTATTTTATAGGTCATAGCTATTAATATTTTACTATAGATTTTCAATCAAAAGCATCAATACTCTCTATCAGCCTTCAGCTAAGTTAACAATGCCACCTACACAATAATTACTATGTCCTTTTCAATATCCAGAACTCCTGTCAGAGTTTCCTAAGAAGAAAAAAAGCTTGAGATCTCGTGAAGTCATTGAATTAAAATGTGCAAATGAAAAGTTAGACCTTTATGACCTTTATGTAATAGCAGGTTTCTGTTAGGACTTCTCTTTCTAAAATTGAATAGTAAGAGGAAGAAAAAGAAATTGCAATCCGCACAAGTTGTTAGAGCTATTTGCATTGTGTGGAGGAATACCTGGGGTCTGCAATCACAAGAATAAAAACAATTTATATTTCAGCCATTCTGGGTTTCAAATCTCTTTCTAGCAACCTTTTGCATAGCAATTTCTCTTTATTCCCAACATCTTTTTGATTTGGGGCAGCATCAACTAAGTAAATGAATTCAGTTTGAAGGATACCTGTCATTAAATGGGTGGAGGAAATGGAAATTCTGCATGAAAATCTTAAGCTGAATAATAGTACCATGATAAAATGTCATCTTATTTCCACATTCCACTTTGGAAAAGAAGCTTAAACTGGGAATTGTGGAGGCTTTTAAGTTGAAGAGCAATTCATTTACTCTTAGTTTTGATCTGCATTTTTCCTGAGCTATCCAAGATTTTGTGCTGTATCTTCAACTCTTTGGAAACTTCCTTTAAACCAATATTTCCCCTTACATGGCAGGTTCCTTTACTAAGATGTTTTGACTGTTTCACATAAAGAATGAGATTATTTGTTACTATTCTTTATATCACAATTTTAATGTTACATTTTAAATAATATTTTAATAAGTTTCAATCATCCACTGATTTTTAAGGAATTTTTAAAAGTTTTTACACACATACACACACATAAACCTACAAAAGGTATCTCCTTGATAGTTTCTGTACAATAAAACAACATAAGCATGGCATCAATCCTGCAAAGTTTCAGAAAGATTAGTTCATCTATTGATTTCTATGAATTTCTTTTTAAAAAATTCAATTATTTTCTTTAAAAACTACTTGAGGTATCTACTCAAATTGTGGCACAATGAAACAACATGTGCAGGGCAGCAAGCCTGCCAACTTTTGGAACAATCGGTATATACACCTATTTTAAAGATTTTTTTTCAATTTATTCACATATGATTAATCTACACTGGAGCTTTAGTGCAGGCAGCATTCTTCTTATATGAGAAGAATTCTGGGGAATGTAGTTTAGGGCAGGGCCTTTTGAACATTCTGCTACAGAGGTCCTAGCCTTCCCAAATTATATTTCCCAGAATTCTTGCATAAGAAGAATAGGGCTGCACTTTTAAGAGAACTGAGGAGAAGTTAAGGGCTGTAAAGTTTGAGGACAGAGGGAGAATTTGGAAAATATAAGTTTGGGGTAAGGCACAGATGTTGGACGGGGTGACTCACAGTGAGTAGGAAGGGTCTCCCTCCTTCCTCCTGCCAACTGTTGTTTCCTCTCACAGCCCCATCCATTCATGCTTATTGCTTTGGTTGTACCCATTTTTACCCCAGAGGGAAACCTCAGCTCTGGGAGAAACCACCAATAGATGAGGAGGCTGTGTGGAGGCCCTCCACTCACCTCAGGAAGCAGGAGCTGGCACTGACAACACTGCCAACCTAGCTCCGAAACAATAGATTTTTATTACTCTCTCTGAAAGTTTTGAAGGCTGCTCTCTCAATCTGTAAATGCTTTGGAGGGTCCCTTTCCGATTATTAATTCAGAGATTTGTATTAACAAATCATATGAATCTCCAGATTATGAAATGGAGGTACAAAGCTTTGCACACCCCTAGTATTTATAATGATAAGCTCAAGAGTAATATGCAATAATATCTACAGTGAGTGAATATAAGAGAGAAAATTAAATGGATACAATATATAACTACAGTAGAATCTTGCTAATCCAACATAAACAGGCTGGTAGAACACTGGATAACCAAAAATGTTGGATAATAAGGGAGGATTAAAGAAAAGTCTATTAAACATCAAATTACATTATGATTTTACAACTTAAGCATCAAAACATCATGTTTTACAACAAATTGACAGAGAAAGCAATTCAATACATGGTGATGTTATATAGTGATTACTGTATTTACGAATTTAGCACCAAAACATCGCAATGTATTGAAATAGCTGTGGATCTGGGTGGGAAGCAGACTGCATTGGATAATACAGAACATTGAATGAGCAAAGGTTGGATAAGCAAGACTCTGCCATGTACAAAAATGGTTTTGAAGTATACTCATTTTTAATGAGTTGTATTGAGTGTAATTTATCCAGATCAAGTGAATCTGGATTATGATTCCATGGTTATAGTAATGAAATTTAAGAACTAATGCCACACTTTGACCAGTTGAAATCCTATGTCTATTTTCTGATTGACTTGCTCCAATACAACAAGGCACTTACTTTAGTGTGTTCATGTTATATCACTGAGTCTTGTTTGGTGATTTTCTCTACCAATGAAACAAGTGCTCTGTGTGTATCTAATGGCAACATGGGTCTTTTTTTGCACACTTTCACTAGCACTGCCAATATTCTACCTTGCTTCTTTGTGGAAAGCAAAAATAATCCTCATAAGTCCTAAGAACAAAAGATAAAACAAAGTCAGGTGTGATCATCAGACTCAGAGCTAAACAGCCCTGTCTGTCCCATGGGATTTGATATACCAACTGGTGTGTCAATATCACCATTTCAATGTTTTGGATATGAAACAAAAGTTTGTTTGTTTTTTGTCATGTCAGAAGCGACTTGAGAAACTGCAAGTTGCTTCTGGTGTGAGAGAATTGGCCGTATGCAAGAACGTTGCCCAGGGGACGCCCAGATGATTTGATGTTTTTATCATCCTTATGGGAGGCTTCTCCCATGTCCCCGCATGAGGAGCTGGAGCTGATAGAGGGAGCTCATCTGCCTCTCCCCGGATTTGAACCTGCGACCTGTCGGTCTTCAGTCCTGCCGGCACAGGGGTTTAACCCACTGCGCCACTGGGGCTCCATAGAAAAGTAAAAAAAAAATTAAATCACCTCATATTTCACCATGGAATCGCAAATCCCTCTACTGTAAAATATTTGGACATCACAGACATTCATTGGACCCATGTAATTGGAAACAACAATATAATCAATGCTATAGTATATTATTACTGGGAATATACATGTGAGTTTTGTGCAAAATAAAAAGAATCTTTGCCCTTTCTAAACATATTATCAATCAATTTCAACATCTCTGTGAAGTGACTATTCGGAGTCTATTTTAAATATACATATTTTATTTGTGTTTCTGTCTCTTTATCTGTTGTGTTATTCATAAATGCTTAGAGATTTAGGACTGGGTCTCTCACAAGATCCTGCAAAGTTACCTACTACAATACACACAGAGACAGGAGGGGAGGGGGTAGAGTTAATATAAGGGAAGCACCAAGCGAATGCACTTGCTAACAAGAATTACCCATAATCCCACATTTGGATAGAAAGAGCTAAATGTCTGAAGAACAAGGATAACATGAAAAATCAGTACAGATGCCCAGGGATTTTCAGAAAATGTTTGTGCAGCTGCATCTCGTTGGTTCTTCCAGAAAGGAAGTTCCATGGGGTTTTTATTGAAACAATACTGCAATTAATAATGTTGAGTAAACAAATCTAATAAATGTTCTATAATGATGACAGCCTTTCATGCTCCTAAATTAATGTCCTTATATCTGGAACTGCATATTGCATTTGATGAAAAGAATTCAAGATGTCTGCTGTCTTTCGCATTTATAAACCAGAGAAGACAGAGAATGGAAACAGCCAATATATCATCTAATTGAGCTCATCATGTATTCAGAATGTACAAGAGAGAAACCACAAATTTGCACAGACATGATTGCACTGTGAATCATAGCAGCTGAAAAAGAAGTAAAGAGAGCAAATACTGGATGTTCCCTCTTCCTAAGAGTGATTGACAAAGGGTAAGTTTTGCTCTCTAACAATGCTTCCTAACAATGCATGAGCAAAATATGTAAAATATTTCACCATAGAAGGAATTCATAAAAATCAAGGTTTCCTTCAGAGTTCACAGTAAATTAAGCTTCTAGTGATTGGTAGTCCTTTCACATTGCACAATGATAGTAGTATGATTCAACTTTCCCTGTCATGGTTGTGTACTATGACATACTGGAGTTTGTAGTGTTGGGGGGCAGGTGAACTCTCTGGCTAATAATTCTAGATATTTCTCCCTAAATTCTAGAATTCTGTGTGATGAAGCAAACACTATATTTTCTCTGAATAGTAGCATTTGGGTTACTGTTTGAGTTACTGTTCTTGATTCTGGAATATATTTTGATTATCTCGTGTGATGTACCTGTAGTATAGCCTACATGATCAAATTGGAATCTGAATTACTAAACTAAGGCTATATCTGCACTAGAATCTAATCTGCATTCTGAAACTAGATTATATGGCAATGTAGATCCAGCCTAAAATATATCTGAAACAAATTTATAACTATGGAGCTAAGATTGCCCTGCTTAGTTTAGAATTCAGAAATGTCTGCTGTACTGGCATTTTCTTTTGCTCTTGCCTCAGTAAATCAGTGTTGAATTAAAATATGGAGAAAGAAACCTTGGAAAAGATAGGCCCATAATCTCCCAGGACACAGTATATTTATTGTCAGGACACCCCAGGCACTCTGTGTAGTTCCAGTCCACTTCTGTGGAATGTGATTGTGTAGATTCATAGTTTCTTTTTCCATAGAGAAATGCCTTAAGATGAGGATTTAACAAGTATTTCATTATTACTCACTTCCATGCTGGGGGGAATGTTAGAATATTTAACTTTGAAAATATTGATTCTGTCTATCACAGTCTGTGAATGTGTTATGAGTACATTCATGAAACAGTGAGTGGGTTTTATAACAGTGTAGGAAATTCAGTATTGCTGGCCTGGAATCTAACCTTTGGAAAGTTCCATCTTGCCAGCTCTATTTACTCATTCAGGAAGAATGTTGACTCAACACATGAATAGGATAGAATCCTATTTCTTCCTCTCCTTCTTTCATCCCCATTGTGGTACTAACATGGAGTGAGGCATATCTGTACAGCAGCTGTCACAAATGACTGGGGAATATTATTTTTGATGGTTCCCAATAAAATAGAGAGCACCCACACATTATGCACTCTTTATATGAAAAGAATGATAGAACTAGAGAAGAAAGAGGAAGACTTAGAAGCTGTTTGCTTTGTCTTTTTTCCATTAAATATAATGTCTGAGCAAATATACAATATTTCTGAGATAATGATGAGGACAAATATTGCTGGATCTATGCAACTCATATTTGGGAAAACATGAAATAAAATTTTAGGTGGAATTGGTTAAACTCGGTTTTAAGATGTTATTACACAAGCCTCCTAAAATGGGTTTGACCATCATAAACCCACATTCCTTGAGACAGGAACATGCCTGCCTAGTACCTCTTGTTATCACAGAAAGTATTTTTAAACATTTTGGATGGCATTAATACTGAATGTAATTTTTAACATGCTTAATTTGTATTAATTTAACTTAACTGATTTTAAATTTTTAATGTCTGTATGTGTTGTAAGGAATTGAATAACTGCCATATGTAAGCTGCCTTGAGTCCCCTTTGGGATAGAGAAAGTTGGGGTATAAATAGGTTAAATAAATAAATAAACGTGCCTTCAAAAAGCTCAAAATGCATTGCCTTACCGCAGCTGCATAAATATAACTCCTCCCAATCCATGCATTCACCACCACCACCCTCCCCACACACGGTTTTTTAAATGTAAGAATTGTGAAGCTCAGAGAGTTCAGAACTTTGAAGTTAAGCACCTCTGTACTTGTGGGTTTTCACAGCACTGATGCACCATTCATATGCACACTTAAAATTTTAATGAAAAATTAGCACTTTGCAATTAAAATGACTTTTCCAGTTGTGTTTATTTGGCAAGTGGGAGGTGTAGTTTGAACATTTACCATTTTTGTAAAAAGGCAGAGACATGCATGAATGAGACGTTCTGCAAAATGTTATTACCTTGCAAGAAAAAGGAAACATTCAGTTAAGAGTCATAATAATCATCATCACCACCAATGCTTCCTCTTCATCCTGGAAAGAAGTGACGAGTGGAGTGCCGCAGGGTTCCGTCCTGGGCCCGGTCCTGTTCAACATCTTTATTAATGACTTAGATGAAGGGTTAGAAGGCATGATCATCAAGTTTGCAGACGACACCAAATTGGGAGGGATAGCCAATACTCCAGAGGACAGGAGCAGGATTCAAAACGATCTTGACAGATTAGGGAGATGGGCCAAAACTAATAAAATGAAGTTCAACAGTGACAAATGCAAGATACTCCACTTAGGCAGGAAAAACAAAATGCAAAGATACAAAATGAGGGACGCCTGGCTGGAGAGTAGTATGTGTGAAAAAGATCTTGGAGTCTTCGTGGACAACAAGTTAAACATGAGCCACCAATGTGATGTGGTGGCAAAAAAAAAGCCAATGGGATTTTGGTCTGCATCAATAGGAGCATAGTGTCTAGATCTAGGGAAGTAATGCTACCCCTCTATTCTGCCTTGGTTAGACCACACCTGGAATACTGTGTCCAATTCTGGGCACCACAATTGAAAAGAGATATTGACAAGCTGTAATGTGTCCAGAGGAGAGTGACTAAAATGATCAAGGGTCTGGAGAACAAGCCCTATGAGGAGCAGCTTAAGGATCTGGGCATGTTTAGCCTGAAGAAGAGAAGGCTGAGAGGAGATATGATAGCCATGTATAAATATGTGAGAGGAAGTCACAGGGAGGAGGGAGCAACCTTGTTTTCTGCTGCCCTGGAGACTAGGACGTGGAACAATGGCTTCAAACTACAAGAAAGGAGATTCCATCTGAACATAAGGAAGAATTTCCTGACTGAGAGCTGTTGAGCAGTGGAACTCTCTGCCCCCGGAGTGTGGTAGAGGCTCCTTCTTTGGAAGCTTTTAAACAGAGGCTGGATGGCCATCTGTCAGGGGTGCTTTCAATGCAATATTCCTGCTCCTTGGTAGAGTGGGGTTGGACTGGATGGCCCATGAGTCTCTTCCAACTGTACGATTCTATGATTCTATCTTGATTTGTATTCTACCCTATCTCCCCAGGGGGGCTCAGGGTGGATTCCATCATACAATAGCAAACATTCAATGCCTCCATAAAACAAACAAGTACCATTGTAGAGGAGTCCCCAATGGTGCAGTGGGTTAAACCACTGAGCTTCTGAACTTGCTAACCAAAAGATCACAGGTTCAAATCCGGGGAGCGGCATGAGCTTCTGCTGTCAACCCCAGCTTCTGCAAACCTAGCAGTTCAAAAACATGCAAATGTGAGTAGATCAATAGGTACTGGTCCTTGGAGGTGTCTATGGACAACGCTGGCTCATCAGCTTAGAAATGGAGACAAGCACCAACCCCCAGAGTCGGACACAACTGGACTTAATGTCAGGGGAAAACCTTTACCTTAACTACCATTGTAGAGGCTTGGTGTAGCCATGCACCTTCATAATTCTTTCATTTTTTAAAAAGTGATTGGGATGATTAGCAAAAAGGTTTAACTTTTTGCTTTGCAGCCAAGAAAGACATCCTCACAATATAACACAACATGATCACAATATAAGTAATAGCCCCAAAAACTTATGAAGACAAGTCATGATTACCACCTGTAAGAACCTGCTTTCATTTACTACTACTCTTTACATTTACTACAACCTTTATCATGCATTGAGGATTGGTTTGGGCTGGGGTCAGGATGACACCACACAGTGCTACTTTTCTTCATGGATGTTTAGGGAGCCTCAAACAGGTGGCTTAGAGCCTAATGTGATAATCTCCTCAGATTCAAAAGATGGGAATCCAATGCAATAGCAACAATTTCACCATAGGAGAGTATTTGCTCCTACGATTTTCTCTTTGCATATTTATAACTAAAACAAAAGTTGCTTAAATCTTCTGTGTGTTCATTCATCCAAAGGAAACCAAACCCCACAGCACTGAGACCAGAACTTCTAATCACTTGAGTCAAGGGAAAATCATTATAGTATCTCTTTTTTCTAAGAACATGGCCTGAATATTCTAAATTCAGCGTGATGAAAGCAAGAGAAATAGCAGCAACATGCCTATTGAAGTCTCCCCATAGATCTGTATATTTAGAGAAATAATGCAGAGCAGTTAAAAACTGTAGGCCGGTATGTGATCTCTTGAGAACAAGATGTTCTACTTCTTTTACTGCCAAGACAGCTAGAGGAAAGAAGTCAGAATAAGTATTTCAGACTACCTTGATAAAGGAAACTGGTTAAGCTATATTTAAGAGAAGAGAGACGTTTGCATAGAGAATGCAAACAATAAATGTAGAAAAAAACAAAATGGGAACAGAGGTGGAAAATAAAACTCAAAGGCCAAGGTACACACTAAATGTACCAGTGACTCACATCTCCTTACATCACTTAACAACCCGTGTTTAATCAGATGGACTATATGGCATTGCTGTACATAGTGTTCCCTGCTATCACTTGGTTACCTGCTATTTTCAGGGGAAAAGGATTTTTTGTACATGATGGCCTACTATGGCGTTTCTCACCCTTGGAGCTGGGACCCCTGGGGGGGTTGTGAGGGAGTGTCAGATGGGGTTACCAAAGACCATTAGAAAACACTATTTTCTGTTGGTCATGGGGTTTTGTGTGGGAAGTTTGGCCCAATTCTATCATGGAGAGGTTCTGAATGCTCTTTGATTGTAGGTGAACTATAAATCCCAGCAACTACAATCCCCAAATGTCAAGGTCTATTTTCCTCAAACTCTACCAGTATTCAAATTTGGGCATATTGAGTATTCGCGCCAAGTTTGATCCAGATCCATCATTGTTTGAGTCCACAGTGCTCTCTGGATGTAAGTAAACTACAACTTCAAAACTCAAGGTCAATGCCCACCAAACCCTTCCAGTATTTTCTGTTGGTCATGGGAGTTGTGTGTGCCAAATTTAGTTCAATTCCATTGTTGGTGGAGTTCAAAATGCTCTTTGATTGTAGATGAACTATAAATCCCAGTAATTTTAACTCCCAAATGATGAAATCAATCACCCCCAACCTCACCAGTATTCAAATTTGGGCGTATTGGGTATTTGTGCCAATTTTGGTTCAGTGAATTAAAATACTTCCTTCATATCAGATATTTACTTGACAATTCCTAACAGTAGCAAAATTACAGTTAAGAAGTAGCAACGGAAATAATTTTATGGCTGGGGATCACCTCAACATGACAAAGTTGTCATCAGGAAGGTTGAGAAACACTGGCCTAGTATCACATGTTCATACCTTCCAATGGTCCCAGTATGGTGGAGACAGTTTTAAATGACCCTTTGTTCTCTCACTTTTTTGGCTGCTTTATGTTTCCTTATTCCAATTTCCTCATTTGTCCTGTTTAATCACTGAAAACTGAGTTTGAAGTGTACTCAATTAACTGAGTAGAAGTGAGAGAGGAAATCTTGCAGCTCTCATTAGCAAACTGCTGCAGGCTTTATTATCTTATGCATCTTCCCTCATTAATAACTTTTGCCATCTTGGTTACACTCTGATCTTGCTTGGTAGGCTTGCACAATTCAGCTAGAAGGTGATCCAGTCTTCGCATCCAAATTTCATTGGGCACCCAGATTTCTTTTTCAGGAGCCTCCCAAAATTGTCTAATGGAAATATCTGTTAACAGTTAGGCAGTTCAAAGATCTCGGAAGATCTGCAATGAGGAACTTACAAGGCTCCCCTTTCTGTTCCTGGAATAGTTTCCTTTCTTCCTTTCAAGGGAGCCTGGGTTTGAGGAATGGGGTTAAAGAAGCACCTTTCCTAGGACCCTTTCCTTTCTTGCTTTCAAGGGAGTCTGGGTTTCAGCAAGAGGGTTAAGGAAGCACCCTTCCTGGGACTCTTCTCTTTCTTGCCTTCAAGGGAGACTGGGTTTCAGCAACGGGATTAAGGAAGCAGACACAGCTTGCAGGGACCCTTTCCTTTCTTCCTTTCAAGGCAGTCTGGGTTTGAGCAACAGGCTTAAGGAAACCGTGTGCAAGACACATTATGGCAGTCTTCTATTCAAACTCACAGCAGCCCAGTGAAAACCTTCAACTACACATTAAACATCTCTTTGTCTCGGTTTTTGCAGTTTAATCATTTTCCCATGTTTTTATGATAGAACCAATTAAGAAATGATATTTATAACCAAGAAACAAAAATCGTGTTACATAATGTAATGAAGGGTACCAAATTTGGTCCTGCTCTATAAAGGTTTGAATAAGTTTGTCATAAAACACATACACATCTCCCAAATGTAAATAAAAATAAAGACCAATCCTCCAAATCCTAGCTTTACCACAGGAATCAAAGAAAGAATGTTAACAAAACTCGACTCACATTATACAGCTCCTTCCCCCACATCTGCCTTGAGAAACAGCTGTCACCTTCCACTACCCTCCAGCATTTCCCCTTCAAAGAGCATTCCCTGAAAACCCTGGGGCGCAGACATGTGGTCTTCTGCCAGACCTAATGAAAGCTTTGAACAAACTATTTGACTTCCTATGCAGCTGCAGACTGTGGGAACCAGAGTGACTATTAGCTTGACTTTTTGCTTATCCTGCTGTAATATTGCTCATTTAAGTTTCACTCTTTTAGCAACTGTCTGCTTGTTAGTTTTACAAGCTAGGAGAGTATCCCTATCACTTGCTTGGATTTTTTGCATATCACAAGCACCTTCTTGCTGGAATTTCTGATTTATTTTGCATCTTTTATATGCCAGTCTCTTTTACGATCAGTATGTGACAGAATCACCTTCTTGTTTATATTTTCGCAACCTTGCACTGGGATTTGGCTTAGCCCACAAAGTTATAGCTTCAGAAGTCAGGTGAACAGGAATTTAAGGAACTGTGCACACAGTGAGGATTTATTTTTTTTAACAAGGGAAATGTTTTCTACCTCCCATTGTAGCATTATATAGTTCCAAATGCAGTCAGGATGAAGTGTATTATGTCATTTTATGATGCTCCAAAATTAGAAAATATATATCTTGGAAAGGAAGCTTTTATTATCTGAAATGTGTCCTGTAAAGGTGATTTAGGATGACAAGCAAGTAAAGGAAGCAGGTGTAGATAGTTTGCCCATTATATACTTTGTATTATAAGGGAAAATAAAAAAGAATGATGTTGTATTTTGATGAAATTTTGTTGTAGAAATACATTATCATGTAACATGCAAGGTAATCTTCATGGCTACTGATGATCAAACTGATAAAACGTAGGGACTTGATAAAGTTTTGCTCTTAAATTTGTGTAAAATCTCATCTTAGTCACATTGGCAGGCATGTCAGTCAGAAGAAATGCTATTCAGATATAGAATATTAGTTTTTGAATCAGTTCTTTGGAAGCTAGAATGCAATATAACACGCAACATTCTTTTTTAGAAAAGGCTTAGATCTTAAGGTAGCGTAAATAAATGCATGGGAAGTAAGTATAGATAGTAGTGCTGAGCGATCAACCAAAGAAAGATTTAATACTCATTGCTAAATTGAGGAGGGGAAAATTGTTTTTGGAGGTGTTTCTGAAAATTATGGACATAAATATTTTGTAACTATAATACAGTAACAAAATTTTCATTACTTCTTCGTTAAGTAATTGAGCAAGTGGGATGGCTCATTTCTCCCTCTTTTTTGGAGCTATCATAATAAAACCTGCTATAATTATATCACATATTTTCCACTATTAGCTCACCAAATTTCAGAATATTACAACCATCAACTAATTTTAGGGGAATTTTTGAATGACAAACAATATTAAAAAAACAATTTGAAGAGCTATCTACTTGAATTTTATATACAATGCATAAGATATGCAGAGCATCAATCCCCTCAATTTTTGAGGAGGATTTTTTTTAAGTTTAGACAAAAACATTTATTCCACACACAATCCTGCCCCAAAAAGCCACAAAATAAATCCTTTTGAATGTCTGTCTAATAGGCTTGTGCAGAAAAATCATATCCCATTGTAAATCAGAACTAATTTGTTAGTTTTCTACATAGGACAAGATATCCGATGTGCAGGTGTGGTCTGCACTAAAAAATTAAGAATCAAATTTATAAGGGCTTTGATTCTTAAGTTTCAATTCCTTTTGAAGTCTGTGACACAGCAAAGAAATCACAGAGCAACCAAGCCCTGCTGAGAGGTGGAGCCAAACAGGTTGGCTTGTCTCTCAGCCAATCAGGGCTGAGGGAGTGGGGAGGAGAAGAAGGAGGAGAGGCCATAGGCCTTCATATTTCACAGTGTTGCCATTTGCACTTTGAAAAGGATTGAAAGAGGTGGGTAGAGATCAAGGCAGGCAGGCACATCAGAGAAGGAAGGGAGACTACTTGCACAAAGTAAAAGAAGGAGAAAGAGATACCATTTCTAGCTGGTTGCAGGGCTAATTTTAGTATTTTGAGTTATTGCTGGCTGCTGCATTAGTCACTTGCACAAAAGGACAATGCAGTACTACTACTTTGATGTTATTTGAGTTTAATAAATATTATAGTATAGCATTAATTGTTTATATTATTATTATTATTATTATTATTATTACTATTAGTAGTAGTAGTAGTAGTATTAGTATTAGTATTTCATGCATTTCTATGCCACCCTTATCGCTTATCCCAAAGGGGGATTCAGCTGACTAGCTGCCTTGGACACTGACACAGTCTGGCTGCTGCTGCTGCCTTTGACACACCAGCACAAAGGGACAATCCTACTTGGAAATTGAAATGATTTTGAGTCTACTATTATAGCTGCCAGTGCCTTGGACATTGGACACAGTCTCGCTAGACAGTGCTGCCTGTGCATTTTTCACACCAGCTGAAAGAGGCAATTTCCTCCTTGGAAAATGAAATTAGTTTAAATTTAATATTACAGCTGCTAGTGTTATAATTATGAGGCAAAATGCATAGAGCTTTCCCATACTTTTGAAAGGAAAAATTAGTTTTATTCTAATATATATCTTGTGGGATTTTCCCTATGAAAACCTCTGCCAGTCCAATCTGGTAGAGGGCCACCGTATTTTCTCTGGTCATTGATCTGCACCAACTGGACTCCAGTATCTTTTACCCAAGCCAGAAGTGCAGTATTGTTATCCTAATTTAGTTGATCATTCCACATTTTAGACCTCCTCCTCCTTCTTCCACCCCTGCAATGCAGCGGCCATGAAGCCCTGCTTCCTGTTAGCAGCATGCACTTCGCCTTCACAGCCATGCCTTTCTGCCTGGGAAGCATATTAACTAGTTTAGGGACTGGTTGGCCATCTGTCAGGAGAGTTTGGATGGGGCCTTTCTGCCTGGAAGAAAGAGGTGGGACTAGATAGCCCTTGGGGGTCCCCTCCAACTCCAGGTTTCTATGAAAATGTAGAACTGATATTGGTTTCTATTGGTTAATATGAGAGACATTCAATGAGATATAGCTGTTAATGGCTTTTTAAAAAAGTTTTTGTCAAAAAAAATTCCCTAAAATCAGAAGATGTAGGGGGCAACAGAGGTGCATAATAGAATAGGTAAATATGCAGCATCCTTGTTTATAATACTAAAGCAAGGTCATTCATTTTTGGGGAAAAGCAATGTGAAAATTTAAGGAGAGTATAGCATTACCTTCAATTACTGTATACTCTTTTATAAGCTAGAAATTTAGATGCAAAATCTTGGCTTGACTTATCCATGAATCAATGATCTGAACCATCTAAACTAGGATCTACAGGCTAATTTAATTATAGAAATCAGCTATAGCAGACTGCTTGATGAACCAATCTGAACACATAATATTATTTGGGAACACAGAAATGTTGAACCACTCTGATAGCCATTATGTCAGACTACACAGAAAATACATTGAAATCCACAAGCATGTGGACAATTTCAACAAAGAAGGAAATTATGGAAATGAACAAAATCTGGTTACTGGTATTAAAAGAAACCACCAGAATCAGGACAGTAAATAAAGAACACCATTTGGAAACAGGGGAATTAGAGACAGAAAAAAATCAAGTGCCAGTTAGCACTTCCCTAACAGAGGATGCCTCTAGGCAACAACAGCCAGGCTACCTCTATGCAAATATCCTCAGTGATTGACTTTGCAGCTGCATGGCTGCTCACTGCTTAGCAAACTTGCTAATTACAACATTCACACTTGCTTTAAACAGACAAGGGCTCTTCCTCCCAGCTTCGACATTCCACAGAGATAGATAGATAGATAAATAGCTAGCTAGATATTCCACTTGCTTCATTTTCAACAGACCTCTGAACAATCCTCTGAGGATGCTTTCCACATGCAGGTGAAACACCAGGAGATAATGCTAGTGGAACATGGCTATACAGCCCAAGAAACTCACAACAGCCCAGTGAAAACCTTCAACTACACATTGAACATATCTTTGTCTCAGTTTTTGCAGTTTAATCATTTTTCCATGTTTTTATGATAGAACCAATTAAGAAATGACATTTATAACCAAGAAACAAAAATCGTGTTACATAATGTAATGGAGGGTACCAAATTTGGTTCTGATCTATAAAGTCATATATGAGTCTTTGACGTACATACATCCATATATACTAATAATATATAATAATATAATACTAATAACTGGCCACATTGTCCAGATGCCCAACCACCGTCTCCCAAAGCAGTTGCTCTACTCTGAACTCAAGAAAAAGAAAATGGAATGTTGGTGGACAGGAAAAAAGATTTCAAGATGGACTCAAAGCCAACCTTAAAAACTCTGGCATAGACACTGAGAACTGGGAAGCCCAGCTGGAGGTCAGCTGTGACCAGTAGTGCTGTGGAATTTGAAGAGGCACGAATGGAGGGTGAAAGAGAGGAATGTGCCAAGAGGAAGGCGCATCAAGCCAACCCTGATTGGGACCACCTTCCACCTGGAAACCAATGCCCTCATTTTGAGAACACATGCAGATCATGAATATGGCTGCACAGTCACCTGCGTACCCACCGCCAGTACACAGATCTTGGAAGACAATTCTACTCGGACAACGAGGGATCCCATATATATATATATACACACACGCACACACACACACACACACACACACACACACGTGTATGTGTGTGTGCTTTCATATATAAAGATAACTTCTACATTCTATTAGTATTCCTTCCTGACCCAAAGAGATAGACTCCCTTAAGTCTATTGAGGTGGTTTTTAGGTCTGAATATTTGTAGTTTCTTTTCTTTCAAAGCAAGTTAAAGCTAAGTTTTTTCTTGAAAAGATCACATCACCTGGGCAATGAAATAACTGATGCTTGCAAGCCTTGTTTCTTTTCTGTTCATTTTTGTATCTCAGGTTGATGATGATTGCACATTTGGAGCTGCTTTCTGCTTATTTCCCCCTCACTGTTAGAGTTGGCATGTCATTACACTGACCTATCTGTTCCCTTAGCTAATAATGGCTGTGTCAGCTTAGTTTCCTTCAGATGTTGCTATCAGTTAGGATTAGTACATACCGCAGAGAGCTTGGTCATTTTCTACTTTGCCTTAGAAATAGTTTGGGTATCTATTTGTCAGCAAATTCTCATTTAGCATCAATACAGTGATATTTGCTTGCAAGCAATAAAAATGTGCAAGATTTCAAAACTTCTTTAAAATATTTCCTTTATTATGTTTTGGTCTTGTACTTGAACCTTGGAAGATTAATTTAGGTGTGGAAGATGGAAATGCATCAGGGGAGCATTACATCTAAAACTTATGGATATCATACATCATTTTCTAAACATTTATTATTTGGTTAAAAAGGTGTAGGATAATGTGTAGTAGATAAATTTAGAAAGAAAGCTAGTATTATGGTTAAAACGTTAAAATGATTAATCTTTGCCCACATGGGAAAGTGGAGCTATTCGCTTTGGAAGGATATGGCTTTCTCAAAAAGTGACTCGTGGTCTCCCAGAAGATTGGACGAGGATGCTTATTAAACCAAAATGATAAAATAAGTAGTGTGTGTAAATAGATCTTACAGTACAACCCTCTGGATCAAAACAACAGGTATTATCACATAAGAAGAAACTCAAAGGCCACAGAGAGCATTAGTGAAAGCTGTACACGTGAAGGAAAACATATGGCTAAGGTCAGTAAAGAATTGTACATGATACTATCTAAATTTTACAGAAGCAATCTCTAAATATCATCATCCCAGCTCATGATAAGTTGTAACAACACTATTTAGATAGTATTTTCATTTTCATCATTTTGTTTTAAATTCATGTTTTAAATCAGTGGTGTTTTTAATAGGACAGTTTTTTTATTTTAAAAATCTTCATTCAAATCATGTTTTTCCAGGTGTATTTTGTTTTGATCTGCAGTGTAAGTGACCTTGGGACCCACGTGGAGAAAAAAATGAATATTAAATAAATATATGAATAAATCTTGATCCACATTTAATAAGTATTGATCTAACTTAGTACAGTTTATTAGGGTTGTGCATAATTTTGGATCAAAAGTGTATATTGGATTAAATTTGTAAAAATCGTGCATATGGCATGATTTCTGAGACATACAAGAAAGGTGTGTGTGGGGGAGGGTTAGGGTTAGGGAAATTCAATTTGGAAATTGAAACACTCACCAATTTTTTTCATTAATGTCCTGTAACATTTGGATATCTCCCAAGGCTAGTTTAATTTCCAGTATAAACATTAAGCAACTTTAATCCAAGAGAACATAAAACACTTTCAAAAGCCATTCCTTTGGCCCCATCGTCGTCACCATAAGAGCTGTGGGCAGACTAAACATAATGAAGATTGAGAATACAGCCATCCTAAATGTAGTTTGGGAAAGTGAGGCCCCCAATGGCAGATAATGCAAAAGACCATGCCATAAGCTACATTTCCCAGAATGCAATGCTGCTCAGGACCCAAATGAGGGCTGGCTGCAGCACTCACCATTTAGAGTTAGACTAATAAAATTATTGAAACTGAAAAGAGGACAAAAGTAAATAAGTAATAGTATAAATCTCTGTCATAAATACAGACAGACATTCAAGGGATTGCTGTTGTCACATTTTGGAGGGATAAATTGTTTTGGTCTAAACTTTTAAAAATCCCCCCAAAATTTGAAGATGTGTGATTCCCCCCCCCCCTGAAACTTCTGGGGGTTGATGCCCTGGTTATATTGTGCATTATATATAAAATTCAAGTACATATCGCTTGTAGTTTTTTAATGTTTTTAAAAACTTTGAAAATTACCCCAAAATCCCTGAATAACATTATGAAACTTGATGGGCAAAGTGGGGTAAATGTGTTCTACCACTGTGGCCAGTTTCACAGCAATAGCTTTAAAAATGAAGGACATAGAAGCCTTGAAGTTTCCAATGTATAGTAATTTAATTATACGCATGCACAAACATGGTTTGGGAAGCACGGCCTTCCCTAAACTACATTTCCCAGACTACATCAGCATCAGAAGGCACCAATCAGAATAGAGGAGAGAGATAGGTTTGTCCCTTTCTAACACCAGCCACAGAATCTGCAAAGAAGAAGTCTGTGGATGATGTCTCTCTAATAAGTAAGCCAATCTCTGTGCTATGCTGGAAAAATTCATCTAAATGCCTGAAAGGGCCAAGGGGATCCCCTCCAACTCAATAGAGAAACATATTAATTGGATGTCAGGAAAGTTTGGATGGTGCCTTGCTGCCCAGAAGAAAGGGGTCAGTCTAGATGTCCTTTGATGGTGTCTGTACTATGATTTCTGTTTCTGTGTTATAAATGGCAGTTTCTAATTGGTTCTGTCATTTTAAAAGCATGGCACAATTTTATTACACTGCAAAAAATGTATTTGCACAATGGACATCACCCTATAGTACATTTTGCTTTGTTGAGTCTCCATCAATTTAACGCACTTTCTGCCACATAAACTAAGTTTTTGGAGTAGAACAACTACTTTCAAAGTGAATACCACACAGTGAAATAGGAAATAACATTTTCAAACCAGGAAAAAAATTCTTTATTATTAAAAATGTTTTTTATAAAAAAATTGAAAACATCCCAAAATTCCATGGAAAAGTGGAAGCATTCTGAAATTTGATAGGTTAACAGTGGTAAGTGTGTCCTATCATTGTAGCATGTTTCACCTAAATAACTTTAAAAACAGGGGAGATAGGAGCCCCTAAGTTTCCCCAATAGTAGTAATTGTTGCAATAACGTGCATGTGCTGTTACTGTAACGAAATAGTAATGAAATTTTGTTAGTCTCGTTAGAGTTCCAAAATTTTCATCACCAAAACTATAGAAACCCTTTAGAAATGAAGTGCCAGGACCCCCCAATTTTATAAGGACATTTGAACCATTTTTATGGATTACTTACTTTACTTACTTAGGCAATCCCTCATAGTCCGAGGATGATGGTCCTCCAAGTGTAGTATCCTTATGGTGGGTCCGTAGATAACTGTGTAGCCCTATTCTTGATCTGCATCTTCTCCCACAGTGAGGGCATCGGTTTCCAGGTGGAAGGTGGTCCCGGTCAGGGTTGGCTTAACGGACCTTCCCCTTGGCATGTTTCTCTCTTTCACCCTCCATTCGTGCCTCTTCAAATTCTGCAGCACTGGTGGCCACAGCTGACCTCCAGCTGGAGCACTCAAGGGCCAGGGCTTCCCAGTTCTCAGTGTCTATGCCAGAGTTTTTAAGATTGGCTTTGATCCAATCTTTAAATCTCTTTTCCTGCCTGCCAACATTCTGTTTTCCATTCTTGATTTCAGAGTAGAGCTATACTTCCAAAATTAGTTCTGAAGAATCTTTACTACAAAAAAAGAAAAGAAAGTCTACTACAAAAAAATTCCTCTTCATTGATCAAGCTTGGTAGAACAGCAAGTTCCTATCACTTTTGTTAAAACCTTGCCAACTCAAAGTATATGACCTGCTAATTGAAGGAAGTAATTCTGTTTAACCAGATTCTCCTCTGCATCTGAAGATGGCTTTGAAGGTGAACATTCAGTAACTTAATACAGGCGTTTCAGCATAATACTCCCAATCCAAGTCCATAACACTTGTGTTACTTCAGTGTGGTGTCATCCAAATCTTGTACCCTCAAGAGGTTTTGATCATTCATCATGTTGTAGTCCAAATTATCTACTAAGAAATTGACAATAGCAGGAGAAACAGGTATAACTGGAGCTAGATAATTAGAAAATAGGAGAATATGGAGAATTGACTAGGCTTACTTTTTTGTATTGGAGTTTTTGAAAACTAAGGGCTTTCCCTTAAATGTCACTGACTGAGAATTACAGGAACATGCTGCCAATTCAAGGATTATCCTGCAGCAGAGACAGCCTGTATTAATCACATTCTAAACCAATGAGAGTAACTGGCAAGATTCCATGCTGAAGTATAACCTCTGTCAACTTGACTGAGCCTATACAAGCTCTCCTTGGGGAAAAAAGTGTTCAGTTGCATAAAACATAGATTTACTTTTTTAGTGCAATTTTCTATTACAAAATTCTATAAGCCACCTAAGCTGTTCTGTGATACAGGCATTTCTGGGGGGAAAGAAGAGTTTTTTTTGTTTTATTATTTTGAAAACTGACATGTGTACCATGATACCATGAGACTGCATCACCAGTACACCTACTGCTTATCTGTGCACAGATATCTGCATATATACCTCAGCTTGTGCAGAAATGATTGATGGATTTGATATATTCCACTTCATGTGGTCACCTTTCAATGAACAAATATTGAATGCAGTTCCACTACAAACATTTCAAGACTATAAACAATAACATGGGAAGGTGCAAATGAGGCTATTATCGTCCCTCCGGCCCCTATGAGCATTCTCCCAGCCAGATTAAATTTTACTTCAGTCCTCATTGTATAGAGTCAGACACTGAAACTTATTCATACCTTGAACTCTTATATCTGCTGTGTTTGTCCCAACATGGCTTTGCCTGCCTTTTTAATGCCTAAAGTGAGCCCCTAAATGCTCAATTCACATTTTAAAATGCTACAATTACAAAAATTAGTGGAGTCAAAATCTTTATGAGGGAAATGCCCTCATTATGCCTGTCTCCACCCCGCATTTAAATCACACAAACACACACATTTTGTGTAGGAGTCTCAAATTGGGATCTGAATTATTGTTTATTTTCTTACCATGCAACAAATGTCTCTGTTACTAGAAAGATCTTGCCAATCCTGAATGAATGAGGTACCTTCATTTATAATCCAATAGAGCTATTCTATTCTATTATGAATCACTTTTTCAGATGTTTGTCATTTTCATGTTGACCTAAAAATTTCAACTCCTATATGTAATTTTGAATATACTCTCAATATACAGTTATAAATATATTTTTTCTCATAATATGCATGGTAAAATAGATATTATACATGATTGTTGGGAGATTTGAAAAGTATGAAAGAGACTGGAAAACTGACATCTGATCTACATTTAAGTGTAAATTTTAGGTCAGCTTGCACTGAAATTTCTAGAGACTGAATTCTTCAAGCAGTCTTCCTGGAACTGCTCTATATGATATTCCGGGCAAAGTGCAGAAAGGGGAAACCAGCATGAGACTAGTGAAATTGCCTTTTAAGAGTACAATGGTTTAGACTTTTCACCTCAGAAAAAACAGACAAATGACTGCATATGACTGGAATGTATAAAGTTATACACACAGATGAGTTTTTGTTCCCCTTTCATAATACTGAAACTTGGGTTATACAATGAAATTGCAGAGTGAGGGACAGAAACTAAAAAAAGAGAGAATTTTTTTTACACAATGCATACATTTTGCTACAACAAGATGCAGTGAAGGCCAGCAAGTTGGATGGCTTTAAAATGTAGACAATCATACTTATGGAGGAAGGTGGCCTCGATGAGTGTTACTCGTGGATGTATTTCAACATCGCACAGGCAAAAACCTGGACAAATGTAACCAACCATAATCAGAGCTAATATATAAACTGTTGCTTATTCATGATAGTAAGCTCCCATCACCTTACAACAGTGAGAGATGGCACCAAGGATATAATCCAGACTTTGTTTGTAAGAGGCAATATTATGCAACAATGCACTAAATCAGTGGGACCACCAATACTAAACACAACAGCCGATAATATGCCAATTGTTTCCAACTACAAGGGCTTGGAAGTTCAATTTAAACAAAGATTCAACTTCAGAAAGGCAGACTGGTCTAAATTCTCAGATATGTTAGATTACAAGATTATATTAGTTGCCCCAATCCCTGAGGAATATGAGCGCTTTATCGAAATAGTAAAAACCTGCTCACAGGCATCTATACTTACAGGCTGTAGGACACACTATCTTCAGGGTATTACTCCTAATATAGCTGTTTTGTTGGAAGATAGTGCATAAACTTCTGATGAATGGGAAACCCAACCTTGCCACCAAACTAGGAAGGAAAACAATAGTCAGACAACCAGATAATAAGAACAACATCCTTTATTAACCTTTTACAACTACTGAATTGGAAATGGCTCTCAATAAATGTTAAAATGATAAAGCAGCTGACCTGGATGAGATCTACAGATGGAACAAATTAAGAACTTTGGCCCTAAAGCAAGGTGCTGGCTGCTCAGTCTGATGAACAACTGCATTTCATCCTGTGAGATCCCTAAAATCTGGAAGAAACTGTACATCATTGCCTTCTCCTGAGGAAAAAAATATAATATCTCAAAGGATTAACACCTCACCTTCATAGGAAATCTGCTACAAAACAGGAACTTTTTTGTTGAGGTCCAGAGTCAGAGAAGCAGATGGCAAATACAGAAGAATGGCTGGCTTATCCTCTGTTCGAATATCAGCCAGGAAACCAATGTATTAAATCAAGAAATATCTTTTTAAGATATTAAATTATATAGAATAGGCCTGTTTGATCAAGAAAAAAATTGTTTCTAAAATCGATTTGTAATTGGGGTGTTTTTTTGTTTCGATATTTAAAATATTTACAAAACTTTCCAAAAAAATGTTTTGTTATTTACGAAATTTCGTAAATATTTACAAAACATTTTGTAAGTGTGAATGTTGCAGTAATGGTCACCTTGATTAGCATTGAATGGCTTTCATTTCTCCCACCCTGGACATTCCATAGATAAACTCCATTTGCCTAGTTTCCAACAGACCTCTGAGGATGCCTGCCATAGATGTGGGCAAAATGTCAGGAGAGAATGCTTCTGGAACATGGTCATACACTCATACAGCCCTGAAAACTCACAGCAAAAGAGCCTGGATGGATGCAGCCTTCAATTTGTGGCAATCAGATGGTATTGGTCTCATCTCCGGCGGGCCACGGAGGCAGAGCCGGCGCTGCAGGAATCCCCTCCCCGGCTCCTGCGCTCCGGCTCCGGCTCCTGCGCCCTCCTCTTCCTCCTCCTCCTCCCAGCTGTGTTGCAGGAAGTGCCAGGAGGAGGAGGAGGGCGCAGGAGCCGGAGCCGATTGGATGGCGCGCAAAGGCCGGTTGTAAGGGTGAGCGCGCGCGCGCGCCATCCCATCGGCTCCAGCTCCTGCGCCCTCCTCCTCCTCCCAGCTGTGTTGCAGGAAGTGCCAGGAGGAGGAGGAGGAGGGCGCAGGAGCCGGAGCCGATGGGATGGCGCACGGAGGCCGGTTGTAAGGGTGAGCGCGCGCGCGCGCCATCCAATCGGCTCCGGCTCCTGCGCCCTCCTCCTCCTCCCAGCTGTGTTGCAGGAAGTGCCAGGAGGAGGAGGAGGAGGAGGAGGGCGCAGGAGCCGGAGCCGATTGGATGGCGCGCGGAGGCCGGTTGTAAGGGTGAGCGCTGCGCGCGCCATCCAATCGGCTCCGGCTCCTGCGCCCTCCTCCTCCTCCTCCTCCTCCCAGCTGTGTTGCAGGAAGTGCCAGGAGGAGGAGGAGGAGGAGGAGGGCGCAGGAGCCGGAGCCGATTGGATGGCGCGCGGAGGCCGGTTGTAAGGGTGAGCGCGCGCGCGCCATCCAATCGGCTCCGGCTCCTGCGCCCTCCTCCTCCTCCTCCTCCCAGCTGTGTTGCAGGAAGTGCCAGGAGGAGGAGGAGGAGGAGGAGGGCGCAGGAGCCGGAGCCGATTGGATGGCGCGCGGAGGCCGGTTGTAAGGGTGAGCGCGCGCGCACCATCCAATCGGCTCCGGCTCCTGCGCCCTCCTCCTCCTCCTCCTCCTCCCAGCTGTGTTGCAGGAAGTGCCAGGAGGAGGAGGAGGAGGAGGAGGGCGCAGGAGCCGGAGCCGATTGGATGGCGCGCGGAGGCCGGTTGTAAGGGTGAGCGCGCGCGGGCCGGGCGCCCAACAGGCAGGGGCGGTGCTTGGCTCACTGGGTGTGCGCTCGCGCCGCCCCTTCGCCCCGCCCGCCCCATTTACTGCTGGGGTGCTTGGGAGCGCCGGATTGGCTCCCAGGCACCAGCAGCACTCAGCAGCCTCCATCCCATTAACGACACGAGCTGAAGCTCGTAAAATATATGGGGCTGCTGTTTCGATATTTTTAAACCCTTCCGGGTTTAAAAATGTGTTTTGAAATCGCGTCGGATGTGGTAAAAATAACGAATTAATAACGAAATAACGAATTAACGAACGAAACCGCACAGGCCTAATATAGAATATGTGCAATGACTATTGAAAGTTCGGCAACCATTTTGGAAAGGGTGCCGGGGGCATCCATTTTAAATCTCATTTCCTGAAGGGGGCGTGCTTAGGAGAAACTTTGAGGGAAATGAGGGGAGTCATTGATGTCTGGGAGAGAGTGGGTGGAGCTTAACTTAGGAAAAAATGACTTTAAGGGTGTGTTTTAAAACCTTGCCAGCTCAGATTGAGTCTGGGTGTCAAAGAAGAAAGATTAGGAGTTTGGAGTGAAGAAGAGAATCATGAGAGAGGCCTGAAGTTGGTCATTTAGCTAGCAGAGATAGCTAGTGAGAAGATTTTACAGCTATTAGGGAAGATAGCTAGTGGAGGAGTGAATAGGTAGATCCAGGAAGGGACTATCTGTGGTGGAGTTTAGAATTACTTTCAGAGAAGAAATCCTGTCAGTAATTTCTGGGGGGATGGGGGAATGTTATGTGCAACTAAGTTTGAACAGCTTAAAGAAACTATATGCTTTTAAGTCAGTATTTCAGAACAGCTAAGCTTAATGCCTATTTTGTTCAAGTTCTCTTAAATAAACATCATTGTTATATTGTTCACAACATCTGTCTCATGTGTGCCTCTGTGGGTGAAGTTTTAAAAGTGGTTTACTGCAGCAATCAAAAGTCTAATGGTGGCAGCGTATATTTTAAAAGAGTAATCTTTTCAGTGTTTCCTCAGAACACAAGCCTGAGTGCTAATCCAGCACACTCTTGCACAAGATACTTCAAGTGAGCCAAGGGCTTAACTTTCCTTTTAAATTTGGTGGGTGCCAGAGCTCTTTTAAAAAGGGGTTTTTTTTTTCGGCCAGAAGAAAGTTCCAGCTTTCTTACAGCTTATTTTTTTTGCTTTCAATTTTAATCACAGAAGCCACATTCTATTACAAGTGGCGTACAGCTTGCTAGGATTTATTATTTAAATAGTCTCTCCATCTTTATAATTGGTGTTCAGCGGTTGGGGATTTGTTCCCAAATAAGCCTCAATCATTATAATTGGTGGCAAGCCTCTATCCTTTGTAATTGGTGTCAGCAGGTGGGATTTTTTTCTCAAACTAAATCTCTATCTTTATAAACACCTATGCAAGAAAGAGTCCAAAAGTGGCAGGATAAAACCCGGAGCATCAATAAATGGCTGATACAGGATGAGAAACTCCCCACTGAGCACACAGAGGACTGGCAGACTTGGAAGGCACTGAATAGAGTGCACTCTGGTACCATGGGATGCGGGGCTAATCGTCAGAAATGGGGCTACAAAGTGGAGTCCACAACATGCGAGTGTGGAGAAGAGCAAACCACAGACAATCTACTACAATGCAGTCTGAGCCCTGCCATATAGACAACGGAGGACCTAAGGCACTCGAAGTGGTCAGCGTCTGGTCAAAGGAAATCTAGTATAATGCCAAGTTTTTAGCTTTGTGTTTATACACACACACACACACTATAACTGTATAATAAATAAAATCATCGGAGTGGGGTCAAAAAATGAAGAAACACACAAAACTGGTGTTTTAACATCTGAGGGAGCTATGTTCCATCTAATATCAGATACTTTTTGTTTCCAAATAGCAATTGCTGGGATGAACAAGGATACAGTTGTAGTCATGTTCTTTTTGGGGACAACTGGACTGTCAATGTATGAACCAAATACTGGACTTGATAGATATTTGATGCGATCCAGCATAGCTCTCCAAATATTAATAAGTTCACATCTTTGGGAAAGGGAGTCTCTATGAAATATTCTCTATTCTTCCTCTACTCTGTAGAAAAACATTTAAAATTATTTTGGCTCACTCCCTTAGGAAGAAGTCAATTATCAGTGTTTCATTAAAAACACTAGATTCAGATTCATGACATTTCCTTGTCACTTGGCATATTCTTTTTGAGGTGGAACAAGAACTATGCCTTAAGATTTCTAACACAGATAAAATTGCAGCAAAAAATTGTATTTTGCAGGGCTTTGTTTTTTTTAAAGCAACAATATTAATTTAATCGCAGCACAATACTATGCTGCATAGAAACAGATGTCAATTTCTAATGCCTATCAATGTCACAATGACCTTCCTTGTTTTATCTTTCCTGCAGCTTTCCTACATAGAAGATAATTCCTTTATTATTAATAAGCATTTTAAAAAAGATTCCTTTGCCCATCTGTCACTGAAATCAAATATTTTCTGTTTTGTGCTTTCATACCTGTCATTTGTAATCAAAAGAGGATGCACTCTCTTGCAATTATTCATTTACTGAACTGACTCCAGTTCTAATACAGCAGTTGTAAAAATCAATCTTGAGAATGCAAATAAAATAGATATGATTGTGTTCTTGGACTCTAAGCAATGTAAGAACTTATTAGCAACAAATTGTTTTGACACCTTACTGTCAGTTATTACAAGCATGGAGCAGACATGGTATTTAATCCCTTACGTTAAAAAGTACCTTTGAATAGATAAACTGTCAGATATGCCAGATATTTGAGACTCTACAAATCTATTTAATGGAAAACTGATGAAAGAAGATGTGACTTGTAAAAATCATGTACTTAACTGCTTGTCTTTCATAATATACTTTTTTGATTTACCCCAAAATTGGTTGTAAAATTGGTGAGATGTTTATCTGCCAAAGATTTGAGTAGAGCAATGAGACACCACAGTTATTCTCTAATATATGACAGTGCATCCCTCCTACTTGAAACTTAAACCATCACAATATATTCAATATTTATAAACAAATGAGAAATAAATCAACATTGCAGAAGTGCATTGTGTTATCATTATAAAGTATATTTGATGTTGACAATTTGCTGATTTAAGGTAGTTGTTAGCAAACTCACCTGCAGATTTCTTTTCTGTGTGCAAGGACAACAATGAACACAAATGTCTAGGCAAATTAGTTCATATGTCTGCCAAGGAAATCATTTATTGATGTGATCTAGCTTTATTCTGCCAGAAAATGGGCTACTGTTTGTCGAAAACTAGTGAGAACTACTGCTGTTAAGATACAGGAAGTTGGGTACGCATAGCAGGCATCATTTAATCTGGGAGTGAATCACTTCATCTAGGAGGCATGATGTGCTTCTGAAGAGGCAATAGAGGTGAAATAACCTTCAAGAGGGCAATGTTGATGAATGAAATGTAGCAATGTAGCAATTTACTGATTGGCTATGAAAGGATTCCCAGAAAGAGTGAGAAAATGAAGGATGGGGAAGGTTTGAAAAATAAGTGGGATTGCAGGAAAATATGGCATTTGAGGTAGTAATAAGTAATTGAAATCAGATTATAAAGAGGAGAAGAAAATATTAGTTGTAGGAGTTATCCCCAGTACTTCCCAACTGGGTAATTGAAGGCTACGAGATAGAAATTAACTAGCTGTATGGAAGAGATAGCCATATATAGGGCCTAAAATAAATAATTTTTTTTCTGTGGGCAATGGTAATTCAGACTCAATTCTAGGTAACCCATATATGCCAAGGGCAATCATAGGGATGTATAAAGAAGATGGTTCTGGGAAGCTGTTCTTTGTGTGTATCTTTAGAAGTAAGAATGCTTTCCCTGTGCATTCTTACTTCTGTGTAATGTTACCTGTGTAATGTTACCACGCCAGGGCTTTAAAGTGGCAGCTCTGCATTTATAAATAAATGTGGTTGTTTAACTGGTGGAACTAGTTCAGACATCACTCATGCACACTTTCTGTGACACCGCAGCGACAGTTCAGAGTCCCATTCCCCCCTGTCGCTGTTTTCTCACATGAAATGAGATGCTCCTGAAAAAAAAAAGAGGTTCTTCACTTTGAAGGTGAGAAAGGGCACATTTAAGCTAACCACTTAGGAAGGTATGAAAAGTGATCAGCTTCATCGTGGCTAAATGCTGTACAGAGCTGATCAACATTAACCCAGGGCAGAGTTGTTTACTTTAGGCTGAATTAACTTGGGGAAAAATCTGACTCCTGAAAAGCAGAACTCCAGCTCCACACTGAGTTATGGACAGTCCAGCCAGCTGCAGGTGGTTCCTAAGCAGAACTGGTTGCAACTGTTTCAACAGCTACCCTGTGCTTCCAGGACTCAGGTTGTCTAGGGATGCAGGGTGACTATTCCTTTCTGCCCCATCCCACATATCAATGCTGGCTAGAGCAGTGACACAGCCACTTGCCTGGAGCTCCTATTTGAGGGACATCATCTCTAATTTAATTGCCATGGCTCGAAGCAGTGTTCTTTGGCAGAGAAGACTCAAGACTTTGTAAAATGAATCCCCCATAACTCCATAACATTGAACCAGGTCAGTTAAAGTGGATTCATTCTACAGCACAGATGCAACTGAGGGTTTCTTTTCCATTGCTGAAAGCTTTGGCATTCTAACACTTTTGTTTTTAAAGAAGAAATCCTAAGCAGGCTGCAAATAAGGGCCAAATTATAAAGAGTGCAGTTTTTGGTGCTTCACATTACATTTGGCAGCAAATAATTTTTGCTTTCAATGATTTGAAAATTGAGGCGTGCATTCGATTCAATGGCTCATTAAACATGAGTAAATATAGATATATTTTTTTTATTTTCTGATTATTCTTCTGTTACAGGATCTAAGATTTGTTTTCTCATCTGAGATTGAAATGGAGATCATCATGATTATAGGACAAGCTTCTGTTATTTCACTTTTTTTTTTTTTACCAGACACCCTATCTACATATATTGATTGTTTCCTTTTTCTTCTTCTTCTGCTTTCAATTTTAATGAAAATTCAGGAAAGATTTGTTGATTCTGACATATTCTGACCATTTGTTTGTTGTGCAAACACAAGCAACAATCTCTCCTTGGTGGGGGCAATGTGGCTGACCATGTTTCTCAGCCAATCACAAGCCTGTTTCTGTCCATTCTCCACCCCTCTTGTGGTATGCGTTAGTTTGGACTTCAAATCCTAGAAACCCCTCTTGTGTGTGTGTGTTTATAAAAATTTTATTAGTAAAAACTTTTAAAAATTCCCAAAAATCAGTGGATTAGCTAAATGATTTAAAACTTGGTAAGCTTGCATTTGTAAATGTTTCCTACAAGTGTGGCAAGTTTCATCCTGATAGCCATAAAATGATAGAAAAATTAGTCTTGCAAGTTATCCAATTAATGTCAATGGATCAAAACAAAAATGGAACTCAGGGTTTCCAAATTTTGAATCAGAACCCCCTCCTTCCAACTTTCCCCCCAAAACAGAAAAGGGGCATTAAAAATGAAACTGGAAACAGAACAAATTTCTGCCATTTCACACACTCCTATGACATGCCATCCTGAGATCCTTAAAAATAGAAGGCATAGTGTAAACATTTTAATAAACATATCATATAAGTAAATCTGTTATAAAGCAATTATGAACAGAAAATATAGGTGTTTAGATGCTCATTATTTGTATGCCTTTGATAAATAGTTCTAGAATATTTTCTTTTGCATCAAGACCAAAGTCAAATTAGATGGTATCAAACTGGTGCAAACAAACCTGGGGTGTTATCCAAATAACCAAAATGAGCTTTGTTCTAACTCTTGTGATGGTAGGTGAAATGCTAATACTGGATGCTTTTGTATAATAATTTCTGTGTGTATGTGTGTGTGTGTGTATTTTAATACCTCAAGAGGTTAGTGGGAGGATGATTGCTAAAGCAATCTGTTTTGCCTGCTGGGCAAGCATAACAAGGCACAGTGACAGTGATCTCAGCCAAATTGGTGGGTGGATGATTTTGTAAGAGCTTTGTTATGGCTGCCTGGAAAACAGTTAAGAACCTATTGGATTAAAAATACAGCACTTAATATGTCATTTTAAAATCACAGCTCAAGCATCGTCTCACCAACTCTGCAGCTTCAGCAAGACTTTTCAAAACTATTTTAAAGGTTCAACAGCATGTCAGCAATAGTGAGAGAATGATTCATCTACTGTTTCATTATGATTCCCCAGCAGGTAGAACAAAGTTCTTCTACAATCATCCACCCACATGTGCAGCAACTTTTTAAGCATTAAGCAAAGCCGTCAATGATAAAGAAGAGGTTGTTTTTGTTTCTCTTTTCCTTTCTTGCTCTAGCAAGTTTTAATTTTTGGAACTCATATTACACAACGAGTCTTGGAAAATAGTCATATTACAGAGTTTGAGCATAGATAAGTTAATCCGTCAAATTTAATAGTAAACTACAAGATATGAAAACAATATAGTGAACCAAACATATCATAGAATTGAAATTAAACGAATGTATTTACAGATTTGTAGACCATTCTTGTTTTTAAATATATATATATCTAAGCATTTTTTTCTGCCCAGGCTAGCATACTAACAGCAGACAGGTCAACACTTCATTGGCTGTACATATACAGGTATATCAACTGCAGGGTATCTGGAGGCAATAGCATTGGATTTTTTTTTACTAATATCTGTACTAGACAAGAATATATCAGTTATATACCACCTTTTCCATGCAAGTGTTTCAATGAAAGCTCATACTTTTTTCTTTGCCCAAGAATTTCAATTCACTGATTTTTCCTGTTTATTTTTATTTACTGTTTTTACTGTTGTAATGTTGTTTTTGGAGAACATTATTAAATACACACAAAGGGTTCATCACTGCAAGCATTCACTGGTTTACCCTTTGAGTCCTAATGCACTGTATGATTAATGCAGTTTGACATCACTTTAATTTTCATGGCTCAATGTTATGGAATACTGGAATTCATAGTTTGGCAAGGCACCAGCCCTCTTTGATAGAGAAGGCAAAAACGTAAAGACCTTGTATAACTATAGCTCACATCATTTTATACCATTGAACAATGACAGAAAAAAATGATGTCAAGCTGCATTGATTCCACTGTCTAGACTCAGACACTATCACCCTTTCAAGCAACTTGGTCTTTGAAAGCTGTTCAAATGTTTGATAAATAATAATAAATGATCTGACATCATCTGGTTTGCTTATCCCCCTCCCATGGGGGGGGGAGGAGGAAGGGCTGGTGGTTCTCCAGGGGTGCAACGGTATTCAAAGCTGTTCAAATGTTTAATAAATAATAATAAATGATCTGATATCACTTTTTTGTATTACATGTTATACCTTCTAATTAAAATTTCCCATAAATGTCTGTCCCTACACCCAAATGGTTAAAGAACCTTTGCCTTCAAAGCTTTTAGTATATGAGGAGAAAGTTATTAATAACCAGGGACAAATCATACGTGACCAGCAGCTTTAAAAAAGCAAAACAATTATAATTAATGTTCAGTTTTATATTTTCTTAATTAGAAGTATTGGGAGTAGAAGCAGTCTAATCAAAATAAATAAAATAACAATTTATGGGAGAAGAGGTTTATTTATGTCTAGAAACAACCCACTAATGTAGCTAAAAGATCTTTCATTGATGCCAATAGAACTTTCTTATAGTTTCCTTAGTTGAGAGCATGGGAATTTGAAAGGTGTTGCAGCTGGGCAGAGAAGGGCTACTCCTTCCAAGACCAGTATGCTATGGTACTGATAATAATCTCTCTGACCTCTAATGAATTTGTTTCCTGTATACTCTGGTTTGCCCATGCATGTTTCTCATTCTCATCAGCAACATTAAACAATGATGTGCATAGCTGAACTGCTCATCAGAAGAACAAATCATACAGAACATCTACAGTAATGAACACAAGGACACACACACAAAGCCTGTCCCTATCTCTTTTATATCACAATACCCGGAAGCTCCCAAATCACCCATTCTCTCTGGAAGAATTAACAGGAGATAGATTATACAAGGGAACAGCAGAATTCTTGAATAAGGGCTACACTGGATAGAAAGGAAGGTTTATCAGTAGCATCAGTACACACAATAATTTGTTTGTACTCAAGGACAGAAATAGCCAGTGATTTTATTTATTTATTTATTTATTTATTTATTTATTTATTTATTCCCAGTATTTCTACCCCGTCCTTCTCAACCCCCTAGGGGGGACTCAGGGTGGCTTACATTTGGCACAATTTGATGCCATTAAATATAACAAAGCAATATAACAACAATTAAAACAACAAATAGAACATTTATTTAAAAAACAACAATTAATTAATTAAAAACAAAACAATAATTAATTAAAATAAAACATTAATTAATTAATTAATTAATTAATTAAAACTATTATGATGCCTGTTAAACCACTGGATTTGTAGTTTGGGTTTTATCCCCTTCTGCAATGACATCCACTCAATTATCAGACACTGAATATGTTGCGAGAAGGAAGGGGCAATATCCTTTTCCTTGGCCATGTGGATACCTCTGCTAATGTCAGCAAACGTGTCTCAGTCACTGGAGCTCACTGGAGCTCCATGGCTATTTTTCTCTGGCAATGGAAGGGCGACGTGGCCTAGGTCCATCCCCTTTTCATTGTGCTGTGGAGTACAAAATAGCCTTGGCCCTGCTTTGCTTCCAAGGCCAGATGGGATCTAGTGCCTTCAGGGTATTTCAGAAGCTATTAAAAAGAGTATATTTGAAGGAATGCACTGAAATTGAACCTGAGAAATTGTCACACCCCTTACTCTTAAGTCCTTTGGAGAATTTTGTACCGTTGAGCAACTTACAAATGCCACAAGCAAATAAAGAAATAAGTGAATACAAAATAGATGTTCTTATTCAATAGAAATATCATGTTTTAACATGTTTTCTTTTTGATCACTATATAGAGATAGGTGCATTCTTATCCATACAAATGTCAGCAACATTTGGAGAATGAAACTTTGGCCTTCCAATGCTCTCAGTATACACATTGTCCTTGCCATAAAGTGAAATACAGATGTCGATAAAGATACACATGCATAAATGCTTGCATGAGTTTTTGCTTGTATGTATATAGAAAGTAGAGCATCTGTTTTCTGGAAATCCAAATTATTATTACACATGTGCAGATACAGATAAAATATTCATTTTTTTAAACAAAGAGAAATCCAAAACCTTTTTGGTCCAGAGCATTTTGGATAAGGAATATTCAACCTGTATTATTTAACTATCAGCATGTGCAGAGGTACACACACATGCACACACACGCACAAGATTCTGACAAGGCATGTAAACCTAACACCAGAAGCAGCCACACAGGCAGTACTCTTGCATATTTATGAGCCGATTTGATGTTTTTGCAAACATGTCACATCATTTTGAAAACTTTCTCTTTCTCTACGGCTTCAAAAGGACATATAGTGTGTGTCAGAGCAGGCATTAAATGATCAAAACTTGTTTTATTGCCGTTGAATATGTGGGGAAGGCATCCTCTAGTTGTTTACCTTGACCACAGGAGAGATCAAGGCAGCTCATGTTTTGAAAGCAAAACAGCTCTGGAGTTGTGTTTTTCAAGACAAAAAACAACCTAGATAACGTCTTTTATAAAATGTAAGGATCTGAAGAACAAGCAAACACTGAAAATTGCCTAGTTTTGAATTTCTGGGTGCTTTTTTGGTTCATTTTGTTTTTGATTTCCTGAAAATAATCATAATATCACAGATCTGAAAACAGCCACCCACTAAATTATAGATATTAATATTTGGATCCAACATATGATGATTTGACCAGTCTTATTTGAAAACTGCAGAGAAGATTATTACTCACCCGTCCTAAACAGATTATTCTTTTGTGTGCTGTATTAGAATTAAGCACTTTCTAAGTTGTACCATACTTGCAATTTACTTATGTGTCATTTAAATCTCCATTTTTGCTTTCTTGAGTACAGGAAAGAAATGTTTGTGGGGAAGTTTTATATTTTACCGAACTCATAGACGGCATGTGTTGCTGAATGGCATTACGGAAACAATTTTCTGTGGGCAGAATCCAATTGTAGACTTTTTTCCTGGTGGAAAAGCATAGCCAGAAAAGCTAAGAAGAGGTGATGGTGATCTCTCTGCATTGAAGCCCTCTCCTCCATACAGGTCTAAAACTACTTCTTGAAGTTAGGAAGCATTGTAGAACTGGTTTCCATTCTCTCTCTCTCTCTCTCTCTCTCTCTCATGTGTGTGTGTGTGTGTTGATAATTGTGTTACAACCCACACAATATTGAATTTAGCCCAAAGTACGTAATAATCAATAATCATAATAATACTATTGACATTATTTTCAAGCTCAAATATTTACCTTTTCACCCTCTCTTATTCTAGTAGTTAATTCTTTCAAAAATATTGGAACACTTTGTGACTACATGACACTATGTAATTACAGCCTCTACCATTTTGGTTTGAAGAAACTGGATCATTGACAACCAATTTCTTAGGTTCTGTAAACTGCTTCTTTTAAAAAGAATGTTCCAGCTACCTTTAAACACACAGGCACAAACAAACAATATACGGCCAGGTACTACTACATATGTTCATAACAAATGGATGTCTTGTACCAGATGTTTCATTTAACTGGCCATTGGCCTATTTTTAAAAATACTTCTTTTGTCTACTCCTTGACAAGGCATAATCATTTTATTGTACTTACATATATTGAAATGCTTGGGCCTTATTCAAGATTCCACCAATGTTAACTGCTTCTATAAACTCATTGGACATGGCTGTCTCTTTGGATTCCTTTTGATTCTCACCATTTCCATCTTCGCCAATGTCCGAATTTATTAAAACCACAAACTGAAAAATACAAAGTCTCTAGTGGTCTTGTGCATGTATTTGGAGTGGTTGGTTCCCTTCAGTCAATCCGGCTTGTTTGTCTTGGTCCGATGGCGGCAAGGGCAAGGGCTCAGCCATCATGGTTTTTTTTCCCAGTCATTATAGGACTATGAGGCAGATTGTAATGCTTCTCCTCCCCATTCAGCATCACGTGGTGGCCTGCTCACACAGGGCTTCCCTGTGAATCCTGCCTGTTGGGCCAATCAGAATTGAAGAACACTGTAACATGTCTTACACAAGCTGTGTCTGCTTCCTTAACCCCATTGCTGAAACCCAGGCTCCCTTGAAGGGAAGAAAGGAAAGGGTCCCAGGAAGGGAATTTCTTTAGTCCCATTGCTGAAACCCAGTCTCCTTTGAATGGGAAAAAATAAAGGATCCCTGGGAGGGCACTTCCTTAACCCTCTTGCTGAAACCCAGGCTCCCTTGAAGGGAAAAAAGGAAAGGAGAGCCTCATAAGTTCTCCATTGCTTCCAATGGGCTGGACCTAGCTTCATTTTTTGGCTGTGGAATGAAAACAACTATCCGGCTGCCTGCCTGTTTTCGGGAGGCATGCAAAAATGAATACAGGTATCTACTGGAATCCAGCCAGCAGAAACGGATTGAGGTTTATTTATTTTATTTTATTTATTATTTAAACTTATATGCTGCCACTCCCCTGGGGCTCGGAGCAGCTTACAAGAATAGCTAAAATCTAACAAAATTTAAAAGCAATTTAAAACAATTTAAAAACAACAATATCAAACATTAAAAGCCTGTCAAAACAGGTATCTCTTACATGCCTTGCGGAAAGCTGGTAAGTCCTGCAAGGCACGGACTTCAGGTGGCAGAGTATTCCAGAGTGATGGTGCCACTGCTGTGAAGGCTCTGCGTCTGGTTGCTGTTAGACGCAAGGTCTTGACACTGGGGACTTCCAATAGATCTTGGTCCTCAGAACGGAGGGATCTCTGGGGTTGGTAGGGGGTGAGCACAAAATGCACAAGCCTAATCTTTAGCATTGTTTGGGGCAGAATTTTTCCCCTTGTCCATTTACTTGTGGGTCACAGTGATTCAATTCTGGAATAAATATTAAACTACCAATACCTGTGTCAGTTCTAGTGTCAGCAACCTCCCAATCAAGTCGCTTGTAATGCAAGGCAATAGTGTGCAAAGTGATAATGTTAAATATGACCTATAAGTAGATCTTGCCCTGCGTTCATGGCCATTTAATTCACATAACTGGTATGGTATTATGTTTATAAATTGCCTTGATATCATGAACACCTTTTCATGTACTTTGTGTGTCCTTGTAGTCTTCAAAAACACACATTAGTTATCAGTCAAAGCTGCAGGAAAGGAAACATCCTACAAGGTCACCCATCTCAAAACAGATGTTCCTATAATTTATGACAATAAACATGTGCTTGTGTTTCATTCAATTAAAGACTAGGCAATAAATTAAAGAAACATTTTACAGGAAACTCAGCAGCTTTGTTAGTGTATTGTGTTTGGGGGGGGGGAGGGAGACAAAAAGCTCTATTCTGAATATTTTGTAAAGTATCTGTTATCTTAGATGCAAAATTGGTGACAACAGGGAATAAAACATAAGGGCTTATTTTAGCCTTTATGTTATCAAACACATAGCAATGTTAGTATGGAAAATCAGTATAGAAAATGATCTCATAGCACCCTAGAGACTAAGGATATCATTGCATTTACCTTTTTTTAGCATCCTAGAATGCTACAGAGACAGTCCAGTGACAGATGGACATTCCTTTATTGCAGGGATGGATGGCCCTGTGGCCCTGTAGAAGTTGGTGGACTATTTATTTATTTATTTATTTATTTACTGTATTTATATACTGCTTTTCTCACCCCTGGGGGGACACAAAGTGGTGTATGTCAAATAATGGCAAGATCATATTAACCATAGAACATAAACCAACATTTGGACAATGAAAACATAGAATTAAAAACATCTTAATATTAATATTAAAATTGCATGATCTGTTTAGTGTGGATTACAGGATATTTGGAATTGGGAGGACAGGCATGACCAGACTTACCATTAGGTAAAATGAAACAACTTTCTCATATACTAGATGTGGGGGACTTTGGGTAGGTGGCTTGGAGAAATGTATACAACTAAACTTTAAAAAAGAAACTTCCTAAATTCTGCCAGGTAAACATTTTTTATCTTTTTTATCTTTTACAATGTGTTTTAGGCTAGTTCTGGCCACAAGTTCCATACCACTGCTATATGGTGATTGTTTCTTAGTCTGGTTTATGCTTTCTGCATTCTAGTCCTTCTGAATATCAGCTTAATTGCAATCATGTCAACATTATAAAATATAGGAATTTATTACCATTTGCTTATCAGTTTTATATCATATAGCTCCATCATATAAAATCCTGTTTTGGTAATTTGCTGGGTTACTTAAAATTTCTTTATGAAAAGCTCCAGTTTTAGAGTGCAGTGCAGTAGACTAGAACTTTTGGTGAGAAATTCTAAGCTTGTTATATTACTGCAGGTTCTGCAAGTTGAAACATTGGTGCTTTCCCGTTTATATGGAATGACACTCCACATGGGTCATATCAAAATCCAAAATTTTGGCCCCCAGACCTGCTCTTGACTTATACATGGGGTTGACTTACACATGAGTATATATGTTATATTTAAAATAAAACTTCACAAATAAATTAAGGTACTTTATTTCTCAAGATGTAACTTTTGTTTAGGAGCCAATATTTTCCCTCTCAGACATACCACAGAAGGATAAGAAAACCTAAGAGAAAATCATTTCAGAAGTGCTGTCAGACAGAATTATTGAGTAATTCCCTGCTGTAAAACTTTCTAAATGACTGCTGCTGCAACTTTGACTATTCTCAAGCTATGGCCTTGTATTGTTTCTTTACAATCTTTGAAAAGGGGCAAAATATTGTCCCACAGGAATTGTAAGATTTTTTAAGTGCCTTAAAAGCAAACATACTATTGCTTCACATTTTTGTCTCCTCTTATAGTACACTGACTAAAAGTACTTCCTCGTCACCCTTTTGGCATTTAACCCTAAGGATTTATATCCTTTCCGAGGTTTTTGTCTCTTGCACATGATGTACAGACAAAAGCAGTGGGAGAAATGTTCAACAAATCATTTTGAGAAGACAGAAATAAATTGTTTCAGGTAAAAATGTCCTTGTAACAGGAAAAGTTGTAGCTACCTTCAAAGGGGCTGAATTTTCATAGGAGGGTTTGGAAATGATAGTGAGCCATTTTGCTTGTACATGGATTTTCTTCAAATTGCTGGAAATTGTCAGCATAAATGAGAAGGATGTTATTGAAAATGAATGAAACTTGGCAGGTCTATGAATATCATTCTTACAAACTCATTGATGTCTCGTTAGACACCTTTTTGTAGTTTTTTTTAAAAACGATAGGACACAATGATTTATGGTACAGAGGATATTATTCTGTCCATAGTTGGTTTAGTAGTGAATGCTGTTCAAAAGCAAACCCCTAAAGCTTGTGAATCAATTTACATGAGAAACGTTTAAAAAAATGAAACATGAGAAAATAAAGCTTCATTTGGCTAGCATGTTATTGAACATGCACATATCTTCTAAAACAACAACTAATTATATGAATACAATGGCTGACATCCAGTCATTAGCATGATTAAATTTGCTTCCCCTCTTTCTTGCCACTTCTATAGTCCCATTATTATTGCTGTGTGCCTTTAAGTCATTGTCAACTTAAGGAGATCCTATCACAGGGCTTTCTGAGGCTGAGAGTTTGTGTCTTATCCAGGGTTACAAATGGGTTGTCATGGCCAAGTGACGATTTGAACCTTGAACTCCAGAGTCATACTTCAACACTCAAACCATCCCACTATCCTGGCTCTCTGTATAGCTTCTGAAACACGGGTCTGAAGAATTTCCATCCTTGCCAGTTAGGTTTTTGAGAATGTGTGAGGAGCTGAAAAAGAAGGGGGATCATCCTTCCCTAGGACCCTTTCACTCTACACATTATAACACTATGATTCTATTTTAAGTACTATTGAAAAAATCCTATACAATCCTGGGTTGTTAGTTTAAGGGGAGTATTTAGAATTCTCAGCCGGAGACCTCTAGCTCCTTTCTAGACCTAGAATTTAATAGTAAGCTGTTATGCCAATTTAGGTGTTATAACTGTGTAGTGTAAAAAAAACCCCTAGTTTTATAGGCAGATGCAATTCTGTCATCTAAACCACTCTACTGAATCCTGAAAAATGCTACTAATCATTTCTCAACTCTAGAGCTAGAGTGGCAACAATTATGGAGACAAAGACATCTAAATAATTTATCAATACGGGTTAAAGAAAATTACTATAAGTCAATATGGAAATGGTACCTTACACCAGTAAGAATAGCAAATATAAATAAAAACTACTCAAAAAATGGAGAGGATATCAAGAATTAGGAACATATATACATATGTGGTGGCAATTTAAATATGTAAATAATTTTTTGGGGGGAAAGTATTTAGAGAAATAGAGGTAATAATAAATGTTAAAATAGAAAGAAGTCCTAGTATAGCTTTATTATCATTACATAATAATAAACAACTGAAAAAGAGGATAAAGATGTGATAACAAATTTATTAACAATAGCATGACTGCTTATAGCAAGGAATTGGAAAAGAGAAATAAATATACAAATAGAGGATGGTACACAGAAGCATAGAAATTGGCAATAAATTATATGCTGACGTGTATATTAAAAGTTAAAAGAGGTATATGGAAACAAAGTGAATTTGATGAAATATTGAGAAAATTTATTGAAAAAGGATTTAAAAAGAAATAAGGAAAGTTACCTCCACAAGAACTGAAATTTTGGACAAATTATAAGTAAAACCTGTGGCTTGGGGAGGGGAGCACAGTGGTGAGAGATAGTTAATATGTATAAGCAGAAAAATAATGGTAGATGCCAAAAGTTAAAGTATGATAGATTGCATTGAATAATATGAATCTGCTGTAAAATAAACAATGTATAACAATGTATTGTCGAAGGCTTTCATGGCTGGAATCACTATGTTCTTGTGGGTTTTTTCGGGCTATAGAGCCATGTTCTAGAGGCATTTCTCCTGACGTTTCACCTGCATCTATGGCAAGCATCCTCAGAGGTAGTGAGGTCTGTTGGAATTAGGACAATGGGTTTATATATCTGTGGAATGGCTGGGGTGGGGCAAGGAGCTCTTCCCTGCTGCAGTTAGGTGTGAATGTTTAGCTGATCACCTTCATTAGCGTTTGAAGGCCTGCCTGAGCCTGGGAAAATCTGTTGCTGGGAGGTGTTAATCTGTGCCTGGTTTTTTCCTCTCTGTTATTTAGCTGTTATAATTTTAGAGTTTTTTAATACTGGTAGCCAGATTTTGTTCATTTTCATGGTCTCCTCCTTTCTGTTGAAATTGTCCACATGCTTGTGGATTTCAATGGCTTCTCTGTGTAGTCTGACATGGTGGTTGTTGGTGTGGTCCAGCATTTCTGTGTTCTCAAATAATATGCTGTGTCCAGGCTGGTTCATCAGGTGCTCTGCTATGGCTGACTTCTCTGGTTGAAGTAGTCTGCAGTGCCTTTCATTTTCCTTGATGCGTGTCTGGGCGCTGCGTTTGGTGGTCCCTATGTAGACTTGTCCACAGCTGCATGGTATACTGACCGCATAGGGAAGCTGATGAGGAAACACAACATACAAACAATCTACAAACCCACCAAGAAAATTCAACAAATACTACGTTCAGCAAAGGACAAGAGGGATCCTCTCACCTCTGCAGGAGTCTACCGTATACCATGCAGCTGTGGACAAGTCTACATAGGGACCACTAAACGCAGCGCCCAGACACGCATCAAGGAACATGAAAGGCACTGCAGACTACTTCAACCAGAGAAGTCAGCCATAGCAGAGCACCTGATGAACCAGCCTGGACACAGCATATTATTTGAGAACACAGAAATGCTGGACCACACCAACAACCACCATGTCAGACTACACAGAGAAGCCATTGAAATCCACAAGCATGTGGACAATTTCAACAGAAAGGAGGAGACCATGAAAATGAACAAAATCTGGCTACCAGTATTAAAAAAAACTCTAAAATTATAACAGCTAAACAACAGAGAGGAAAAAACCAGGCACAGATTAACACCTCCCAGCAACAGATTTTCCCAGGCTCAGGCAGGCCTTCAAATGCTAATGAAGGTGATCAGCTAAACATTCACACCTAACTGCAGCAGGGAAGAGCTCCTTGCCCCACCCCAGCCATTCCACAGATATATAAACCCATTGTCCTAATTCCAACAGACCTCACTACCTCTGAGGATGCTTGCCATAGATGCAGGTGAAACGTCAGGAGAAATGCCTCTAGAACATGGCTCTATAGCCCGAAAAAACCCACAAGAACCTAATGTATAACAAATTAAAAAAAAAAAACTGTAGAGCCAGACATTATAGTACCCAGTTCTTCCTACACCACTTTTAATAAGGAAGGAATGTACAACAGTTGGTGATTAACTTTGCCTAATTTTATTCTGTTTTGTCGATAAGCAAGAATCTCTGACTCTCAACTGTTTAACAATAGAAATAACAAAACCAGTCCCAATCCCCTGCCCTAAATGATACTGCTGTCATGAAATACATTGGGCTAAGTAACTATGACCTGTCCCATAATGCAATTTTATGTTATTGTTTGTATTATTTGGAAATTTTACTGCAATCTAAACAAACTGATGCTTTTACTCCATAACCCTACACATCCTTTTGTTATTTTTATTTTATGTGAGATCTAACCTGAAGAAGAGTCATATGGACCTTGGTGATGTATCCTATGATGTTTTGAAAGATCAGATAGTATTATAATACCTCTATTTGATTTAATTGTTCTGGTGGGCTAAATTGACTGCAAACATAAACCAATTTGCTTCAGTGCTTTATTTTTCTGGCTCTTTTATGGTATGATTCTTTTTCTAATATGAATATGTGCATACAGTCCATTAAACACCACAAAAAGAAAAACAGCCTTCATGTCATTGCATATATCATTAGTTCAAGATTATTTTTGTGTGCCACTTTAACAATGTGCAGAAGTGCATAATACTGCACAGGGAGAATCTTGTTACACTATCATATGTCTAATTTCATCAAAACCAGTATTTGCAGTGCTTTATCATTATGCACATATGTAATGTGGAGAAACATAAGAGATGCCTGAAATCTGGAAAAACTAAAGGATGCAACAAACATAATCCAGTTATGATACTTTGTTGTCATAATAATTCGATACTACATTGAACTGCCATGTAGTCCATTGACTACACATTCCTCATCTGCTCCAATGTTCAACTCAATGCAGCTGCAGGAGAATCATTACTAAAATAAGTTGAGAGCTACACAATCCAGTTCAGCAACAGGATCTGTTTTCAGATCTGCAGAATGCCTTACAGAAAAAGGACTCTGACAGCCTTCAAAGGAGACAAGTGTTGGTCATAGGTGGCTACCTCCTTAGAGGAACAGAAATGGCTATTTGCAAACCTGATATGATGTCTAGAGAAATATGCTGTCTTCCTTGGGAAAAATCCAGCATGTAACTCAGCAGCTGACAAGCCCACTGACCCTTTCATACTGGCTCATGTAGGAACCAATGATACTGCAAGACATAGTCTTCAAAAGATCAGAAAGGATTTTGAAGCTCTTGGAAGAAAGCTAAAAGATCTTAATGTCATCATCATCATCATCATCATCATCTTTATTTATTACCCCGCCACCATCTCCCCAATGGGGACTCGGAGTGGCTTACATGAGGCCAAACCCAAATGACAATTACAATAAAGAAAAACCAAAAACACAAACCAAAAACACGAACAATAAACAATAACATCATAGTTACATAAAACATATAATATGTAACAATATAACATTTTTTAAAATGCACAGACACAATAATAATGGGCGGGTTACATGTAGTGATTAAAAGGACAAACTGATTAAAACTAATTAAAAACTTGGGCGAGATAAAAAAATGGGAGCAGGTAATTTATGAAGGAGGGCTCATTTTAGCGGGACTTGTGGAATCAAGGTTTCCCATGAGGGGGGACGTATACTCCAATGACAAAACTTTGAGACAGAGCAATCATGTGGGATTATATACCTACTCATCAAAGGCGCAGCGGAAGAGCCAGGTTTTAAGGTTCTTTTTGAAGATTTCTAGGGAAGGGGCTTTCCTAATTTCTCCAGGTAGTGAGTGCCAGAGTCGGGGAGCCACAGCGGAAAAGGCTCTCTCCCTTGTACTCACTAGGCGAGCTTGAGAGACTGGCAGGGGCGAGAGAAGGGCCTCCCCGGAAGATCGGAGGGCCCAAGATGGTTCATGGCAGGAGATATGGTCACAAAGGTAGGTAGGTCCCAAACGGTTTAGGGCTTTGTAGGTGATAACCTGCACCTTGAATTGGGACCGGAAAATAAACGGCAGCCAGTGGAGCTCCTTAAACAGGAGGGTTGACCACTCCCTGTAAGTTGCCCCAGTTATTAATCTGGCTGCTGAACGTTGGACAAGTTGTAGTTACCAGGCCATCTTCAAGGGTAGCTCCATGTAGAAAGCATTACACTAATCCAGTCTAGAGGTTACAAAGGCATGGACCACCATGGTCGAGTCAGACTTCACAAGGTAAGGTCGCAGTTGGAGCATGAGTGTTGTGCAAAGGCCCCCCTGGCCACTGCCGATACCTGCACATCGAGTGTCAGCACTGAGTCCAGGAGGACCCCCAAACTGCGGACCTGTGATTTCAGGGGGAGTGCAACTCCATTCAGCACAGGTTGCCACCCAATACCCCGATCAGCCGAGCGACTGACCTGGAGGACCTCTGTCTTGTCAGAATTGATCCTCAGCTTGTTCTTCCTCATCCAGGTCGCCACAGCAGCCAGACACTGGTACAGTATCCGAGGGGCTTCTTTGGAATCTGGTGGAAAAGAGTAGTGGAGTTGGGTGTCATCTGCGGAAAGGTGGCACCTCACTCCAACACTCCGGATGACCTCTCCCAGTGGTTTTATGTAGATGTTAAATAGCATGGGGGACAGAATAGAACCTTGTGGGACCCCACAGATCAATGACCAGGGGTCTGAAAAGGAGTCCCCCAGCTTCACCAACTGGGAATGACCCTCCAGGAAGGACCAGAGACACAGTAGAACCGTGCCCCCGAGTCCCATCCCAGCGAGTCTTCCCAGCAAGATACCATGGTCGATGGTATCAAAAGCCGCTGAGATATCCAAGAAACCAGCAGGGTCACACTCCCCCTGTCCAGTTCCCTGCGGAGGTCATCCACCAAGGCGACCAAAGCCGTCTCGGTGCTGTATCCAGGCCTAAAGCCAGACTGTGAGTGATCCAGATAATCAGTGTCATCGAGGAATCCCTGAAGCTGCGAGGCAACCACCCGCTCCAGAACCTTGCCCAAGAAAGGGAGGTTGGAGATTGGCCTGTAGTTGTTACATACAGTTGGGTCAAGGGTGGTATTCTTTAACAGAGGTTTTACCACCACCTGCTTAAGTCAGGTCGGGAATTTACCCTGGCTCAAAGAGGCATTTGTTATTACTACAAGCCACTCCAACAACCCCTCTCTGGACAGCTTCCAGAGCGCAAGTGGTCGCCCTCACAGTCCCAAGAATACCTTCCACATCATCAGGTAGAACAAGCTGGAAGGAATCCCATAAGATCAGACAGTGGCTTTAGCCTGTGCTTGGTCAGATACGCCCCGAGATTTCCTCCAGATGCCCTCTAGACCCCTCCCTGGGTAGAAAGTGACTGTTGTTCCTCCTGTCCCACACCACCTCAATGTTACCTGACTCATTTGAACCCCCACCCTCCTGAAGGCTGGACTGGTAGGAGAGGGGGCTGAACAAAGGAAGCGTGAATGGGCGGGATTGGCGACTGGAAGAGGCAGGTATGGAAGCTAGAGGGGGAGACTCAAAATGGGATTCTAACTGTGGGGGAGTGGCCAAAACTGGTGGGCTTTCCACTCTAATGCTGGGGCTTTTAGAAACCTGTAGGTGCGATCTCAGCCCAGTGACCAAAGGGTGAATTGATGGATCCACAAGCACCTTTCTGAAGACAATGCCCCAGTGCTTCACTTGAGGCCCACATAGGTACAACTCCTCCACTAGCAACCTGTCTTCTAATGCAACGAGAAGATAAGTGGAGCGGTCCCAGGATTGATAATCTCTATAGAGCCAGTCAATGGACTTGATCTTCACTGCTGACCTGCATACAGATAGGATTTGCGATAGAGAGATCTGGACCACTCTCTTTGGTGTCCACCTGCCTCTATTCCACAACAAGTCTGAAACTTCCACAGCCAGGTTGTTTGTTTGTGTTGACAGTGGTGTAGAATATTCGGAAATTGTTCAGCGGGCTCAGATGTTAAACCATTGTCACCGCTGTGCTCAGCACAGTTTGTTCTTTCCTGTCCCGTCCTTCCTTGTCCTATTTGAAAGTTACCCTCTGCCCCTCAAACACATTCCTCTCCCGGCCTTCGGTTGCGACTAAATCATCAGTGATGCTTGTAGATAAAACAAATTCAGGTTCCAAAATGTCATCAGGATTCACAATTAGGGAAATCCCTTTAAAAAGGTAGTCAGTTTTCTTATTCAGAGTTTCAATCTGCTTCAACATGAGGCTGAGTGATTTCCCTAGGAGTTCACATAGGTGGGAGAGATCACTGTTTGTGTGAGTGGTCTTTCCATCTCTCCTCCCCGTATGGCATGGCCGAGGAAGAGCGAGAAAAATAGTAGAGATTAATAACTGGCTCCACAATTTGGCTTCCTGGACCATGGTATGCTTTTCCAGGAAAATTGCTGCCTGGCACGGGCTGGGTTGCATCTTACAGAAATAGGAAGTAATGTTTTTTCTTAGATATCAGGTGGATTTTAAAATAGTAGATTGTGAGGGTGGCTGTGTCAAATTTAGCAGTTTTCACTTGATCCAGGAACAGAAAATGACTCTTAATTACCCATCCAAGATCAAGCCACAATAAATTATCTGTTTAACAACAGAGATGGTTCACATTATATATTACCAGTAAAAACATCCCCAGCTACTGTGAGGATTAAATAACATCACAGAGTGCAGAAACACACTGGAAGATAGCAGATGACATAATTGTCTCTAAAAGTCCTGGCACTTTGATCCTATGAGTTCAGGTTCCCCTACTACATTGTTAACGGGTGACACAATAAGAAATGTGACATATAAAAAATCTAAGTTACAGTGCTATTGCTTGCAACTACAGTTTTGTTACGCTGGAATTTGAGGAAAGTTCCATTACATTCAGTAAAATTTTAAACACATGCAGACTTCCATTCTGGAAATGGCTTGGAAATGTCATCACTAAGTCTCCTCTTGTTAATGTTAAGTGGCCTCATTATGAAACAGAGATGTGAAACAATGGTTATTTGAATTTGCTTATTTTGTTTTCTTTGTCTCTAGTCATTTAAAATCACTTGGAGTAACAGATGGTACACCATGAAAAGTTATTCCTGCATAGAATAATGGAATGACTTTTTGCCTCAGCCCACATACCCAGTGAATATTACAATTCTAAACACTAGCTTAATCTCATTCTAGCTCTTTTTTCCTTCCTTTCTCTCCAACAGTATTTGCTTTAACCTCTTTTGACAACCTGAATTATAGTTCTCTGCTCATTGAATGACCTCTGCTGCAGCTGATGGACTTGATTGGCAGGTTGTGGGATGTGAGTGGGTTGTAGAATTTGTACTTCAGTTTAAAACATTCAAGTTTAAAACGTCCAAGTTTAAAACATTCAAGCAGAATACGAGAATTTGGAATATGCTTTTTGACTACACGTCTAGCAGAAAGATACATAGCTGGGCATCTGCTGACTGTGTGAAGTATAGGGATGTAAATCTTCATGTATTGTAGTTCATTCAGGCATACGAGAACAATAAATAATTCAAAGTTTTTTTTCCTCTGCTGAATGAGAATATATTTTGTATTTTGTTGTAGTCGTCGCATTACATTTGAGTGGCCTGCTAAGACAAAAGCAATTACTTAGACATGTTTTTTTTTATAATGCTTTTTATTAAGGTTTTTGGTATCGGTACATCAATCAGATGTTGATCATTGACATATCGGTTATAACTTAAAATCTAGGGGAGGGGAGGGAGTATGGTGGGGGTAAGGAAGAGGGGGTACCTATCTACTAGGGAAGGGGGGAGGGGTAGGGGTAGTTGGAGGGGATAGGGCAATCCTTATCTATCGGGGAAAAGATAGAGGGGGGGAGTGCACGTGGTATGGGATGTGGGGCGTGGAGTGTGTTAGTATTTGTTAAATCTTTTTATTTACTCATTGTGTCCCCCATAGTTAGTTAGTGCAGGTGTTGTCTTCTTTACTTGTCTTCTAACTTTCTTTTGTTTTTCCCCAAACTCCGTTTACGTTCTTAATTCCCTTCTAGATAGTTTCTGATTGGAGACCAGTCGGTTTTATTTTCTCTTGCAGTTTGATTTGTTCTTATATGTTGCGTCAATGTGTCCATATTCATTATGTCCATAAGCTTTAGTTTCCAATCGTCTAGCTTTGGAATTTCCTCGTTTTTCCATTTATTTGCTAATACTAGTCTTGCTGCAGTAGCCATGTGGAATAAGAGCCTGTATTTATTTTTATCTATCTCAAAGTCCAGAATTCCTAATAGATAGTATTCCACTTTCTTTTCTATTTGTAGATCCATTATTCTAGTTGTTGTTTGATGTATCTCCGACCAAAACTTTTTAACCTTCTCACATGTCCACCAGAGATGTAGAAAGGTGCCCTTCTTCTCCTTGCACTTCCAATATTTTTCGTCCACTTGGCTAATTTATTTCACAAATAAAGTTTTTGTAATACTTGGCTAATTTATTTCACAAACTATTTTGACAAAAAATCTGACTATCCCTTTTCTCTTTGATTTAGAATAACTGCACACCTCAAAATCAAGCATATCTGAGAAAGTGGATGTCCCATAAACCATAGACATATTGTTATTTCAAAAAAATATTTATTTTATTTATTTACTTTGTTTATATTCCGTCCTTCTCAACCCCACAGGGAACTCAGGGTGGCTTAAGAATGTGGGAAACTGTTAGTCTCCATTGCAATGTGGCCCTCCAGGTGCAGCTTTATGTGTTCTTATCATGGCTATTCTTGGTGTTGCTAATGGGAGTACTTTCAGGTCAGCCTTCCACTTTAGGTTAGCCAAGGGCACAACCAAAATATTGGGGTAGCCCTCAGAATCTTGATGCTAGTACAAAGATGGTCCACGGGGGTAGTCAACACATCTAACACCTGTCCAAGAGACATTTGCCCACTAGACGGCGAGAAGTGTGATTATGGTTGTCAGTTTCATTCCCTGACAAGTTAATTTGTTGAAAGTTTAATAAATAAATATTAAATAGGTCAAATAAAATGGCCCTTTAGCTCCATATACTGTTGGTGGCCTCTTTATTTCAGAGGTGGGAATTCAATGTAGAGACTTGGATATTTCTTGGAGAAATCTACTATGATGGAGGGAAAGGAAATGTGTCTCCCTCCAGCTGTTGTTCAACTGCATCTTACATGATCCCTTGTCCCTGTCAATCCTGGATGCTGGAAGCTATCCTTGAAGTAGTGGAGGCAAGGTTAGGTGTGGAATGCTGAGAACATGGACACTGTCTCATCCATGAAACGCAGTTCGTGGCCTTTGGTAAATCTGTTAGTTTAACTAACACTTTGGTAATTGGGACAACATGGGAAAGAGAAGGCAAAATGTATGAGTTGGTCTGACTTCTTGGAAGAAGCAGAGAACTTTGGTAGGGATGAATTTTCATTTCCTCCAAACTAGCAACTTGTTATGCTAAAGTCTTTGCACACATTTTCCTTTCCCTCTTATTTTCTGTACAGGGCCAAAGCCCTGCACCAACAAATTTGAGATATCACAATGCATATTAGTAATATGATTATGTTCTGAAAATGGTATCAGTGTGAAATTCTGGATTTTCCTCAAGAGTATTAGTTCATCTTCAACAGTTAACAGAAAGAGCAGACTTCAGTTTTTCCCCTTTGCTGCTGATAACATTAGTGGATGATTTATTCTGTAACAGCATTTTCAAGATTCCTGACAAACTGTAGATCAACTATTATTTCCAGCTGGCAACATTGTGCCTCAGTGGTACCACTAACTTTCCATCCTGAAAGACAAAGCATGTTCATATAATTTCACTGATAGTATTAAATCTGATTTGTCTGTCAAATCCATGGAAGACCTTCAACATTTGGCATCTGTAGCTGATTAGCATTTGAGAATGGCTGAGAAAACCAAACAACTCAAGTAATTAGAGATCTAAGTGAAAAAGCTTACTTGGCAGAAATCCAGTGTCCATATATTCATACAAATAGCCATTACAGCAACTTCCTTTATTGCTATTCTCAGGAGATCCAGCAATACAAATAATAAAGATGCACCAACTGTTCACAACAGGATATGATTCATTGCAGCCAGGAAACTTAATTCTCAGAATCTGTTATTCCAGTGTGAGCTCTAATATGTGTTTAACTTTTAGAGTGAAACCACCTTTTATTTCCCTGTAATTTTTGTCAATGATTGATAAAGAAGATTAATAGGTTATATCTATGGAGTGCAAAAAGCATTATTATACAGCACAGATAATGACATTTTCCCAGAAACTAGGTTAACATCAATGGTGCATTTGGGATGAATTTTGAGTACATTAATATCCAGAGATAGCCTTGAATTGTTAAATGTGCCATGTGAAAAGATCTGAAATGAAAAAATCAGTATGTTTCTAGTATGCATAGTGCAAATATGTGATCACATAGTTGTCCTAGTTCCATTTAAGTATGTTTCTTAATCTTATTAAATTTTGAGTTTCAATATTATTTTAATCACATTTTATCTCAAAATACATATCAACTGAATTTTGATCATTTTCTTAGCCAAACCCTGCATGAGAAGATTCCGTCAAATTTGAATATGCATATATAACTTACATTCCCATGAATTGTATGAATCCATACTGACCATATAATGCAGTTTCATTTGCGATGAGTCCAGGAGGACCCCCAAGCTGCAGACCTGTGATTTCATAGGGAGTGTTACCCCATCCAGCACAGGATGCCACCATATACCCTGATCTGCCTTGCGACTAACCAGGAAGACCTCTGTCTTGTCTGTATTCAATTTCAATTTGTTTTTTCTCATCCAGCCCATTTCTACTGACATACATCGGTTCAGAGTGTGAACTGCTTCTTTGGCTCCTTGATGAAAATGAGTAATAGAGTTGGATGCCATCTGTGTATAGATGACACTGAACTCCAAAACGCTGGATTATCTCTCCCAGTGGCTTCATGTAGATGTTAAACAACATAGGGGAAAGTACAGAGCCCTCCAGGATCCCACAGAACAATAGCCATGGGATTGAGGAGAATCCTCCAGTGTAACACCTTCTGGGTCCATCCCTCCAGGAATGAAATGAGCCACTGTAAGACAGTGCTCCCAAGTGCCCTCCCAAGCAAGTGGCCCAGAAGGATACAGTGTTTAATGGTATTGAAGGCCACTGAAAGGTCCAGGAGAACCAATAGGGACAAACTCTTCCTGTCTAGTTCTCTGCGTAGATCATCTACCGAGGTGTCCGTAGCTGGGCCTGAAACCAGACTGAAATGGATCTAAATAATCCATTTCATCCAGGAATTCCTGGAGTTGCAAGGTCACCACACATTCAAGTATCTTGCCCAAGAAGTGGAGGTTAGAAACTGGGCAGTAATTACCCATTTCGGTTGGTGATTTATTTAATGCAATAATTATTTATTATTGCAGCTCCTACCACAACCATTTTCAGGCTGGATGGAAATTTGTCTTGACTTAGGGAAGCATTTGCCAGTCTACAAAACCTCCTCTGACTTATTTGATTAGCCAAGAATGGCAAAGGTTGAAAATGCATGTGATGGGTTCTGCTTCTCCAAGGATCCTGTCCACATCCTTGGACTGCACCAATTGAAATAAATCCATTAAATCCAGACAAGCTGGCACCTTTGTTGCATCCATAGAGGCTCTATCAATAGTGATGTCTAGGTCGGAACAAATCTGAGCAACTTTATCTTCAAAGAACCTGGCAAATTCTTCTCAATGAGCTGCTGTGTGGTCGGAGGACCCTGCCTGAATATCAGGATGCATGAGTCTCCTGACCACTTGAAACAGCTCAGTGGGGTGGTTCTTTACACATGCAATGTTGGCCGTTATGAAAGATTTCTCAGCCACCTTCATTGCTGCGGAGAAGATTTTCCAATACACTATGCTCCAAGTTTGGTCACATTTGATACAAGCTTGGCGCCAACATTGCTCTAGTCTCCTACACAGTTGCTTCATCACTGTCAGACCAGAGTTATACCATGAGGCTGATTTGGCTCTGTTCTGAGAGAAGGGAAGTTCAGGAGTGAATGTGTCTACTGCCCTGGCAATTTCTGCATTCCAGAGGTTTTTCAGAGTTTGACAGAATCACTTTCCACAGTGGCAGGAAACTTCCCAAAAGCCAACAGGAATCCATCCGGATAGATAAGCCTCCTGCGTCAGACCATCTTAGTTGGCCCCCCATCCCTGTGGAAGTTTGGAGCTGCAATTACTCTAAGCCTGATCAGGTAATGGTCGGTCCATGACAATGGAACTATAGATAGTTGCTTCACTCCACTGCCATCACCATCTCATCCTGTACAGAAGACCAAGTTGAATGTCTGTCCAACAGTGTGAGTGAGGTCAGATATTACCTGGGACAGCCCCATGGTTTTCATGGCAGCCATGAAGGCCTGAACTAGTCTTGGCATGGACGTTGAAGTCTCCCAGCACTGTTAGCCATTGGGACTCCAATGCTAAGCCAGAGAGCAGCCCAGCTAGCTCAGGCAGAGAGACTGTTGAGTAGCAGGGTGGACAGTACACCAACATAATCCCTATTTGTCCAGGCTGCCCACCTTTAAGTAGACACACTCAAACTCAAGAGACTGCAGGGCAGGGAACCTGGTGAGGAAAATGGAATCCTAATAGGCCACTGTGACTCCTCCTCCCCACCCCCTAGATATAGTTTTCTGCTGTACTGAAAAACCTGGTGGGCAGAGCCAGGGCAGATTACACCCCCCCCCCTCCTTTCCGGCTTCACCTAGCCAGGTCTCAGTAATACATGACATCCAGGTTCAGATCCTGGATGATAGGGGTTTTTTTTTTGTTTTTTGTTTTTTTGCTATTCATTGATCTGGCATTTACCAGCAGTAGTTTCGACACGGGAGGACTGCCACCTTATAGATCCAGGTTACTTACCGGAGGAGACAGTTTGGAGGCAGTAAGAAATATCCTATGCTCCCCATGATGGTGATATTGATTCCTCCTCCCACATCTCCTCTTGCCTGGAATCACTTTGATAGCCCCTCCCAGCCCTGGAAACACCCTTCTTCCTCTAGAGAGTGCTACCCTGCTCATTAAGCAAGCTAGCCAACTAAGATAAAAATTATGTAAATTAAACATCATTTGATTCAAAGGAGCACATTCAAGCCCATTTAAACACCTCTCCCCATCCAACTCCCTTCTTGGTGTCCTCTTCCCACCCCAAAGGGCCACACAATGGTCTCCCCATTCTCAGATTGTTCTCTTTAAATATTTAACAGTTCTACACTATTCATTCTTGTATGGTTAGGGTTAGGGTTAAGGAAGTTAGACATTAATTGTATATTCCCCTTGTCTCAAAGTATAGGAACAATATACTCAGTTCTGGCAGCATTGTTATTATTGGTTGTTTGTAATTTTATCTGCTACCTGTAAGATTTCTGCCTCGCAAAGTTTATGAAAGTGTGTATTAATGTAGGTTTGTACTCAGCATTGTATGCAATAATCTTGACAAGAAAATCATTGTGGGAAGGAAATAAAGTCATCTATTAGTAGGAATCAAGATTGTGTGGATAATTTGTGACACTTTTTTCTAATCTAGTCAAACATTTATTTGGTTCCTGTAACTGTTCCTGATTTCATTGTTTCATCAACACAAAGCCACAAGATAGGTTTTAAGAAATGTTGCAGATATTCAAAGGTAACTTCAGTCTCAATTTCCTAAGCAAATTGGATCTCAGAATTCCATATTATCCCTGCTTAATTATATAAAAGATATCATGGTTTACCCTGACATTTATTTTTATTCTTTTGCTGAATAGACTTTGAGTATTGATACACCATCATATTTCAAGTAGATAAGATGCAATTCAAGAAAAAAAGGGTTAGCTGGTGAAAGAGTTAATTTTAGGTTGCATCTTGTTCAATGAATAGATTCACGATGGGGTAGGCATCTCGTGAAGAAGAAAACATAGACAAGGCAGATGGGATAAGGATCATTACTGAAGATTTTGGCATAAAGAGTTCATTTTCAAAACTATATTTTCCTTGAATGGTTTGAAATGACCAGCTGGGAAAGGACAGATGGGGTGGAAGGGAGTACATCTGCCAAACACTTAGGAAACAATAAAAGGGACTCTTTTATTACTGTGGCTTCACAAAAGTTTTTTTGAAAAACAGAATCCATGTTGGGACTGAAGGGATTTTTTAAGCATTTGATAGACAAAATTTACTGAGAAATATTCCCCTTACCATGGTGGAAAAAGAAGCAGAAAATGTTGCTGTAGTTGCATTCTTGCCACCATTCTAGTGACCCAACATATACATCCTATCAAAGCCAACTGGTAAATTGCCTGCATGTGATGTTAATTATGCAGATTATATACAGCATTTGCTATAAGGAAATAGTAGGGGGAAAAGCCTTTATTTTTCTTGACTCCAGCTGCCAATTTACCTGACCCCTGCTGCCAATCACTCTCTTTTATTTATTCTAATGCAAATACTAAAGAAGACCTCAGCAAACACTGCCAATTTTCTAGGGAATCCTCTAATCATGCATGGTAGTCCAGCAGTGGCTTGGTAAACCTTATTTTCTACTCCTCAAAATCTTCAAAAAGAAACTCAGTCGGGAAGGTAATTCAATGCTTGACATGTGACAGCATGTCCTACCCATAGAAAGTAATGTTTTCTATACTGAAAATGATGGGAGGCTTTGTGATTAGAGATGGAGGACATGTGTAGAAGTGTGAAATCATAAATAAAAATACACCTTTCAGTGAATTATCACCTATTAATTATTGACTGTACTCTAAATGGGACATACAATCGGATTTAGGCCAATATTCTGCATTATACAGTCAAATGGTGGAATGTCTTAAGAATGTACGCTGCAATGTCCTATTAACTGCAAGCAAGCTTAACATCAGGAGACACTCCAGGGATCACAATTCTGACTTTGGCTTCTTGCCTGATCACAGTATCCAGGCCATATGATAATTGACTCAAAGTGCATTTCCTGTTTTGCCTATCTGTTTAATTGGGATTACTTCTCTTTCCAGATTTGTGGTTCTATTCTATAGCTGAAAAATTATCAGCAGATGGGATGAAAGTTTGAGTATCAGTGAACTAAGTTTTATATATTCATATCATGGTAATATAACCCATAACCACAGAGATTCTTAAGCAGCTGATATGGCGTAGCCCAGCTGCTAGCATAATTGCACTCCTTAAAGACTTAGCATTCTACCCAAGTACTACAGTGTCAGGATGCCAGAAATGCAAGTCAGGTAAATTGCCAAATGTTATAGCAGTCACCTAGGAAGTCCTCTGAGAAACTCAAAGCAAGTTAATTTCACTTTAACTGCATAAATGTTGAACAGATCTGTGGAAAAACCATGCTCTTCCCAGCCAAAGACACACATTAACTTGAAAGTTTTACTAACTAAGTAATTATGCAGGATAGACAGCCAGTTCTCACAGAGGTAGAAAGTACAAGTAATATCTCTGCCAAATAATTTCCATTATCTCCAAGACATGAGGAAATGCTCATAGAAATAACTTGACAATGTTCATATCTTGATGTATACGGCCAGAGCTTGGACATGTATCATCTGCTGTGACCAGGGGTGGGTACCATTTAGGGCTTGTTTGTGGGAATAGGCAAAGTTAGTTTCAGTGTTCTCCACGTATTACATGTGGCACCTGTGAATTGTCAGCAGTAAGTTTTATCTACTGTTGTTTTAAAAATGTATTGTTTTGATTTTATGCTAACATGTGTTGATGGGAGGGGGGGGGGGGGTTGTTATAATTTTATATGATTTGTTTTATACTTTTGTACCGTTTTTACTGATTGTATGTGCACCCTGCAGTGCTTTTTAAGCCACATCTTTGGGGAGATGGTGGCAGGATATAAATTATAATTGTTGTTGTTGTTGTTATTTATTATTATTATTATTATTATTATTATTATTATTATATAAATACTAGGAGTGTGCAATCTTTTCGTTAGTCGTCATAAGTTGTATCAATTGGTTAAATTCATACTTACGATGTGATATCCCACACGTGGATCAAAACTTACCCAAAACTCTTTTGTTCATATTTTGTAAATCTTGAAAGCTTCCCAAAATCAGTTTCATTTTCAGTGCAAGGAAGCAAAACACAGAGAAAAAGGCTTCCTTTCCACCTTAAATTTATGGCCCCAGAAGCAACAGGAAGAAAACAGAGTTCACTAGAAAAGAAGGCACAGAATTCTGGGAAATGTAGTTTGAAAAGGTGAGGAGTCTTATGACAAAGAATTCAAAAGTTCCTGCCCCAAACTATATTTGCCAGAATTCTGCTCAGCATTAGAAAGCCCCAGTCAGGATGCGGAACTGCTATTTTCCCTCCATAGCAGCAGCTATCATACATCTACTGATTTTAGAGAATTTTAAAAAATGTTTTTGTCAAAAAGGTTTTAAAAATCCCTAAAATCATCAGATGTATGGATATTTCTGAAAGATGGGGGGAATGATCCCCTGTTATCTTGTGTCATTGTGTAGAAAATTCAATGGGATAGCTCTTGTGGGTTTGTTTTGAAAAATCTTTTTTATAAAATATTTGAAATTTCCCCAAAACTCCATAGATAAATTAAACATTCTGAAACTTGATGGACTAATGGTAGTAAATGTGTTCTACCATAGTAGCAAGTTTCACCCCAATAGCTATAAAAATTAGGGAGAAAGTAGCCCCTGAAACTTCCAAACTATAATGGAAAAGTAACAAAAATTAATTACTCTCAAAAGTAACAGAAGTTATTTTAGAAATGAAATACCAGTGTCCCCTTATTTTGTAATGACTTTTGAAACATTTTTATTGATCACACATGACTAATAAATACACATACACAAACATGTCTACTCAGCTACATCTCTCCATCTTATCCTTTCAGGAGAGAAAGACATATAACAAAGACACATTCTCTCTCACACACATGCCTTCTTCTACCCTTTCTCGATAAGCAGGGATAGAGATATTTAAAGCTGAATGGATGCCACATTGAGTCTTTCTAAGTGCTTCTATCCCTATCTAAGCAACAATGGGGTGGACTATGGTGTTTGAGAAGAGCTTGATAATCTATAGTCCAAATCTTGTGGGTTATATGTAGGCTATATGAGCTATGGATTTTATTCAGTAATCTTTCTCATCCCTGCTTAGTTAAACCAAAAGCAAAAGACCCTGAGGCCACATAAACAGAAAGCATGAAGTACTTTTCTGGTCTTCCATCACTTCCATTGCTTTAATCACAATGTTCAATAAGAAACTTCACTCTTTGATGACCATATGACTGCTCTGTTCATGCAGTGGAGAATGACTTTGGATTCTTCCCTTGATCTGAAATAACATACAAGGGGCTCCAAAAGTCATAAGAATTTGAACTCTCCACCAAAATACAGTTTATTGATGGTAATTGATTTTAAAATAATTAATCACCAATATGAAGTGTTCTTAAATAGATTAACAAGAAAGAAGGAAAAAAACTCAAACCCAATAGCTGATATTGCAACAACTCACACTGTTTTAAAACACTGAATATAGAAGCAGACATCTGTATTTCACAGATAAAAGCTAGGGGCACTTCCAGACAGGGTTTAAACCTGTGCTGAAGTGAGTTTAAGAAACCTGCTTTGGCGTGGGTTCAAGTCCCCAAGCCACCCCAAAAACCTGAGCTTTCCCCAGGGGGGTATGTCCCCAGAAGGTGTGTCTATGTGGCATAACTATTGGGAAGGCATGCAACCATCCTAAAGCCCCCCCCCCCAAATAATCCCTACAAATAAAATAAAATTTACTACACCACCATTACACCCCTTCTCATGCTCTCCTGGCCTGAGAAAATGATGCACCGGAGTGGAGGGGGGAGCGATCCCTCCTGGCTCCCCCTCTCCTGTCGCATTGTTTCCTCATGCCCTCTAAGTTTTTTTTTCTAGTAGTTATTTTGGGGCTTGGAGGGAGGGGTGGTTGCCATCCCACACTTCTGGGCTCCAGAAGTCCAAAAGGTGTTAGATGGTAATGGGGACTCACTCCCAGGTAGTCCCAGGACTACCCGGTAGTGAGCCCCCACAGGCCCAATACCCCATTAGACCCAGGCCTTTCAGGATGGCCCAGATCTAATGTGGTATCTAATTAATTTGGATCAAATCAGGGAAACCCTGGTTTGAGACAGTTGTAGGTTATGTTTTCAAGCATAAATGCATTGCCCTTCCAGATGTCCTTGGAACACAGTTCCCATTACTTCTAAGCATTGGTCATGCTGCCTGAAGGTGGTGAGAGTTGGAGTGTAACAGCATCTAGAGAGGCATTACTTCCATCACTATTTTATTGTTTGTTTTATATCCATAAAGCAAGAAATTCATTAATCCTGTCTCCAAGAACAAAAAGAGGGCATGCATTAGCCTTGCAAATTCATTTATCAAATCAAAGGTGTATATCTCTTCACACGGCATCATCCTGTGCAAGATCATTTATTCTAGAAATTTTGAAGAACGCAGCTGGATTTTTACATTTGTGCAGACTGCATTCCCTTTGCTCCCTCTCCAGCCAAAATAACAGAAATGTGGGAGCAAGTGTATTCTATTTATTAGCACATTCTGTTTTTGTTTTGTTTTGTTTTGTTTTTAGAGACAGTACAAAGAGAAAAGCTTTGAATGTAACATACAAGATCTAACACAAAACAACTTGCTAACATATTGTATTAGCACTTTTTTTGATGACCTGTTGAAACAATGCTGACCCTCCACTGAACTCTTATCTTTCAGAAGTGATGATATATGGCTGTAATATGGAACCATACTGTGGAAGGGAAATACTTGAGAACAGGAAGAAAGTACTGGCCTGTTTCTTATTTTTCTTTAAAAAAATACATGAAGCTAGAGCAGAGAAAATGGGAAGGGCTTATTTTCTGTTCTTCTGCTGTAACCAAAGGAAAGCTAGTTAACTTTATAAAAGAGGGATAAAATGAAAAATGAAGTAGAAACTAAAATGGTTTTCCACAGAAGTCAACTATTGTAAGCCTTTTCTTTTGAAATAAAATAAATCAAAAGCATTAATGCCAGATTTTTTAAAGAATACATGTGTAATAATCACCATCACCATCCTATATTCATTTATACCCCATGTTTTTAACAATTTGGGACCTGAGATGGTTTCCAGCAGTTAATAAGTTAAAGCAGGAGAAAAGTTGGATCAATTTTTATAGATCCAAAGAAAATCTGATTGTACTGAGATGATGAAATCATACATTGCAGCTCCATGCCAAATGGTCTCTTCATTCAGTATTTCCTCCGAAGCATTTCTTCTTTCCCTTCCATTTATTATTATGGTCAGACATAATAGCCAGCATGTATTGAAAACCTCATATACCTCTGAGAATGTCATCATTGCAACAAAATGAAGAGACTCATCATGATAAAAGGATGAGCATTTTCCATGACAATCATCTTTCTGAAAGAAATAAGGAGTTGCATAGGCATTTTTGAAGTGTACACACTCACACTTGTTCATACAGTAGAACAATGTAGTGGCTGACGAGAAGCTGGGACATGATGGGCATACAGGCAAAAACAAGAAATGGGAACTGTGAAACCCATTTGAAAGAGTACAGTGCAGCCCATGGACATATACAATGTTCAAAAAACCCTAATTCATGTTTTGTTTTTGTTTTTTCAGTTGAACGGATGAATTTTGACTAGGGAAACATCATTTTAGACATCCATTGTGTCCATATGAAACACATGGAAATGATGCATTGCCATTTTGATCACTCTTAGGACCTCATCAGATAGGGGTAAATTCAGCATCCTAGGGTGCTTTCACCCCATGTAGAGGACAGACCCGACACCAAACATCACATGATGTTGTGTGAGTTCTGGCGGAGGCCCTTCCCCCAACCAGGGTGAAAACTTCACTAGGTGCTTTCAACCGGCCTTTATGATGAGGCTGAAAATAGTGCCCATTATTACAATGTATGACCCTGCAAAGCCTTGAAAAAAACCTGGAAATTGTGGTCCTCCAGGTTACAGAAGACACTCACTCCTGCTCTAGAACCAACAAACTCAAAGAAAGGGAGGCCTTTCTTGGGATTTGTTTTCTTGGTTGTGGACAGATCTAATCTTGGGGGTGAATATCTGTTGTGTTTTTTCAGAATCCTACTAACAGTCTAATTCTCTCTTGATTACATGTTGCTCTGCATCATTTTCCACCCTTTCCACACAGACATGTGCGATCCTTCTAGTACATTTTTTTTTCCTGATGCATGCATCTCATAGTACTTTTTCACTTCCCCCATTGCTTAAGGTATGTTTGTGGTTATGGTGTGTTTATACAAATGCTTACCATTTTTCCTGGATAAAATGAAATGCTAAACTTGTCTTGCATTTCATTAATGGTTGTATTTGTTTTAACAATCTCAGTTAATGAGAATGTCTTTTCACTGCTAACCAGCTTCTCTCCTCTTCATAGTCTTGTCAGTGTCCAAATATGGAAATAAGGAAGCAGGGCACTTGATTTGGGCTCAGAGATGCCAGTGATGGTTGTGGATTAGTGTGCAAGTGCATTACCATAGAGGGGGAAAATGACACCAGTTTCTAGGTCATGCTTGAGTGTGTTTATTCTAACCTCTCTGTATCTTAGAAAAAAATGACCTTCTGGTGTCAAAAGCAAATATTCTGAAAAATGAGCAGTTGGTCCATGCTTTCCTCTAGACAAAGAAAGAGATGGGAAAAATATTTATATGGAAAGTTCAAGTTCTTGTGGTTTCAGAGAAATAAATGTGAATTTTTGTGGCACAGCACCACTGTAAGGCGAAGTCATATGACTGCTTCAAGACACTTTTACACAGTACTAAAATCCATGCTGAAGTGGGTTTTAATAACCCGCTTTGGTGCAGGTTTCAGTCCTCACACCAAAACCAAAACTTGGGCTTTCCCGGTGGGGGTGGCTACATGCCATCTCAATTAAAACAGAACCTAAGGAGACAGAAGGGGTGAGGCAAAAAATCCCCCCCCCCCATCTTTTTGAGCATCAGTTCCTCATGCCAGGAGACATAAGGAGGAAAATTACGGCAGCCCAATACCTTTTATTTAACTTTGTTTTTCCTTTGTATTTTTTTTTCCTTTTTGGCACTCTATGTTTGCCATATATGTTGAAAACCACCCTAAGTCCTTTCAGGGAGATGGGGTGGTCTACAAATAAAGATTGTTGATGTTGATGATGATTATTTAAAGGGAAATTGGGGACTTAGGGGGAGAGGGTGGGCAGCATCCTGCACCTTTGCACTCCAGGAGCCCAAAATATGTGAGATGTCAATGGAGACTCACCCTCAGGTAGTCCTGAGACTACCCAGAAGTGAGTCTTCACAGGCTGAATACCCCATTAGACTCAGACCTTTCAGGAAGACCCAGATCTAATGTGGCATCTAATTAATTTGGGACAAACTAAGGAAACTGTCGTTTGGATGCCTCTGGTAAAAACCAAGACAGTCTCAGTTTTGGGGCCTTTCTGGATGGGCCGTCAGACAGCATATTTTATGTATTTTGGAGTATTCTATTTACTCCAAACACATGTCCTGATACTACAAAGAGCCATTTCCCCTTCACTACTCTCAAGAATCTCATATGACCTCAGAAAATCTTGTCTTTGGCCAAAATGTGACCCAAAATGATACCCAGAAGTAAACAAAAAAAAAACAAAAAAAAAATGATTTCTTGTCTTCCAGGAGTGAACATGTAAGAAAATTTGCCGCATGTTTAAATGAATGCTGTTGTTAAAATAATGTTTTTAAATAAATAACAACAGTCACCCTCACAATTACAAAATGCTACCCAATTTTCAGACATCATTTGGTATTAATCTTGTTAACAAGGTATTGTTTCAATTTACTTTCTCTGCTATGAAAACAATAAAGTATATAAAGTATATAATATTATTCTGCATAAAACAACTACAGTTTTATGTAATGTTGACAGGATGCTCAAAAATATTACATTTTAGAACTATTCAAGGTAGTTTTTATTATTCCATTTGCACTGAAAATGAACTGAAGTTATGGGTACATTTATGTAGTTTGACACCACTTAACTGCCATGGCTCAATGCTATGAAAGCATGGGAGTTCTAGTTTTGCAAGATCTTTAGTCTTCTCTGACAAAGAGTGCTGGTGCCTTGCCAAAGATTCCTTATTATTGAGCCATGGCAGTTCCATGGTGTCAAACATAATTAATTCTACGGTATAGATGAACCCGGCGACGTGAGACAATGAAATATGAACAAAAGGGTTTACATTCACAACTCAAACACTTAGCCACTAATATACTTTATGCTAGACCGATGTCTCAATATAGTATTTTTAGCTGTCTTTCATTAAAGATGCTGAACTCTTGTCAAATAAACAAACTAACCAAACTAAACCATATTTCCAAGTATAATTGGATATATCTGACAGAGATTAGTACCACATATGTATATTTGCAGTGGGATGACATATAGAAGGATGTAGTTATCATCACATCTTTCTGGATGAGAATACACTTTCATCTTTGACTAATTTTAATGATTAGAATCTCTCTCCCACTAAGCAGATCCAACAGATTTTATTTGTGTTGCTTCAGGAAACTCCAGTATAATTAATTAGAAAATGAGAAGGTGTATGTGGATATTTGCTCACCCATGTGCACACAGTGCAGGAGAAACAGCAAGCAACAGTGTGGGAGAGTAAATTAAACATCTGTTGTGGCTTTTGAAAAGTTGCAAAACTCAAAAGACAATTATCGCCACCACCAACAACTCCTCCATCCTACACCCCCCCCCCCCCACACACACACACACACAATATTATGCAGTTGATGGTAAATCTGACACAAGTAAAACCTGCAATTATCTGGTAACAATTTATGTTTCTTTAGGATACCCCATCTCTCTCTCTCTCTCTCTCTCTCTCTCTCTCTCTCTCTCTCTCTCTCCCCCCTTTCTTTTTGCCATTCAATCATAAATCCACATTTAGGGAGTCTGTGCAGTTCTCACCAGGCTGTCCTCCCAGAGCTTATTTCTAACTTTGCTTACTAATACATCCTATTGAACCCAAAGGGATATGTTTCCATGAGCATTTGTTGAGGCTTTCTGTTGATAATCTTATGCAAGAATATAAGACTGAGACCTCAGCTTTTACAGGTAGGTGCCCAGTTTTGTCATGCAGCAAGAATGTGTGACTGGCAGATATGGTTCCCATATAAGACATTTGACTTGATCTTAGGAAGTTTTGTCCTTGTTTTGAAAGTCCTTTGAGAATGATCAGTTCAGGCCTATGCAAGAGCAATTAGTCCCTTCACTTGAAGCCCCCTAAATCTGAAGAAATAGAAGTGAGAGAAAGAAATGACTGGGATTACAGTTCCTGGCCCCATCCATTGCCAAATTCAATCCTGATCTCTTCCAGTTTATAGCCACAGGCAGATTATAATTAATCACCATGGAATTGGTCTTCAACATTAAAGAAAGGTTGTCTATCCATGACATGGGCAATCTGTATATTTAAAATGTTCAGTAACACTGCATGCATGTAATGAAAGAGATAATTACCCTGAAAGTTTATGCTATGATAAATGAATTCATCTTATAGCTTTTGTATTGTGGTCTCATATTGTCTAAATGATTGTGTCTTTATCACCGTAAACCATAGTGAAATAAAAAATGTCCCTGCACTGTCTGAGATCAAAAAACTTCTTCGTATGTTCCTGATGGCATTTTTTTTCAAAATGTAAAATAATAGTAAAGTGTGAATTGTCCCAAGTAAACCTGGAATTTTAAGTAAGATATCAGAACTACACACCAAAATTGCACACAACAATCTTCCATACCCTAGTGTCCTCTAGATGAACATTTATGTCAGTGCCATCATTATGCAACCATTTGATATGGGAGTATGCTCTATATTTTGCAGGCACCTATTTGGGGAAGGCTGCTACACAGAATAATAGGAGCATGCAAGTGTTCCTTAGCTCAAAAAATAGCTTTTCAGACTAGATTTCTTTTCTTTTCCTTCATGTCCTTGCATGCCTGTTTTCTGATTAGGCAACACTTGCCTTTCATTACAACAGCAGATACCTGTTTTATATTCTGAAATACTGCAGTATAACACCCAATATTGGTAGCAATAAATAACTTGAAGTGGCTCCATATAAAACAGGATACAAGCTGTGCTGTTCTGGAAGTAAAACTGTACATTAAAGCTGCCATTTTGAACCTCATGAGTTGAAACTGGAATAGCTGTGGATTTCAGAGTATACATTTGAATTACGATATGACGGATCTCAAATACAATAGAGGGTTAATAGGAAACTTAGACAGTTCAAGAGGCTACACATTTTCTGGGAAATAAAGAAGAGCCAACAACTCTATAAACAGTTTCACTTGTATATATTCTGAGAGAGGATTTTAGCCCCACAGTCACTTGTTATTATAGAACTCTTGATCTAGACCTCTAATACAGGAATCCTATGACATAATTATCCACAATATTTGTATTGTCTCAATAATGATAATAATAATAATAACAACAACAACAACGCATGGTTACAATATGCATACATTAAATACACAGAACAAAGATTGACACCAATAATAAAAAAATGTGGTTACAATTTACAGTTGACTAGGTAGGCTTGCCAGAAGAGAGGTCTTCAGTTATTTTTTAAATTCTGACAGCTCATTTAACTGTCAGAGGTCTTCTGGTAGGTCATTCTGTAGGGGCAAAGAACCAAAATACTCCTTAAATCCAAATCCGAAAAGCAGCAGCCCCCTTTCCAATGGGAAGGGCAAGGAAGGATACTAGAGAAGTTGAATCTTCAAACTGTAAAAAAAACCCATCCTTTTTTATTGCACGGTTATAACAATAATGACAAACATGCATACAAGAATGCAATCAAAGGTTTTGTTGCAACCCCCAATGGGGCTGCATAGCTTTTATCACTTTGGCAGTAAATTCAATACCCATTGCCCTTGGTATTCAAAGATCAATCATTTCATTGGTCTAAGCTGGCTATGCAGATGCTCATTGGTCTTTAAAACTACATCTCCCTCAATTCCACAGTCTTGGGACAGCAGATAAAAAGGTTTTCTTGGTGACCATTATCAGCCAAGTTCTGGCAGGCTGGAATTTTCAGGCATAGTATTCCTTTAGCAGAACTGCCAATATCTATTTTACCTCCTGGCAAAACTGGATGAGATTTTCAGAGGTACTGTTACTATATCAAGTCTGTCAAATTTCTTATGAAGAGGCAAAGTCTTTACTGCAAGAGTAGTATTTACACTTTGGAGATATATTGTTGCCAATTATTAAAGTGGGCAGGGGCCATAGCTGCCCTCCTCTTCTATAGTTCTACCACTCATAGAAACCAGACATGGGCACTGTAAAGTACAAACCATGGGGGACTTTAAAGTAATTTCAAATGATTTTCTTTTACAGATCAGATTAATATTTTTTATTTTTTATTTATTTATCGAGTCATCAGCAACCAGTCAATTATATTACATTTCTAACAGAACAAAGCAAACAAACAGACAAAATGCAAAAATACAAAATGCAGAATACAAAATTTGTGAGTTTGGTGGTTGATTAAATGTCCTTTGACCAGTATCTGGCCACTTGGAGTGCTTCTGGTGTTGCTACAAGAAGGTCCTCCATTGTGCATGTGGCAGGGCTCAGCTTGCATTGCAGCAGGTGTTCAGTGGTCTGCTCCTCTCCACACTCACATGTCGAGGATTCCACTTTGTAGCCCCATTTCTGAAGGTTGGCTCTGCATCTCGTGGTGCCAGAGCGCAGTCTGTTCAGCGTCCAAGTCAACCAGTCCTCTGTGTGCCCAGGGGGGAGTCTCTCATTTGGTATCAGCCATTGGTTGAGGTTCTGGGTTTGAGCCTGCCACTTTTGGACTCTCGCTTGCTGAGGTGTTCCAGCGAGTGTCTCTGTAGATCTTAGAAAACTATTTCTAGATTTAAGTCATTGACGTGCTGGATGATACCCAAACAGGGGATGAGCTGGAGATGTCTCTGCCTTGGTCCTTTCACTATTGGCTGCTACTTCCCGGCAGATGTCAGGTGGTGCAATACCGGCTAAACAGTGTAATTTCTCCAGTGGTATAGGGCGCAGACACCCCATGATAATGCGGCATGTCTCATTAAGAGCCACATCCACTGTTTTAGCATGGTGAAATGTGTTCCACACTGGGCATGCATACTCAGCAGCAGAGTAGCACAGCACAAGGGCAGATGTCTTCACTGTATCTGGTTGTGATCCCCAGGTTGTGCCAGTCAGCTTTCGTATGATATTGTTTCTAGCACCCACTTTTTGCTTGATGTTCAGGCAGTGCTTCTTGTAGGTAAGAGCATGGTCCAGAGTGACTCCTAGGTATTTGGGTGCTCTGCAATGCTCTAGTGGGGTTCCTTCCCAGGTGATCTTCAGAGCTCGGGATGCTTCTCTGTTCTTGAGATGAAAGGCACATGTCTGTGTTTTAGATGGGTTGGGGATCAGCTGGTTTTCCCCGTAATAGGCAGTAAGAGCAACTAGAGCTTCAGAAAGCTTCTGTTCTACCATTCCAAAGCTCCCTGCTTGAGCAGTAATGGCACGGTCATCAGCATAGATGAAACTCTCTGTCCCTTCTGGCAGTGGCTGGTCATTTGTGTAGATGTTGAACATGGATGGAGCAAGCACGCCCCCCTGAGGCAGGCCGTTCTTCTGTTTCCGCCATCTGCTTCTCTGGCCCTGGAACTCAACAAAGAAGCTCCTGTTTTGTAGCAGGTTTCCTATGAGGCAGGTGAGGTGGTAGTCCTTTGTGATATTATACATTTTTCTCAGGAGAAGGCGGTGGTTCACAGTATCATAGGCTGCTGACAGGTCTATGAAGATAGCTCCTGTGATCTGCTGCCTTTCAAAGCCATCTTCTATGTGCTGAGTCAGGTTCAACACTTGCGATGTGCAGCTTTTGTCTTTCCTGAAGCCAGCTTGCTGTGGGATCAGACATGGGTCTATTTTTTCGGCAATTCTATGCAAAATAAGTCTCTCCAGAACTTTGTAGAGGTGGCACAACAGGGAGATTGGTCTGTAGCTTTTTGGGTCATAGCGGTCTTTGCCTGGCGAAGAGGGCGATGACTCTTGCTTTCCTCCAGATTTTGGGGATCTGACAGGATGCAATACAGTTGCTGAGCAGCTCCAGCAGCCAGCGCCTTGCTTTTGGGCCAAAGTTCTTGATTTGTTCCATCTGTAGATCATCCAGGCCAGCTGCTTTGCCAAGGGGGACATGAGAGAAGCCTCTTCGCAGGATTGCAAGACATCCGGGCGTGTATGCACTATGGCATCTAAATGCATGCACTATGAAAGTGGCATGTTCACCAGAGTCTTGCGCCCTAATCAATTACTGGATCAGATTTGATTCTATATCATTTCAGACTTCATGGTCATTTAGGCATACTGTCTCTATTTCTCTTGATAGTGTCTTGAACAGAAATATGGTGCTGAACACAAACCTGTGGCATGTTGTAGAGGTGGAAATTCTATAGGTAAAAAATACTGTTATGTCGTGGACAAGGTATTGTAGCCAAGGTGCACACCTGCATCCTAGTACATGAATTAGCTCTTATTGCTAATGTGATTTTGTGGTTTGTGCTGTGGCAACTGATGATCCATTATAAGTGAGGCAGACCATTGCATGGGATTATTCTCAAGTTGTTAAAAAAACAACAACTGTCCAAGGTATCAATCCTTATCCCCAAAGTAGGATCAGTATCTTGGATTGACTCAAATCTTGCATGGATTCACTACTCAATCAAATGGACCCCCACCCCACCCCCATACACCATTAGATTTACAGGTGTATCTGCTGTCAATACATCACTTTCTACTGAGTTGGCGTATTGCCCCTCACATATCACAACTTGGAAAAGGAGCTTATCAATGTGAAAACTTTGAATATCACATGGGACCCCAGTCAGTCTTTATTTGACCAGAGCGGTCAGTTATTATTTGCCCAAAAAGCTAAGGCCATGAAAAAATTGAAGAATAAAATAATATTTTGTCTAAATCTGGACTGTAAGACATATTATTCTCATCAGTTTGAAAAAATGCAATTATCTTAAACATCACTTTGTTTACTTGTGTAAAAAAGGAACCTTCCTCCATTCATGCTACAACAGGTTCCCATCAAATGGTGCAACACATGTAGTGAAGTTGGAAGAAATTGCAGAGAGACAGCATGACTGATAGGTGAGTGAAGGGAAGAATCTGGACAGATGTTCAGTGGGTACCCAGAAGGAAAGACAGGATAACACTGAATTTGAATTACCTTGGAACCAAGTCATTTCCTGATTTTGACAAGACGCATAACTTACTTCAGAGCCAATCTAACTTAAGTCGTGCATGCAAAGCCCATCATGATTTGGAATATGAATGCCTCCATCATGTAATGCTGAACCACATTAAGACTTCAGCATCATTTCCCTAAGAGGTACTTTTCTCTGGTTTAGACTGTTAAAATGAGATCCTGGCATATGTGAGACATGAATTTTCAACTGTTCATCAAAAATGCATTTTTGTAGTGTTTTTCCATAATGTGGATTCAAAGCAAAGCTCCAACAAGAATAAATTTTAACTATTAAAAGGTGTCATTCTCAGGTCCAGATTATTTGAAGGACCACATGCTCCGGTACAATTATGCCCACAATTTGAGATATTCTGGAGGATACACTTCTCTCTGTCCCACCATTTTCTGTTACACCTGGTAGGGGCATGGGAGAAGGCCAACTCCATTTCTGCTTCTATGCTCTGGAACTCCCTACACAGAGAGGTTAGATTGGCACTATACACACAATTTTTCCGCTATCAAGAGAAGACTTTCTTATTCCAGAAGGCTTTCAAGAATTTATTTTTAAGATGTGTCAGCCATATATAGTCTGTTGGCCTTTTTGGTTTCTTAATGGTTTCTGTTTTAATTGTTATCATTGAATTTCTAATGGTTTATTTAGTATTTTATGCTGGGAATTTTAACCATTTTTTTTAAAAAAAACCAACAACAACAAAATCAATCAATCAATCAATCAATCAATAACTTCTGGCATGTACCACACGTTTGGATAATGGATACCAACCTGCATTATTATTCCCATATAGGAAGCCTCCCAGAGTGGTAGGGTTTGCATTAAAAGGATCAAAGTCACTCAAGATTGAGCATCTAACCTAGAAATTGATATCTAGTAATTTCTGGTTGTGATGAATTTGAATATCTGGGCTTTTCTTGGCTTGGTATGAACTGCAGTGTGTGCTAAGCAAAAAATTATTCTCAGATCTGTCTAAGTTGCTCATGTCTAGGTGTGGTTCCTCACTGACTGGTGCCTCATATAGTGATGACCATATAACCCCCTTATTTGAATATATAATTATTTTTCACAGATTAATGTTTGCAGAGTCTCTCTAGCAAATATATTAATAAAGTGTAAACATTTGATGAAATTACAATAATAAGAATTCCTTCCGAGGGTCACATCTAAGTAGTCAGTTAAGTCATTAAATGCATGCCTTTTAATCCTGATTTGCCAGGAAAAACAAATCCCCTTTCATGCAGAAGCAAATAAATCAAATTAGTGTTTCATGTATTATGCAATTTGCAAACTTCTCTGATTTACTCAAAGGGCAAGAGCATCACCTTGTCATTCAGTATCTTTGGTCAACTTAGCTAACCTAATTATGCGAATCACTTAGTCAAACATAAAAGAGAAGCAAAGAAATAAATGTATCTATGTTTCAAGCCCTCAGCATTTCTGGCTCATAGTTTAAGCAAGAATAAGGAATAATCCCAACCAAAGTCCCAACTTCAGCGAAATAATTGAATCAGACATGAATGCTAAGCCACAGTTGTGTAAATCCAGTTGATTCAATGGGTTTATTGTAGCTATGATCAGCAGCTGAATTCAAGCAAGGACTTCATTGCACTAGTGGTGGGCAGTTCTATGTGGACACTATAGCCCAAGGCCTATCTGGAGTAATGAGTCTTACAACCAGCCTACAAAAGACTGCCGAGGCAGGCAAAAAAAAAAAATCATGATTGTTCAACAGTGGCAAACATTGGTTTGCACTGCTGGATGGCCAGCCTTCGTGCTCTTCCTGTTTTTGTTGTAGCACTGAGCAGCAGGTGTGAAATAGCTAGTGTCCATCACTTGTCCCCTGGAATTATGTTGGCCGGGGTGTCAGAAATACAGGAGACAGAGGGAGAATGGAGGAATCTTCCCGCCTTTCCCCCACTCTTTTCTCTGATTGTCATGACACCCTGCCACCAGGGCCCTAAGAGACCAAATTGACTGTCATATATGCTATCACAAAAACAAAACAAAACTGAATGTATCTGGGTGTCTGCTTTGTTGTAAAAATGTGTGGGACACCTTAATAGTGGATTACAATTGTGTGTTTTTGAGTTATTTCTGATGTATGACTATCTCTAAAGTAAACATATCAATGGGTTTTCTTGGCTGGATATATTCAAAAGGTTGAGAGAGTATAATTTGAACCCTGGTTTCCAAGGATCCTAGTCCAACCCTGAAACCACTACATTATACAATTATAGCCTACTGTTTTGGTCATTATGGAAGTTAGAATTCCCTTTTGACCATGCACCAATCAAAATAATCTAGTCCATCTTTCAGTTTGACAAGCTACCCAGATGGCCATTCCAATGCTGATGGAATGAGAGAGTGAAGCAGCAGAAACACTCTAGGTATTACCTTATAAGCATATTAGAGCACAATTCAAAACACAATAGAAGGGAAGAGGAATCATTATAATAAAACATATTTTCCTCAGTAACGCAGTCAGTTATCCAAATCCTGTATAAAGAAAACATTTGGTTTGCTGAATGACAGGGGGGGGGGAGGTAATATAAACTCTTCTTTTGTTATAGAATTCCATAGGCACAGGGATTGTTCCTTTTCATATACCCACCCAAGCAGGGGCGGCTCAACCCATTACGCAAAGTAAGCATTCGCAGTATAGTTGATTTTGCCCAGGGGCACTCTTGAGGTGCTCTTGGGGGAAAAATAGACCTTGACATATGCGAGTTGTAGTTACTGGGATGTATAGTTCACCTAAAATCAAAGAGCATTCTAAACTCTTCCAATGATGGAATTGAACCAAATATGGCACACAGAACTCCCATGATGAACAGAACATATATATCAATGATTGGTTGGGGGGGGGGGCACCAAAATACTGTTTGCTTACTGTTGAAAATTACCTAGGGCCGCCTCTGCACCCAAGATACAGGGGGACAGAATTGGAAGAAAAGCCTGTACAGGTTCATATGAGAGATTATGGTACCAAATTGAATAGAGTTGGGGTTTTTTTCAAAACTGCCTTAAAAAAGACCATAATCAGTGAATCTGTTGGCATAAGAAATTCACAAGTTTCATGAAATCAGACTCAGTTAACAGTCTGACCACAACATCCTGGATGAGAAGAAATTTCTGAACACTTGAGACTTGAAGAGCACACTACAATAATTGCAATGAGAAGCAACCAAAACATACATCCTTATGTTATGGAGTCATTTGACATCTCAAAAAATTGACACTGTTGACACACATCTTTCAACTGTAAAAATGTACTCCTGGTCACTGTTGAAACTTGAAAATTCAAAACTTCTAGTGAAGTGCAATTTCATCTAGCCTCCATTCTCTTAGCTACTTTATGACTGATTGAGAGCACATATGTCTTGACTGAACTGATTTTCAGATGGTTTGCCCTCCCCAGTATTCCAGTGTATTAATAACATAAGACATTGCTTTAGAGTTAAAACACCTTTCCTAGATGAAAGAGGAACAGATAGATACATCTGGATATCACCTGAATATTGATATAAAGATGCAAACAGGAAAAACCAGAAGGATCCACAAGAACATTGAGATGCCCAGCAAAACAAACCAAGAACTTTTAAAAACTGTTCTTCTCATCTCACTTCTAGTTCTGGAAGGGAGACTGCATGTAGTATGTGATTGGCAACATACCAACACAATCTATTCTGTCCAAAGCACCTGTCCTCCAGCACACACATTTAAACAACAGCAGACTGAAGGTTGGGGCAGAAATTGTTGTTGTTGTTGTTGTTGTGTCCTTTCAAGTTGTTTTTGACTTATGGCAACACTTAAGGTGACCCTATTATGAGGTTTTCTTGTCAAGATTTATTCAGAACGGGTTTGCCTTTGCCTTACCTTGAAACCTAAGAACGTGACTTGTCCAAGGTCATGCAATAGGTTTCCATGATTGAGCGAGGATTCAAATCCTGGCCTTCAGAGTTGTAGTCCACTACTGAAACCACTACATGATATTTGTTTTTAAGATCAGAAATGAAGGAAGTTATTAGGAGGAATTACAATGGACTACCAGAATCATACCTGTATTCACCCAAGGTTTCACCTGCTATTCACCCTTGTAGGAGAAGGTTGGATGCTTCCTTCCTGCCTTTGATCCAGGTTTGTCTCTGTAATAAAAGCTAGGTCAGTAAGTTCATCTGAGATCATTCTGTAGCTTTTCCATTCACCAATCTGGCATTCACCAGTAGTTACATTCAACCAACCTGAGGCCTAATCATGCTACACAAATATCATGTTATTATTCCACTTTAATTGCCATGGATCCTTCTTCTGGAATCCTGCAATTGGCAATTTAGGAAGGAGCATTTAGAATTCTTAGCTTTAATGCCTCATTAGACTATAAACCCCAGGATTCCATTATATGAAACTATGAAAATTAAAGTGGAATAACAGTGCTATAATTATGTAGTGTGAATGGGATCCCAAATCTATTGAGGCTATTTGAACTGGAGTGCTATTTTGAGAACAAAAAATAGCTGTTTCACCATGGGAAAATTATTGTCTCCCCCCATTTCTAGTTCTTGCTCCCTGTTTTTCCTTCACCTCTCTTTGTCTTTTGAAAATATATTATCTCTGTCTAACAGGCAGTATCCTGCATCCTCGACCTAAAAAGAATAGAGGTCTAGAGAAAGGGGAAAAAAAACAATTACAAACTTCTTCCCCACTCTCTAGCAAGAAACTAATCATCACGTCTCTTTCAGGTGGTTTTCTAAAATGACCCAAGGAAACGATGAATTATAGCTAAACCCTCCCTGGAGTTCTAATATGTTTAGAATTAAATTACTAAACATATTGTAGGGATGGATTAGCTCACAGGCAACACATGAGGCAATGAGGTTGAAATGCCCACTCTGCCTGGTCTCCAGTCATTTACTGCATTGTATTTTGCAGTGCTGAAAGAAATCTCCTTGTATAAACATGTTTTTTTTCAACTCATAGTAGTTCTTTGGTGCAACACAAATGTGTCTCTTTCACTCATGCTTAACCTACATTATCATATCAGTAAAATATTATTATCATGCTAAAAAAAACTTTGACAACCCATTGATAGCTAACATATGGTTGATAAGAACTTAATACACTTTATTTTTGTAACCTCTCAGCAGCAAAAGTATACTTAGCCAGGTGTACTTTTGACATAATGATATAGCATCACTGTGTTTGAAGTGAAATCCTTAAAATCTACTGGAGAACCATGCATTATTTTTCATTTCCGGCTTAAAATTAGGTACAGCAAGCTTCTTGGAAAATTGCAGGATGTATTAAAGAAAACTAGAGGTTCTTTTTTTCCTTTCAGAAATACAAACGGAATAACAGATGAAAGGTAGCATGGTTTTTATAGACCACAAGGGCCCCTGATGTAAATTAGGATAGAAAGATTAAAGTCTCCGAGGCTATATTATCCCAGATTGGAGATGCACTGCTTGTATTTTTGATTATGAAGAAATTATATCTAAAGAAAAGACAATCTGTTTTCCAAGCTGTCTAAATTCCCTGCTGTCCTCAGACAAGAGTTTATAAAGAGAATAAGATACTTTTCACATTAAGTATTTTTCCTCTATAAAAAACCCCTAAGTATATCTATATCTAAAGATTACTCTGCATGTGTGTATTTAATGATATGCTTAACAACTCCATTGTTGTTTATACAGATTTCCCAAGAGCAGTTCATCAAAGTTATTTTTACATATGAGAGGAAAAATCTTACCATTGTGTTTAAAATTGGGGAGTAAAGTCATTTCAGCAGGTAGCTTAATTCAAATATAATCTCTGCAACTACATTATTTCCACATGCATAACTAATGTTTCTCTTTAAGACATAAAAAAGAAGAAAAGCTCCATGCTGAATTGAATACAGAGAACACAAGTTATTTGTACAATTTGAACTTCTTGCATTTCAAGGACAAGCCTACCTGCCATTAGGGCATCAGCATGAAGTAGTACTTTGATTGTTGGACTGCAATTGCTGGAAATTAGGGCTCAGATCTCGACTAGGCCATTGAAAGCCATTGGGTGACCTTGGAAAAATGTCATTCTCTCAGCTTTATACAAAACCTGAATGCATCTTGCCAACAAAACCCAATGAAGAGATCACCGTCAGTCAGAGATGATTGACATTACAGGAATCCATTAGAGCATCTGATAAATTCAGGGTCCCACCAGGTAGGAGAAATAGAAAAGAAACATTTCTGATTCTCATTCCATAGGACTGTTTTTGTTTCTCCCTAAAGTTTTTCAGTTAATATTGACATTTATGTAGGTCTTTTGTCTTTGTGAGAACGGTCTAACACAGTGATAATTTGTTTTGTGGCCAAGCTCTTCACTCAAATCAGCTGAGGAAGGAGTAGGGTGAGGAAGGAATGAAGAGGGAAAGCTTTCTCTCACTCAGGCATGTAGCTGTGGGGGGGGGGCTTGGGGGGCTTGGGGGGCTTGGGGGGCTTCAGCCCCCCCCCCGAAGTTCTCATGCTGGTTCGCGAAAAGGCCTTACTGGTGCATTATTTAAACTGTTATGTTTATTCATATCATGATCTGATCACCATACTCAATATATCCCATATGCATGGGGGTATTGGAGTAATGATACAAAAGGTTTGCTAGGGTAGACCCTCTTTCACTCAGACTCAGCCCCCCAAAACTCAGCCCCTTCAACCCCCCCCCCCTGAAAATTTCCCCCTCCCCCCCGAAACGAAATCCTAGCTACGGGCCTGCTCTCACTCCTCAACTTTGCCCCTTACTCCTTCCAGGGTTCTGTAACAGTCACATGGCACACAACCAGGAAGGATGCTGGATGACAAACAGGTAGATCACATTGGCGCCAATCTAGCTAGAGTAATGGGGAGGGAAAGGTTCCAGTTGGGCCCCTGCCTAGCAGCACTGAACCAGCAGGGGGATGCCCTCTCATGACCAACATGGCTCAAGGTGTCTCTATTGAACCACAAGAGAGCTGGAAGCAGTGTTTTGGATGCTGGTTCCAGCCTGCAATATGTGGCTATATAGAACTGCCCTCGGCCACCATGTTGCAATTCAAATTTTCAGTCTTCCATAACCTGAATTTAGATAACATTGTGAATGGTCCTTCTGAAAGGGAAAAAGACAACTGATATGTGATTTGGCCTGAACTGAGTGCTTGCCTTTCTTTTCAAGGGAACTGGTATGAAGATATTGCCAAGTCCAGTGATAAATAGTGCCATGTTTGACATTGCTAAGAGTTCTGTGTCAAGTGTCTGAATCTTAACATTATTGATAGGTAAATTTGAGTGAGACAATAAAGATGCCAACAAATTGTCATTGGGTTTGTCACATCTGGGTTTAGCTTTTAAAGCAGCCTAGGGATTCTGAACTGGAAGAATTTGTTTTCATACAAAACCCGAGTTCCATACAAACAACTCCAGTTACTGTCATCACTACTGTTTAATCCTAGCCTTTGGTTCCTGCCACTTTTCTCTGAACATGATAATTCACATTCCTTTGATGGCGCTGCTTCATTAATGATGCTCAGAGAGCATACCTTACTTGTTAGAACTCTGTCTTTCATCTACCATCAAAACAAAACAAGAAGGGAGCTCTGAAATATATTTTGAAGGCACAGAAAAGCTATACATATTTCTTTATGCCTAGTTCACTCCATAGATGTCTTCCGAGTACTTGTTGATGATTGCTCACACAGTCAAAAAAGCCATCTGGCTGCCAAGAGGGAAAAAAACATTTAAAATTTAAAATATGTCTGGTTGTGTGAAATATTGATAGCAAGATCTTTAAAAATGACTGTTGTGAAATATGTCTCAATCATAAATATTGAATTTACTGTAATTACTTTTAGAGTAGTCTTTGGGTTCATGGTTCAGTTATTCCTATTTTCAGTGGGTGAAATCAAAGAAGTTAATTAATATTCCATTTAAATGAGTGTGAGATAATAAGATTATCTCAAAAAAAAAAGGCTGGTTTACCCCTAGTGAAATAGCTTTAGCATTCCTTCTCTGTTATATCTGAATATATTATGAGAGAAAATAAATGCAGATAACATATAAAGTAGATACCGATTTACCCTTGGATATCTCCTTCACTTTAAAGTAGTCCAAAAATATCCCATAATACACTTACTAAGATTGGAAGGAATAATAATGACCTATTTTGTATTTTCTGGGGGGAGGTATCTCCAAATGTTATTTGATAATCATATTTATAAACCCAAGAAAGCTGTTGAGCCTGTTTCTGAAACTCTTTATTCAAAACACTTTGAATTTCCATTCAATCTGCTTCTTCTGGTGGATTTGTTTATACCTGCACATTTCTGAAGTAGTTTCACATGTGCATTGCTCATATTATCAGTGTAATAATAACATCAATATTGTCATTGCAGCTACTCTTGTATATTTCACTAGGAAAGACTTCATTGCTTTCTATATTCAATTGTTTTCCCTAATAGTGAACATGTGCGTCCCTATAGAACTACCATCCACAGAAGTCTTGTATTTAGCAACCTACACAGAGAGATGAAAAAATCTTTCAGTTTTGTTTTCTTCTGCCTTTGAATATTAAAGCCCTCACATTTTATTCTATCCTAACTACAGTGAAAATTGTACATTTTGGAAAATATTTGACAAACAGGTTTTTGCAGTCCCTTCAATCTTTTAGTACTACCATTGCCAAATGTTATGGCGTGCCTAAGGTTTTTCAAAGCATTATTTTCTATTAAACAAAGTGCAAAAGGCAAGGCATGTGAGATGCATTTGTACACAAGTGATTTTTTAAATAAAAAATAGTGCTGTGCCACATAGTTTCAGCAGTGTGTACAAAAGGGTTCCAAACTCACTGAAAGCCATCACCATCACAACAGATGGTGGATGATAAATAAAGCAAGTCCCATTCAGTCTTCCATCTGAACCCATCCAGTCTATTTCAGATGTCTTCCTGTGACCACTCTTAAATGGAGCCCCCAGTGGTGCAATGGGTTAAACCCATAATAATAATAATAATAATAATTTTATTCTTATATTCCACTACCAATAAAACCAAGCAAGAGATATCATAAAAAACATAAGAAAATCAATAAGCATCAACCAGTAGCTGAAAACAGTGGGCGTGTTCAGATCTAGGAGGGTGGGGCAAGGGCTACTGCAATACAGCTGTAAGGGCAGGGCTGGTAATAAAGTGCTATAGAGACAGAAAATAAATAGGGCTAGCAGGGCCTAGTCAATAGATGAACAAATTAATCAAAGGAACATTGAAACATCAAAGTTTTCAGGTCTTTACAGAAGGCGGACAGGGTGGGCACTAATCTAATCTCCCTGGGGGGGGAGAGTTCTAGAGCCAGGGGGCCACCACCAAAAAGGCCCGCTCTCTCGTTCCCACCAGCCGTGCTTGTGATTGAGGCAAGAGTGAGAGAAGGTCCTTTCCAGCAGATCTTACAGCCCCCACAATCATGAAGATAGGCAGGACCTGAACCATTTATGGCTTTCTAGGTGATAACCTGCACGTTGAATTGGGACTGGAAACTGATCAGCAGCCAGTGGAGCTGTTTTAAAAGGAGGTTGCCCACTTCCTATAATTAGCTACAGTTAGCAACCCTTGTGCCAGCAGGACTGCTGACCAAAAGATCAACAGTTTGAATCCGGGGAGCGGGGGGAGCTCCCATCTGTCACATCCACCTTCTCATGTGGGGACATGAGAGAAGCCTCCCACAGGAAGGTAAAACATCTGGGTGTTTCCTGGGCAATGTTTTTGCAGACAGCCAATTCTCTCACACCAGAAATGACTTGCAATTACTTAAATTGCTCCTGACACAAAAAAAAACCCCCAATCTTAAATCAACAATTTCCTCTGATCCCTATCTTTGAAAATAGTTGATAGGGTGATTATACTCTTCTTCTCCTTGTCATCATTAGTTGATGATCTACAAGTGCTGGACCAATCTCAAGATATTCTAATGGGCTAGATGACATCTGATAAACTGAACATAAATCCAAATCCACTGGAGACTTTGGTGGACTCCATGGTTCACACTCAAAAGTCCCTCAGGGTAGCTGAATGAATATCCAACCTTTAAATATTTCCCGGGCAGGGAAATGACTGTTAATTCATATGTAGAGTAATGTACATGGAGCTGCCCTTGAAGATTACTCAGCGCAAAATACAACTAGATCAATGGCTGGAATGTCATACAGAAACAAATATAACCATTTTAAAAATTGCAGTGGCTGCTAATAATCTTCCAATCCAAATTAAAGGTTTTGGTAATTACATTTTAATTTCCAAATGGTTTGGGACCTCAGTACTTGGAGAAATGTCACTTCCTATATATGTCTATTAAAAGATTGAAGACTTTTTGAGTGATTCTCCTCATCAGTATGTGAGGAGGTAGAAGAGAGCCTCTTTATGTGTTGCTCCAGTTGTGAAGCATTCTCTCTTTAGAGACTGATCTGGTAACACTGGTGCCCAGAAGAAACATACCTGTAGGCCCAACTAATTTCATTCAAATCTGCACATGTACATGGCTTTTAAATTGTCTCAAACCACTCTAAGTGGTTAACTATTCTTGTTTTTGCTTATTGGATTGTTTAATATGCTTTATTTGATTTCATAATGTGTATACGTGCGATCCTTGAGTGTAAAGCAACCTACAAATCTTGTAAGGAATAACATTATATTCAACAGAATTCCTAAACAAATAACCCTTTATTTGTCATTTATAATATTTACAATAACAATTTGTTTTTTGCTTGAGGCAGAGTACAGCACAGCAGATATACATAGAGATCATTTAAAACTATATTAAAATAAATAAACATTAGCTCAAAATACATTTAAATCATACATAACAACAAAATGTACATTTCAATTCATATGGTGGGCATGACACCAGTGTTTACAGTCAAAGTGGACTACCTATAGTTCTCAGGGTTTTTTTGGATTCAAACTCCCATTGTCACCAGCCAGCATGGAATATGGTTGGGTACCTTGGGCTTTTTAGTAATATCTAAAGCTCCTCACATTCCTCAACACTACTTCACCACCAACCAGTTTGTACAAAATAGTAGGTTGGTTAGAAATAATCATGATCTCCAGAAATTTGTCTGAAAACATATATCTGATTTTATGGCTCTCTAACACTGCCTGTTTTATTGTTTTGAAGAAATCTTGATGTTTCTATAGCATTACATATTTTAATTATGATTTCATTGTACACAGTCCAGCAAGCTTTAGATATTTCATATATGAAACAAGTTAACGGCGCTCCATGCAGTCATGCCGGCCACATGACCTTGGAGGTGTCTACAGACAATGCTGGCTCTTCGGCTTAGAAATGGAGATGAGTACCACACCCCAGAGTCAGACATGACTGGATTTAATGTCAGGGGACTACCTTTACCTTTACCTATAGCTGATGTAAATGCAAACAAACCAGTTATATAAAGTTTACTTGCATTTTCCTACAGGAGATTTTCTAGTTCTATTTAGACATATTAAAATGGAGTTCCTTTAATACACGAGGAGGTACAGCTTTCTGAATGAGAGTATCTCCTACCCATAGAGGTTCTCCATGATTTTTTCTACTTTGGAAAATCAAGAGCTATAACCATGTGGAGAGCTTCCATAGATAAAGAAGGCTCTTCCTTTCAAAAAATAAAGACAGGGATGGGAATTCTGTGATCAGTATTCTTGCTTGTCTAATGAACTCAGTTTTAGAATGTCCAAATAGAATTTCTGTGTTTTAAAATCATTTAAATAACTCTACAAAAAATAGTGAACAGATTTTCTTCTCTTCCATTACCACTGGAGAGCCATTTAAATATCAATCAAATTGGCAGTAGGTTTTCTCCTATGTGTCAACATAATTGGCAAGACTGTGCCTCAGAGCAGACAAATAACTAATGCAAAAATTGTATCCTGCTCTTCCAACAAAAGAAGATTTAATATCAATGTGGAGATATCGTGCCAAAAAAATGGAATGCAAGGAAGCCCACAAGCCTGACCTGGCTTCAATGCCTTTTTGTCCCATCTGCTTTAGAGATATCATACTCTTAATAAAAGCCATGAAAATTACCTATCCAATTGCATGCTATGAACTAATCTCTTTGGATACTATGCATTGCAAAGTGTTTAAGCTTGGAAACATTTTGTTTAGATAGCTGGAAATACTGATATCTGCCAGTATTGAGTCAAAGACAGTTGCTGCTTCATTCTTAAAGTTCAATGTGTTTTTGTGTGTATATTTATACATAGTGATTGACCATGAATGGTATACATGGGAATATTTTTATTGAAAGGAACTGGAACCGCAATGAAACATCAATCCTCTATGACTTGAAAAGATGAGCATGCACTTATGTATGTTTGAAAGATTAAAAAAATCTTCACAATAAGGCAGAGTTTGAGCGAATTAGTTTCAAAGGATAAAATGGTTGGGTAATCTCCAAGGAATTGTTGATAGTGTGTTAGATTCTAAATGTGAATTCCCTTGCTTCACAAGGTTCTACTTCATGAGCTTTGACTCTGTGTGAGTCTAGGCATGTAACAAAAACAATTCTTGTCTCAGAAGAAAAATTGTGGCAGATTAAGATAGCCTGTTGAAACAAATTTTAAAAAGCCAAACACCATATTTGTTTTAATATTTGAAGACTCTTTAGCATAACAACATGCTGAATTTTTCATATTTTGGGAAGTGAATGAAAATCTCACATCCCTGCCCCACCCACCTACCCTCCACACAAGAAAGTACAATATTCTTATATTCTTGCCTTGCAAGGTTAAATAATCTAATGTGCTTTGCAAGAATGTAAGAAGTAATACATGCACAACTATCCAGGTGTGTTAGGTATTTGGTAGTCATGGTTGTGCTGAAATTAATGTGTTGGAAAAGTTTGCCCAACAATGGAATTTACTGTATTTCTTCAATACTAAGACCCACCTTTTCCTAGGTAAAGATCTCTTAAAATGTAGTGTGTCTTAGAATCACAGGTGTGTTATGATCTTTGGTAGTCATGGTTGTAGTGAAATTAAGGTGAATCTTACAATCGATGGCATCTTACAATTGAAGAAATATGGTACTACTAGAAGGTAAACTAGATGGGACTCCTGTTGTCGTTATCGGGGGCCCTTCTCACTCTTTATCAATAGTCATTTCAACCAGGTGAAGCTGCCATCTTCCTTAGCACTGGGGCACTTGGTAACTTTATATACTTTAAAGAAGCATTATAAAATGAAGCAAGGGTCATTTACATTACCTTTATTCTCTATAGCTTTGGACACCTTAAGTTGCTCTTAAGAGATAAGTACATTGTTCAACAGTTTTATTCATATACTTCATTTTCTTGATGTAACCTCTTAACATACACAGAAGAAAGAGTGATTCGATTGCTCTGATCCTTGACCTTTAGGAACATGATGAGCTTGTAGCTGTCACATCACAAATGGAAATGAGCTCAGCTGTCTGAACCTCACCCTAAAGGGATAGTTGTCAGCCTCAAAAAAGGACCTTGTGCTTTATTTCTAGTGTCAGTCTCTGCTCAAGAGAAAGCCAGCATAACACTTGCATGGATGGGGAAAATTTGAAACATAGAAATGCAGTTGAAAACAATTCTGATATTGCAAATGATATTTGCAACACTGTAAACTATATGCTGGAATATGTTCAATTAAGCCTATGATAAACACCACATATGTCAGTTAGTTTGGGCACTTTTCTCATTTAAAAATACAGCAGAAAACATTTAGAAGTGTGAAGAGAAATTCTCCCATCTGGAGCCTTAGGCTAAGAATTGGTGAAACAATTGAAATTCCATCCATGTCACATACCGTATATTCCGGCATATAAGACGACTGGGCGTATAAGACGACCCCCAACCTTTCCAGTTAAAATATAGAGTTTGGGATATACTCGCCGTATAAGACCACCCCTCTTCCAATGCACACCAAATAAATTTTTAAAAAAATCAGATTTGAATTCAATATGGTAATTTTAATTCAAATGCTTCTGACATGCAGGTTCCTATGAGAGGGGCATTGTACCTTATATTGGACATTATAGTTGCTCTTCCTTCCTTGAATTTCATTTACACTCTGGGTCCTTTACATCATGCTAGCAAGTATGAAAGCAGGCTTTAAATGTTTCAGATTACATGTATGTTGGCATAGAAGCTTGCATGCAAATAGAAGTCAGGCTTTGTACTATGAGTACTGAGGTGAAGGCAAAGCATTTGTAGAATTTTTATCTATAAGCAATTTTATAAATCAGGACCTCCTATCAGAAGAGAGGGGCAGTTTGGACCTCATTCTTCAGAAATGTAGCATTTGGCATGGCACATGTTTACTGGGTCACATCTTGACATGTCTTCATCCTTAAATCACCGCGATAGCTTGAATTGTTTTAGAGTTTCTCAAGGACACAGCCAGGTGATGTTTAATTGTTAGAAGGGGAAAAAAGATCAGAAAAGAGGAAGGAGGGCCCTGGGTCAATAAGAGCTTTCAAGTTTGACTTCTGTCAAAAATGAAATGCAAAGATACAGGATGGGGGACGCGTGGCTCGAGAGTGGCATGTGTGAAAAAGATCTTGGGGTCCTTGTGGACAACAAGTTAAACATGAGCCAACAATGTCATGCGGTGGCAAAAAAAAAACAAAACCCCAAACCAATAGGATTTTGGCCTGCATCAATAGGAGCATAGCGTCTAGATCCAGGGAAGTCATGCTCCCCATGCTCTATTCTGCCTTAGTTAAACCAAACCTGGAATTACATTGTGTCCCATTCTGGGCACCACAACTGAAGGGAGATGTTGACAAGCTGGAATGTGTCCAGAGGAAGAGGGTGACTAAAATGATCAAGGGTCTGGAGAACAAGCCCTATGAGGAGCGGTTTAAAGAGCTGGGTATGTTTAGTCTGAAGAAGAGAAGGCTGAGAGGAGACATGCTGAGAGCCATGTATAAATATGTGAGAGGAAGTCATAGGGAGGAGAGAGCAGATCAAGGGTCTGGAGAACAAGCCCTATGAGGAGTGGCTTAAAGAGCTGGGTATGTTTAGTCTGAAGAAAAGGCTGAGAGGAGACATGATGAGAGCCATGTATAAATATGTGAGAGGAAGTCATAGGGAGGAGAGAGCAGATCAAGGGTCTGGAGAACAAGTCCTATGAGGAGTGGTTTAAAGAGCTGGGTATGTTTAGTCTGAAGAAGAGAAGGCTGAGAGGAGACATAATGAGAGCCATGTATAAATATGTGAGAGGAAGTCATAGGGAGGAGAGAGCAGATCAGGGGTCTAGAGAACAAGCCCTATGAGGAGTGGCTTAAAGAGCTGGGTATGTTTAGTCTGAAAAAAGGCTGAGAGGAGACATGATGAGAGCCATGTATAAATATGTGAGAGGAAGTCATAGGGAGGAGAGAGCAGATCAAGGGTCTGGAGAACAAGTCCTATGAGGAGTGGCTTAAAGAGCTGGGTATAAATATGTGAGAAGAAGTCATAGGGAGGGCGCAGGGAGGGAGGGGGCTAGGAGGAGGAGCAGCAGGCCTACTGGGCTGTCTTCACCCTCGCTGGCATTCAGTTGGCTCCGCCTCCGGCCTCCATCTCAGAACAACTGCTGCAGGAGGGAGCCAAAGCCAGAGGGGCGGGGGCAGGGCCTCTGGCTGCTCCACCCCACCCACGCAGAGGGCCACGCCCCCCGGTTCCGCCCCCCCCCCCCCCGCTCCGGCTTCAGCTCCTGCTGCTTTTCCAGGCCGGCGGGGGTGTTTGCATGCTATGCTGTGCTCTCCCCTCCGTCACTGGTCTGCTGCTAGCTCTGTCTCTGGCCTCAAAGTTCAGAGCAATTGCCGAGGGAACCAAAACCGGAGCGTGGGCGGGGCCGTGAGGGGCAGGGTCCTCTTCTCCCACTGCCTCCCCGCTCCGGTTTTGGTTCCCTCAGCAATTGCTCTGGCTTTGAGGCCAGAGGCGGAGGTAGCAGCAGACCAGTGGCGGAGGGGACAGCACAGCATGCAAACACCCCCCGCCAGCCTGGTAAAGCAGCAGGAGCAGAAGCCTCCGCGGAGGGGCGAGACCGGGGGCGGGACCCTCCGCGGGGGGGGGGGGGGCTGGAGTAGCCAGAGGCCCCACCCCTCCGGCTTTGGCTCCTGCAGCAGCTGTTCTGGGATTAGAGGGCGGAGGCGGAGCCAAGTCAATGCCGGCGAGGGTGAAGACAGCCCAGTAGGCTACCATGCTGCCAGCTTGGTAGCGAAGCCTGCCGCTGCTCCTCCTTGCCCCCTCCCTCCCTCCCTGTGCCCTCCCTCCTCAGGCTCCCCCACTCAGGGACGCCAAGGGCGAGGGAGACGAGGGAAAAATGATCCAAAAAAATTTATACCGGGATACAAGACGACTCCCCACTTTTGAGATGATTTTCCTGGCTTAGAAAGTTGTCTTGTACCCCGGAATATACGGTAATTTCCATGACCATTCTATTATACAACCAAATAAAAAATCTTGGTGTTTTGGTTTCTTAGGACCTCAACACATCAAAGAAATTTCCTGTCCTACCACACTTCTCCAATACAGCCAGCATGGAGCCCACTGAATCTCATCACATGACACACATCTTCTGGTGGGGGTCCATTTCAGCTGCATAAGTGAAACATGGTAGGAGGGAATAACCAGAATATAGGAGACTACCTATATTCAGGTTGAGAATCATGGGGATAACATGGGAGCAAGTGAGTTGTACAGATGATGCAGGGCACTGGGTGATAGATTTGCCCTGCTGCCTCATGATTTGCTCTGCTTTCCTATCACACACACACACACACACACCAGCTGTCCACGGCATCAAGGACTTCAGTGTGATGAGGTCCTTAGAACTGTTCCTAGGTTTATTTGAGGTGCTGATTCAGAAAATTGTATTGTATAGACTGCATTAGCTTAAGTTCTTAGATATGATGATCATGATTTTCTAAGGATGAGCAGATGAAGACAGGTAGATGACATATGTTTTGTTTCTCAAACACTAGAGCTGATAGGGGAAAACTAGTACTGTTTTATTTTTAAAATCAGCCAGTCAAATAAGCCCAGAAACAGAGCTAAAATATGGGGCATCAAAATGTGTGTTGGGCAGTGTTATCTTCCTTAATTAGTTGCAATTTTTGTTCTATTTCAATCTACCACACACACTTCTTAAGCACTGGCATTTTATTGATTGAGTTGCTGTGAGTTTTCTGGGCTGTATGGCCACGTTTGGGTTGTATCCAAGCACCGCTTTAGCGAATTTCTTATTAATTATGAAGGCTACTCCATTTCTTCGATGTTCCTCTTGTCCGCAGTAGTAGATCTGGTGGTCATCTGATGTGAAGTGGCCCATTCCAGTCCATTTCAGTTCGCTGACCCCCAGAATGTCTATCTTTAGTCTTGACATCTCACCAATAACAACATCCAATTTGCCCTGGCTCATAGATCTTACATTCCAGGTTCCTATGGTGTGTTGATCTTTAGAGCATCGGATTCGTCGTTCACCTCCAGTACCGTCGGCCGCTAGCCTTCCTTTCGGCTTTGAGCTAGCTGCGTCATCACATCTGGGGCTAGTTGAACTTATCCTCTGCTCCTCCCCAGTAGCATTTTGGCCATCTTCCGACCTGGGAGTCCCATCTTCCAATGGCATACCGACATATCTCTGGTTGTACTGGTCCATTTAGTTTTCTTGGCAAGGATACTGGAGTGGTTTGCCATTGCCTTCCCCAGGGATCACGCTTGGTCTGACCTCTCTGCCACAACCGTCCCGTCTTGGGTGGCCCTTCACGGTTTCGCTCATGACATCATTGAGGTGCTCAAGCTCCAGCGCCCCGTCAAGGCGGTGATCCTTTGCTGGATAAGGGGAGATATGCCCAGTTAAATGCGCAATTCCAGAGGTTAGCCAGAAGAGATAAGGAACTATTTTTAAATAAGCAATGCATGGAAGTGGAAGAAGACAACAGAATAGGAAGGACAAGAGACCTCTTCCAGAAAATTAGAAACATTGGAGGTAAATTTCAGGCAAAAATTGGTATGATAAGAAACAAAGATGGCAGGGACCTAACAGAAGCTGAAGAGATCAAGAGAAGGTGGCGAGACTATACAGAAGATCTGTATAGGAAGGATAATAATATTGAGGATAGTTTTGACGGTATGGTGAATGAATTAGAACCAGACATCCTGAGGAGTGAGGTTGAATGGGCCTTAAGAAGCATTGCTAACAACAAGGCAGCAGGAGACGACGGGATCCCAGCTGAACTGTTTAAAATCTTAAAAGATGATGCTGTCAAGGTGATGCATGCCATTTGCCAGCAAATATGGAAAACACAAGAATGGCCATCAGACTGGAAAAAATCAACTTATATCCCCATACCAAAAAAGGGAAATGCGAAAGACTGCTCAAACTTCCGTACAGTGGCCCTTATTTCTCATGCCAGTAAGGTAATGCTCAAGATCCTTCAAGGAAGAATCCAGCAATACATGGAGCGAGAGTTGCCAGATGTTCAAGCTGGGTTCAGAAAAGGCAGAGGAACGAGAGACCAGATTGCCAATATCCGCTGGATAATGGAGAAAGGCAGGGAGTTTCAGAAAAACATCTACTTCTGCTTCATTGACTATTCTAAAGCCTTTGACTGTGTGGATCATAATAAATTGTGGCAAGTTCTTAGTGGGATGGGCATCCCAAGCCACCTTGTCTCTCTCCTGAGGAATCTGTACAAGGACCAAGTAGCAACAGTCAGAACTGACCACGGAACAACAGACTGGTTCAAGATTGGGAAAGGCGTACGGCAAGGCTGCATCCTCTCACCCAACCTTTTTAACTTGTATGCAGAACACATCATGCGATGTGCGGGGCTTGATGAATGCAAGGCTGGGGTGAAAATTGCTGGAAGAAACATTAACAACCTCAGATATGCAGATGACACCACCCTGATGGCCGAAAGCGAGGAGGAGCTGAGGAGCCTTCTAATCAAGGTGAAAGAAGAAAGCGCAAAAGCCGGGTTGCAGCTAAACGTCAAAAAAACCAAGATTATGGCAACAAGAATGATTGACAACTGGAAAATAGAGGGAGAAACCGTGGAGGCCGTGACAGACTTTGTATTTCTAGGGGCAAAGATTACTGCAGATGCAGACTGTAGCCAGGAAATCAGAAGACGCTTACTTCTTGGGAGAAGAGCAATGTCCAGTCTCGATAAAATAGTGAAGAGTAGAGACATCAGACTGACAACAAAGATCCGCCTAGTCAAAGCCATGGTATTCCCTGTAGTAACCTACGGATGTGAGAGCTGGACCTTAGGGAAGGCTGAGCGAAGGAAGATCGATGCTTTTGAGCTGTGGTGTTGGAGGAAAGTGCTGAGAGTGCCTTGGACTGCGAGAAGATCCAACCAGTCCATCCTCCAGGAAATAAAGCCCGACTGCTCACTGGAGGGAAAGATACTAGAGACAAAGTTGAAGTACTTTGGCCACATCATGAGGAGACAGGAAAGCCTAGAGAAGACAATTATGCTGGGGAAAGTGGAAGGCAAAAGGAAGAGGGGCTGACCAAGGGCAAGATGGATGGATGGCATCCTTGAAGTGACTGGACTGACCTTGAGGGAGCTGGGGGTGGTAACGGCTGACAGGGAGCTCTGGCGTGGGCTGGTCCATGAGGTCACGAAGAGTCGGAGACGACTGAACGAATGAACAACAACATGGCCACGTTTCAGAAGCATTCCATCCTGGTATTTTGCTCACATCTATTGCAGGCATCCTCAGAGGTTGTGAAGTCTGTTAGAAATTGGGCAAGTGGAGTTTATATATTTGTCCAGGGTGGGAGAAAGAACTCTTGACTACACTGTTAAATGAATGCAGTTTGACACCACTTTAACTGTCATGTCTCAATGTTTTGAAATCATGGAAGTTGTAGTTTTGCAATGTCTTTGGACTCCTCTGTCAAAAGGTACTGGTGTCTCACCAAACTTCCAATGTCAGCATTACATAGCATTTAGTCTTGGCAGTTAAAGTGGTATTAAACTGCATTGATTCTACAGTTTGGAGCTAGCCTCAGTCTGCAAAATCTCATGGTACCAACTTCATTGTCTACATCAAAGGTGCTACAAGATCTCTTTGCATAATAATATGGTAGTAGGAATAACTTTAATCTCATCTTGTTAAGTCTGCATAAAGAAGCAATTTAAAAGAAAAACCGATTTAAGAATAAGGCATAACATGACCATAACTGAAATTAACAGAAGCAACAATTCAGAGATGGAAAACCAAAGGGTATAAGAAAGTAAAAGAGAAGTTAAGAGTAACAGATGATTAAATGGAAGAACTGATTACTCTTTAATATATAGATTCTAAAAATAGGATTCTAATCATCCAGAGGAAATAGTAATGCTATGATATATGGTAGCAGGAGATGTATTCTGCTGCAAGGCATTAAAAGATTGAATATATGGAGCCCATTTATACAACATGAAGGCATAGGCATTCTCTGTTGCTACAGAAATACTCTGAGCTTTTCATGCTCAGAGTAGATATGGAGAGTCTCGGGACCTCTATACACAAAATGTACATCAAAAACATTGGTTTGTCTATTTGGATGAAACGTAGCCAATATATAGAAAATTCAGTTTGAATTTTGGTTGCACCAAAAGGAACTGTCTGTTCTTAAAACACAGCACTAAGCAATTTCAGTGTCTTTGCTTAACTGATGCAGTCCTTGAACATTATCTGGAATAGCTAAAATTGCATAAAACCATAGAGACTTTGAATGGGCAAAGACAGGTGGACTGCATATATTCAGACTATTGTTTGCAAGATTGTACTATAAAATTTATCAATAAAGGTCATTCTATTTGTTTTTAAGAGTTCTTGGTCTATATACATATGACACAAACCTAATGAAATATTCAAAACTATAGCCACACAATTTGCGGAGTCATTGAGTTAGTGAGAAAAATAGTCTCTCCTACACAAAAAAAAATAAAAAATTAGATCAGGTATCAAAGAAAATCTCCCAATTTCCATTCTCGCTGAACTAGGTTTTTGTTGCTGCATGATTTAGTTGCTGATGTTTGTAGTAGAAATGGGTTTAGATTGTTAAACTTTTTTTCTGAGAATATTGTTGAGTTTTCTCTCTCCCATCCCACACCTGGCAAAGAATGCTAATTTGAAGAATTTCTTCCAACTATTTTTCATGATGCAGGGAGAGATGACTGTAAAATGACATTAGGTCCTAGAATAAAAATCATTGACCCAGATGTTTTGCCTAACATTTTCAGTGGCAACTACGAAAATTATGTCAGGCTGGATTTATATTGCCATACAATGCAAATTCAGAATGCAGATTAACTGCATTTAACAAGATTATATAGAAATTCATATAATCCAGTTCAATGCATTTAATCTGTATTATGTAACTGCATTATATGGCAGTATAGATCTGGTCTCAGAAAACAAGGAAGACATTGTGTTTAGCCACAGATGATAATGTGAAAGTCAGACTGAGATCCTATATTAAGAGCAGAAATGATGGAACTGACCAGCCTGGCATTGGACTCGCAGACATCTCCAGCATCCAACTGAGAGCTTTTTGGCACATCCAACATGCCAACCAGCAATCATGTCAATTCATGGGCTGGGAAGGCTGGAGTATTACAAGTGACTGTTGTATCTTTTGGAAGCATAATCAGGTGTTGCTAATGCTACTGCAGGCAGTATCTTGTACACTTCTTATCTCAATGATATTATACTAATCTATAGGTGATATTCCAAAGAAAAGAGGAGTAAAATCTCTTTCTCACCCTCTGTTCACCTCTCTGCCTTTATGTATTCAGAGGGAGGGGGGAAAGACCAAAAATTAAATAATCAAGCAGTACTTTAGACAAATCTATTCTGGGTGCATTCTATTTGCCTGCGTGATAAATTTTACAAAAAGACTGTAAAAATGCCAGCCATATATCTTTGGATCATTTACCTTTTGGTAAGAATCTATCTCTTTATATTAATCCTAATGTTGATTTATATCTGTTCAAGATGTGACTCACAAAGATTCCAGTTCAAACACTTTTGCTCTGATCAATAGCTGATGACAGTAGTCCTCCCGTAATTGGCATAAATTACTGTTGCAGTACCACTATGGGGATTGTAAGTATGAGAGAAAAATCACCAAATAGACTAAAAAAAGCAAAATTAAAATTCCTTTCTCTAGAATTTATACTCTTGTCAGGTCAAGCTTCAAAGATAGTACTTTTTTAAAAAAAGTTTGAAATCGCATTTGCAGTCAGATGAAATTGAAAAAAGTCCAGCTTATTACTGGAAGATAATGAGTCAGAGTGATTCATTCAGCCTCTTGGTGCTTTCCTTGTGAACCAATCAAATGAAAGGGCACAAAAGCCATTCACAAGGAAGATGAACCTCAGTTCTGACTAATAAAAAATCCAAAGTCATTAGAATGCCAAACAATGTTTGGGCATTTTGTACTCAGATGTAAGAGCCATTGAGTTCAAGAGGACTTGCTTTGAAGTGTCTATAGGATAGCGGTGAAACAGAAGGGCTAGAGAGAAAATCAAAAGGAGAAGAATTCATGTCAATATAAAGTGTTAATATCTATACTGAAGTGTCAAACAATGATACATTAAATCTACTATTTTGGCAGGTCAGTTGAAATGTTCTAATCAAGATTTGCATCAGGAAATCATATAATCCCATACATTGTCTGTTGTCATAGGGATCTTTATACTTCGTGATAACCAGACTAGAAAATCTTCTTAATAGACAATAATCAGGGAATGTGTCTTTTTCTTGAAGACACCTCAGCAGTGGAATTTTCTCTCTAAATAGTGGGCTTGCTTAGTGTTCTAATTTTCTTCATCTTTTTAGTTTCTCGAGCATTTAAAATTGGGATTTTAAGTTGTCAGAGATTCTTCTTTTGTTTTTGAAGAATGCTGCTGCAAAGGGATAGCCTATATTTTCACATTGTTTATTACTGTCTTTACTCTATTACACATATTTCTCTCATTCACAAGGCCATGCAGGGAAACTCTACTAAATTTCTACCACAACTTCTCACAGAGGTGCTTAAGGTAGTGTACATAGTTCTTGTCCTCCCTAGAGAGAAGTAAAACTGAAGGACACTTCCCGATTCCATTGAGTAGTGATCAGCAAGAGGGATGCTGTATAGTGTTTTAATTATTTTAAGTGATTTAGGTGATTTTGACAAACTGGTATGTTTAACACACACACACTCTCACACACTCTCACACACTCTCTCTCACTCTCTCTCACTCTCTCTCTCTCTTTAATGTTTTGAGCTGCTTTGGGTATCAATCAAAAGAGAAAAACAGGAAATAAAAATAATAGCAACAACAACTACAATAATAAGCCCTTGCCTTTGTAAGTGACAAACTACTTTTCACTTCCCTCTTGTCTTCCTTCTCAGGCTGAAAGCTTCACATTGGCACCATATTCTTTGTGTTATATGGTCCCAGAAGCCTTCTCAGGACAGCTTGGAGAAAAAGTATCCAGATGGTAATGTATGAGCACCTTCACTGGAAGTACTTAACATTCTTGACCTGTGTGTCCTTTATCCTAATTAAATTATCAGGGATTAGTCTTCCATGACAATGCAAAACATTGTCATGGAAGACTAATGTCATTTTGAATTTCTGGTTGTAAGAGCAGCCATGAACGTAGAAAGTAGTGTGATGCAGATTCCAATCATCTCATAAGGCCAAGTATTTTCTAGCACTCAAAAACCCTTCTGTTTCTTAATGTCATTTTATGTGATAAAGGTGTGGAAAAATGGAGGAAGGTGAGCATCTGCTGACTCTAATCGTGACTTGTGTCTGTTCCTGAAAAAGTCTGGTCATGGTAATACATGCCTTGGTTGCAACCTATCTGTAACATATTCTACATGGAATTATGGGTGAAAAATTCTCAGATAGAGTGCGGTTCTCTCATAGAAATAATTCTTTTGGTTCATGATTTATTTCTAACTACAAATCACTGGTTATCTGTAAAGACCTAGATGGTCAAAGAGCTCCTTGGGTGCTCTCAGGCTGCATTTAAGCAGCTCTGGAACCCTTGACATTGCATTTTTCCGATAAGTGCAGACATATTTAATATATCCCCATATTAAACTTTGTGAGGTCTATGAACTTTCACATAGGACCTTCTTTCTGTCCCACTAACTTCTAAGACAAGTTTGCTGGGAACAAGGTAGAAAATCCTCTTGGCAGCTGCTCCCATATTCTGAAATATCCTCCCAAGATATGTTAGGATTATTCTCTCTTTGCTTTCCTTCTGTTGACAAATACAAAATTCTTTATCTGTGCTGGTTAAATATATTATCTGTGAAATAATTTTAAATTTGTATTTCTCACTGATGCTTTTGTAAGGATGTGATGATGATGATGATGATGATAGTAAAATAAACTTCCCACTGTAATGTAAGATCATGAACATGATGCTCCCTGTTCAGTGAAGGAAATCATGTATTTTTCCAGCTCCCCCTCCCTGTGTTGATATACATGCAGTAAATGGTTTGTCCTGGTCAGCTCTGAGAGTGAGGATGAGGAGCTGCTGGAAGGAACAATGGTGGAGTTGGAGACCAGCAGCAACCAGCAGCACACACACATCCTGGCCTGGCTTAGCTATTTTTAGAAGGAGAGCCTTTAACAGTAGCCACCACTTCCCAGTAGTTGCAACAAGAAGAAAGCAGTACATCAGAGCAGGCCGGTGAAGGGTTAAATGTACATCCCCTTTAGAACACAGATGATTGCATGTAGAGGCCCACAAGTCTACACAATTAGCAGAGAAATAGTCTTTACTCAGGCAACACCAAAGAGCATAGGATAAAACTCTTTCAAGGTGAAGCATTGTCATCGGAGAACCTTGACTGATGCTTTTTGGATTGCTAGCTTTGCTGAGGAGACAGGAAAGCCTAGAGAAGACAATTATGCTGGGGAAAGTGGAAGGCAAAAGGAAGAGGGGCCGACCAAGGGCAAGATGGATGGATGGCATCCTTGAAGTGACTGGACTGACCTTGAGGGAGCTGGGGGTGGTGACGGCCGACAGGGAGCTCTGGCGTAGGCTGGTCCATGAGGTCACGAAGAGTCGGAGACGACTGAACGAATGAACAACAACAGGCTTTGCTGATTCTGGGTTGTGACCTTGTATGCCATAATTTAGTATTTTGACTCTGCTGTTTTGGGACTGCTGACTTTGTTGATCTTGGATTGGAATTATGGCTTGTGTTTGTTTCTGACTGAACTCTGAAACTCCTTAGGCATGAACACAGAAAATTTGACTCAGGATGTTGGCTTTATCTCACTTTTAATAGCTTGTGTGCATATGCACCTCTGTACTCTTAGCCTACAAGCATGTGAAGCTTTTTTTAGTAAGATACTAGGACTTTGTTTGATTCTTCTGTTGCTTGTGAAACCTCTGTTTGTATAACTGGGAAAAACATGACACTGTTGTGCTCAGTTTGAGTAAGAAAAATTGATAGTGGACATAATAGACATTTTTCAGAATCTGGAGGGGTACCATATGGAAGACGGAGCAAACTTGTTTTCTGCTGTTCTAGAAAATAGGATACAAACTAATGGATTCAAAGGACAAGAAGAGTATATTGCATGTAAACATTATGAAGAACTTTCTGGCAGCAAAGTCAGATCAACTATTTCAGAGGATGGTGGCTCCTCTGATAGTATATTTCTGCATGACTGGATTTAAACTAGATAGCCCTTGAGATTGCTTTTAAACCTATAATTTTATCATTCAATGATCACACATGCACACTTAATTTGTTATTGTATATGATACCAACCACATACCCAAGAATACAAAAACATTGCAGATCAAGAAGCAACATATTTACATTTATTAGTACCATGACAGAAACATATAATTAATTATATTCAACCATTTAAGTTCCATTTTGGATTGCATTTATTATGGTTTGGAACTGACCTCTTTTAGGCTCTGAATCAAGCTGTGAAATCAGGGGGAGGGGACATACAGTAATCAAGATTAAGAATAACTGCTGCTTCATAAGACATACAATCAAGGCCCATGAAAGCACAAGAATTTTGGAACACAAACATCACAGGCATATGGGAGGCAGGGACAACTGCAGGGTAACAATTGAGAAACGTTGCCAGGAAACATTGATACTCATGGGGTATATTAAAAGGATTAAGCAAAGTAAATTCCCTAGAAGCCTAAGGGAAACATAATATTTTATAAATTAATATATATAGTGTTCACAAACAATGGAAAAGAAGAGCCTCTTGAATGGACAAGCAGCCATCAAGTGTTCCACTTCCAATAGATATTGTAGAGTACTTTATCATTTTATAGTTTATGGTGTGCTTTATAGTTTATGGTGTGCTTTAACCCTGTTCCTTTGTACTGTTTGAAAGAGCTCTTCTCTATATACATTCTGAATAAAAAATTGCCTGAGGTTCAAGGAAAAGTGAGAATTGGTTCTCTTTTATCAGTTCACTCTTACCTTATTTTGCAGAGTTTGAATGCTGTGTTGCCTACATCCAGTTTGATAGAATCATCATCCCACCTCTCTTGAAAGAGACTCAAAGCAGCTTGTTGTTGTTATTCATTCATTCAGTCATCTCTGACTCTTCGTGACCTCATGGACCAGCCCACGCCAGAGCTCCCTGTCGGCCGTCACCACCCCCAGCTCCTTCAAGGTCAGTCCAGTCCAGGATGCCATCCATCCATCTTGCCTTTGGTCGGCCCCTCTTTCTTTTACCTTCCACTTTCCCCAGCATAATTGTCTTCTCTAGGCTTTGCTGTCTCCTCATGATGTGGCCAAAGTATTTCAACTTTGTCTCTAGTATCCTTCCCTCCAATGAGCAGTCGGGCTTTATTTCCAGGAGGATGGACTGGTTGGATCTTCTCGCAGTCCAAGGCACTCTCAGAACTTTCCTCCAACACCACAGTTCAAAAGCATCTATCAGCCTTCCCTAAGGTCCAGCTCTTACATCCGTAGGTTACTACAGGGAATACCATGGCTTTGATTATGTGGATCTTTGTTGCCAGTGTGATGTCTCTACTCTTTACTATTTTATCAAGATTGGACATTGCTCTCCTCCCTAGAAGTAAGTGTCTTCTGATTTCCTGGCCACAGTCTGCATCTGCAGTAATCTTTGCACCTAGAAATACAAAGTCTGTCATTGCCTCCACATTTTCTCCCTCTATTTTCCAGTTGTCTATCATTCTTGTTGCCATAATCTTGTTTTTTTTTATGTTTAGCTGCAACCCAGCTTTTGCGCTTTCTTCTTTCACCTTGATTAGAAGGCTCCTCAGCTCCTCCTCGCTTTCGGCCATCAGAGTAGTGTCATCTGCATATCTGAGGTTGTTAATATTTCTTTCAGCAATTTTCACCCCAGCTTTGCATTCATCAAGCCCTGCACATTGCATGATGTGTTCTGCATACAAGTTAAAAAGGTTGGGTGAGAGTATGCAACCTTGCCGTATGCCTTTCCCAATCTTGAAGCAGCTAAAAGTGTTGAAAACAATATAATGTGCAATTTAAAACCTAAATAGATACGCTATAAAATAAATTTAAACATAGAACTATTAAAAATAAATAGTTACGGCCATTACAATTATTAAAAACCCTATTAAAATACAGAATACAATAATCCTCACATCTTTTTTAAAAGCCTATCCGATAGAAAGGTTATAGCCTGATGCTAAAGGTCTAAAACCATTTTGACTTTTCACAGCAAAGCATTCCAGAGCCAAGGGCTAGCCACCAAGAAAGCTCTCTCTCGTGTCTCTATCAACTGAGCTTGCAATGGTTTGTAGGACTAAGGGCCCATCCAGACAGGCCCAAAATGCAGGACCTGCCCCACCTCAAATAAACCTGAATTAATCTGTAGTAATGCAAGGTCTGGATCTTTCCAGATGTGGGCTTACTTCCATGATCCCCATAGTGATCCTGGTTCTTTAGGCTCCTGGATTCCAAGGGAGTGAGATGGCATTTTTTGTCTACCTCCTTTTTCTGATCTTGACAGTTGTTGACAGATGAGTATAGATATCATGTTCACTTCTCATTTATTTTCTTTAACAATATCGGTCAACCTCTAAACAGGTCTAGGTTGAAGGTGAGACACTTATCTTTCACATACAAAGTAGGATCTTCTCCTCATACTGTTACTGTCTACCTGAGAAAAGCAACAATGGAAAGAACTGGTCTAGCATTCCAAATGTGTGTTTTTCCATCTAATTAATATAATATCTGACTATTGTTAAAAACAAATGCAAGAAAGGGGCAGTGTTGTCACCATATTCTCCATTGTTGGGAGGTGGCAATCTGAAGACTTATGGTTTTTCATAAAGTAGCTTCCAAACATGGAAAATATAATTTTCCTCACTATGGACAATGGCAAGAGTGACAAATATGTGCTCCCCTTCCTGAAGATTTACTTAAATGACATTACAGAATAATTAAATATGGCTATTATAAAATTTCATTTCTAGCCAAACTCACTGAAGATGTCAATCTAAAAATAATCATTACTCAGTAACACATACTTTGATGCAGCCCTGGTTGTCCTCTGGATAGAACTGTTCACTAACTTGCTACTGCGAAGTTGCAAGATGCAGTCCAACATCTCCATTGCTTAATATCAAGTAAGGAATAAAACTGAATACAACTGAATTTAATATTTGCAGTAGAGACAACATGAGACATTGATAAGGTAAATTCTTTCCATTTGTTTGCTAATCATTTTTCAAAAGTTTGGTTTATCTTAAAAATGAATGGAGGAATCAAAGGAAACCCCCAAAATAGAACAGAGCTAGGAAAATCTCAATTATAGGGGGAAGAGATGTACTAAAAAGTCAAGGTAGACATAAAATGTGAATTCTTTTTGTTTTCTGCATTCAGGAATATTAAACTGCTGGATAACTACACAGTCACATCAGTACTGAAAAAATAAATTGTTCTAAGTCTTCCATAGTGTGTTTTTTTCAAAGCATATTTTGTGGTTTTCATGGAAAAGCACTGCATCTGTAAACTAAATGGTATCAGTCATATTTATCCTGGGATATAGCCTAATATACTAAAACATAAATATTTATTAATTCAAAGTCTGGGAGGCTTCTGGCATAAAGCATACATCTGTATGCTCAGAGGAACACACACTGATGTCTCTATGCCAAGGTTTCTGAAATTCGCCTGTTTTATTTGCTGTGTAATCAAATTACATTTTGAATTACTAAGCTGCACTAAACGATCGGTTCTTTGAGTAATAAATGCCCACTTAGTTCAAGCTTAGTTCAAGCTATAATATACTTGTGTATGATACTATAGGGAAAGAAAGAGAGAAGTGTCAATTAGGCCATTTTAAAACTGCTTCAGGGACCTCTGGCTTAATACTAATTGATGATCTAATAATAAGCAATATTCCATATAAAATAATTTATCATCTTTTCTGAATCCATCTTTATGATTCCCCCCAGAAGTCTTACATAATATGCCAGAGTGATGGATGTGGCCAGACCAACTAGATCAACTTCTAATTGCAGGAAAGAATCAGCAAAACATATTGTTGGATAAAATGATGCAAGATAATGAAAGCAATAGTTTTTTGTTTTTTTGTTTTTTTTTTAAAAAAAAGCAAGCCACTTGTATCTAAACATTGTGCTAAACTGATAACACAAATGCACTTGCAATATGAGGCTAACTTTCACTTAGAACAGAATTGGACACCTGTGGACTAACTGTCTTGAACTTTCTATCTCTGTTTTAGATTGAATCTACACTGTCCTATATCCCAGGTTCTGATCTCAGATTATCTGCTTTGAACTGGACTATTTCAGTCTGCCAAATAATCTGGGATAAGCAGCCTCGTTCTTCTGGAGTGAGCAGAATTCTGGAAAAAGTGGTTTGTTGCAAGACAAATCCCTTAAAGTGCCAGGTTAGTATTTAGTAAAAGTAAAGTTTATTAGTTCACAACCAAGAGAGTTCAAAAACAAACCAAAAAGACTCAAAACACTTATTCTTCAGTGTGAAACACAGTATCACCCACAGTTAACCCAAAAAACAGGACCTGGAAAATAACCTGGATTAAACAGGAATATAATCCGGTTTAAACTGAAAGCTATGCAATCAGCAGGAAAAAAAAACACTCCAATCCGCAGCAGGACGTCAGTGAGCATGAAGAGTCAAACAGAAAGGCCGGAGTCGTCTACCGAAGTCAGTCCAAACGTGGCGTAGTCGTCGTGAATCCAATCCAGGTCAAAGAGGGAGAAGGCAACAAACACGGTAATCCAGTCCAGGTCTTACACAGAGCCAAAACGAAGAACAGCAGGCAGCTCAGCAAGTCCACAGAAGTCTTCCCAAACACGTCTTCCCAAACAGCTCTCACATGAATACCCATCAACACCTTGCCGACTGCAAGAAACCCCATCTCCCAACCCCACTTTTATTCACAAATCATCCTCCGAACTGGAACCAGCCAACACCCTGTTACCAGCTGAAACTCCTTGCCCCAATCCCTCCTCAGAACTGGAATCAGGCAATGCCCCACCAGACCTCCTTTCAGCTGAAGCCCTTTGCTGATCCCTCCAGTCTCTCCATCTTCTATCCAGACCCATCACTTTCTGGCAGGAAACAGCACTTTCTGCAAAGGAAATTATATTTCTAAATAGAAATATTTCATGCACATACAAACATTGTTTCTGCACATAATATGCTGCTTGTTGTGCAAATCACCTACACACATTTTTTTCTGAAGAGGGATTAACTTTTTATATAGAAGTGTTCTCACACAGAAAATGCTGTCTTCTGCACAAAACAGCTAAATGCAATTTTTGTGCATAATTATTTTTAATAGGGAGATTCTTGCCAATCTAGATTTTTCTTGTTGGAGATTCTTGATATTACAAAAAATGAATATTATTTTCATTTGTAATACAGATAACTGAACAATAGCTATATTGCTCAATACTTGTGGCTTTCTGCATTAAATGCATCTGTTTCTGATTCCTACTCTTATAGTTGTCTTTGATTTGTTGTTACTTTTTTTTAACTTATATTGTTTAGTTATATGTTTTCAAACTGTATCCTGTGGAATTTTCTCATATATGAAGAAAAAACATGTGTATTCTTTCTTTCATTTATTGTCTGCCTCTCTTTGTGGCTCAAGTTGGGGTACCACAATGTTAAAACAAAGAGATAAAACACAATTAAAATATGAGATACAAGAATACAATACAAGACCTGAATTTGTCTTTGGTCTTCATGTGGCTTTGAGAGTTTGCATTCACTTCTAAATTATATCAACAATACTGATTCCTATACTTGTGACGGTACTTTTCATAGTATTCCCAGCAGACATTATTTGTAAAGATATTTGGATAAATAAATAATTTGGCCTTTTATCATAAAAAGCAGTTATGCAAATATATTCATGAGTAGTCCAATTCACCTCATTAGCATTTGCCTGCTCCATCTGGGCTGTGTGAAATAGTGTTCCTGCGTGAATTGGCAAACTACCATATGTGTATAATTTTTCTCTTGCAATATGCAGCTGCTGGTGGTAGTTAGCTGTGCCCCCCCCCCCCCCGCACGTGCTCTTTGTACTGTGCTCCTGTGTTTTCTATTTCTTGAAACATTTGACATGGTGATCTTAAACATTTGGTTCATTATATACAAGTACACGTTATTGTGAATTTGACATGGTGAATAATCTAGTCAAACTTTTAGGAATGGCATAAATTTAAGAGAGCTCACTTCCTTCCACACACAAACACAATCATACATGCATTCACACACAGAACCATGCATATAAGTTACCATATTTACTCAGGTCAAAGGTTCACATTTTTTGGTTAAATTACCTCACCAAAATTAGTGTAATATGACAATCTTAGTGCTGAGCCAAAGCAAAAGGGGAATCTGCCTCGGGAGTACTTAGAGCTCCTATTTGAGGGACATCATCTGTAATTTAAATATCATGGCTCAATGCTATGCAATTCTGGGAGTTGTAGCTTGGAGAGGCATCAGCATTCTTTGGCAGGGAAAGGCAGAGTGGGTTTCAAAGATTTTCATTAATTTAATTTACATTAATTTTGAAATGTCTTAAAATATTTAATTGGAAACCATTCAGTAGTTAGACAATTCTTTCTTAATATATATCTCTTATTTGTCTAAATTGTATTATGTGTATCCCAAGCTCATTCTTAAGGGACAAATACTTCTAATCTAATAAATATTTCAATGTACATCCTGAATTGAATGTATTTCAAAGTAAGGTATCTTATAAATGGAGAAGAGTAGACTTTTGTGATCATATCTGGTAAAATGTCAGTAATACTACCGTTTCTATGTTGGAAATAATTTAGATTTGATTTTGCATGTGATTGGGAGTATTACAAATGAACCCATTGCACAAATGTATCAATAAAAATGCATTTCTTACAAGAGTAAATATTTTAAGGTTTCAGTTTTTGTATGAGTCTGGTAGCAAAGAAGAGTTTGTCCCTCATATGTCAGAGTCTTTTTTTCATCACTCTATGTAATGGTGAGTTTTAAAGCTGCCACGTGTTTTCTTAAAACTTGTGGAAAAAAGAATCCTCGATTAACAAAAATCTTCACAGTTCACGATTTATTCCTTGCAAAATTCACATTGAAAACAGCATTTTCTCCATAGAAAATATTTCTGTGCTGAAATATTACCTTTGTGGAAAATTGGGGAGTTTTTTTGCACAAAAGCCCCCCAAATACATTGTGTATAAATTATGCATATTTCCTTTCCATAATCAGCTATACTTGAACTCACTGATTTTTTTTTCTACAAGGAGAATTAGGATGGCATGTGTTTTATCATACGAAGTGTCCGGAGTAGCTTCTCCCAGAGTTTATGTAGCTTTGGCTTCTGCCAATGCTAAACCTGCTTTGGCTTGACCTCTGCTTGTGTCAATCATTGCAAGATGGTATGACCTTGGATATCGGGAGCATCTGGCTAGACAAGATAGCTGCTTATAAGAGAGCACTAATGTCCAAAGGCAAGATTATGTAAACATTGATAAGAACTGGGCATCAGACAAATGTCAGCAATTAGAAGCATGTGCCCAACAGAGGACAGATGGGTATGACTGAGAGTGAAAGATTGCACACAGACCAAGAAAGTCTCCATATTTTTAAAAAAGCTGCAACATCACTTAGAAGAATAATTATGGCCCTGCACATTACTGACCTGGTGTGATTTCACTGATACTTTCTTGGTGTTCCCAATAGCAGAACACAGCTGGGAAATGTTCTATAGAATTTGCTTTAGATTAGAGATTGGCCTATTCTGTAATTTTTGCCTGCTTGTTACTAAATCTATGAAGCCATCCATCCACTGGTATGCTTATCTTTTTCTGGAATCCAGAAGAACATCTTGTCTCCGACAAACACCACCCTTTAACAAATTATTCTATGAGGCTGCAAATTGATTAACTCAATTATTGGATTTGAGGATTCAGTCAATTGTCTACTTTCTAGAAATGTTTGGGTGTTCACATGTATATGCAAGGCTTCTTCATCTTTCACTGGGGAATCTCCCTCTACTTACCTGAAGAACTTTTGAACTGTTTGTCTTGAGTGATTTATCCTTTGATTGTGAAATTATTATTATTATTATTATTATTATTATTATTATTATTATTTGTACCCTATGTTATCTCCCCCAAAGGGGACTCAGAACAGCTTAACATAAAATCATCAGTATAACAATTTAAAAAGTACAAATATATGAACATTAAAACAGGATTAACCAATATTTAAAAAATTCCAGTTAAAAAGCATAAAATGTTTACAAACCATTAAAACACTGTTAATATAATTTCTTCTGATTTCACACAGTATTGAGGTATTTTTCAGAAGACCTTCTTATGCTTCTCCATAACTGCAATTCAGAAATTGCTTCTTTATTCTTGTTTTACTCCCATGATTGCAGTGCTATATTTTTCCTTTTCCATTTTACATCAGCAGAGTGATACTTAAATCTGCTGTTGGCTTTCTGGTATCTTTTCAGTGCCTCTTGTCCCATAAAAGAACCTACAAAATTCAGGCATATGTGTATTTCTCACTCAGTTTATTCAAGCGTATTCTGCTCATCAAATTTCTACTGTCCCCTATTCTCCAGTTTTACTTTTTGTTCCACTGTAATGCCAGGGTGGCACACTTCCAACAATCCCTTGCCATATTGAAAAAATGAACAAGAGCCTTGACTCTTAGCCTCTTACACATTACACATTTCTGCTACTTATCATAGAAGTGAGCCTCTTCAGTGTATAGTCCTTCAGAGAACATGGTAGGTTGAAAAGTGGTAGACTCGTAAAAGCTTCAAATAAACTAAAACATATAAATATATAATTCATACTATTTGATTTCCCAACATGAGTGGCAGGCATACTCTCAAGACACATTTCTGCTACCCCTTCCCTTTTTAAATAGAACCAGAGTCCATAAAGTTCAGGGCCATGTACTTTTAAAAATGTAATTGTGAAAGGGTGGTCTTTCAACAACTTGGTCATTTCTATTTCCTGATTTTATAGTAGAGGCAGGAGGTTAGTTCTGGAATTCAGCTTTTAGGGTAGTCTAGCTCTTAAATCATTTTTGAAGAAGAAGGTATGTTGCCACCAACTGTGCTATAACAAACAGCCACAGTTTGATGGCAGAAGCAGGATAAATCCAAACTGGATGCTATACATAATAAATGTGTGCCCACCCAAAACAATCACAGTCAATCCATAGTTGGAGTTATCACTGGATTATTTTGAGAAGGATAAAAATATGAAATGAAACCTGAAGACAAATGTAAGCAGACAAAAAGAGTATGAAAAACACTCTACTATCCTACTGTAAAACCTCACTATAAATAACCCTTTAGACTTTTTTGTCACATCTTCTCTTGCTGACTTTTGGCTGCCTGTTCCTAACTTTCTATGTCATGTGGAATATAGCTTGAAACAGTTTCTAGCCATGACCTTCCAGAGGTTTTGCTCCTGAGTAAAATGACGCAAACAATTTTAAAATAAAAGACCAATAGATAACTTTTGAATTGCCCTTGTGATCCATTTTAATGAGCATTACCACTTTTATTACATCCACTTTTACGAAAGGGAGAAAATAGCACCCCAATTTACCATAAGTTACAAATTGACAGCTTAATAGCTGTTTAATAATCTGCCATTTAAAGCTTGTCAACATATACTAGTCTAAGTCATCAGTAAAAGATGCAACTTTTTCTCACTTGGAATAAAACATTCACTTCTCAGATTTCAATTTAAAAACAACACATTGACACACTTTCTCCTTTTAACAAAGACTTTATCACAACTTACCTTGTGAAAAGGTAAAATATAAATATTGTTTAAAAGTGGGTAGTAATTTTAAAAGGATACAAATCTATTTCTATTTTGAAAATGAAAAATAGTCACTCACAGATTCTGCAGTTCATTCCAGTGTGTTTCAATCATATGGGGCTGACAGAGGCATTCAATTCTGAAACTGGGCAGGCAAAACCCTTTTTATTCTGAGATACTATATAGGTGTTATTCAAAGGAAATTCTGATTGGATGTTACTATCCAGTTCAGATGAGAAACATTAGAGCCTCCAGAGCATTTTTGACATCTCATGTGCTAAATGATGGACTGTTGAGGAGTACATGATATTTCAAGAAGCAACAAATACCAGGAAGATAGGGCAGAATATAAATATAGTTTTATAATTATATTATTATTGTAATACATAATGCAAACATTCCCATTTCCTTTCCAAATACGTAAGCTATATAGTTAAGGAAGGCATGGGAGTTAGAAGATTTTTCAATAGTACTACCATTCCATGCATCATGTTAGTCCAACTTGTCATATAAAGCAGAGTTGGAAGTATGTTGTTGTTAGTCACCAATGAATTGATGAAGCTGCTGAGCTTTCCCATTGAAATTTAACTTTTTGTTAGAAGCTTCTTCCATACTCTACTATAAGAACAGTTATAGATTAAAAAAATATTCAGTATTTTCAGTGATGGATACACATCTATGTACCATGTCATGTCATTCATTGACCTTGCAAAGGCATTCGACATAGTGAATAGCAGTGCTCTCTGGACAATTCTCCAAAAAATCAGGTGCTCTGACAAATTTGTGAACATCCTGCGGCTCCTCCACGATGACATGATGGCAACAGTCTTGGACAGCAAAGGCTCCCAAAGTGACCCATTTAAGGTGGAATCAGGTGTCAAACAGGGATGTGTTGAGAACATGCAGATCAAGAATAGGGCTCCACAGTCACCTACGTACCCACCGCCAGTACATTGAACTTGGAAGATTATCATATTCAGACAATGAGAGATTGCCTAAGTAAGTAAGTAAGTAACACATTTATGTTTCTGTGAACATAGAAACATATTAAAGCAGATTTTTCTTTATTACTTGTAAGTAATACCAATAGGTTTTTCACCTGGGAAGTTTGAAGTATCTTCAGTTATATCAATAGGAATTATGGGAACAATGGGATCAATGTAAAACAGAACTTATATACTTGCATTTAAAATATATAATTTCACAGAACAAACAGAACAAAGACAATCATTGACTCAGTAAGCATTTGCAAAGACACCAAGAAACTAATATGAATGGGGGGGGGGGGGAGTGGACTTATTCTGTGTGTGTGGTTGAGTGGGTGCACACACATAAACAGAAATGCTTACTATTAATTGATTCTCTTACTGTTTAATAATTCTCGACCTGGTCCCTGCTAGCACTTTATTTAATTAATACATCTACTAAGTGTGATAACTTATAGGGCTGCCTTGCACTTTTTGCTGAAGATCTATCCAGCTTAGGTGAAATGACTCCATGCCAGTCACCTCTCAGTATCATACTCTCAAATGAGAATTCATTAATTTTTGCATGCAGCTTCTGGAAAAAAAATGATTTGCACCTGTTGAGCATAGAGGTCCACTACCAAGGTTTTGATCCCCTAAAGTAGTATCTCAGCCCCTATATATTGTCAATTCTCATCTTGAAATACTTTTTTGGTTTGAAGATTCTTATTTACATAAATGACCACACCTCCTTTTTTCTTATTCATTGAAGCTGCAAAATGGGGACCTGAATTTGAATTGATGAGCAATCTCTCATCCTGTCTGTTGATATGGGTCTCTTGCAGTCAGATAATATCATTTTGCATCTTTTCTAAATAGTGAAAGACACATCGTCTTTTATGTGGACTATTCAAACCCATCAAATTCCAACACAGTGCATTAAAACTCATTATTGTTATCTCAAAATCCATATTGTTTTTAATTTCCGATCTGGTCTGGTCTGCTTTGTGACCATTGTCTTTCCCCTTTTCCTCTTCCCTTGACATTCCGCTCTTATTATTGATCTGTTTCTTTTGCTCTATCTGTCTGGATGAAAGCTAGTTTGTCTCCATGTTTCTTCACAGATTCTGTAGTTTTCTGAATAGAGTTTATTCTGTATCTCTTTTTCTTGAATGTAAAGAATACGCCTTCCAACTTCTCCGATCTGTATGTAATTTCTTTCATTTTCTATTTTGTAAAAAAATACACTCCTTTCTTAAGGATTCCAGGAGGAATATCCTGAAATAATTGCACCCTTTACCCTCCAGTTATCAAGTTGTTTTGATAATGTTGTTGTAGGAGTACATCTTGTTACAGGATCTTGCAAAGGTGAAAATATTAATAATAACAATAATAACAATAAAATGTATTTGCATCCCACTTTTTCTCCACAAATCTTCTCTTTGGGGAGGTTTTTTTTTGTCTTGCAATATAAGATTCTCAACAAGAGATCTTATCTGTATCCCCACTGAGCTATTCATTGGGAATTTTCAAGACTATTAATCCTTTTATTCCAGATATTTTCATTCTGTTGTTCCTTAATACCTCTGATTATGATTGCATTCTCTGTTTGCCAAAGATCAGTTAAAGCCAGTGCATCTAACTTTTTATTTTCTTGTTCCATCTTATCAGAAGAATATTCTGGTTTTTGGATGCTGGAACCTAACTGAGCAGCTTTCTCATAAAAGAGAGTTTTCAAAGGGTGAAAAATGACCAGCTGGCAGGAATATGAAACAGAGGTATGCTTCAAAAAGTTATCTTTATTAAAAACTGATAAGTGTTGCTTTTTGTCAATCTCATTGGATTTTTCTGATTGCACATGGACTTGTTTTCTAATTCTTATGCCTCCTTAACCTCAACTCATCCTTTTGAGAAGCTTGAGTTGCTAGATGCAAATAAAAAGATGCCAACAAAAACTGCCCCGGGTTTTTTCTGTAGCAAGAAAAAGGTATTCAGAAGTCAATGAATGATACTAGACCAGTGTGTGCACAACAGCTTCCTCTGCAGCTCTGGAAAAAGATGACTGGTTACTCTGCCATCATAGTATGTCCTCCTCCATGAATGCATTTGTAATTGTGAATTTTCTCCTTGTTGAGCATTTATGAAGTATGATTAATGTGATTTCCCACACCTTAGTGCAACAATGAGAAAGGGAGATTGGTTTGGCGGACTCCATGTAGGAGAGGCCACCATTAATTTGTCCTGGGACTATATACTAAGATAATGAGGAGAGGGAGCAAGGCTTGGATGAACTACTTAAGGCAGCTCCAACCTTTTTTTTTTGTCTTTTTACAGATTATCAACCCACCCACCTGCCTCCTTTCAAGTTGTAAGTGACTTCTGGGCTTAGTAGGAATATCCCTCCTAACAATGTCACAAAGGACTGGACTAGATATAACTCTGAGTTTCAGGGATTCCTTTCGTTGTTTTGTCTAGGCAAGTCTGGTGTGTGTTGTCTGGGTGAGACTGATCACTCCAGCTACTCCCACACTAGACAGCTCCCACCTTTGATTTTGCACATCAGCAAAAAAAAAAATTAAATAGATAACAACAACAACAAAACTTTATTGATATACTACTCTATCTCCCCAAGGGGACTCAGAGTAGTTTCCAAGTGACATAATCAATACATACAAAGAGAACAGCATGAACATAAAATTAACAAGACAAAATAACCATTAAAAACCACAATAGCACATTTATTTAAAATAATCCTGCCCGTTCAAGGCAGTTTAAAAGGCCAGGCCGGGCTAGTGTGATTTTAGAGGGCGCAGGAAATTAGGTGGAGTCTATGGCTGTACATTTCCAGGGCCTAATAGAAGAAAGTGACCTGGGTAATTGGTAGAAAAAGATACGACCAATTTCTACAGTATCTGGGGCAGAGCTAGAACTAGTCGTTCTCGAAGGTTTGTTTAAACCACCAGGTCTTCAGGCTCTTATGAAAAGAGGGGAGAGATGGGGCCTGTCTTATTTCTCTAGGAAGGGCATTCCAGAGGCAGGGGGCCACCACTGAGAAGGCACTTTCTCTCGTCCCCACCAACCGTGCTTGTGACGGTGGTGGGAGCAAAAGGAGGGCCTCCCTGGAAGATCTTAAAGTTCGCGCCAGTTCATAGAGGGAGATGCAATTGCGGAAATAGGTGGGGCACAAACCATTTAGGGCTTTATAGGTCATAACCTGCACCTTGAATTTGACTCAGCAACATATTGGCAGCCAGTGAAGCTGTTTTAAAAGGGGCGTTGTATGCTCCCTATAGTTTGCTCCAATAAGGAGCCTGGCTGCCGCTCGTTGTACCAGTTGGAGCTTCCGAGCCATCTTCAAGACAGCCCCACATAGAGCACATTGCAATAGTCCAATCTGGATGTAACCAAGGCGTGGACCACGCTAGCCAAGTCAGACAATAAAGTTGCCCTTATTTCATTCCATAGCAAAGCAGTGGTTCTCAAAATCTGATCTCTGGACATTCTGGACATTACCCCAGAAGCTGTAGCCAATTTGACCACTATTAGGAATTCTGGGATGATGATGATGGTTTATTGTGATTTATCTTTAAAAAAGAGACTCATAATGGAAGTGTTTGAGATCATCCATCCAAAACACTTAAATCAGGGGTCCTCAAACTTTTTAAACAGAGGGCCAGGTCACAGTCCCTCAAACTGTTGGAGGGCCGGATTATAATTTGAAAAAAAAAATGAATGAATTCCTATGCACACTGCACATATCTTATTTGTAGTGCAAAAAACACTTAAACAATACAATAATTAAAGTGAAGAACAATTTTAACAAATATAAACTTATTAGTATTTCTGTAGGAAGTGTGGGCCTGCTTTTGGCTGATGAGATAGGATTGTTGTTGTTGTTGTTGTTGTTGTGTGCTTTCAAGTCATTTCAGACTTAGGTTGACCCTGAGCGAGGGCTGGGTAAATGACCTTGGAGGGCCGAATCCGGCCCCCGGGCCTTAGTTTGAGGACCCCTGACTTAAATGATCATTGTTTCAGACCCACTGGACAAAACATGTGAAAACAACCACAGGCCAAGTCAGATTACATATTTTGATTGACTTTTATAATACTTTATTCAATTTAGATTTAATCAAGGCTTCAGCCTTTTAAATTTGGAGAGGATCTATCAGGTCACATGTACACTGCCATTATAATGCAGATTAAGATGGATTATATAGCAGTGTAGATTCATATATTCCAGTTCAATACAGTTTAGTCTTAATTATATAAGCCTCCTTTGACCATAAAAGGCAGTTCAAATTCAGTTGTCTAGAAGGATGTCATCTTGCATACCGTTAAGCCATTCTGGCAAAGGAAGGACAATGCCAAATGAGGAAATCTTCCCATTAATGGTAATTGCAAAAAGAGGTAATGTAATATCCCCAAGTGTATTTAAAAACAGACAAACAAAAATAATGACTGGATGTGACTAAAGCTTCTTTTTGACTGTTTAACTATCATGTCTTTATGATGCTTCCACTTTATATGAAACAATGTGTTACAACCTACAGATAATACTTCCTGTACAAACATGAAAGGAGTGAATTTAATTTGAATGATAATACCACAGTGCTCATTTCATCTCAATGATGTTTGAGTTAGAGACGTTTCCAACAGACTATGTTGAAAAGCTTAGATTGTCTTCCATATATCATTACTGATATACTGTCAATTTTGCTGGCGATGAATAGTTTCCACTTTCTAGCATTTCCATGAATAGATTTTTCATTTTCATATGACTACTAAAAGAATACTCTATATATGCCTGTTGCTGTTGAGAAGTGACCTTGAGAGTTATACAGACAGCTTGATTTATAGACACATTTAAATAATTACATCAAGTTTGAACTCAAAAGCTTAACCGGCTCATATCACCTGAGACTAAATTATTTGCTCAGCATCATTTACTTGGATCAACAAATTATATCTCCGGGGTCTTCCAACATATTTCCCTTTACACAGTCATGAGTTATCTTGATAATAAATGTTGTAGATCAGATTTTAATATGAATATGTACTTAGGACATAACCTTTTTTGATGTTGGTATTATTTATTACAGAAGCTTATGGATCACGTGAAAACAATTTTAGCCTTAATCATATAACCAGCTGATGTTACAACATAGTATAGTATTATGTCCTTGTTGCCTTAATTCTTATAATGATGCTCTCATCCTGATTTCCAGTATTGAAGTCTTGCATATCTTCACAGGTAACAATATTTTTGACATATAATGCTACTCCTCCCCTTCTCCTGTTTGGTCTATTTCTTTGAATAGTTTATACTTCTCCATTGCTACATTTCAATTATAGGACTCATCCCACCAGGTTTCATTTATGACCATTACGTTGTAACTGTTTTGTCATGCTAAGAGTTCCAGCTTGTCTTGTTTATTTTCCATGATCTGGGTATTAGTGTAAAGACATCTAAGCCAGTGGGACATTCCCCTTAGCTGTTTGTTTGATATTATTGTCCCCTCACAACTTGGTGCTTGTGTTTGTCCAAACCTCTCTTTAGCCTTTTGGCTGTTCACTCCAGGCCTTGATAAACTATTGTTTCTGAAGACACTGTCACCCTTACCCACACAACCTAGTTTAAAGTCTGTCTGACCAGGACTGCCTGTCTCTGAGCAAAAGCATTCCTTTCTACTTCTGTGAGGTGCAACCCATCCCATGCCAGTAGCCCATTTTCCGGATAAGGCAACCATAGTCCAAGAAGCCAAATTGTTCTTCCTGACACCAACTACTATTTTTCTCACTCTTCATGAGAGGAGAGATGACCACCTGTGCATTAAGATCTTCTGAGAGCTTGAAAACACTTTCTGATCTTTTGAAGACCATGCCTTGCAGTATCATTAGTTTCTACATAAACCAACATGAAAGGCAGAGAGTTAGTGGGCTTTATGAGACTTGTCAGCCACTGAGTTACATAGTGGATTTTTGCCTAAGGGAGGCAGCATATTTCTCTCGACATCCTCTCAGGAGGAAGTTGCCTACTTCCAACACCCGTCTCCTTTCAGTATAGACAGGGTCCTTTTCCTGTAATGTGCTCTTCTGGAAATTGAACCTGTTGCTGAACTGGATTATGTTGCTCTAAAACGGCCTCCTCCTCAGAGACATTCCCCATGCATTCATCGGAGATAATTCAGTCAGATGTGTCCAAGACCCCCTCATTCTCTCTAGTGTGTTCACGTTCTGCTTCATCTACAATTGGGGAAAGAGCCTCAGCTTCACTCTGTAACTGTAAATTACATGTTTGTGAATTGTCCTCCCTAGAGGCATTCCTCATGCATTGATCAAAGATGGCCCATTCATTTGTATCTAAGAACCTCTCATCCTCCCCAAGCTGTTGTATTTCCTCATCATCTGTTACTGGTAAGGGAACTTAGAATCAGTTGTGATATTCAGATTAACAGACAAAGTCACAGAACAATGTCTGGTCCTCTTTCTCTTTCTAAATGTCACATTCTTCCAAGCATCAGAATTTTCCATATTTGAAGTGACCTCCCCATAGTTTTGCCCTGGATGTTCATCTGATATGAGTTGTGCATCTAGAATGGTCTGCCTGGCTGTGTCTAAAAGTATTCGAGTTCCTTAATGTCCTAAAGTATTTTAATATGGGCTTCAAGTTGCTGGATCCTCTCTTCCATTGAAGTAAGCTATTGCACTTGATGCAGATGTAGCTCACTAGATGTTCTGTCAAGAAGATGAAAACCCCACAGTGCCCTGCATGTGACTGGAACAGCTTTCCCTTGCTTCATATCCTGCTGACTCAATTTATTGTGGTCCTTCTTCTCAAAACACCTTAGTTCTTCTTTTCACTGGTGCTACGATGGCTCCCTACCGCCTCTTCAGTTGCGGGAGTTAGGGCATTAATTTGGCCATCTTTGACACAGAAGGCAAGTTTCATATCTTCATATTTAGTGTTGTTATTACTTCTTATGTTCCTGGAGTTATGTTTTGTCATTCTGTAACTTTATTGACAGAAAAGGTCAGTAGATTTTTATATTTTCCTTAACTGGCAAATAGGATTCTTTGCAATTAGATCTAGAACCCAATTATTTGTGGCCAGCTTCAAAATTGGCATAACATTTGTTTCTGTAATTTTAAATCAAGGTTGGAAAGTTCAGTACATATTGGCTTAGTAGCTTATCTTGTATATCCGATTGGCAAGATTAAACTATTGCTTTAGGCCATCAAAGGGGTATTTATTTATTTATCAACTTTATTTCTAGCCCACCTTCTCCCCATGGGAACTCAAGGCAGCTTACAATAACATGACACAACATATTTATATTTGTGTTGTGGATAAAACTTACAATACATTTAAGACACAATAAAAAATACTTCTACAATTAAAATTAACATGTAAAACAAGATATTCTCTCCAACTCCCACCCAAAACCTCCCTAGCAATGCACCCCATCCTCCCCCAAATGCCTAGTGGAAAATCCATTTCTTAACTTTCTTGTGAAAGGCAAGCAGAGATGGAACCATCCTAGTCTCTCTTGGGAGGGAGTTCCAGAGTCTGGGAATGGCCTCTAAAAAAGGTCATCTACATTCTCACCAAACCCATTTGAGAAGGTGGTGGGACAGAGAAAAGACCCTCCCCAGAGGATTTCTAACAGGATTAGAGAGTGAGATACGATTCTTCAAATAAACTGGACCCAAAGCTTTTTGTTTTGTTTTGTTTTGCAGTAGATCCCAAATTGACTGTGATATTTTTAATGCGATTTCTGTTTTAGTTAACAGAATGTTAATATTTTTAATATGATCCATTCACCTCTTTGACCATTACATGATACATAAAAATATACATAGATTTCTAAAAAGATGATCAAGCCATCGATCATTAATATTCTCACCAGTTATGATGGGAAACATATGTAACAACAATATGTATGCCAAGCCTAGAAATAAATCAATGTGTATATTTTGAAAAATGTTTTTAAAAAGTAAGCATGAGCTATACAGATGACTACATATAGAAAGGAAGTTGAGGTCACCAACATTACGTGGAACACCAGTAGTGAAAACAAATTTTTGAAAGGCAACACCCAAGAGCTAATGAAGAAGAAATTGTAATGCTACAACTGAACGTTGTGAAATTTAAAGTTGGCTTATAGTGACATAACTGCCTAACAAGATGCCAGCTGAGGAATCTTTCACAAAACAGAGGTGGTAAGTAGTTCAAACATGTCTGAATACACAGAGATTAAAAACCAGGCTTTCAAGAGCTAAGCACTTAAAACCCTCTGCATCCATGACCAAATGTGTCACTTTTGCTTCAATCCACATCCAGCTTTTGCAAGTTCTTTCTGTTGAATATATGAATAAATTTGAAATTTTGGTAAGTTCACATCACTCAGCTAATAATAAAATAATATCACCCTTCCATAATCAAGCTTTCAATGGCTATAGACACAACTAAAGATCTGGATGTCTGCCTAATTGCGAATTCCAACTAGGTTGCATTCTGTGAATCAATGGGAAACTGATCAATCAATACTTATGCAAATCACATCAATTATATGGCCTACTCTAGTTTGAACAAACAAGTAGATTTTGTCCTTGGAGTTCTTCTGAAAATAAGAAGAAATGGGACAAAGAAATTGCATGCATTGTTTTGGAGAGAGAAGAAGAAGGAACATTTAATGAAAAGAGGAAAATGTTTCAAAGCCTTATGCTTGATGCAGAAAAAATGTGATTACTAGCCCTGCTCACCTATTTTGCTCCTCCTGCAAAAAGAAATTTCCACTGTTGAATTGTTTTCCTTACTTTATACAAAGTCTAAGGTATTTCTCTTTACTCTGAAACTGCATCCTTCTGTCATATCTTCTTGTATCTCAGGGGTGATGAGCCACACTGAGTTGTGCTTACTTACTTGCAGTGAGTTAAGTGACATGATGCGACATGACAGATTAAACCAAACTTCAAAGCACAGTATTTTCTTCTTTGAAATGTATAACACAGTCAACAGAGGGATTTGGTCTTTATATACTGGGAGCCCAGAATCCGAGCTAGAGAAAACTCTCAACACATCATTATATCAACATGCTATTCATGAGCTATACAGATCATAGTAGAAAAAGACAGAACATTATTTTAAATATTTTGTTTAATAAATATAAGTGTACTATTTGTTTTTAAAAAACAGCTTTTTCAATGACTGGCATTGAACAACTGGAAGGGCTGTTGTTTGTAAGTATTTCTAGCTAAACAATTAATTTTGGAGTACACTTGTGCTATTACATTGTTGTTGTGTTTTAATATAAATTGCAAGCAAAATTCACATTGTTTTAAGTATGCTACCAAACTACTAATCCCAGGATGAGTAGGATGAAGCCCTAACAACTAAAGTATTATCAGGTTGATATATCTGTGTAATTCTTATACATTCCATATTTCACCCACATCAGTGCATTTAGAACTACAGCTCTGATTTTTCAAGGATTATCATCTTGATCTGAATGTATCATATAACACATTTATCATATATTTACAAAGGTCAGTTTTATCACCCATTTATAATACATATTTAATATATTTTGTCATTGATTGATCAGTTTAGAATCATTTACTATAATAACTTTAAATCTCTGTAAGCATATTAATATGTATGTGTGGACTCACTTAAATCTTTAGTTTTATAGCAGTTTGATTAGTAGTCATAACTAGAATATTTTTAAACTTTAAAAGCTTTATAAGTAAAGTGCTGTATATCCACAATTATTTGTCTATTTATATATCCAACTTTCCATTCATCATACTAAAACACAGCATGTCTGAGTACAGAGTAATGATATATAGCTTTGGCATGTGATAAAGCAAACAGGAGTGGCCAAATGCTTATGTTGAAATATATCAGTTTGAAAAGTCCTGCTGCATTCCTTTTACCACCCTTTTTCCTTTATGATATAAACCTAGTATTCTATTCTGTCCTCTCTAACCTTCACTTAAATGCGGCAGCCAGGTTACTCTCAAGAACGCCCATGAAATGCCATATAACACCAGTGCTGCAACATTTACATTGGCTTCCAACTGAGTACCGTGGCCTGTATAAGATGCTAGTTCTGACCTTTAAAACTCTTTAGACCAGGGTCCATCGTACCTCTCCTTCTCCCATCATCGGAGGTCGCAAGGACCAACCCAACGTGACTTACTCCATATACCGGGTCCTAGAGAAGTACACTTGGAAAGGACCAGACGCAGGGCTTTTTCTATTTCTGCCCCTGCCTTGAGGAATTCCTTGCCGCCCTACATGAGAGCCATGCGTGCCTTAGGGCCTTTTACTCTTGCACTTAAGACCTGGCTTTTTACTATAGCATTCGATCTCTGTTAATTTTTAATTTTTGTATGTATGTATTTTATCTTTTATAATTTAGCTGTAAATTGCCTAGAGCATTCTTGGATGGAGGGCGATTAATAAATTATTATTATTATTAGATGATGATGATGATGATGATGATGATGATGATGATGATGATAAATCATATCCCTGAGGAAAATTAAGCCTACCAAAAGCTATCCAATGCATCCAGTAACACGAGTTATAATGTATTTTATCATAGATGGCATTCAGAAAACCCATTTGGGCTTTATTTACACTGATCAGTTAATCCAGGTCTAGTCCAGGGCAGAAATATTCCAGGCTAGCCCTGGCGGCAGCCACACATACCATCTTGAACATGTGGTGGAAGGTTTGAGTACAGATGTTACACTCAAATTGAAAACTTATCAGTCCTACTGAACCTTATCATCCATATTGGTGCCAGCACTTCCAGACTGTCATAGAGCTCTGTGAGCTCCTGGCCATTGTGGGCATGTCATGCTGACATCAGCAGAGATGCCTACATAACCATGAAGAAGGAGAGGGACATCAGCATGGGGTGCTCATGACAACCTGGGACACTCATGGACTACAGCTTTGATTTTTCTCCTCAGTATCCCCAACTTGTCTCCTTGATACCCACCAGACAGTAAAAAATAAATGCATGATAAATATGTATTATTAGACTTGTGTAGACAAGCCCACATACATTATTTAAACTAATATGAGGGATCAAGATAGCCTGTTATTGAGTATGTAATAGAATATTATAGAATAGCTTTATTGTCATTGCATATCTCACAATGAAATGAAATGCTTTCCCCTGCACACATCACAAAAACAACACACCCATCTCTCCACAATCCAACCACAACCGCACAGCCCCCAATGCCACATCAATGCAAAGCCATGGAGTTCAATTTAGTTACATGAGTTTCTGGTTCAAAGCCATTCTTGAAACCTTCTTCTCATTTGATTCAATATTACTAAACTTATAACAAAACATAATAAAACTAGTAAACAACATTTCCCTTTGTTACACATAATATCTTTTGAAAGCTTGTAGGGACTTGCCATGAAACAAATACCTTAGTGTTATCTCCAATAAAGCAATTATTCTGGATTTGTTTATAAAAGAAGTAATACATAAGAGTCTTCACAGAAGAATTTTATGATTGTTGCAAAGTGTTTGTAAAATTCTAATTGAGCCTTAAGGAAATTTGAATTGTAATCTTTTTATATTACTATTTTTATGAACAAGTTTTGTAAAATAATCTGCAAAAAACTTTATTTTAATATTGAAATCCCTGTTCTCAGCTCCTTTTATATGGTGTTCTCCTGAAATAATATGGTCCAAAAAAAAACCTCAAATAAATATTAAAAATACTTCGAATTTACTGAATTTTCAAAAATTTGCCATTTAAATTTGGATAGCAAACATGAAATTTATATTTCCAACATGGAGTTTTACCTTACCCCTTGAAAAGTAGGTACTTCTAATCTGTTGGGTATTAGCTGTACCATTATTTGTCAGTCATTGCACATTATCAAATACAGTCAGTGTTCAATATGAAATGCTACATGAATTGATATCTCATTCTCATTTTTGTTATTGAATGCCAACTGAGAAATAGGGTTAAACATAAAATACCATTGCATATCAGAAATCAGAATTGATCAAATATCAAGACAACCATTATATTCAAAGATAACATTTCAAAGGCAGATAGTGAAAATAATATGAATATCTGTGAAATGCTAAATATTTCAGGGATATTCCTGAAAATTTGGTTTGCATAACATCAGCAGCTCTGAGAAATTATATACTGGTCAACTTCACAACAAATTTACTTCCTATCAGTCCTTTAATTTTTGATAACTTTCTGATTAATTATTTAACTCTGTGATTTATCCATTTTTTTAAAAAAAATCCACAAATCATACCTCTCATTATCACATTGTAATGTCTTTTAGAAACTGAGTTGGAGGAAGAATATGTAATAATTATCAACAGCCATAAAACTTCAAGAAGCCACACCACAAAGTAACATGATTAAAAATAGTATGTTATGTTGTGATAACTTAGTTGAAAAATAGTTGAAAAAAATTACCTGCTGCTCTGTCTGAATGATGGATATGAGTCACAGAAAGTGTGTGTGTGTATGTTTGGATGTGGGTTATATTAATATGAGTTTTGCTTTCAACACTGTCTATTAACAGCAGGAATGCCACTTTCACATAACGGATTTTGAGAGAGGGGGGTCCTCATTTTGATCTGTTTCTGTCTTCCTTCCCTGTAGGAGAGGAGAAGAAGGAGAGAGAAAAACCTATATCTCTGCAGGCTGGCTCTGAGTATAATGAGATAGAAAGGGAAATCCTGTCAAAGTTAATATTTCTCCAGTGGAAGACCTTCAGATAAAAATGGCTTGGGACTCAGCATGACAGTTTGCCCTTAAATGCAAGAAATCTACCATTTTGTACTGAACATGTTCTTAACTTCACACTGCAAATACACTTTGGGAAGGAATCGGTAAAAAAAAACCCTATAATCTATGAACTAAAAATCTTTCTGACTTTAAATTAGAAAATTAAGCAGGCCAAGGGCTGGACTGAAAGTGTCTCTGTTGGTTCTGCTGGACCTTTCGGTGACTTGATACTACAAATCATGGCATTTCTCTTGGCTGCCTCTTTGGGATGAGAATTGCATCTGGGACTTGCACTGTTTTACAGTGACTGGAATGACTCTCCTTTCTGGAGAGACAAACTCAGAAGGTGATGCTAGGGAACTTTCCCTTGGTCATTGGCTTGTGGGCATACCTCATGTCTCCGTCTTCCCCCCTCCCCTAATGCAATTTATTATATACAGGAAGCAGTACAAACATCAGTACATGCTAGAAGAAATTGTCTGGAGTTTTAATATGCTGATGACATCCAGCTCTGTTCTCACCTAATTCCAAGAAAACCAATTATATGCTAAACTAGTACCTAGCAACTGTAGTAGACGGGATGAGAGCAAACAAGTTGATGTTTAATCCAGACAAAGCAGATGTGCTGAACTCAGATGTTCAGAAGATCAACAAATATGGATTCACATTGAGCTGCACAGGTATACTTGTGATATGAAAATGCAAGTCTGCAGGTTCAGTACACTCCTGTATTCCAACATGATCATGGCTGCTCTGGTTTCTATGGCTGCTAGGAATGCATTTGCACAGTTAGAGCTAGTGTACCAGCTGAACCAGGCCCGTAGCCAGTATTTTGATTTGGGGGGGGGGGCTGAGTTCAATTCGGGGGGGGGGGTGAGTCTGAGTGGAAGAGGGTCGACCCTAGCATGGGGGTATTGGGGTATCATTACCCCAATACCCCCATGCATATGGGATATATTGAGTATGGTGATCAGATCATGATATGAATAAACATAACAGTTTAATGCACCAGTAAGGCCTTCTCGCGGACCACCATGAGAATTTGGGGGGGGGGGGCTGAAGCCCCTCAAGCCCCCCCCCCCCCCCCGGCTACATGCCTGAGCTGAACCCATTCCTTGGGATGTCTGACTTGCTCATGTTTATACATGTCTTACTTACTTGCCAATTGGTTTCCTTTAATGTACTCTGCTTGGGGCTGCCTTTGAAAGCTATTTGAGGGGTTATACCTTTTCCTATGAGCTTGCCTAAGCTCTGTGATCTGAAGTGAAGAAACTTCTCTCTACCCCACCAGTTACTTAGGGGTGTTTGATGGGAACATTTAAAAATGTTGTGAGCCCCTTCCTGGAAAAAGTTTGGATGGATCTATTTTGTTTTTCTTTTGGGAACACATGAAGACCTTTCTTTTTAAGCAAGCCTTTGGAAGTTAAATATAAGAAAGAGTGACTTTTGCTGTTTTTAATCTTGTTTATATTAACATTTAAAATGCTGATATTTAATACATTTTTATTTTGTATGTCCTTTTCTTAACTATATGTGCTTCACTGTATTCTTGTCTTTTTGTAAACAGCCTTGATTCCCAGCCGGAGAGAAAAATAAAATATAAATAACCAATAGAGATGGGTGGGATCCTGTTATTTGCAGTTAAGGAGAACTAATTAGAATTGTCAAACAGAGAACTCTAGTGCATTCTCAAACTACAAACACCAGGGCTGCACAGAATATAGTCATAGCAGTTAAAATTGAATTAAAATATGCAGTGTGAGAATGCAGTTTTACACTGTCATTCATGTGAGAATTGATATGGTGCATTGCAAAGATACCACCCAATAAAATAGGTGTTGCAGAGTATCATTTTGTACTCATGTGACCAGTAAGAAAAAGGGGCAATTGCTCAGACACATTTCCATATCTGGCTAGGATGTGTTTGGTGTTATGGTCTTAACAGTTTTATGGTGTTTATGTTTTTATTTGTAATTTTATATATGATGTATTCCTTTTTATTTGATTGTATACGGCATTGAATATTTTCATGTTGTAAGCTGCTCTCAGTCCCCCTTGGGGTAAGAGAGAGTGAGATATAAATATAGTAAATAAATAATAAATAGGAGTGCTGGTTGGAGCGACACAGGTTTTATCCCTCCCTTTCTTTGCATAAATGAGTGCGGGAAAAGGGCGATGACATTAGTGCCCAATCAGAGAGTGGGATTGGGTCAAATCGTCTGGACTGCCCCAAACCACAGAATACTCAGGAGTTTCTAGTAAATTCTGGAGTATTACAACCAGTCTTCCATTCAGCATAAGCTGGATTTTTTTACTATGGTAGAGAGGTCTGTAGACACACATGACACTTTTGAAGCACATTCCAAGAAAAACTAAACCTAGTGATAATTTATTTTAAAATAATACTGGTAGCTATATCCATCTCCTACTTCTACTGCTTGCAGACAGCTTTAAACAAACAGAATTAACTTCCAATGCTGCTAGTGGCAGGAGAGTGATTTTGCCACCTCTGCTGAAGAGGATTTTCCTTGGAACTATTTCCAGTAGGCAAGGCTGCATGAGAGAGCAGCCCGCTTTTTGGAGCTCATTTGGAGCTCAGCACTGGACATGGATGGCTACTTCACCTTGAGGCCCATGAGTTGATTGGGGGGGAGGGGTAGGCCTCTGTGGCCTTAACACATCTCGAAGCTTTGCCTGGGTATCCAAGGATGAAGGAGATGGTAGCCAGCTGGTAGCCAGTTGCCACTCCTGGCTCTGGGCGTGGGAAAGCTGTGGGGGTTTGAGCAGTGCTGCTGGGGCAGCCTTGGGGGTAATCAGCTTGGTGTCACTATGGAGATTGACCAGGTGGTGCCCATTTTCCTGGCTCCATGGGGCAGCCATTTTATTTGGTTCCATGGTGGAGAGACAGCCATTTTTGTTTGACCTCACATGGTGGGCAGACATTTTGTTTGGCTAGGTTTGGCTAGGTTTCAATTAAATGGATTATAATAAATAAATAAATAAATAAATATAATCAAAGACTATAGAGGGAAAATGGGTGGGGTCAGCCCTGCTAGTACATGATAACCATCACCGTAGTGAGACATAACTGTACTCATTCTTTTTTGATTCAGGGAGAGGTTTCCCTCCTGACTTCTTGGTTATCCACTTGAGTGGTATCAGTCTGCCCCCACTGCCTCAGTTTCATACCTGTTACATTGACTTGTGTTTTTAAACTGTGATTTTAAACTGTTTTCTAATCTGTCTTTAAATAACTGCTTAACTGGGGAGCTGGCTTTCCCCTTTCCAGGGCACTTGTGCCCCATTTTGTCCTGGTCAGTGACCATAATAAAGTTTTGTATTGTATTGTTGCTTCAAGCATTGGGAGATTTTAACAAAATCATGGAGGCATGGCCTCACACTAAGATCCTATGGTCTGCAGTCATCCCACACTTGAAGTGGCCAGGAGGCAGCACCATCAAAGAGCTTGATGAAGTCAGAAAGAGAGTGAACAGAGCCATATGCAAGGCTTTAGCATACATCACAATGACATCACACATTTTAGACAGGATTTCTACCCATCTCTCGGATGCAGAAAACCACCAATTTTTACATGGTTTGCAAAGGGGCATTAGGGCTGCTTTTGTAGACTTAGTGGAGGATAGAGGTACAATGGATGCTTACCCCTAATCTGTGGCAGAAAACAGCAATAGGTTTACATGTTAGTGTACATCTAAGCCACTCCTTTGTGGTGTAGGCCAGGAATGGAAACACACACCTGTGGTTTAAATAACCAAGGTGAAGGTGAACAGAAATGGCCTTGGAACAGGGAGAGTTCTGGCCTCAATAAATCCTGAGGTAGAATTCTCAGAATTCCCTGAGTGGTCACCCTGGAAACAGTACAGTTTATTACAGCCAGGGACCCAGGTGTTTCATCTAATTTCGCCTAGGAGTAGGTCCTTAGATGGCCTCTGCCTCAGCTTAATCTGCATCAAGTTTATGCCCCTTTAGAAACATTTTGCAAGTCACAAAAGGGTAATTAGATAACATTAATAAAAATTGCCCATAGTTAATCCCATATTGTTGTGTGGTCTCATTATTTTGGGTGTTGGTTGGTCCCTTTATGCATTTCTTCTCTGTCCAATCAGAATCCTTACCTTCCACTTCGCCCAGAGGATAAACATAGGAAGAGTCTTCAGCAATGAGGAAACAATGAGTGAAACTGGACCCACTGTTCCTTCACTTGCACAGTCTTATTTCTTGTTAAACAACTGTGAGATTATCAATGCCAGCAGCTGAAAGCTCAACCTCTGTCCATCAACATGAATGAAGGAAAAATGAAGAAAAAGAAACACATTGAATAGAAAGAAAGAATATGAGCATGGCAATGCTGCTTCTTGCATGTCTTCTCCATTACAGGTGTTGAAAGAAAAGAAATACTGACAGTTCTGTTTGTGTGCATTTTGGGGAATCTCTACTATATATTTTCATAGGAAAAATGGAAAATCTCTTTTATATAACTTTTTATGAAAAGTTATGAGTAAATATTATTTTTTTCCATGAGAAAGGACTACTAAGATTAGAGCTACTTTTGAGACTCAGGGATATATAAAAGAATGATAAAATAAAATAAAATGGACTCATATGAACTAAAATGAGTTTTCTTTTGTCTTGATTTTTCTATCTTCAGTGAACAGAAATCATCTTGATAAATAATCTTAAAGACTATGTTGAAAGGATACAAATGATGATATATCATTAAGATAATATAGCCTTACCCTGTCTCACACACTCATTGCACTATGCTTATCACACTGGAAATTTTCAGGAATGTGGTGGAACGTCAGGACTCGGTTTCCTGGCCTTGGAAGTTGGCGCAAAAAACCCGATTCCTGACATGGAGAACTGATAAGGAATTGCAGCTGGTGGCCTTGGGAGGGACCGTTGGTGATTTGGCGGGGAATATTGCGCGGGATCCTTGTCAGGCGGGAAGAGGGGATTCGAATATGGGGGAGGGTATATAAGGGTTGACTTGCGTCTATGTGCCAATCCTGGCTTTCATTGTGTATATGCATCCAGTAGTAAAAGTTTCCTGATTGATTACGGATTGGCGTCCTGTGTCCTTTCTGGGAGCGGCTGCTGTGAGCTTACATTAAGCCAGGATTCATCGGTGCCATCCCACGGCTGTGGTGAGGTACCCCTATGCAACAGGAGGAAGATCCAACGGAGGAGGGAGAACCAGCCTCCCCTTTCGAGAATGCGGAAGAGGAGCTGGAGAGAGTGAATGCCTTGGCTTCATCGACTGCGTACGCCCAGCCCAACGGAGTCACACAGAGGCGAGTGAAGGGGGCAGGGGCAGCAGCGAGAGAAAGCAGCGGGCTAGACTTTCCCTCCCCGCAGAGGTTGGATTTCCTGGAGGAAAAGATGGCATCCATGGAGACCACCCTCGCGATGATGTCAAAGGTGATGGAGCGGCTGGCCCCCCTATTAGAGGAACCACCACCCCGAGGGGAATCGATGTGGAGCGCGGAGGAGAGGAGTGACCGGGGACCCGGGGCACGTCCTAAGATGCTGACGAGTTGGAGGGCCGCTGCGGAGAGCGATGAGGAGGAGGAACGACCCCGGGGACTGGCGTCCCAGCAGACGTTCCTGGTGCCCCCGGCCGGAGCCGGGCGTGGCACAGGGCGTCAGGAATTGCCCCCGGAGCAGCGAGGGCTCCAGGGAGGGCCACCGCGAGCGGAGAACCGAGAGAGGCAACCCCTTCTATACCAACCTAGGAGGGAGGAGCTGAGAATCGAGTTCGGAGGAGAAGCCGGAACCCTTGCATACTTCCTGACTATGGTGAGGGGATATCTAGAAGATAACGCCCTTACCTTCGGGTCAGAGGCAAGCAGGGTGCGAGCAGTGGGTGCAGCGCTGAGAGGGGGAGCAGCGGAGTGGTACGTCCAGCTCCACGCCAGGCACGACCCATGTTTGGGATCTGTGAGGCGGTTCCTGGCTGCGATGGAGGCACGCTTCAGGGACCCGCTCGAGAGAGTCCGGGCGAGGGAAAAGCTGCAGACGATAACCCAAGGACATCGCTCCGTGTCCGAGTACGTGGAGGAATTCCGGTTGAGGGCGGAGAAGGTCCCAGAGTGGTCCAACACCACCAAAGTCCAGATATTCAAAGAGGGCCTGCGGAAGGAAATCTTAACCTGGGCGCTGCACCGCGACGACCAGGAGGAGATAGGCGGATGGATTGAGCTGGCCGGCCGCGTCGAGACGACCTTGGCACAGGTCAAGAGGCATCAAGGAGCGGCGCCGCAGCAGACGAGAGCGAAGGAGGAGAGTCGGAGGACGGAGAGAGGCACGGTCGGGAAAGCCCCAACCGGAGGGCCCAAGGAGCAGAGGGGCGGCTGTTATGTATGCGGTCGCCTAGGCCATCGGGCCGCCGAATGCCGACAAAGGAAAGGGGGAGAGTCCCATTTCCCAAAGTTCAAACCGGCTGCAGGGAAGAGAGTGGAGGAGAACCCCCCTTCTAGGGCCCCAGTGGGAGATCTGGTGAGTCACAGCCCAGGAATGCTAGTCTTCCCGATCAGGCTAGAAGGGGAGGGGAAGTGGGCCAGCTGCAAAGCTCTCATGGATTGTGGCTGCTCAAGAAACATTATGGCCCCAGAGTTAGCAGACGAACTGAAATGTGAGAAAACCCCCTTGCAGAGCCCCATAGCATTCTCGCAGCTAGATGGGTCAGTAGCGGCTGGAGCCCCAGCGCGATTTGAAGTGGGAGAGGTGAGATGTAAAGTGGGGAGCTGGGAAGGCAGCATAACCTTTGTAGTATCCCCTATGGCTACTTACAATGTGATACTGGGAATGCCATGGTTAAAGGAAGCCAACCCACAGATCAATTGGAGGGAAGGCAGCATGACATTCCAGAGCGAAGAAAGAGGAAGATGTTGCAAGGGGGAAGAAAACACGGCGGATAGGGTGCAGGAAATCCCCCCCGAGCACAGAGACTTTGAGGATGTGTTTGACGAAAAGGAAGCAGACCAGCTTCCCCCTCCTAGGAGGGTCGAAGTAAAGATTGAACTCAATGAGGATGCTAAGTTGCCTAGGAGTAAATTGTACCCTATGTCGGTCAAGGAGATGGAGGAACTGAGAAAGTATATTGAAAAAAACTTGGCCCGAGGGTTTATAAGGCCATCCGAGTCACCCTTGGGAGCCCCAGTGCTGTTTAGGCACAAAAAGGACGGTTCGCTGAGACTGTGCGTGGACTATAGGGGGCTGAATGCAGTGAGCACCACCAACAACTACCCCATGCCACTAACCAAGGACTTACTATCGAGGTTGTCAGAAGCAAGAGTGTTCACGAAAATTGACTTGATCGAGGCCTATCACAAGTTGCGCATAAGGCCTGAGGACAGGTGGAAAACGGCGTTTGCCTGTGCGCTCGGCCATTTTGAATATTTAATTTGTCCATTCGGGCTCAAAGGCTCTGGATCAGCATTTATGCAAATGATTAATGAGGTGTTACATCCATTATTGTATCGCGGGGTGTTTTGCTTTGTGGATGATGTAATTGTGTTTACCCGGGATAGACAATCCCACGTCAAATTGGTGAGAGAGGTACTCCAGAAATTGAGGGAGGCAAAACTGTTTGCAAAGCTATCAAAATGTGAGTTCAATAAGGAACAGATAGACTTCCTGGGGTACCGGATATCCAAGGGAGGGATAGCAATGGATCCGGCAAAGGTGGAGGATGTCAGGGGGTGGAGCCCTCCCCAAACGCGCAAACAGTTGCAGTCATTCCTCGGGTTTGCAAATTTCTACCGGGGGTTCATAGGGGATTTTGCGCAGATAACATTGCCCTTAACTGAACTGCTCAAAACGAAGGGAAAGGGGGAAACGGTGAAAGTGCGGTCCCCGGGAGCGAAGCTGAACTGGTCAGCAGAGTGCCAAAAAGCTTTTGAAGAATTGAAACGCAGGTTCACTGAGGAACCAGTGTTAATCCACCCCGATTTGACTAAACCATTCATAATCCATTGTGATGCATCAGATTGGGCTTACGGGGCGGCTCTGATGCAAAGGGACCCAGAAGGGAAGTTGAAACCCTGTGGGTTCATCTCAAAAAAGTTCAGCGAAACCGAACGGAACTGGCCGGTGTGGGAGAAGGAGGCTCTGTCAGTGGTGAGGGCTCTAGAAACGTGGAGGCACCTATTAGAGGGAAGCGGCATCCCCTTTGAAGTGTGGACCGACCATAAAAACTTGCAATACCTCACCTCACCCAGGCAATTATCAGCAAAACAAATAAGATGGGCTCAGTATTTTAGTAGATTTGATTTTAAGCTGCATTTTCAAAAGGGGAAACAAAATGTGGTGGCAGACACGTTGTCGAGAATGCCGGAGGATGAAGGGAGGGGGCAAAGCCCGAAGGGGAGCGTATTCTCAGAACAGCAGTGGGGCATGGCAGTGCAAACACGAGCGCAAACGGAACGCGGCCAGAAGTTGGTGGGGGTTGAGAGCAAAGACGGAGGATGGGAGGAGGAGATAAGGCAGGCATGTAGGGAGGATGAGTGGCTGGAAAGAAATAAGGAAAAGGTGGAATGGAAGGACGGATTGGGATTTGTACATAGGAAGTTATACATCCCAGACAACCTGAGGGAAAGAATGATGATCAGATGCCACGGCAGTAAGGGAGCGGGGCACTGGGGAGTAACAAAAACCCTAAAAATGTTGGCACGTCAGTGTTGGTGGCCAGGGATGAGGAATGACACCAAAATGTATGTATCCCGGTGCAATGCGTGTGCACAGAGCAAAGCAACCCCACAAAAACCAACGGGGTTATTGCAAAAGGTTGCAGAACCCTCACAACCGTGGAGGGTAATTGCTATGGACTTTGTGGGCGAACTCCCAGTTAGCCGAGGTCAACGTTACATATGGACAGTAATGGATCTGTTCTCAAAGCAAGCGCATTTCATAGCACTGCCTAAATTACCATCTGCAGAGAAGTTGGCCGAGCTGTTTATCAAACACATCTATAGGTTGCATGGTTGTCCGGATCAAGTGATTAGTGACCGAGGGGTGCAATTTACGGCCCGGTTCTGGGAAGAATTCATGCGGTTAATGGGGGTGGAAAGGACCCTGAGTTCAGCATTCCATCCCATGACCAATGGGGGGGTTGAACGCACGCAACAGACCTTGGGGCTGTTCCTAAGGACATACACAAACAAATGCCAAACCGATTGGGCCGATTTACTCCCGTTTGCAGAAATTGCGTACAATGGAGCATGTCATGCATCCACAGGGAAATCCCCCTTTGAAGTAGTGTACGGCATGGAAGTAACCCCTTTACCCAAACTGCCGAGTTGGGGGGAAGAGCTGGGGAGAAAGGAAGGATGGCCGGACAAAATGAAAGCGAACTGGGAGGAGGTGACGAAATCACTACGAGAGGCCCAACGTAAATATAAACTGTTTGCAGATCGGAAAAGGAGGGAAGGTGATAGGTTGGAGGAGGGGGATTTAGTGTGGCTGAGCACAAAGAACCTCAAGCTAAATGCCCCCTCACGGAAATTGTCTCCCAAATTTATTGGTCCCTTCAGAATTTCTAGCAAAATAAATGAAGTAACCTATACTTTGAAGCTCCCTAAGACATTGGGGAAGGTACACCCAACATTCCATTGTAATTTGCTGAAGAGATACCAAGGCCCACTAGACAAAGAGGGGACATAATGGTGACGTATGTTTCCCTTCCAGGAAGAAGAAGAGGTGGAGGGGGACGTTATGTCAGGACTCGGTTTCCTGGCCTTGGAAGTTGGCGCAAAAAACCCGATTCCTGACATGGAGAACTGATAAGGAATTGCAGCTGGTGGCCTTGGGAGGGACCGTTGGTGATTTGGCGGGGAATATTGCGCGGGATCCTTGTCAGGCGGGAAGAGGGGATTCGAATATGGGGGAGGGTATATAAGGGTTGACTTGCGTCTATGTGCCAATCCTGGCTTTCATTGTGTATATGCATCCAGTAGTAAAAGTTTCCTGATTGATTACGGATTGGCGTCCTGTGTCCTTTCTGGGAGCGGCTGCTGTGAGCTTACAGTGGAATATTTCAATTACCTTAATGAAATAGTACGGTGTGTTCTTTTTATCTTATTGATTTGAAAAAGAATGTCTCTTGGGTGGTAAATAATGGATAGTGTCATGGAAAGGGAACAAAGACATGGTTATGGACCCAAGCTTTTGACTAGTAACGTAACACAGTACAAGAAGTAAATATGGAATATGTGTAATCGACATCTGGAATGGCCTGCTCTACAAATTTGGATTATATGATTTTTTTGGATATATTTTTATTGTTTCTTAATACTTACATAAAATGGGTAGGAACAATAGGTTTCCGTCATGTGAGGAAGGGGGGTAAGGAGGGTGATTATGTGATTTTAATGTTTTTAATTAGGTGTTTTTCATTTTTATACTTCATGTTTAAATGTCCTATTATCTTATGGAGAATTTGTCCTATTATATTTTAAGCTTAGTCATATGTTGTTTGATTTATGATTTGGTTTATGTATGTAAAGCATTTAATTTTGCCATTATTTTTGTAAACCGCTTTGACCCCCCCCCCCCCGGGATGAGAAAAGCGGTATAAAAATACTGCAAATAAATAAATAAATAAGAAATGGACAGAGAACATACATAGTTCAAAAATCAGAATTTATAGGGGGGTATCAAATATGGCTGATTTCAACGGAAAACAATTTGCTCATCCATCTAAAGGCATTTGGGCTTGATGAGAAGAAAGCTTGCAAAAGAGTATAGATGATATTTAGAGTGAAACTGTTTTGGCATGTACTTTAAGCCCTTCTGTTTATCTCTACATTTGAATTTATGCTTCTGCTTTTTTAGAGTATTTATTATTTTTTTTGTTGCTTTAACTGTGTTGCATAATACCCTGGTATTCACAAGGATGAAGGAATATGAAATACTTTAACAAAATAAAACAAACAAAAGGATAAAATAAATTTGTTAGCCATGTATTTCCAATTTGTCCTAATGGCAGAATTAATATTTTGACAACAATTGTGAAATTTCCACATTGGAAAATTTAAGGGGTATCAAAAATGTTATACTACAGAAGAGGTTTTGTATAAGGATCTTGACAGGTTAATTTTTCTAGAGAGAAAATTCCTGCTTTTTGTGTCATATATTTTGCTAATTTCCATTGTCAGGAGGGTCTAAATACCCTAAAGACACCAAACTTCATTTGATCTTTAAAGCTAGGCAGGGTCAGGTCTGATTAGTACTAGAACGGAAGACCACCAATACTAGGTGCTGTGGGCTAAATCCTCCTTCAGTATTTCTCTGTATAATTCATGGACTTCTGTAAGATAACAGGTGACTTGAAGGTGCATGCACAAACACACACACACACATAGCCTAGTCAGGCTTGCTGTTGTTTAATATTGATGCAGAGTCACTCTGGTAGCATTGAATCTATAACAGTGACAGAAAAAATGTTTGTTTGGCATGAGTTTGGTAGCTCTGTGAGTTCAATGTTTAACTATTTTTACAACATTTTGAAATGGCTAAGCCCATTCTGATCAAATAAATCCATAAAGGTGTCCAGAAACTCATTTCTGAAAGTAACAAACCAACACAAATAATGGTAAAGAAAGAAAGAAAATATAGTTGTCTAAACCAAATGTATTACATTTGAAGTCAACATTTTACTTTCTAAGTATGTGAATATTTCCATCCATCATCTCATGTTTGTAATGTGTGCTTACTGTGTCTACCATAAAACAACAGCAAAAAAATCCCACAAAATATTGACCTGTTGTAGCCAAAACACCATATCCTCAAATCCAGAAAACACATCTGGGAGTAGGTATTTTGGTCATACAACAAAATACACCCCCCCCTCGGAAATACATAATGCATTGATTGGACCAACTAAAATGGATAAAATACATTCTGTAAGCTCATCTCTTTGTCATACAGATAATTTCACTGTCAGCTCACTGCATTCCAATGTGTTTATGTTGTCTTCCTGCCTTTCCCCAACCCAATTTTCATTATAATGATTGAAGTAGGGATAATCTTAAAACAAGCTGATACAAACTAAACATTTTTGCTGTTGTCCTTTTTATATACATCTCTGCATTGATTTTTATGCATTGCATGCTCCATAATACATGTATGTGTATATTTTGTTTTAAATTGGCTAATTAGTTCCATTCTATTTATTTCCTGTGACCATGGAACTCCTTAATTGCATTTAATCGGTTAGTTTCAGGATAAAGGTTGCTTCATGTATTCATTTCTTCTTTTCTACATAATACAATACAATACAATAGAATACAGTATTGTGCTATTTTGTTGACAAAAAAAATACAAATTTACTAATAGAGGCAATTCAGAAAAGCAACAGCCAACAACAAGGGAATACAAATAAAGTGATTTCTTTATTTTATTTATTCTATTCTTTTTAAATGTCATCACATCCCATTTACAAATATCAAAGTGTGCATACAACACAACTGATTTAATCATTTAAACCATTTTAAACAGTAAGAATAATTAAAACAGACTAGCAATGCAATTTTAGATTAATAGCATATTAAACAATTTGAAACAAAAATAAGTTAAAGAAGTTCAAGAGAATTTAAAATTATATACATGGACAGATTTGGATGAAATCAATTGGGCCCCAAAGACTTCAGTCAGAAGTCATGGTTTTACTTGCCATTGGAATGGTAGCAATATTGGCACAATGTGGGCTTTTGACAGGGAGAATGTTCCACAACAAAGGCATCACCATTGAGAAAATCAGCTCCCATGTCCTCACATAGAGATTGGCCCTTCAAACAGACCTCCGTTCCAAGGCAAAATTATATAGTGAGAGATGTTCCTTCAGGCATCAGGATCCCAAGTCATTTTGGACTTTTAATGTTATCATTTTGTGTTGGAACAGGGAACACATTGGCTGCTAGAACAATTCTTTTAAAATTGGTATCTCACCTGGAGAGAATTATGGGGTATGCATTCTATAAATAAATAATGTTGGTGTTTTATGGTTGCACTTGTACCATGTTGTGACTCAGCGTCTGTCTCATGTACCTACTAGTAGTAGTAGAAGGAAACGAGGTTTGGAAGAGGAAGACGCTCAGCAACAGCTGAAGCATATTAGAGACTTGTTCCTGGAGCCTACGGATAAGGAGGATTTCGAGGGGTTTACTCGCGAGGAAATGGAGGTGGAGGATTACCGCGGTGTAAAGCGAGTAGCACGCAGCTTGGATAGTGATGAGGGATCTGTTGCTAAACGTCTTAAAGATGTAGCTGACTGTGAGGAGTTTGACAACGAAGAGGAAGAGCTGGATTGGACCAAGGTCCAGGAAGTGTTAGACGTGGTTAATGCTCCCACTTCTAGTGATGAGTTCCAGGGTTTTACTGACACTTGGGTTTCAGATACTACTTTGCAGGATGCAGTCCGAAGTACAGAATGGCAGCAATGGAGAAGTCGTGATTCACCTGTGGAAATGGATGCACCTGGAAGTGACTCCAGCGACTCGGATGAGATTTAAGGAGCAGTTTGGAAGCAGTCTAGTTGCAGAGTTCAAAGTGTCGTGTTACCGTGTGCCTTGTGCTTAACTCTTGCCCTGAGCTCCTGCTTACAGCTTCGTGGATTTCTGACTGTGTGGACGACCTTGCCGGAATTGGATAAATGAGTCTTATCTCCTGCCCTGACCCTTGGACTGCCTGACCACTCTACGCTCCTGCTTATCCCTTGGTGACTTCGTTGGACCGCTCCTCATGCGTATTGATGTTTGCTGATTTGTTTGGATTTGGAATGGACTGAGTTTGTGCCGCTGACTTCAAGCCTTACTGCCTGTGTTATTGCTGCTTTCCTTTTCCCAGCGAGGACTGACTGGGACTTGGTTTGTTTACATTCTTGCTGGCTGCAAGCCCTTTTGTGTTCACTGCTCTGCTTTTAAGAGCCCCTTTTCTTATGTTAATGGACATTAAAGACCTTTGTTTAACTCCTTAACTGCTGTCTTGCTTTGCTGGTCCGCCTGGGTCTTGACATACCAACTCTCTCAATTCTCTATGGCTCTAGAGACAAGGATGTGAATCCCCACTTGGTAACAGAAACCCACTGGATAATCTTGGACAACTTTCATTCTTTTGGTATCAGAGGAAGGCAGAGGAACTCCCACACACCCCCAAACAAATATTCCCAAGAAAAATGACTCATGATAAGGTTACCTTAAGATCACCTTAAGATCACCAAAATCAGAAATGGCTCAAAGACACAACAACAACCACATGTAATTGTTTGCTTTACAAATTTCTCAGTTGTTTTTAAAATGTGCCTCTTTTAGTAGGTCCTCTCAGATTTAAACTGATTTATCTATGAGTTCAAAGTACAAGCTACTATAAGCAGCAGCAACAACAAAGGACAGCCCATCCCCTTTCTTGAGCTGATGAGCACAGGGAAAAGATGAGAATGGCCTGCCTTTGGACAATGGATTGGACCAAAAGGGACCCAATCCCATTGTCCCTGTGGCCACACAGCCTGCAGATACTCCAGTTTCCTGCAAACTTTGGAGATTCCTTAACTTTGCTTAGTGCTCGGCAAAGTTAGGTTGAGAGGAAAAATTTAGATACTGGCTGGAAGTATCTATGCATTTGAGACTGCCAACTGCTAATTCATTGTGGGTATGAGGTTTTCTTTAATTAATGCAGACAAGTGTTAAGTTAACTTTTTCAGCTGTTAGGCCAAAAATATTTGGTCCCAAACATGTTTAGACCACTTGGATCTCCATAATGAGAGGCAGATCGCAATGCAATCTCATCCCAATCATTGAGTTTACTGAAATCCAAGACTCAAAATGCACCAATTCAGTGAGCTGCTATTATATTAGAATCCGGCTTGAATTTATTGTTTTTAATCCATCTCATTGTCGTTTCTGGTCCATAAACTGCAAAACCAGAGCTAACCCTGACAATAAGAACAAGTAGAGCTAAGAGTCATTGAGTACTCAATTCGTTTAAAGTGATGTTATCAGAGGACACTGCTAATTTAAAATGAAGTTTCAGGGAGACATATGAAATTGTCTGAATGGGTTTTCACTGAAGTCTGCTTTTCAATAAATATAAAAGAGAATTTTGCTAAGAAGGGCTAGGATTCTCTAATACTTATGGCTGATATAACAGTATATTAAATACCACAAGCTTTCTAGTTTCAGTTTAGATTTTCAGCCGTTCTAAAGTACCCTAACATAAATGCAAGTGTTATCTGAAAATGGTGGGAGAAGAAGAGGAGATAGGGATCATTATCCACCATGGAAGATTTTGCAAAAGGCAGATTAAAGATAATTCCAGGAAAACTTTTATTTTTGAGAAAAATATTTGGTTATTTTAAATAGAGAGGAAAAAATTCAAAGTTGGTGGTAAGGAAGAAATTATACCATGCTCCTTGAGATCTAAAGCAGTAAATCTTTATATACAGTATAGTATATCTAATATATTGCACTTTCAATGCTCTTGCCCTCCAGATGCCTTGGATAATCCCAATGGCTATGTTTTCTGGGCTGTTGGAAGCTAACACGCATGTTGGGAAATGCAAGGCAGGGTTTAAGAAAAATTAATGAAAAAGACTAGCTGTTAAAATAAATGTTAGAATTCTACATACTAATCAACCTCATTTGGAAGAGAATGCAATTATTGAAATATTTTCTCTTCACACCTTACCACAGTTATGTTTCTAAATATATTTGTGATAGATCTTCAGAACACTTTTCAAGATGCTTACCAGTAACCAAGAAGCCACTAAGCAGGCAGGATGGAAATGTTGAGAAATAAGGTTTTTGGTTTCCTAGCTGACAGACACAGAAGTAGTGACAGATTTTCTGGCTGTCAAAATATGGTTTGGCCATTTAAAATGAAAGAAATTGCAGTCAAGCCAAATCTTAGCTATCATGATCAAGAACAATCAATTAAATTGCAGTAGCAACCTCATGTTTGCTCATACGTGGGTAGTTAGGTTTTATGTAAATATAACTACTTTACAATTTTGCTTAAAAGTAACCCTTGTTAAGTTTGGTTAGACTTTATTCCCTATATGATTGCAACCGCCATTCCTATTTCCATTTCCATTTCCTAAGATAACAAAAAAAATCCTCATGGAAAACAAAGAAAGATAGTGTTAGGAAACTTATTCCCCAAAGAACAAAAAATTGGCCTTTGTTTAACTAAAAGTTAATGAAAACTTGCACAAACACCCTTTTGTCATTTGGAAATCTCATATTGGATTTCATGTGTTAAGAAGGCCACAGCATGGAAGAAGGCTATGCCATCTTCCATTGCTGGCCACCTCCACCATTTACATGGAAGGTGGGAGGATTGGCACTGTAAGGGAGGAAGGACAAACCCATTGGAGTTTCATGAAAAGGCCACAAACAGACTTTGTGACTTTTGGAACAATACTCTTACTAAACATAATGTAACTCTACTTGGCTTGGAAAACCATTATCCTCCCTCCTTAGAAGTATTGTCATCATGCCACCATCTAGTCATATAGACCTTGAAGTGACCCATATAAGTTATGAGCAAAATAGGATAAAATACAAAGTAATAATGTTAGGCAGGGGGTACCATTTCTAGAAAAAAGAGGTACTGTGGTGCTTGTGTATTATTCTGGCAATGCAAATTTTAGATCTAAAAATCTAACTCCTCATTCCAATGTGAGGCCAACTCATTAAGTAGCTGGTGTTAATGAAAGTGAACTCTTACTTTCTTGATTTGGGTATTTTATATGCTCATTTGATTAGGCATTAGCATGGAGTTCAAAGTAGATTTTCAGAATATCTAATCCCAGTTAACCCTCTGAATCTACGGAGTCATCTTGAAAATAGTGCCCTTCCCCATTTTACTATGCCATTGTATCTAATGGCATAGTAATCTCCCAGATTTTGTTATCCACAGAAAATAATGACATATTAATCTCTCAAATTTTGTTATCTACAGAGGGCCCTGGAACCAAAGGATTCTAAGGGCCCTTCCACACAGCCATGTAACCCAAAATATCAAGGATTCAATAATCTACACCCAGTAAGAAACACCAAAAAGGAAATTTTTACTGAAAATGCACGAATACAAATATAGGCTGTTAGGATTGTGGGAGTTGTAGTTCAAAACACCTGGAGGCCTGAAGTTTGCCTGTAACTGGGTTATCTGAGTCTACACTGCCATATATTCCAGTTCAAAGCTGAAAATATGGGATTTTATTCAGCTGTGTCTAGTATGTCTAGTATGTCACAAGGAAAACACAAAGAGGGTGAGAGTTCTTCTTTTACAAAATTATAATTGTTACAACTAAGTCTTCATCTCTATTTAACACATTTTTCATAAAATATTGAGTCCATTGGTTGTATCTTCTTATGTTACTAGGAGCCCCCAGTGGCGCAGTGGGTTAAACCCCTGTGCTGGCAGGACTGAAGACCGACAGGTCGCAGGTTCGAATCCGGGGAGAGGCGGATGAGCTCCCTCTATCAACTCCAGCTCCTCATGCGGGGACATGAGAGAAGCCTCCCACACGGATGATAAAAACATCAAAATTATCCGGGCGTTCCCTGGGCAACGTCCTTGCAGACGGCCAATTCTCTCACACCCGAAGCGACTTGCAGTTTCTCAAGTCACTCCTGACACAACAAAAAAAAATCTTCTTATGTCTTCTGACATCGTCTCCTGGTCTTCGTATATTCTTTTCCCATTCTTTTTCAATGGAAATTAAACTTAATTTTTCATAACAGATTATTTCACATTACTTCTTTTCTTAAATTATTTATTATTAATATCTGCCAATAAAGTTCTGCAGTTTTCATTTAGATTGTTAGTAGATTAGTGTTTATATCATTTTATCATTATCATGTTCTCTCTCTGTATTTACATCAAATATATTTTCCATCTATAACTCTTGCTCAGTATGATAATTTTCTTATAGTCCGTTTTTAAGAACTTTCCCTGATAGTTCCTGAAGACCAGATCTCTCAAACTTCTCTTTCACAAGGTTTTGTTCTCACTAGCGCATTTATCCTTCTCTCCCCCCCCCTTCTCTCTGTATATACATACATTAACATATTCATATATATAAACCTGTGTTTGTGTATACTTCTATAATTTCTATATTATGAATGTTTCTATTATAGTTTCTTAACAATTTACCCATTAGATAACATCTCTCTCTTAAGTTTTAACATACAACATAAAAAAGATAATCATATATTTTTTTTATCAAATCTTGTTGTGGTCATCTTCTTTTGGTTTATCACAAAGTGTATAATAGGTTTCCATTCTTTTTTTAGATTCTGCTAATTAGTTTGCTGTAGGGCTAAAGTTAATTTGTCCATCTCTGCCATTTCAAAGACTTTTGTAATCTGGTTCTCCGTTGTTGGTTATTTTCACAATTCTTGCTGCTGTTGTCATGTAGAGAAAGATTCTTTCTTGGTGGTTTGGTATTTGCTTATCTAATAATCTTAATTAATAAGTTTCTGGTTTTGCTTTTAAATATAGTTTTGTTTTTTTAATATAGTTTCGATGTTATTATGAATTTTTATCAAGAAGGTTTAATTTGAGGAGGATGGAACAAAAAGTGCTTTAATATAGGGTTTGCTTTGAAAATAAGGGGAAGCTGGGCAATGTGAGGCATGGGGTGATGGGTTCTCCGTGCCCTGCCAGATTCACCACAATCTACCTAATGTGATGAGGTCCTTAAGTGTTTCATAAACCTTTAAGTAGCAAAGTGTGTATCTAGTTTCTCTCCATTTTTTTCCAACTGAGCATTCCCACTTTTTCAATTGCATAGTTGTTTTTCAGCTGTACACTAAAGAAAATGCAAGGATCTTGTTGTGCCCCACAGTGAATACTCCTGGTGTGTTTCATGTCCCCAATTTGTACACTATATGCACTCCTTTACCATAGAAGATTGGGGGACCTTTTTCAGGGAAACAAAAAGGAGGAAGAGAGAAATGCCTATTATGTAAGTGAAGAAAAACCAGTTTGTGTAAGGAAATCAGAAGTGATGTCCAGGTCATAGCCCAAATGTCTATATTTTGCTGCAGGCTAGAAACACATTTACTATGAGAAAAAAACATTCCTTTGGCATGACCTGATTTGCCCTTAACATCTACAAACAATAACAGCAGAACCAATACATTATTAGACTAAGTATCCCCACAAATCCAATTGAAAAGGCATTTTTAATTTTTAGGGACATTTTTGACATTTATAGTTTCATACTGAAACATTGAATTTCAAGCACAGGAAACTGCTGTACAGAGCACCCAAAGTCTACCTCAGTGAGATTTCAATATTTCAGCAATTACAGATGCCGACCTTCTGTCTTTGTCAAAAGTATGTCAGAGGACCAAAATGACAGCATCAGAGGTAAAATTCAGCCATCATATAAAAGCAAAGGCAGCTCTGACATATTGAGTCAAATTATCTTCAAAACAGGAGTTATAGCTAGTTACGCTTGGACAAAGTTGCATCCTAATTTCAAATAAGCACCTTATTGTTAATTCACTGGATGCATTTGAGCTCTTGTATTTTAAATTTGTATAGAAGAAGAGAGAATGTTTAGAGTATTCTTAGAGTGCCTAGATTTCATTAGCTAGGCATGTTACTCAGCTGAAGGCATGGTGAGACATTTTTAAAAGATAATAAAAGGGTTTTGGCCATTTTTACTCTTTTGCCAAACTGTAGTAGAACCAGTAGAATAGCATAGCTGCTGGAACTGAAAGCAAAAGACCGTGTATTAAAACCAGGCATTTTTGCTTCTCCTTTTTTTAGCAACCCTTCAAAATCTGTTAACTGGTTTAAAAGTGGCAGTGGTATAATATTGATTGAATTTTACATCAAACATAATACAAAATAACCACATTTAACAATTGATTCATTGGGTGTCCTTGAGAATTCTAGTGTTACCCATACCATTGTCCACTTTTTGCCTTTTCTATTATTTCACAATAAACTGATGAAAAAGATTGTTAATGGAACAAATTTGCTTTATACCTTAAATGGGGTGGGATGGTCTGGAGTAAAGAGAGAAACAAGCAAAAAGGAAGTACTGTTTACTTGATCCTTCATAATAGGTTGTTTACAGTAAAAAGCTTGTACTTGTTTGAGAGTAATTTTTTAAACATGTTTGTAAAACTTTGAAAGAAATGGGTAGGGTCTGTTTATGGTCACAACTATATGGGAAGCACATTACCCAAATGATAATTTAGATAATGGCACACATGCGCGGTTCAAAAACATGAAAATTTGTATCTCATCTCTCTGCCATATACACCACTGCAAAAAACTTTGGTTTGCAAAGCAGGTGGTCTGGAACCAGTTAACTTTTGTTTGTGTTTATTTCTGATCTGTTGCAGTAAATAAATAGGTGGAATTGGTTCGGAGGCTGCTTTCAAGGTGTTTCCAATACCTCCAAATAACAAGGTCTTCTTCTAAGAAATGGTGATGCCAGTCAATCAGCAATAATGTGATAAGCATGATCCTATATATCAGTGCTCGCTATATGTTAGTGTGCAAGTATATTCAGAGTGAAATAAATGCTTCACAGATGACCCTCCATAGTCAAACACACTTTCAGCACCATCTGGAAAAAAACATGGAAACAAAGGTATTTTGTGCTGCTTCCTAATGCCTTTTAGACTCACTGAATTACTTTTCAGCTCGGTTCAGCACTCATTTATGCCTACTTTTCCTTTTCCTCCCTCTGCATTTCAAATAATTGCCTAAAGGAGGAAACCAACAGAGAAATTCATGCCTACCTCCTGACAGTCTAGACCAGGCATCCTCAAACTGTGGCTCTCCAGCTGTTTGGGCCTTCAAATCCCAGAATTCCTGACAATTGATCAAGCTCCTTAAAGCTTCTGTGAATTGGAGTCCCAAACAGCTGGAGGGCCACAATTTGAGGATGCCTGGTCTAAACTATCTGTGGTTACTAATAACAATGGCTATGTGTTGCTTGCAGTGATTGAATACTGTTTCTGAGGAACATGAGCAAGAAGGTGATGTTGCATCTGTCTTGCTTAGCTGACTTGCCCAAAACACCTGGTTGGCCACTGTAGAAATGGAATGCTGGATTGTAAAATGGATGCAGCTTTTCCATAGCATTGAGCCCTAGTACTTGAGCCATGGCAGTTTTTTTGTCCCTTATTTTTACAACTATTGGGGTAAAACTTGCTACAATGGTAAAGCACATTTACCATTTATAGCCCAACAAGTTTCAGAACATTTCACTTATCCAAGGATTTTTGGCGAATTTCCAAAGTTTTTATATACAACATTTTTAAAAACTTAAGAGTTATATCCTTGAATTGCCTGTACAATGACACAAGATAACAGGAAATCATTCCTCCCAACTTTCAGAAATATTCATACATCTACAGATTTTAGGGATTTTTTTAAGTTTTGACAGAAACTTTTTTAAAAAAATACCAAAAAAAATGCCACAACAGCTATCTCATTGAATGTTTCAATTCCCAAGTTTTTGGCTTGGGCTAGGCCTGTGCATTGGCTATTGCATCAAAAATTTGCACACTTCTTATACACTCCATATAGATAGATAGATAGATAGATAGATAGATAGATAGATAGATAGATAGATAGATAGATGATAGATAGAGAGAGAAAAAGCTACTGTCTAATTTATGCACTGCTTTCATTGTACTACCACAGCAGATGATCAGCCTCTTGAAGATGTAGTCCAAATGCATTTTTTCCAGTTTCTACTGCTTATTGCTATATCTTTTCAACATTAAAGAGGGGGAGAACTTAATCCTTTGGTATCCTATCATAGCTCTCATTGCTCCAACATTGCACCTTCTATAATCACCTCCATAGTTGATAGAATTTTTCAATTTTTTATATTATACAGCCTCATCCATCATGGAAAGGCATTTGCACTCTATTATCAGAAAATAAGTAGTGTTGCCAAGAAATTTAAAGGAATTTATTATGAGAAATACCCAATAAATATTAAATTTGGCTCTGCTCAAGCCATGACTTTAATGAGACCTATTATAGATACACTCCATTTAACTTTCTTAGCAACACTTTTTAAAGTATTAATAGTTGTCAAGTGCAAAGCTTCCAAATTAACTCTAAAATCCCATTTGTATAATGCTAATAACAACAAACTCAAGTTGCAAATCTATTCTTGCCAGACCCATTCTCGCATAACGTTTCCTATCTGATTTTCTAACCTACATGCCCTGAGTTCAGTAACCATGGCAATGGGGTGACATTTGTTAGATATAAGGTGGTTTGATTAGGGATGTGAGGTGAATGGAGTCAAGAGGTCTGGACCATTAAGTCTCGAGTCTCCTGACGGCAGACATACATTTATTTTTCTTGCTATGTTATTAAAGAATTTCTGACACCTATCAGATGTGAGAGCAGAAGAAACGGTACCAAATAAATAGGATGCAACATTTATTCCAGGGCTGATGTTGGATGTCACCAACCCCTCCGTTGCTATAACCAGTAGTTCATATTGGAATATTTGCCCTTTATCTGTATAACTTCTTCCTTCTTTTAAAGAGATTGCCTTACTAGAGAGATTATAGAGCATCTGTATTCACTTAAAAATTGCTAACAAGGATTGTTTGGCCCTTGGGTTTAGCTATGTTTAGCTTGTTCTAGCCTGTTGTCAAGTTTTTATATGATGCAACCTGCTGTGGTAGTCTACTGGGAAACCATTTGTATTAAGTGGATTTTTAAAAATTCTGTAATGGTTATATCATTTCTCCCTCTTGCTGAGAATACAGATATTCAACTTTATTGTAGTCTACTTTCTGGCTGTTAAAAAATAGCCCTAAAGCTAAGAAGAGAAATCTCTTTGAATATTTTTCTATGCTTTCTTCCTAATTGTTTTCTGCCCTAGAGATCAGTGGTTTGAAAGTCATGATAAGCCAGGGAAACAATGCACAGGCAAATTATAAAAGGCAGAAAGGAATGAGATCTTTCATTTGGATATATGAATGTTGTTCCTAGTATGGGATGTGAATAATGCCTGTTAATCTTTACATCCTCAGTGACAACAAAAAGTGTGTTTTGGCAACCAGAGCACTCTGTCAAGGAAAAAGAGTTGCTGCAAATTCTTCACACTTCAAAATTTCTTTAAAGCAAATTCATGTGTGCAGAAATATGCATGGTTTTCCCCATAAGAAAATGTGCTTGGAGGCAGAAAACATGTATTTTGTGCTACACAGAAAATATTGGCTTTTCATGCAGAAAATAGATGCATGAGGTTTTTCCTGCACAAATTGAACACAAAGATGGATACGTATGAAATCTTCCACACAAAGTCTCATCTAGTTTCCTTGCTGATTTTTTCAAAAAGAAGAGGAGGAGGAAGAGGAGAAAGAAGGATCCTTGGCAGCAGCAGAAGCTCTTGTCATTTTTGTTAATCTAAAATCACAATTTGCACAAGAAAAAACAGATAAAGTATATGGTTTTTTTGTATGCAAACAACTTTTGTAAACAATTTTCACTATTTGTTCTTTGAATTCCAAATGGTACTAGTACATAATGACTGATAATACACTTTGTGTAGTGCTCTTTATAATAAATCCCCAACAATCTGTTGACAATGTTGAAGTAGGGGATGAGTGCCATAATGACTTTGGCTGGTATAAGTTATGCCCTAAAAAGGATAATGTTTTTCTCATCCCTAGCATCAATTTCTTCAACAAACATGTTTCACAAAATATTATCATCTTAGCATTTATTGTATTATCACAGACGTTTTGCTGTTATTTTATTTTACTCCTGGAAAACTACTCTAAAATGATGAATGGCTTTCTTCATTCTACTGTAATATCTGGAATATTTCTCAAATGGATCCTAGTCATTCCCTTTCTAGATTATTGTGGACAAAGTGATTCATTAATATTAAATTTTAATATGGTCTTGTCAGGAAAATGGAAACAACAAAATTAAAGGAGAGTTGTCTCATAGGAATAGTTTCCATTGAAATAAGAGGGCATATAATGTATAACTTTGATGATATATGCCTTCAAGTCCTTTTCAACATGGGATGATCTATTAGAGTGTATTATCACAAGATTTGTTCAGAGAGGAATTTGTCATGCTGGCCTCCATTCTGTAAATTAGTGGTTTAATAATCACAGAAAGTAACTATTGAATATTGCTGTGTTGTTTTCAATAACATTACAAATCTCAGGAGAGTTTAAATCTGGAAAGCGGTCATCTCCTGCATTTCTGTTACCAGTTAAATCTTCTTCAGGAGATTATCACTATTGGAATAATGTGCTTCAGATTTAAAGTGTATATGAAGTAGTTGTATGAAGAGCTCCACTAAACCTCTCAGTCTGGAAGACTATTTAAAGCACACATTCTTCTGCTGAATACAAATCTTTCAGTGAATATATAACTTCTCATCAAGCAAAATATTTCAGGAACTGTATAGGAAAATAATACTATTTTGATAAACAATAGAGCTTTCATTTGGACAATGTTTGCAAAATACAGACAATTTATGAATTCGCTCTACTTGCTATCAGTCTAAAATAAGATCATTCAAGATTTGTCAAAAGTTAACATGGAGCAAAATCCAATAGTAACCCTAATGAGACCCCCTAAAAGCAATACAACTTAAACTAGTTATTTATAGCATTGAAATCATGAGGACTTAGAAGTTAGATTAAAAAAAAGGTTATGGTTTTATACAGTCCTCTCTTCTTTTTTGTTCTGCTGTTTCTCAAATGATAACTTATAGTTATGAATTTGGAGTCAACAGGGGGAAACTAAAATCCTTTTAAAAATCTTTTTAAAACTTTCATTTTTAGTTCTGGAACTAGCGACTTGGCAAAACTACAAAAGCAGGTCAAATTCCAATATTCCTGCAGAGAGAAAAGTTTTAGATTTCTTATTCTTACATAGGGAGAGGGGGGGCTCCTTTTAGAAGGAAAAGAAGAGGGGAGGTTAGAGGGGGGGAGAGAGAGAGAGAAGGAGAGGAAAGGCAAAGGTACTATAGTAATCATTTTACATTCTATCCAGGGGAAAATTTTCCTGAGCCCTGATATGGCAGTTGTCATAATGTGAAAATAAGAAAATATGCCATGACTTTGATGCTCTGGTTTCAGAAAATTATATATTTATTTTCCTTTTAAACTATCAATCACAATCTTATTCTACTTTGATGGTCAGTGTGTCATTGTAAAAGAGTTTGCACTTTTGAATGAAAAGCAGAGTTTTTCACTCCATTTCTCTTCAGAGTAACATCAAGAGTTCTTATTAAATGTTTCCCCTACTTTATTGTTGCTATTTGCTGTCAAGCTGTCTTCAGCTGACAGTGGCCTTACAGATGAGAAATTCCCAAGAGCCCTAGTCAACAATGGCCCTGCTCAAGTTACAAACTCAAGGTCATGACACACTATTATACTGCATATGAAATAATATATTGATCTCAGAAACAATCTTAGAATCCTACCAAATAATTCTACTGGGAATAAGACTGGAAACTATTGCATCTGGAACAAGGATGAACAAATTGGTAATAGGGAAAAAGTAACATTTTACCAACATGGCTGAAATGGAACTTCTTTGCTTGTTTGATGCTATTAGTGAAATTCTGCAGAGAGCAAAAATAGAGTGACCTTAAACAAGGCATGAAGAGCAATTGGCATTATAGCGCAATAGCGTTTTAGAACTGTCAGTACCATCCATCTCCACAGTTTTCTTCAGAAGGGCCTTAGAGAATCCCGAGAGTGCAATCTATACTATATTGGAAGGCAGAGATGTTTTGAGATCTGATTACAATGTAATCATGTAAGCTCTGTGCCAGCAACCAAGTTGAGCCTGCCTGGTTGAAAATGTAATAGCTGGAGAAAAAAAAGTTGTAACAGACTTCTTGCATCAACTCTTGGCTTCTATGCATGAAGCTAGGTATATGTACCCAAGCCAGCTGGTACCTATGCCGAGGAATAGAGCAAAATTCATTTGTTTAAATGCAAGGCAACCTAATTTGCAAGATGAAACATATTTATCTTTCAGTTATTGGATTTTAATATTGTGATGCAGGTCTCCAATCAAAGTCTATAGGAAAATGCATAAAGTACAGAAGACTGCAGTAAAACGTGTATATAAAACAATGTGTCGGGATTTAAAAATGGGTATATCAGGAGAAAATATTCGGATAGACAGATATATTTATGCACTTTAAAAATGTGATTGCCCTATAATTATACCTTTCTTATTAAGTCTACATGGAGCTTTAGCTAGGCCTAACTGGCGTCTTCCCTACAGGAGGCTTAGCATAACTTTCCAACCTATAACAGGATGTAGCAGGGGATACCTGGCGTATAAAGGGCTACCATACTTGTAATGGGGGCTAGTAGAATGTACCTGGGGCTTATTGTGCCTAGTAGGGTTTATTCGACCTTGAAATTGCATAGCAAGGCCTGGTCCTTCTGGGGTCTGTCAATTCTCCATATACAGTACGTTTTGGGAGTCAAAGTTAACAGAGTCCACCAGATCTATTAAGACCCAGATCATATTTTAGAGGAAAGACAGGGTATGTGGAATGAATGAATTAATAAAGAAAACTAAGACAGCTGGTCTATGGCAGTGCTGAACCGGACCCAGAATACCAGTTACAGGATACTCAGTGCAGCACCAGCCAAGATCTGGAGGGTGGGGAGCTGGGGTTGCAGTGGTCTATAGGAATTCCATCTGTTTGATCAGGTACCCCATTCCATAGTCAAACATGTTCTAGTGTGTTCACCTGAGGATTGGTGGCTGTGACAGAATAGGGATTCTGTTAGTGTACTGACAACCCTGCTGCACTACAGTCTCCCTACCTGAGCTAGCTGGGGTGGTCTCAGGCCTGGCATTGGAGTCCTAACAGCTTATAGTGCTGGGGGACTTCAATGTCCATGCGGAGTCTGCCCTGTCAGGAGTGGCTCAGGACTTCATGTCTTCCATGGCAACCATGGGGCTGTCCCAATAAATATCAGGCCCCACTCATTGTGCTGGACACACATTAGATCTTGTTTTATGTTAGGAATGGGAGGAAGGTGGCGGGATTGAGGCGTTAATCATCTCTCTGTTGCCATGGACCGACCACTTCCTGATTAACTCACTGCACCTTTTAACCTCTGCAGAGGTGGAGGGCCCATTAAGATGGTCCGCCCCAGGAGGCTTATGGATCCGTATGGTTTCCTGACGGCTCTTTGAGGTCTTCCCACCACCTCCGTAAGTGATTCTGTCGATGCTCTTGTCACTCACTGGAATAGAGAAATGACTAGAGCAATAGACACGATCGCTCCAGAATGTCCACTCTCGAGTAGCCAAGCTAAACCATCTCCTTGGTTCAAAAAGGAGCTGGCAGTGATGAAGCGAAAGAAGAGGAGACTAGAGGACGTATGGTGAAAAAGGCTAGCGAGTCAAATCGAACATGGCTCAATGCCTATCTAAAGGCATATGCCGCGGCAATAGAGACTGCAAAGAAATCTTTCTTCGCAGCCAATATTGCATCTGCGAAGAACCACCTGGCAGAGCTGTTCCGAGTAGTCAGAGGACTGTTAAATCCCATCTCTCAAGATGGGATCCCTGACAACTCGGCAGCCCGCTGTGAAACATTTGCTCGGTTCTTTGCAAAGTCGCTATGATCCGCTCTGGCTTTGATTCCATGTTAACGGCAGTCTCTGAGGATGTAGCACAAGCACCTGCTTGTCCAATTTTAATGGATTTGTTTCAGTTGGTTCAGCTTGAGGATGTGGACAAGATCCTTGGAGAGGCAAGAGTGATCAAATGCATCCTAGACCCCTGCCCATCCTGGCTGATAAAGGAAGCCAAAGGGGGTTTGGTAGGGTGGGTGAAGGTGTTGGTTAATGCCTCCTTATAGGAAGGCAAGATTCCAGCTAGCCTAAAAGAGGCTGTTATAAAATTGGGAGAGATCATTTGGAGTTTTGGGGTCAGATGTCATCAGTACGTGGATGATGTTAGGCTCTATCACTCCTTTCCACCTGATGCTAAGGAGGCTGTGCAAGTCCTGAACCGGTGGTTGGCTGCTGTGTCGGTCTGGAAGAGGGAAAACAAAATGAAACTGAATCCACACAAGACAGAGATCCTCCTGGTCAGCTGAAAGGCCAAACAGGGCATAGGGTTACAGCCTGTACATGAAGGGGTAACACTCTCCCTGAAAACACAGGTTCGCAGCTTGGGAGTGATCCTAGATTCATTGTTGAGCCTGGAACCCCAGATCGTGGCAGTGGCTAGGGGAGCTTTGGCACAATTAAAACTTATGTGCCAGCTGCGCCCATACCTTGGGAAGTCTGACTTGGCCACTGTGGTCCACGCTCTCGTTACATTCCAATTAGACTACTGTAATGGACTCTACATGGGGCTGCCTTTTAAGACTACCCGGAAGCTTCAATTAGTCCAACGGTAAGCAGCTAGGTTGCTCACAGGAATGCCGTACAGAGAGCATACAACTCCACTGTTACGCCAGCTCCACTAGTTGCCAATCTGCTACTGAGCACAATTCAAAGTGCTGGTTTTAAACTTTAAAGCTTTAAATGGTACTGGCCCAGACTACATGTCTGAACGTATCTCCTACTATGAATCATCACAAAGTTTAAGATCATCTGGAGAGGCCCTGCTCTCAATCCCACCACCATTGCAAACACGTTTGGTGGAGATGAGAGACAGGGCCTTCTCAACTGTGGCTCCCCATCTGTGGAATTCTCTTCCCAAAAAATCAGACTGACCACCTCCCTCCTGTCCTTCAGAAGGAAACTCAAGACTTGGCTGTGGTACCTTGCATTTAACCATCAAACAGCAGCTTGTGTGAAAGAGACATAAGCAATTTTGAAGTGACAATGAATTGACCCGGACCCGGATTTTAATTGGCGTGTTTCAACAACTGTTTATTTAATGTTTTGTTTTAATGAATTTGTTGATTATTCTTATCATTGTCATGGCACCAAATGGTGTTTACTGTGCGGCTGCCCTGAGTCCCCCCTCGGGGGTGAGAAGGGCGGGATACAAGTATATGAAATAAATAAATAATAAATAAATATGGGGGGTATTAGCAACGTCACTGTTGAAAATCCAGCCTTCTTTTCTCCCTGGTTCCAGAATTTTGTCTTGTCTAAATTCTTACAGCCTCATCATGCAGATGTAACATTAATTCACTAGCCAGCCACTGGTCCAGTCTTCCATTTTCTCATATCACAAGGAGACAAGGAAAAAAATGCAACTCAACCTGCTGCATATTCTCCATCATCTTCTTGAGGTGAAGTGTCTTCCATAGAGGGGACAGGATGGAAGGGATCAGGGTTTATGAATGCCCTAGCATTATCTCCACAACTGGCATCACAGCACTCTGCACCTGATACAGTCATTGCTTACCTCTTCTCCACTGGAGACTAGCAAAGTTGGGTCGTTCCCCTCAGCACCTCAAGTGGCTTTGATCCAGATGCACTATCTTCATAATAACCCTGCTTCAGTAAGACAAGTCCTCCAGAAGTAGTTGGAGTACTATTTCTATTCTGTTTGAGTTTATTGTCCATCATCTAGCCCATTATACTGGGGGGGGGGGGTCGTGTCAGGAGCAACTTGAGAAATGGAAAGTCACTTCTGGTGTGAGAGAATTGGCCATCTGCAAGGATGTTGCCCAGGGGACGCCTGGATGTTTGATGTTTTTACCATCTTGTGGGAGGCTTCTCTCATGTCTTCTCATGGGGAGCTGGAGCTGACAGAGGGAGCTCACCCACTCTCCCCTCTATAATATTACACATTATACCAGTGTAATACATGCATAACAGTAAGACAGCTCTAATGACAAGAAAAGGAGCATTTTGATGGTTTGTCACCAAATTCCAAGGGAGGAATGCCACAGAGATTCATACAGTGCTGTTGGTTATGTATCACATGGGCTGTAGTTCAGCATGGGTCGCCATAGTATAATTCCATGTGCATATACATACATAGGCATAGGGGTCTATCCCTAATGGAATAAAGGGTATTGCACGTTACCCACTTCTTTTTATATAGATACAGTAGCAAACAACAGCTAGAAATTCTGCAGCTAAAATAAAGTCACCTGCTTCAAGCTATGGTTTTTTTCCCCCACTTCCACACACTTAATGAATGTTGTAATTAAAGAGGCCAAAGATTATAGGGGTAGGATTCAAAGATGCATTTTTTAGAAAATATTTCGCAGTTGAACCCAATGGATGAATAGTCAATAATAAGTCTCATTCAGCTTATTCCCTTTTTTGCTTTGCTGTCTCCAAAGCTCACCTTCAAATAACCCTGGTCAGTTGAAACATTCACACCTAGCTCCAGCAGACAAGAGTCCTTTGTCTCACCCTGGTCATTCCACAGATATATAAACCCCTCTTTCCTAGTTCCAACAGACCTCACTACCTCTGAGGATGCTTGCCATAGATGCAGGCGAAACGGCAGGAGAGAATGCCTCTAGACCATGGCCATATAGCCCAAAAAAAAACCCTACAACAACACAACCCTGGTCAATGTCAGGACTGCTGTGGCCATTTTGCAACTGACTATAGGACATAATCATCTGATCTTTGATTTCCAGGAACATTTGTACAGAATTGTTACCTGATAGTTGTGATATTTTCTTTTAACTTACCATAACAATTACAGAAAAGTTCAATGAAATGTAAATTTAAAAATCCATTTCACAACAGGTTGAATTTTTCTTTCTTCTTCTTTCAGCGGCTTTTCATATTGATATTGGGATCTGAATTTTTATTATTGTTCAAACAAATAGTTCACAGAACAGCTGAACACTTGATAGCATTACTTCTATTATTAAAGACACAATTAAAGCTGAAGCACCTTTTTGTTGTAAACTATTATACCATATTATACAGTTACTCTTAATTAATTTTGCTACATTTGAACCCTTTATGCATTATGATATAGAAACTGATGAAGCAAACGGAAGCTTCCTATCAAACTACTAAGCATTATCTTCAGAGAGTCTAAATTTACTGCCTAGCTAAATTTGACATTTATTTTTTATTTAAAACTTTCATTTAAAAATGAATGCAACAATATCAACACAGGAAAATCATTTTAGCATGAGCTTTAGTAGGCTTAGTATATCAATAAATCTTGAAGATGCCACTAGGTTATTTTCACTTTTCTTTTTATATTGGCTAACATAGTTATGATTTTAAAATACCTATTAAATGAAATAATGTTAAAAGCAGTTACATGGAGTAAATGTTGTAGGTTGGATCCGGACATGAGACTTTCATTTTATAGTAAACTTTCTAATTTTTAATTTTAAGCATATCTTCTTCTTAGGTGATCCCTCATAGCCCGAAGATGATGTTCCTCCATGTCTGGTGTCTTGTGGTGGGTCTATAGGTGGCTGTGGAGACATTTTCTTGATCTGCATGTTATCATGCAGTGAGAACATCAGTTTCCAGGTGGAAGGTGGTCCTGGTTAGGATTGGCTTGACATGCTTTCCTCTTGGCACATTTCTCCCTTTTGCCCTGTATTCATGCCTCTTCGAATTCTGCAGCTCTATTGGTTACAGTTGACCGACCTCCAGTTAGAGAGCTCAAAGGCCATGGCTTCCCAGTTCTTGGTGACTATGCCACAGTTTTTAAGGTTGGCTTTAAGCCCATCTTTAAATCTCTTTTCCTGTCCACCAATGTTACGTTTCCTGTTCTTGAGTTGGGAGTATAGTAACTGTTTCGGGAGACAGTGATCGGGCATTCGGACAATGTGGCCAGTTCAGTGGAGTTGATGGCATAGGAGCATTGCTTCAATGAAAGTGGTCTTTGCTTCTTTCACAAAGCTCAGGCGGTGTTGTATTTTGGTATCAGTGTTGACTTTTGTGGAGAAGTTGACAAGGTAGCAGAAGCGGTCAACATTTTCTAATGTTACACCATTAAGCTGTATTTCTGGCATTGCAGAAGGATTGGCTGGTGACTGCTGGAAGAGCACTTTGATTTTCTCGATGTTCAGTGACAGGCTGAGCTTCTTGTATGTTTCTGCAAAGGTGTTTAGCGTGGCTTGTAGGTCTTCTTCTGAATGCACACAGACTACATTGTCATAAGCATATTGGAGTTCTATAACAGATGTTTTTGTGACCTTGGTTTTGGCTTTCTGTCTCCTGAGGTTAAATAGCTTGCCATCTGTCTGATAGATGATTTCCACTCCGGTAGGAAGCTTCCCAACAACATGATGAAGTATCATAGCAATGAAGATGGAAAATAAGGATGGGGCAATAACACATCCCTGTTTGACACATGATTCCATCTTAAATGGGATTTAAACACATGTTGTTGGCCTGGCTCCTTTGTTTTCTCAATGGATTGCTATGGATGTGTAAATGTTACATGTTATTATTTTTTTTTATAATGAGTCTTATATTTGGTGTAAATGTGGATCTGTGAGGCTTTTGGGTGGGATGGTTATTTGTCTATGTGTTTTTTATTTTGTACAGCATTAAATGTTTACTGACTTTGTTGTTCACTGCCCTGAGTTCCTTTGGGGAAATAAGATGATATATAAATAAATTGTTGTTGTTGTTATTGTACAGTGAAGATAAATGTGTCCATTTAACTTCTGCACTGGCATGTCAGCACTGAAGTGAAATCATGGAGAGATAAAGAGGATAGGCTGGAATAGAAAGAATGGCTGGATTCTATAGGAGCAGATTTAAAATGTGGCTGGGATTTTTGGGGGGAGTAAAGGAGTGGCAATGTTGACTGAATGCGAAACAATAATAAGATGAAGCTGAAGGAGAGCATGGAGTGATTGGATTCAATGGGAGTAGAGTCAATAAATTAAAGAGCAGCAGAAGTGTGGGAGGATTGAGTCACAAGGTTATGCAGAGGCATGATTGTGAAACCATGTAATCGAAAATCAGTGCAGTTCTATAAATGGAGAGGCATGAAAAAGTGAAATTGCTCATGCTGGTATGTAGCTGCTATTGGTGATCACATGGCTGGCATGGAATACCAGCTTCATGTGATAAAGTCCATAATCATACTTTTCCATGCAGGCACTGAAATCATTGGGATTTAAGTTAGTTACCAACATAGGGAAAGCTGAACATGTGGTGAATCCAACCTCTTCTGACTAAGGATGTTGGAATGATTAAGAACTACACAACCATACTTTGGTGTTAGTGAAAAAAAATCTGATCACACTTGGAGCTGGCAAAAAATGTTCTGGCATAAACGAAAGTTATGGATATCCAAAACAAACAAACAAACAAAAAACAAAACAAAATCTGGTCTGTTTATGATCTGTTTATGCCAATAAAGAAATGCTTGTTGTGGTTTCCACCTTGTTCTGAACTGTTGTGATGGAATTGTTCTGTGGTGAAATATCAGTGGTCTTTTTGGGTGATGATGGTGGTGGTTTCAAACCTACTAAAATTCAATATAAAATGAGAATGAAAAGGAACAAAATCTTGTACCTTTTAATCAGTATAGTTGCATCCTAAATTTCTGAAAAAGAATGCTATTTATATCACTACTTCTGCTGGGAATGAAATAGCAAATGGAATCACTATCAGTTTTCAGGGGTTTTTTTTGCTTTCATTAAAGAAAATTCCATTCAGTATAATGTTACCACTACCATAGGTTTTCTTCACAAGAATAGTACCTCTAAGAGAAACTGATATATTTTAGTGTAGAGGTCCTCAAACTTTTTAAGCAGAGGGTTGGTTCATGCTCCCTCAGATTGTTGGGGACTGGACTATAGTTTGAAAAAGACATAAATAAATCCATATGAACCACACATATCTTATATGTAGTGCAAAAAACATGAAAGCACAATACAACATTTAAAATGAAGAACAATTGTAAGCAACACAAAGTTACCAGTATTTCAATGGGAAGAGTGGGCCTGCTTTTGGCTGATGTGATAGTCAAGTTAATTAGGATTGTTGTTTTTGTGTGTCTTCAAGTGGTTTCAGACTTAGGACAACATTAAGTGTAAAATTTAGGGCAGGGCTGGATAAATGCAGGTTTTAGAAAGGCATCTGAATGGTACAAGACATTGACCTGTGGTATAAAATCATTCTAAACGTTACCTAACCACCCACAACACAACTTATGACAGCACTGTGAGTCATAGCACAAACCAGCACTTGTGACATAGTGTGAAACTACGTGATATTTCTCTGCCATCTTTTAGTAATATCCTATCCTATAACTAAAAAAGTAACCCTAATTAATTTACAATTGTAATTGCTTTTAAGTTTGCTCATTTTTATGGGAGGGAAAAAGAGGGGGACTAAACATGAGCAGCAATTTATAACAACGGCTTTCCAACTCGGCCTTCAATCCTTTTCCCTGATCACTAACTTTACATATGAAGATAATTATTTATGCATTTATTCTTATATAGAAAAGCACTGAGTCATGACAATACAAGTGTACACCCAACTCAAAGCTTCACCAACTAAATGAAAACCTGACCTTCGTTTCTATGCTTATCCAAGCCAATATTTCTTTACGGAGAATGCCAAACAAGAATGACAATTATGATGATGAATTTTCATGTGTTGGCCACCTTCCTGGTATCATCATCTCATTTCTGTGCAGGCTGCCAAAATACTGTCAGACCAGACAGTAACCAGTGTATGTTAATGGCCTGCTGAACTGAAGTGGGTGTAAGCTACAAACAAATATCCAAGAGGCAAACTGTTCCAAGATACTAATCTAGCTCATCCATTTTGCATATAAGATTCTATTTCTGACCATTTTTCTGTAGATTAATCACAAGATGAACTATGTTTTATTTATAAAGAGAGATTAAATATTGCAGATAACAAGTGGTAAGAATCAGGATGAAATTAAGCAAAAAAATAAAAAAGATATTTATTCTTCTGTGTTATCAACAAGAGATATTTATTTATTGTATCTCAAGATTGGTTTATTATAGACACATATTTTTAAATGAGATAAATGCTCGGGCTATAAGGGAAGAACTGAAAATTCAAGTACTACAAATAGATTTCTATGTAAGGAGGCTGTCTGGTGTGCTGAACAAAGTTTATAGAAAAAAGGGTTGCCAACCTTTTCCTCTTCAATATCAAAAGGCAGACTAGGGACTTCTGTGCAGATCCCCATTGAAATGAAAATACCAATTTCAATCATACAGAATTTCCTGTGTGGGACTAGCTCAATATATTGAGCTTCCTGTATTGAAGCTCAAATATTGTGTCCTATCATCATTACTGGGGACAAAGCTTGATGCATTACTTTTGACATCTTCATCTTTTTCCCTCTTGGTGCTGCTTGAAAATGGTTGTTTGCCTGGTCGTTCATTCCTCTTAGTGGCAGAACCAGATCTATTCCTATAAATCTCAACACTTTATGTGGATTTTGTGGTAACCAATAGTATGCTAGTACTATTCAAGTTGTGTGCCTCCAAGTTGCTTTCAACCTGTGGCAAATCTATCAAGTTTGTTGGGGTTTTTTTTTCTTTTTTGGGGCTGGGGTTACCGTAAGGCAAACATGTCACAGAATTTGATTTGTTCAAAAGGGGTTTGCCAATGCTGAGGCTATGAATGTGTAGGAGCCCAGCTGACTGGGGTTGTTGCAGTGCCTCAAGACGAGGATTATGGTTATGTTCAATTTCCTTCAGAGCAGGACCCTTAAGAGATTTCCATGTTGGATTTTAATGTAGATTCTCAGGGGTTTGTGAGGGAAGAAGAGGGCACAGAAGAAACTGCAGAGAAAAGGGAGTTGGAAGATTCTGGGATTGTTAGTTCTCAAGATAGAATGGTTTCTAGACAGTCTGATGGGAACCGGCTTGGGTTGCTAGATAAGGAAAGTGAAAGGAATGTATTAACGAGCAACTGGGAGGAATCAACCTTTGTTAGAAGGGGTCAAATCTGTCAAGATCTGCCACCTGCAAGGGGGAGTCAGAAAGTCTGTCAGGATAATGGAAAAGAGGAATTTGAAGGAGAGTTCTCAAGGGAATCGGAATGCATTTTGTGTAGGTCTTCTTGAATAAATATAGGACTTTGACAGCATTGCCTTCAGTGAGCTCAACGTCGGTTGCCGGTCAAGTGTTGCATGTATGTCCTGTCAAGATTCATGGAACTCTCGGCTTAAGACCCATGTTCAAGTTGCTGTTGGTGAATGTTTACCTGTGCAATTCTTCTGTGGATTTTGGATCTGTGTAACCTTGCTTCCTGGCTTTTCAAGAGACTTTGGACAGTTTCCTCTGTGGATTTTAAGGATTATGCATTCATAGATTTTGCTGTGGACTTAAGTATCTACACTGCTCTTTTTTATGGATTATATTTGTCTACCGGCTGGTTTGGATTGTTTTTAAACTTTCTTATATAATCTTTAACTTGCCTTTTTCAATACTGTTTGCATTTATTCAATAAACTGTTTATTTGTTTAAAAACTGTGGAGTGTTTGTGGGTTCAAAGGTGTGCTTTCATCCTTTCAGTGTGTGACAGAATGTATGATTTAGCCAAAGTCACCCAATGAATTTCCATGGTCAAGAAAGGTCCTAGTCCATCACCTAAACTGCTGAACTATACTGGCTGTACTAATTACTTATTACTGCCCTTGAATTATCAGCTGATGTGTCAAGCACATGATTCAAATGTATCTGCTTAAATATTGGAAGAGAAAAGACATATTACAGGTAAAATATATAAACATGCATTTTGTTACCTGAAAAAGTAGAATAAGATGCTTGTCTTTCCTGTTCTAAGTACAAAAGCCAATGGGATGGTTTATGGACAGTTGAAATTGGTGATAGGCAGGCCTGTAGCCGGGGGGGGGGGGGGTAGGGTTTCAACACCCCCCCCCCCAATTTTTCAGGTTAAAAAAAACCTGGTTTACTCGTGATTTTTAACTAGTTAACCAAATCTCCATGCTAAGTCTATGAGACCCTCCAGAACTGCAAGCACTATCTCAAGCAAATATTGACAATTTATTCACACTGTAATTACTTGCAGCAATAGCCGATGTAGTGAAGCAACCAAGTTGGGGGGGGGAGTGTTGAATGCTCTCATTAAAGAGGCCAGACTTGGTGGAGGTGGTTGACAGGGGCGGAGCTGCAGGCTATTGAAGGCTGCTCTGCCCCCTGCTGTGCTCTTTGCTTCAGCATGAGCTAGGAGGCAGGTTTCAACCCCCCCCCCCCGAAATTTTCACCCCCCCCCCCAATTTTTAACCCTCTCCGAATTTTTTTTCTGGCTACGGCCCTGGTGATAAGACACTTTCTACCATCTCCATTTAGGGTATAATGCATGTTACTTAGCACAGAGTTTTTTCATTGAGCCTCTCTCTCTTTTTTTTTTACTTCCCCAAAAATAATGCCCCATACAAACCCTGTTTAGTTATTTCAAAGTATTTTGCAACATTCATCACAGCGGGGCAGTAAGGAAAATATTGTCATACTTCCATGGTGTCCATTAAGAATCAGCACATGCTATTCAAAAGGTTTCTAAGGCTCATCTTCAAACAATTCTTCCTTGTTTTGTTTTTATTAATTTTTTTACTTTAACATATCAGAAACTTAATGTCATAACACTAATTATCAGAAGTTACAAAAAGACATGCTTTTTTTTTTGAGGGGAGTAGAAGAGGAAAACAGATGTTCTACCTGCTAAATAGGTACATGGTGAGACATTTTAAATTATGAACTATGTATCTGTTGTATATACTTCATTACAATATATTTGGTACACATTATCAATCAGAGGACACATCCAGAAAGCCCTTTAACCTAGGAACATTTGTGTTTTAATAATGTGAATGTTCCTGGGTCCTCATCCACACATGCCTCAGAAAGCAGAGAACACCCAGACACTCTAACCCCTCCCCCCAAACCCCTTTTAAAAATAAAAGAACTTTCCTAGCCTCCATTACCATGATGCCAGACCTCTCCTGGATGCAAACTCATTGTGTATCTCCCTCCCATTCTTCCCAGTTCGTTGTGTGAGGAGTATGGTAATTTCCTCTGGGTAAAGGCAAGGTGAGGTATCATTCCGGAGAATTTTAGGAAAAATAGTAGAAAGATTACTGTGTGGCAATCAGACATAAGCCATGTAGATATCTACATTTCCCAACAGAGAAATGTCTCATCATTCATAATTCTGGAGTCTAATTTTTGATAACATCCATGTCAGAAGAATCCATTTATTTATTTGCTTTATATCAGCTGATGGAGCTGGGTATGTTTAGCATGAAGAAAAGAAGGCCCAGAGAGCACATGATAGCCATGTTCAAATATTCAAAAGAATGTCACATTGAGGAGGGGGACAACTTGTTTTCTTCTGCTCTGGAGGCTAGGACACAAAGCAGTGGATTCAAATGGTAGGAAAAAAGATTCTACCTAAACATAGGAAGAACTTCCTGATGATAAGAGCTGTTTGGCAGTGGAATATGTTGCTTCAGGGGATGGTGGCATTTCTTACTCTGGAGGTTGTAAGCAAAGGCTGGATAGTCATCTGTTGGTATGCGTTGATGCTGTGTTCTTGCCTGGCAGGGGTTAGACTGGATGACCCTTGTGGTCTTTTCCAACTCTGTGTTTCTATGATTTTGATTCTATCCTACAAATTTGAGTTAAGTGGCTTACAATTAAAAAGACTCAGTCATAAAACAAATAAGATAATTAATGTAAAACACTGTTTTAAAAAGCCAAAATAAGAAAAATAATCCACCAACTCCTTCTACTGCAAATGAGATCACTTAGTAAAAGTCTGTTTGCATTGAAAGATACTTGCCTGCTGGAGAGAGACAAAAGGGGGTCAGCTAGAATAAGATGGCAAGCAGTTTAAGCTGGATTCTCAGAAAAGGATTGTCTACCTGCCAGTTGCATTCCTTGGTCAATAGGTGGCAGCATCTACAGTACAACATTTCTTCCATAGATATCCATGTTGATAGTTGTTCCCATTACACAAGTGTATTCTTATACACTATAGGATTGCAAACATATTTCATTTTGTCAGTGAATTTGATTAAACTGACACTTAATAGGGCAAAGTTTATACGTATTCCTTCTGTGATCAGGTAAATTGGATTGGACAAAAGAAAAGAAGGGAAAGAAGGAAAGAGATTTTCTTTTCTTTTTTCAAATCAAGTAAGATCAGATTACTTTTAATTAAGCCTGTAAGGTTTTTCAGGTTTGGAACAAACACACCAGGAGAGAGGGGGGGGGGAGGAGAGAGAGGGAGGGAAAAGGATAGCACGTCTCCTCTGTGTTTTCTACAGGAAGTTCAAATTATAAGGAGAGACAATCAAACCAAGACTGCATTTTCTTCTTTCCCTTCACTCCTCCCTTTTAAGTACACATCCTTCTAGCAATTATTTATTTATTTATTTATTTCATATATTTATATCCCGCCCTTCTCCCCACAAGGGGGACTCAGCGCGGCCTCACATGTACATCAGAGGATGCTAACAGCATAAATACCATAAAAATTACAATTCACAATAAAATCATTTTAAAACACTGTACATCATCAGTAAAATTTAGCAATAAATTAATAGATTAACATGCCAGTAAAAACCAAGCCGAGCCGGGAGAATCCATGTCGCAAAATCCAAATTTCCTTTTCCTGCAGTTTTCTCCTTCTCTACACTTGAAAAATGTTTTGAGCATTTTCTGAATATTTTTTAATCTTCTTTCCACGCTCTCCCATCAGCTGTACTTGAAGGCCGCTACCAGAAGATCCCTTTCCCAGAGAGACTCTGCCCTTGTTACTCGGATCATGTAGAAAAAAATAGAACAATGTCCATTCTACAGGGATATCCGTGCCAGGCTTATCTTACCTCTGATATACAAGCACCCAGGCCATTCAGGACAATTTTATACCTCCCTGTTACTTGCAGATACTAATTCAGCTACAACCTACAATGTTGCAAAGTTCTGTGCAGCAGCATACAAAATCCACGAGGGAATGACTAGTCCCAAAAGTTAACTGTGTGTCCAGTAATCTTCTTCCCTGAATCTACAATTTGGTGATGGATCTGGGCATTATGTGTTTTTACCCTGTTTCCCCTTCCGCTCCCTCATCCATATTGTGCTTCAGTAGTTATATTTATATTTTTAATGTACCAAACATACCAAGTTTGTATGAAAATGTGACTTCTATTTCCTGTGCTGGTCAATGACCGAAATAAATGATTTGATTTGATAATCTTCTTTCCATGCTTACTTTTCTTTTTCTTGTCTCCTCCTCCTTATTCTCTCAGATCACTCAGCTGCATAGCCTGGTGAGAGTGACATTTATGCCAGATGGGCATATTTTTATTTATTTGCTCTTTCTGGAGAAATGTAAAATTGAAATCCTGTAATTGGGGGCAGCACAAATTATGATTCACATGTAAATTAAATTATATATGTCAAATGTATACATCATATGTCCAACAATAGATGATATAATAGTTTGACCCATCTCAGCCTATTAACAAAAGAAGAACACAGAAAATGTCATAACTCCCCCCACAAAGAAACTGGGCTTGTCACTTTCAAATGACCATGTTTAATGTTCAGCACAAAGGGGTGAATGATATAGTGGTTTCATATTCTCCTTCTTACATTTCATTTGTACTAAGAAAAATAATCAGTGTTTGCTGTGATAGATCTTTAAGAGTCAAGAATAACAAGCTGCTAAATAGGAGCTGCAAAAAGGAAAACAACTTCAGGCAAATTTAAAATTAAATTAGTGTACACTTTGTCATACCATGACACAAAAGTCAGCAAGAGAAAAGATGAGGTGAACCTTACAGTTTTTTATGAAATATGCAAAAAAAATTAAAATAATAAAACAACTAAATTGAAAGGAATCCAAAAGCCACACAGTCGAACCATCTATAATGAAGGTGGCCCTGGTAAAAAGCCATGTAACCTCTTTTAAATAGATTAATTAAATAGATTAATTATTTGGCTCTGTTTTAAAAACAATTACTAGTTTGGCCACAAAAAGCGAACATTATGTTCTAATAGACTTTATTGGAAATACTTTAAATTCATTGTGCTGAAAACATATCTGCAGCTAGATACATGATTCAGGAGATTGGCTGTAATAATTAAAAGTTTGGCATTCAAAGGCATGTACTTTTTCAATGCTTCAACTTCAATGGTTTTCTATTCAGTAAAATACAAAAAAAGTTTGAGCTGAAATGGCAAAGAATGAGTGCATTGAGACTAATTGTAAACAACCAAAAACATTCTAGAGACCATGTTTACTCTTTTTAGAGTATGGGGGGATGAATGAGAATTGCATTTCAGTTTCTTCAGAATTTGTTAAGCAAAACTTACATATTTGCCCATTCCCTAAGCAAAGTTGGGCATTTGTATCTACATTTACAAAATTTTAATATGAAATATAGCAAAATTTCACTTCATCCTGATACAAAGCAGCCATACATTTTGATGCATGAATAAAATGAAGTTATTATTATCTCATAATTTACAACTTCCTTTTTATTAAAAAAAAATCTAAAATATATTACGTCGCTTAACTGTTTCTTAAATATTGCCTGGAGTGGGTTTTAATGTTGCAAAGTTCTAAATTCTGACCTTATTTTCCCACTTGCAGTTGTAAATTGTTCTAGGTCTTTATACACTAAATGTAAGCTTTACATGGTTGTGAATGAAAAGTTGTACTTTCTATAGCAACCGATTAAACATTCTGTGCATACAAATCCTAACCATAACTTCTCACTGAAGTGACTTTCCCAACCACCAATGGAGAAAACAGTGGATTTCCATTATACACAGAAAAAGGCTGTTAGGTTCTCTGTTTTTGTATTTAATAGAAGCATATACTTTTTAGGTAGCGAAGTGCTTCCAGAAGCTAATCTATGGCTCTTCTACACTGCCATATAAAATCCAAATTATCTGCTTCAAACTGGATTATATGGCTGTGTAGACTCATATAATCACATTCAAAGCAGATAATGTGGATAATCTGCTTTATTAATCTGGATTATATGGCAGTGCAGAAGGGGCCTTAGTCACTAGTTTTCAGCAACAGCAGCTTCTATTTTCTGGCTTGGGTTCCTCAGATTCAATACCTTGGATAGCTCCTCTAAATAGATCTTGGGATAAAATATGTAACTCCAGTCACCTGGGAGCCATGAATCACCACTGCCTATCTTACAAGAACTGTATGTACCAATATCAATTTTAAGTGCTCATGCCTATTTTCAAAGATATTTTCTTTTTCATTCAAAAGAAAGAAATCTTTAAAAGTTAGGCATTTGAACTAGTTTCACTTACTACTCAATTCAGTAACTCAGCAAGAAACACAATTAGACTCAAATAAAATTAAATGCTACCCAATTCAGTTGAGCAACCAATTAGAATTTTGATTTGGAAATAAAAATATGTCTTGTTTTGGGTATCATTGGGTAGAAACAATGACTGTTCATTTCTGTGTCACAATCTGATGAGACTTGAAACCAAAATAGCTCTTTATCATACGTGGCAATTTGCAGGTGACTAAGTGCAAACAAATATATACTATAGATCATTCAATTTTCAGTTTATTAAAAGGATAATATTTTTTCTTGTTGCTTAGCAGACACAGATAACATTGGCAGATACTGCTGCCTTATCTGAAGAGATCAAGCCTACCAAATTTCAGAAAACTAGGTATTTCATGTAACAATGACATTTTGTGCAAAACCAACATTCAAAATTTAGATGCAGTTTTTAAAGGGGGGTTCTGCAGGGAAGACATGCTTTACCCATTGTTTTTGGGGGTGGGTTGTTTTTTTTTGTGGGAAATGATTCGGTAAGTAGTGTATACCATATAGAGGTAGCATACATTAAGAATAGTTTGGTAAATTAAATACAATGTGGTTAATGGAGGCTTACAACAAGGTGAGTAAAAATAAGATTGCAACTTCAGTAATGCCAGTTGAACAATCATTGTTGGATTTATACCCCTGAACAATTAATTGGTGGAAAAGTAGAATGTTGATTGCATTGAAATCAATAAAAGATAATTTGAGAGTCAATAAAAGAGAAAGGAGGAGACACTATGGAAATTTCTTTTTGTATATCTTCTCATTAGCCCATCCCTATTCTTCAACAGTTTGCATTTATTTGGGAAAAAAATCATGAAACGTTACATTCATTTTCATACACATTTCTCCTAACAAACATATTTTAGTGCACAATTTGATTAACATGCACATGTTTGCAAGCAATTGCTCTTCATATTTCTTAATAAAATGTGCTACTATCAGTAAAATACATATTTTCTTGTTTCATATATTCCTATACACACATTTATTATTTGGAACAACATTTCCAAATTCTAGAAATAAGAATTTCAAAATAGAAATTTGCTTCTATTTTTAAGCCTGCTTTATAACATAAATTATAGGATCAAGAGAAGAATGCTAAAAAGCAATAAAGGTTGACCTTCAAATTGTGTCTTTGACAGCAATATCATGGGGATTACTTCTGAATACACATGTATTGCACATTACTATCTGAAACACAGTTTTTCATTGTGAAAGCTAAATTTCTCCATGTAAATCAACAGAAATTCCATCTCCTTTTTCAACAATCTTTTTTAAAAGCTAGATCTAGACTCAGGAGTAATTTACAGCAGGCAGTTTAGTACAGTATAAATTTGCCCGAGAACAGCCTCATATTTGACATATTTTCGCTCTGCTGGGGCATCCGGCATCTAACTTTCTCATTGTTACCAGTCCAGGTGCTCCTTTTGTCCTGGCAGAGAAATCAATCCAAACTTCTGACTGTTGTGTTTTCATCTGCTGATCTCAGAAAGGAGTGCCCATGTGACCAGAAGGCCCTTTCCATCTTTCTGGGGAAAGGTGATGGCAGAAGTGCCCAGTATAGACAGCAGATTGGTCTGAATTGGACTCAAAGTCACAGTCCAGGCTGCCTCAGACTCCAGGGTATCATCTAATTTTGCCCAAAGCAAGATAAAATTAATTTAAATCAACCTCGCCCTTCCAAAGCAGGATTTGTCAGAAAAGATTGTGCATTGCAATTTTAGATGATAACGTTTAAATTTATTTTATTATCTATGCTCAGAGATTTTTGGCCTTCAACTCCCAGAAATCCTAAGAGCTGGTAAACTGTTTGGGATTTCTGGGAGTTGCAGGCCAAAACACCTCTGGACCCACAGGTTGAGAACCACTGTTTTAAAGTTTACACTCCTGGTCTGTGACTATAACAATATCATTGAGTCATTCATTGTGTATTGTGGGAACAGCCAGAAATCCATTTGGAATGAGTCTGGGTTGTTGTTGTTTTTGTTGTTGTTTTTGTTGTTGTCGTCATTATAATCCAAGCCCCTAGATGTCTTTAACTAGACTAAAAGAAGAATGTTTCATCTTTTCGTTTCTATAGCAGCCTCTACAGTTCTATGGAAATGCCACAAGGAATCCAGCTGATGTATTTATTATTATTTATTATTTATTTACTGCATTTCTATACCGCTTTTCTCACCCCTAGGGGGACTCAAAGCAATGTACAGCATAATAATTGGCAAAAATTCAATGCTTCACATACTAATAAAAACAATACATTACATATCAAAAACAATAACATATAACTGTAAATTAAAATCATTAAAATTGTCAGACATGATTGTTTGCCAGTTTGTGTAGTTTTCAATTACTGATCTTGTAGACAGTGCAATTATAACAAAAGTTTGTGGTGAGGATACCCAGCCCAAACAAATTACTCTTCCTTAACATAAAAAGTCACTATAGAGCTTTATCAAGACGCACATCCATTGTTCTATTGCATGTTGTCTTTCTTTAAAGATGTTATAAGGGCTTCATTCACATGAAAAAGAGTCTACAGTAGGACCTGCAGTTTATTCCTCTTATTTTCTTGCCAAGAAAGGGATACTCCTGCCCCACCAAATGTTGATTTTAAAGCTTGCATGGCATCTCCTTTAAATAAATTGATCTACAACATTATGTTTAGCATGTTCATTTCTTTCCCTATGTACCAATTATGATTTCCAGGATCATAGTATACATCATGCTACATTGCCTCAGTTATAGAGGGAAAAGCTACTACATGTATTATTAAAAGATTGCTTCTATCTGAGAACAAAATGTTATGGCCTGGCCACAGCTAAGCATACGGGAAGCTTTAAAAGCACATTTTGCTTTTCAAAAAGAGCAATTTAACATTTTGTACAGGAACAAATGGATACTCTGAAAATTCACAACAGCAGAAAATAAATGCCCTATGAAAACTCAGTATGGCTCTATTATTTACAAGCCAGTGTTAGATTCCCTGAATCTCTGGATCTGCAAATGTATGTCCAGTTAGATTTCCTATTTATTTGTACAGGCTACTAATTGCAGTAATTAATAATAACAGAATTATTAAGCACACATATGATATTTAGGTATCTTGGATATCTCCTTTATGTTGCAAAATGGATTCACAGAGTTTTTGAATAAGTGGAATATGCACATTTAGACCTAGGAGTGGAGACATGATGGACAGAAAGCCAATAAAGTGAACAATCTGGTTAATCAGTGGAGGTAATAAGCTGTCAGTCCTATGGAGTTTAAATGAACCCCACTGGAGTTCGAGGATATACCACTCTTGCAGTAGCTATTGATGTCTTGCTGATCTAATAACTAGTGATGGAAAAAGCAGTCCCTGTTTATAATTAATTTATATGAACTGTTCTTATGGATATAGTTAAAAGCAAAGTTCTATAATGTTCTTCAGTCCCTGCAAAACCAGAGACAAATGTATTTATATGTAGACTAAAAAATCGATTTCTTTCATGCAAGGGGTATTGTTTTGCAATACATTTCCATTTTATGTTCATAGTGCTTATTGCAAGTGCTGGAGGTACTATTCTTAGCTGTATTACCAAGGCATAAACATAACGAAAAAACAAAAATGAAACAAGGAGCCTATGTTTAAAGCTAAATAGAGAGAAATTCAAGAAATAGCTGAGCTTGGAGGAAAATAAAATTGTTAACTGAGCTAATGGGAAAAAATGGCTAATTGAGAAAAGAAATTTGACTGTCTAATGGTTTGGGACAGAAGCACCAGCCCATTTGGTCAGTGATAAAAGATTAAAGTAGCTGTCCAGAGATTTTTAAAAAGATTTCCCCACACTTATTTTAGATGGTATCCCAACAAGAATAGTGAGAATATGTAATGGGCAATAAAATGTCTTCGTTCCAAAAATGAATGCTAAATGAATAAACATTTCCAAGAGTGCTAAACAATTTTTAAAATATATATTTGACCTGGTTTATCGTTTTGTTTATAGGCTACAAGACAAAGAATATAAAATGGATGAGCTATGTCAGGAACATTTATGAAATACTATGTCCACAATAACACTTGCCCTGAGACCACCATCTTGGCCAGATCTCTGAAGAGGTTCCATGTAGATTGCTTCCCTAGGATACATTGTTTTGGAGAATGGAATTCTGTGAACTAATCTGTGAACTACTCTGGCCATACAAATCATGTATGTTCTTCTTGTGTATCTGATTGATACATCTCTAGCCTTTTTTCATTCCCCCCCCCCCCCACAAAACATTAATAGAACAAAGGCTTCAAATTGTATTTATTTATTTGTATATCTATATGTATTGGCATGAAATTGTTGCCTGCTGTAAGCCCCCCTCCCCCCCGAGTCCCCTTTTAGGGTGAAAAGGATGGGATACAAATATGTGAAATAAAAATAAATAATTCTCATTCTTTTTTGTAAAAGTCAATTTTAGTGTTGAAAATTGTATTTTGTTTAGAACAAACATTTTTAAAAGATATACAACTTTTCAATATTGCTGTTCATGATTTAAAAATGAATGGACTTTCCATGAAGTGTGAAAAATCTCATAGCAGCCAGCCAAGAACTTTTCATCATTATGTCTCGGTACATTGAGACACCTTTTTAAATCATTTGCAAATGCATTCATAATGGAAGTTTCAGTCAGCACATGCTCCATGTATGAAAGTCTTATACTAGAAATGGACACACTAGGTCAAGTTGGAATTCAAATTAACTTCTAAATGTTTCTGTAGCATACTCGCAACAATCCCTTGCAATTGTCTCTGTTGACTAGGTGTCTAGAGATAGACTTGATTTTCAACCTTGATTAATTTCTTACAAATGCCATCTTCCTCCTGCACTTCTTGGAAAGCAGAATACATACACAATCATTCAGAGAGTCTGTTTGGCTAAAAATACATTCCATTTTCCATGGCAGAGAAAAACGAATAATGTGGGAACAAATAGGTTCTCCAATCTAGCAAGTCACCAGCTTCTATATATGTCTCCCAACACTTTCAGACAAAGAAACCACACTGCACTTGTAATAATTGTTTAAGAAGCTATTCATGAAGCAATCTTGGCATATACATGTAACATAAATGAAGGAAAGGGAGGCAGTCAGCACCATATTGATTGTGCTTTTCCTCATTGCAGTTGGACTAGATGGCCCATTTTGTCTCTTCCAACTCTATGATTCTATACTATGATTTTATATGCTCTTATCTCACACCAAGAGATTAGAATACTTTCTAATCAATTTATAAGTTAGTAGCCATTAATTACAGATCATGAAATAAGAAGATCAGACACAGAAAATTGGGTTAAACAAGGACCATTTTATTTGACAGATAACTTATTTATATTACTGATGCCTGGGAATGAGCCAAAGAAGGGAGAAGCAGCCTGATATGGGGTTAGTTAAGGTCAGGGGGTCAAACTGTAACCACCTCACCAGCTTTCATTTCAGCAAAACATCGGACCTAATAACAATCCAAGACTCAACCCAGTTGGCCATTTACTAAAAGGTAAACCAAGGGCTCTCTTCCCACCAAGTCCCAGGACTCTTAGAAAGAGCAAACTCCCAGACCTTAGATACCAGTACCTAAAGAGACAATTCCAGACCCCAAATCCTGAACAAAAGGGTGCCAAGATGTACACCAAACTATTATATTCTTCCCCCAATATCTGAATATAGACAAAGCTTTCATAAGACACATCATGGCAGGGCTTATAGGGACTCCATGTGTGAACATGCGGAAGCCTTTCTATGAGCTCCTGAATAGAAGGGAGGTAGCCATGCCTGGCAGTCATGTGGACCATTTCAGGTGAAAAAATATGGTGGCTGTGCCCTTGCCATTATGGCTGGCCAAACAAGCCAAATAAGCAAAGAAGCTGAAGGCAAACAGTCAAAACGAATCAGTGCACCATTCTATTAATTAGTAGTAAATTATATTTCCATTCCCAGCTTTGGTCATAGCAACTGGAAAGAACTCAGATCAGTTTATTTTTTGCTTATGTAGCAGAATAAAAGAATTCCCAGTAAGACTATTGACTAGGGTATAAACATGCTGGGGAAAAGCTGATAGACTTACCTTTGCTAAATATTCTCAGTTTCAGCACTACTAAAAGGGAAAAAAAATGGTTACCATTTAGTGAGAAGTAAGAATGACAACACATAAGTATTGTATATAAAGTGATGAAATTACCTTATTGACATAAAAAATAAATTATCCTGTTGACATAAAACATAAAAAATAAGTCACAAAATATTGGCAGCAATATTACTATTAATGAATTCAAGTAAAATTCAAGTAAAAACTAATCTTTGATTTTTTAAGGTGAAACATAGCTGCATGGTCACATTTTGAGAGGAGAAATGTAATAGGTCAAAAAGGTTGAGAACCATTGGTGTGATTTATGAGTTCTTATTATTTAAGTAACTCTACCACTCAGTGCCAGAACTTGCTCTGTGGGACAAAGTTCAATACTTGATTTTTGAGCTGCAGTAGAGACTTGACCTTTTATGAAAGGAGTATTGTAGAAGCAATGGACTGACATGCACCTTGTAAGATGTATTTTGAAACAGTATTGCCTCCATTTCCATTTGTTAAAGTAAATGTTACAGAGTTATTTTTGAATAATCTGGGGGTAATTTGTTGTGTATTTCTAGAGCTGACACTTCAATGATAATTTTGGGCAAGTTAAAATATTCTTGGTATCTCTGAGAGTATATATGCACACACAATCTCCAATACGTCATGCTCCTGTGTACATACAAATTTTACATGGAAGTCTTTCAAACATCAACACATAGGGCTATTCGAGTAGCCTGCTAAATTAAGTTCATTAGATCAAACAGGATACCATCCAACTGTTTAGAAAATGTTTTAAACTGGAAAGCTATAACCATTCTACTTCACTTGGTTTAGGATTTTGTATTTTCATATATATTATCTCAGCAAGCTTTATAGAGAATCTTTATGGTAAAATATAGCTAACGGGAATGCTAAAGACTATTTTTGTAAAAAAAAACAACAGATGAAATGTACTCATTTATTACAGATAAGGAAAAAAATAAATAGGAAATGGCTAGACTTGATTAGACAATGCTGTTTGAGTCAGCCAAGAATGATGTATCCTGATGAGTAACAGTCTTTTTGAGTGCTTCTTTATTAATTCTTCATATATTTCATAACAACAACAACATTATTTGTATTCCATTATTTGTATAAGTCTCCTCAAGGGGAGGAGTATTCTTGATACTATTCAAAATTACAGTTTGGTTAAGCTGGAGTGCATCATGGAGCTTGTTTTCTGCTGTTCCAGAGATAAAAGCATGGAACAATGGAATCAAACTATAAGAAAAAAGATTCCACCTAAACATTAGGAAAAATTTCCTGACACTAAGAGTCATTTGATGCTTTGGAGAGTGGCAGAGTCTTCCTGTCTGAAGGTTTTTAAACAGAAGCTGAATGGTCAAATATCATGGTTGTATATTCCTGCATAACAAAAGGTTGGACTGGATGGACTTTCTGGTCTTTTCCAGTTCTATGATTCTATCATCGTTGGGATGAATCATTTTCCAGATTAGTATGATAAGAGGTGGTGGTAATCCAAATATGATGTTTTAAAATTATATGTAGGTATTTCACCATTATTCATGTATTCATGACCTCTTATTATGTTTGTGGATTTAGTGTATTCTTTATTTCTTTTGTACACTGAGGTTACTCAGGAAAACAAGCATGATTCTTACCTTTCATGATCACAAGGAGGTTAGCTTAGGAATCGTTGACTACTCTTAAGTGAAGTTGGATAGATTAAGTTAGAACTGACAAGTGTTCTAATAATGGAAGAACTGATGAAGAAGACATATTTTGAGACACCCCTTGTTCTAAACTAAACAGTTGCTGCTGCTGATGGAAGTGGAACTGCAACTGATTGTTATGATTGCTTGCTTAAGAGGCCCTAACACTTATATTGGTGATGCTATTTTTCAGGGATAGGAGTATTTATTTAGTAGATTCTTCTTTATAGAATTTTCCCTTGTCTATATTTCTTACCCTAAAAGTAGACAAAAGTTTGAACATTCCCCTCCCATTGAATTCATCCACACTGAAATACATATCCAATCTGCATGTTTTTATGTAAAGTGTAAAAGTGTCAATTTGTCAATTTTCATTTTTCAGTAGATCCTATGAAAGTATTTGAAGACTGTATGACTAGGATACTGACTCATGTGAAGTCCACTGGTAATAAAGGAATGAAATTGCTTTGTGCTTTTTATGGCTGCTTGCATCATGACTTAGGATTTTTCTCACTTTAGGTTAAGGTGAAAACAAGTTAAATTAATCAACTCCACAGCAGAAAGACAGCACTTTTAAACAGGCAGGTAAGAATACAAATCTTGAGTTCCTAGCTCTTCAAAATTTGTTTTTAATACTCAAAGGAAGCTGTATCCAAGGCTGCATTCAAAGATCGGAGGCACTACTGAATTTGTTTAGAATCAGGATTATAAGTTTGCAACATGTTAATTTTAGCCAACTGTCAAATGCAAAATAAATTGTATTATTAAGGAGAGTGGATATGGTGAAATAATAGCAGCTTAGGCTGCTAGTTATCATGGGAATGGTTAGTAATTATATTGTGTACCAAAGCTGTTTATCTAAAAGAGCAGAAGTAGTAAAAGGATGTCTTTGAACTGTCCTTGTTAATAGCTGATTTTATATACTGAAAACAGTCCCTTTATCATATCCCATGTTTGTGTGAATGATGTACAGGTGATGCCATGATCATTAATGCTAGTAAAGAGGATATTTTTGTGTTAACAGCATTGCCGGACTTAACCCTCTCCCCCACTACCATTCCCTTTTCCTTGTGTGTTGTGTCTTATTTAGATTGTAAACACAAGGGCAGGAAATTGACAAATCAACAATTTGAAAGCCACTCTGAGTGTGTTTGTGGCTGAAGGGAGGGCATAAATACTTTAAATAAATTCTAAAAATATTGAACACAGAGAACAGGATAATGATAACTAGTACATCAGAAAAAAAAATAATGAAGCTAGTGGGAAATTTGCACAGATAGTATAAGCTTAGGATAAGATACAAATATAAGAATCCAAGCAAAGTATTTGTGGCACAAGTTCCAGTGGATCATCTGAGCAATAGTATTATGCCTCTGCTTGTAGTCCATCTGCGTGATGTTCTTGCAGAAGCTGAGTATGTGATCCATCATTTTGTGTGCTTCCTTGCAGAGTCTACACTTGGAATCTACACTTAGTTGACTTTTCAATTCTGGCTTTGGTAGCATTTGTTCTAATTGCTTGTTCTTGGGCTGCAAGAATCAGGCTCTCAGTCTCCTTTTTCAAAGTTCCATTTGTGAGCCATAACTATGTTCTTTCCTTGTCAATTTTGTTCTTTTTTTTTTTTTTCAGGAACTGCCCATGGAGAACCTTATTTTGTCAGTTTTCTTTTCTGGCCTGCAATGTATTTTTTACAGTATTCCCTCCTTGTCTTTTGCACTTTAAGCAGTTTTCTACTATTGACATCTATCAATGTTGGTTCTTGACTGTCTTTCACATTTATTTATTTATTTATCGTGTCATCAGCAACCAGACATTTGCATTACATTTTTAACACAAACAAACAAACAAACAGACAGACAGACAAAACACAGAATTTGTAAGCTTGATAGTTGATTAAATGTCCTTTGACCAGTAGCTGGCCACTTGGAGTGCCTCTGGGGTTGTCGCAAGGAAGTCCTCCATTATGCATGTAGCAGGGCTCAGGCTGTATTGCAGCAGGTGGTCAGTGGTTTGCTCTTCTCCACACTCGCATCTTGTGGATTCCACTTTGTAGCCCCATTTCTTAAGGTTGGCTCTGCATCTCGTGGTGCCAGAGTGCAGTCTGTTCAGTGCCTTCCAAGACGCCCAGTTTTCTGTGTGCCCAGGGGGGAGTCTCTCATTTGGTATCAGCCACTGATTGAGGTTCTGGGTTTGGGCTTGCCACTTTTGGACTCTCGCTTGCTGGGGTGTTCCAGCGAGTGTCTCTGTAGATCTTAGAAAACTATTTCTTGATTTAAGTCATTGATGTGCTGGTTGATACCCAAACAAGGGATGGGCTGGAGATGTCACTGCCTTGGTCCTTTCACTATTGGCTGCTACTTCCCGGCAGATGTCAGGTGGTGCAATACCAGCTAAACAGTGTAATTTCTCCAGTGGTGTAGGGCGTAGACACCCCGTGATAATGCGGCATGTCTCATTAAGAGCCACATTCACTTTTTTTAGCGTGGTGAGATGTGTTCCACACTGGGCATGCATACTCAGCAGCAGAGTAGCATAGCGCAAGGGCAGATGTCTTCACTGTGTCTGGTTGTGATCCCCAGGTTGTGCCAGTCAGCTTTCATATGATATTGTTTCTAGCACCCACTTTTTGCTTGATATTCAGGCAGCGCTTCTTGTAGGTCAGAGCACGGTCCAGGGTGACTCCCAGGTATTTGGGTGTGCTGCAATGCTCCAGTGGGATTCCTTCCCAGATATTCCTCAGAGCTCGGGATGCTTGTCTGTTCTTAAGGTGAGAGGCACATGTCTGTGTTTTAGATGGATTAGGGATCAGCTGGTTTTCCCTGTAGTAGGCGGTAAGGGCACCTAGAGCTTCGGAGAGCTTCTGTTCTACCATCTCAAAGATCCCTGCTTGAGCAGTAATGGTACGATCATCAGCATAGATGAAACTTTCTGTCCCTTCTGGCAGTGGCTGGTCATTTGTGTAGATGTTGAACATGGATGGAGCAAGCACACTCCCCTGAGGCAGGCCGTTCTTCTGTTTCCGTCTTTCACATAATCTGCTTGTACATGTTTCTTTTCTTCTACCATTTGTTTCACTTACAGAACCCCTCTGCAGTGTATTAGATGATGGGGATAGCCCAGGTGTTGATAGCCTTGATCGTATTTCTCCCATTTAATTTTCTTTTCAAAATTTTTCTGACTGTTTGGACATGTGAAAATCATGACCACATTTTCACATGTCTATGCTTGTTGTTGTTATTGCTATTGTTGTTTTTGTTGTTGTTATTGTTATTATTTGATACATAACAAGATTAGTACACAACAAACAAAATCACCATCCTGGCTTTTGTATTTGATCACATATTGGACACTTCCCAAGTGTTTGGGACTGTGTGATGTATCGGCAAATAATGCATGCAGATCCGAGTAGGGTGGCCTTTTGAAGCTCACAGATGGTAATTTTGTCAGCGCCAATTGTGTTTAAGTGCAGGCACTTCACCCAGTGTGCTGATCACCACTGGGACCACCTTTACTGGCTTGTGACAGAGTCTGTGTAGTTCAATCTGTTAGTTTTTCCAGTCGTTTCTCTTTAATCCTGCTGTCATCTGGAATCACAACATCAACAATCCATGCTTGGTTTTCTAACACGATTGTGAGGTCAGGAGTATTGTGCTCCAAAACATTATTATTATTATTATTATTATTATTATTATTATTATTATTATTATCATCAGAAAGACAACAAGATTAGTATACAGCAAACAAGATCACTATGCTGGTTGTTGTACTTCCCAATTGTCTAGGACTATGTGGTGTATCAGCAAATAATGTGTGCAGATCCCAGTAGGGTGGCCTTTTGCAACTGACAGATGGTAGCTTTGACAGCGCTGATTGTGTTTAAGTGCAAGCCACGGTCTTTAGACACTGCACCCAGTCTGCTGATCACCACTGGGACCACTTTGACTGGCTTCTGCCAGAGTCTTTGCAAATGGCTTACATTAAAAGCATTTTAATACAATTAAAATGTTTACAAGTATACAAACATGACAGCAGAATGAAATAAATATCAATTGAATTAAAAACCTTCTTCTTAAAAAGCCTGTCTGAATAAAAAGATTTTAGCCTGCAACCAGAAGGACACTAGGGAGGGGGGTATTCTTGCTTCCCTGGGCAAGGAGTTCCTTTGAGAATAAAATGATTACTTTGGGAATAAAATTAGCAAGGAATTATATCTCTGATTAGAATCTGTGGTGAGCAGGAAAATGATGAAAAATGATCTCATGTGAGAACAAATATTTGTATGTGTTTACATCTCATACATACACATTCTTTCTGTGCCCAAGTGTTCATGGGCAAATCTACAGTGTCTATCCCTTTATGATGATGAAAATGATGATGTTGTTGCTGTTATTTATAAAACCAACAACAATTATATATAGTAAGTAGGTAATAGAGATTGATAAACTGAACTTTTAGAAAGCATTTGTGGGAAAAGTTACTGATTTGGCCTACGTGTAGTTTGCTAAAACATTTCATTAGAGGCTTTTCAAAGAAAAAGAAAGCAAAAAACTTGTGTTTTGCTTGGTATAAAACAGCTCATTAATTTCATCCTAGGGAGTGAAAAAATACCAGGTGCCATTAATATTCTTCACCAAGAATAAAATGTTATGGAACTTGACATTTATCCTCACAGCACCATAGGTGCTTAATGAGAATATCTACCTCATGCCAGGCTATTGTGACATCCTTTTGCCAAGAAAGGATGTACCTTTAATAATTGATCACCTAGAGGCATTTCACATATAACAAGCACCTTGTTTTTCAGGGCTTCAAAAGGGTCTTTAGACACTCCAATAAAGTGATCTCTCAGGCCGATTCCACACAAAGTGGAAAAGTCTGCACCAAACTAGGTTTAAAAAACCTGGGTCAGGATGGACTTTAGTCCTCACACCAGCCCCAAAAGTCCATGCTTTCTGTGAGGGTGTCTAGATGTTCTCCTGGCACCTTCCAGAAGAACATACAGACATTCAAACCACTCCCTCTCTCAAAAAAATACTTCAAAAATAAAATTACTTACTTGACTGCCATTGAACAGCTACCAGAGCTCTCCTGGCAAATAGAAATGGTGGAAACCAAACTACTATTCATTGTGTAATATATATACTTTCCATGGAATGTGGTAGGTCTAAAACATTACTGTACTCTGGCACTTTGAAGAAGAGACTGGTTATTTTGCATACATGGATTACTATTTATTCATATATTTCTTTCCTATACAATCAGTATATTGAAATATCAAGTATATTTTATTATCTTATCTAGATCACATTCTATTTTTCTTATTAAACAGCTTTACAGTATTGACTTACAAAATAAGTTCTAGTCTGTTTATTCCTACATAAATTATAGAAGAGGAGGAGGAAGAGGCAATATTTATAATTCCTCAAGCTTGACTTAGGCAATCATAAAATTTGAAATCATATTCCCAGTCTTGGCACCACTGCGCTTCCCAAAATCTATAACACAGCCCAAACAAAAATATTCTTGGTATCCTGGTTTTTAGGCCTGTTCCTGGAATTATTTGGGGCACTGATTCAGAAAATTGTATTGCATAGACCATATCAGTTCTAGTTTCTTAGATATGATTGTCATAATTCTTTATGGATGAGCAGATAAGGACTCGTACATGGCATATGTTCTTTATCTCAATAACTAGATCTGATAGAAGAAAACTGACACCATTTTTAGAATTAGTTGGTCACATATATCTAGCATTTGAGGCACCAAAATATATGTTGTCCAATGTAATAGAACCAGAGTAGCCCCCCAACCTGAGTTCTATGGTTTTGTGGAACTTGGGTGAAGATTCAATCTTCACCCAAGTGAAGATTCAATCGGCCCTCTCTTAGCAGCCAGCAACTTTGCAACAGTGGCCCCATCTCCATTGATCATTTAATGTACTTCAGAGCTGACTTCAAACTGTGGCAGCTAGACACCAATTTCCACAAAAGTGAACAAAAGAACACCCTTAATGTGCACCAGTGCTCTGTGGTTTTTTAATTACCATCTGAGCCTTAGACTGGTTCCAGGATTTCTTATGTAATCATCTGCACAGTGAAACCACTTTCTTCAATACCAGTTTGAAACTGCTTTAAATAGTCAGTATAGATGGTGGCTAATGAGACACTTTGGAAGTACAGCTGTATAAGTATTTCACTGCATTTCCAATTGTCCCACTGCCAGATGAGTGTCAGGTGTTTCTTTGTTCACCACTTCCTAGCACCTCAGCAGTCTCTCCATTGGTAGGGCTGCCCATTTTCTATGGTTGCTTTTTGGGGGATTGCAATGGGAAACACAGACTGGTTCTACATTGACTACATAATGCAGACTGCTTCTACATAACAGTTTAAACAGGGTCAGGATGAAGATTAAAGAGACCTAGATCCCTGCCAAGTGCCAAGACAGGCACCTCAAGGAACCAGCTGGAAGCTGGCCATTAAAATCTGCTGATTGCAGACCAGTCTGATCCAAGGAATTTTTTCCTACCTCATCTGGAGGGGTGTGCTGATAAGAAGTAGCTTGTCCAGTGATGATCAGCACTAGAAAAAAAGAACAAGGCAGAGGAAGAAAAGGAAAGTGAGTATTCTGTGGTTTTCTTTCCAGCTGGAGGTGTTTGTTTACCTTTCGGCTGAGCTATGTGTCTGGCTTCTTTACCTGAATGTTTCAATTCTGATCCTGTCTTCACAAACACTCCAGCTCTGCATAGGGCATATGCTGATATGGCTCAAACCAACATTTTTGTGAGTTTAGCATACTGTTTCTGGTTGGATGCATATCGTAGTGAGCCCAGGGGGCGGGGCGGGGCGGGGGAGTGTTTTGTGGACACCTTGACATTGAGCTAGTTTTAAATTGGATTTTAGTGCCTGTATGCCCTGAGGTTTCAACTTCATTGAACTGTATTATATGCTTTGACACTGACCAGATAATTCAGTTTGAATTGCATTATATGATCAGTGTTAAACCAGTCTCAATCATGGTGATGGAGCTCTGTCATGGTAACTATACAGGACTGTACTGCTCATGATGCTTGTGGTGATATTTTACCTTTCTCCCACTTTGAAATTCAAGACAAGACAACATGCAAAAGTTAGAAGAAATAAGGCTAAAATGCACTTTATACCAAAATAAACCTCTGTCATTGTAAACTTAATGTCAAAAATGATCAACTAATTGGCCCACATGCAGCATTCGACTTCTATGTGGGCTAGAGCTGCTGGGAGTTAGTGTCCTAAATAGAGAGATTCAAGTTCTAGTAATCAAAGCAGTTGGAAAAAAGCATTGTGCATTCACACTGATTTCTTTCTAACTGACAGTTTGTTTGAGTTGGATTTTTTTTAAAAAAAATTGTTTTGTAGTGTTAGCACTGAGAGAATAGTGACAAACAATTTTCAGTTTTAAGGTGCTGCTGCAAGCATGCAGTAAGAATGCAATTAAGCTTGACCTAGTCTAGTTTTTCCTACTGTAGCTGTGAGCTTACATACAACAGGCAAGATGAACTGCTACCTTCTCAAAAACATACTGAACATGTGTGAAGCACAAAATATAAAAAAACGCACCTCACAAGCTCCCTCAGGATGTTGAAATAGCATAGATCTATAAGTTTTGCCATGAAAGGGGAAATTATAATAAAAGTGAAAGTTGTTGTGGGTGGGGAGAAATCATCTCAGGATGCAATTTGAAAGAAGCTTTCAAATAGTCTCTAGAAGATACAAAATGTTTCTGTTCACTTTTTGCAAGGCTAACCTGACTTGGTTGTTTCATTTTACATGTCTTTTGTTAGCTTTGAGTAAAACATTTCCTGAAATACACAGAGTTGCTCTTCTTTTTAATGGTGTGAAAATCTATTCCTCTTTTTTCCATATTATTTCTACCTGTGATACCAAAGTTTATGTTGAAGAATTAAAGTGCAGGAATGCATCTTTCTTGTTAACTGAAGCATATCCATATCTGCACAAAGCTTTCTTGCAATATTTTGAGATTTTTAAACTAAATTATTTCCCTACAATCATTGCAAATTCCACAGCATCAAAAAGAGATAGAGCAAAACCACACAATTACATACATTTAATATTAGAAATCCTAACAATGTGAGGTAGAAAAAAATGGAGCCTATTATGGATATGAGCAGCTGATAAGATTAAAAGAATCAGAATTCAAATGAAATTGGCTAAAATCCATATAGGCAGATGGAATGTATTCCGAAAATTGCCATTTGGAATTCAGAAAACATAACTAAAAGTAGAATGCCACATATGAATTCCACAAATTTCTATCATAGAATCACAGAATCATAGAGTTGGAAGAGACCTCATGAGCCATCTAGTCCAACCCCCTGCCAAGAAGCAGGACAATCACATTCAAACTATCCAATTTATTCAGAAGTTCTCAGTTGATTTGGCATCACATTGTAGAGAGTTATCCCCAACCACTGCCCTGCCACCATTTTCTTTGTGAAAAGAAACACCTCCTCTCCTGGACTATGATTTTTGTTCCTGGGTTATAAATGTTATTTCCTAATTTATTCTACCATAAACACATGAGAAAAGTGTATTAAACTGAAAAAAAACTTTGTCTTTGCAGGAGGGACCACCTGCTGTAGCACATTTTGCTCTAGTTTCTCAATGATTTAATATCTTGTAGAGTTTCCACCAAGTTAACATAGTTTGTGGGCCCAAAAACAACAACTACTTTCAAAGTAAGCTTTAGACTTAGGGTCACCCTAAGTCTGAAATGACTTGAAAACACACAATAACAACAACCTTAATTAACTTGATGTTCATCATCTAAAAGCAGGCCCAGACTTCCCATTGAAATACTGGTAAGTTTATGTTGGTTAAAATGGTTCTTCATTTTAAATGTTGTATTTTTCTTTCTCTTTTTTTGCACTACAAATGAGATATGTGCAGTGTGCATAGGAATTTGTTCATTTTTTTTTCAACCTATAGTTCAACCCCCGACAGGCTGAGTGACCATGAGCTGGCCCTCTGCTTGAAAAGTTTGAGGACCCCTGCAAAATCAGTTTTTCTTAGAGGTACTATTCTTGTTAGCAAAACCTATTTCTTTTCCACCCCCTTTCATATTAGCAGGCTCAAAATTAGTAAAACACTCAGTTATAAACCTTCTTATAGTTCAGAATGCCTAATTAAAGTTTCACTTGTGAGTGCCACATCTTGGGGAAATTCTTTCTATATTTGATTCTCGGTGATTCTCAGTCCTCCCCTTTGAAAAAAACAAACCCTTTTCAAGACGAAACAAAAAAGGAATTGTCTTTACCATTTTTCATAAGGACGGGAGCCAGAACCTTCTTCCTCTGAACCTCTAAATCTCACTGACAGTCACAATTTGTTACCTTTCCTGTCATTTTGGCCTTGCAATGGCATGGTCAAGCTTGTGGTGAATGATATATGAACATTAGAAAACAGGAAAACAAGGGTTCAGCCTATCAGTCTAAATACTAAATGGAAACTATTTTCTTTTTTTCTCCTTTCTCTCCTTTTGTAAATGTTTTTTTTTTTTTTTTAGAATGACTGCATTGGTAACAGCTCAGTGCTTCTGACTACTGACAGCTCAGTTGGTATCAAGTTTAAGTTTAATTTCCTGTACAAATTAATTCCAATATGTGGTGCCTCTGCTTTTTTTCTGGTTTAGGTTTGTCCCATAATTTGTATTTGTGGAAATATTCATTCAGTGCTGCGACAACTGTCAGATATTCCAACTCCAACTTTCCATTAATCTTTGGAAATAATACTATTTATTTAATCATTGTCTGCCTGTTAATGTTTCAGTAAAGGAATGCATTGCATTAGCCAAGCAATGAAAAACATGCTGCTGCAAATAATGCTAGGCTGGGGAAGTAACAGAGGAAAACACAATCCAATTGATCTTCCCGTGCTGAAGGAAAGCTTTGTGCCAGATTAAAATTATTTTGTGCAGATCTCACACAGAGATTGTCTTGGATGTGGTATTACAATAATAGAATAATAATATTAGGTATTAAGTCTCTAAAAGAGAGATACATTTATGTAAAGGCCATAGGCTCACACATTCTTCATATTTCTACATGAACAAGTCCTATTGTCTCAGTCCCTAATCTCCACATATTGGATGGCAATGTCTAAAGAGCGGTTCTGTCCATGCTCACTTGAACATGAACATAACCCTCCTGAGCAGTTAGAATCTCTAAAATAGACAGTGCCCCACATCACATATATAGAAATAGAAACAACTAGAAAGCCAGTTTAGGCTTCCCCACTCTGTGTAAGAACCAATGCACATTAAAAAGCACATGGCAAGACCATGTGCTGTGTATGCATTTCTAATGAACTGAATTATCATGCATTGTAATTGCTGGGTTGTTTGAAGTCAATGATTGATAATGTATTACTCATATTGTGTAATGTGTGAAAGATACTCCTTTCATTTGCTGTACTTCACACAGTTCTTATGGTGAGATATTCATTTTTCTTTTCTTCTTTACTTTCCTCCTTGAGATAAACAAGCAGTTTATCACCAAAATGTGAAGACAGAAAGCATGTATTTTTTGGCCCCTCTCTGTGTTAAGAAAGGTAAAAGTTTTCCATTTGAAGGTGAACCATCTTCAAAAATTTCTGGCAGATAACAATCAAACACAGTGAGTACTCAAAGAGTGCAAACACCACATTTTCAGTTTCATTCAGAATTTCAGACAAGTTGTAACACTAAACAAACACAGCCTTGCTTACTGTTACTACTCAGGCTTTTCTTTAGTTTTCAGTAGAATTGGTTCTTCCATATGTTCAAAAGAAAAAGGTCCAGGTCATTGGTAAACATAAGTCTACTTGCTGACTGACAGAAAATCGTTACTATTTGACAGCTTTTCTGTAGTTCATGTGAAATAAGCTGGTGATTTCAGATGGGAATGGGTGATCTGGGTCTGTCCAATAAATGACAAACCCCTGAATCCTAAACCTCTCTCCAAATTATAGTTTGACAGAAATCTCAGTCAGGTTTTTTTTTAAAAGGATAGCTGTTTCCTCTTGCAAACATACCTGAAATATAAGCTGCTATAAGAGACACCCAGTTGCTAGCCAGCAAGACAACACAAATATATGGGGCAAAATATGGACAAGTATTGAACTGTCAAGTTTTTAGAATTTTCTTGTTGATAAGTAATGGAAAGTGTGGGGTGGTGGTGGGGGGACAGTAGCCTAGTGTGACAGCTTCTGTGCAGTTACTCTCTCCTAGACCTACTTCCCATCTTCCTATGGTTGAAATCCCCAGCCCCTGAGAGAGAGATGCGAGCTAACTGGGTTGTGCCCAGGCCAGCCATCTTATGGAACACTACCTCAAGGGTCACCACCTCCATGTCACTTGTCCTCTCTAGAGGATGAAAATTCTGAGGTCAGTCACAAGATAGTCTCTTTCCCTCACACTTCTGGTCATTTACTTGTAGGGGGAGTTCCAAAATCATATCCTTCACCAAATGGGTGTCATAGGTGCTCACCATGATTTTCCATTTTCCTCCTCCAACCTACAAATTGTACCCTATTTACAGCACTACTCAAGCCAATTGTTTTGAATAGTTGTCTTTCAACAGTGAAGAGTAGGTAAAAACCCTGAAAGAAGAGAAAGAACTCCTAGCCAGCCTCAAAGTTAACAGTCAATTTAACTGTGTTTGAGGTAGAAGAGGGAAAGCAAGGCTGGTCATAAATAGATTTAACTAGGCTTTGCTCTGGCCCTTGTTCTCCCAGCCCTGACATGAATTCCAGGGTTATGATACAGCTTGGTCTCTTTCCAACTCTTTTGTTGCCCCCACCCCAAGTTGCCATGCTCCACCATTGTGAGGAAATCATATTTATATTTTTCAAGAGTAAGCTATGAGTTCCAACTATATACTTCTTGAAAAACTTTTAGATATCTTTAAATAAGACTATAATTATATCTAGAATAGTTGTATGTGGAGTCGATGAGTGTACTGATAATCCCTCCCTCCCTCCCTCTCTCTCTCTATATATATGTGTGTGTGTGTGTGTTTTATTGTGTGTTTATATTACTTTACTTACTTAGGAGATCCCTTGTTGACCGTGTAAGATTGTCTTCTAAGTTCGGTGTACTGGCGGTGGATGCGTAGGTGACTGTGGAGCCCTATTCTTGACCTGCATGTTCTCCTGCAATTAGGGCATCGGTTTCCAGACATGTATATATATAGTTGTGTGTGTATATATAAATGGGGTGATCAGTTGATCGAGATTGATAAAACCAGCCTTGGGAAGCCTGCATGCATTCCTAAGGCTGCATTTTTCACAACCCTGAATTAAGAAATGAAACAGAAACATTATTTAGCATAATTTTATAAAGTATACTCTGAACGCTGAACTCATTAAATTTGTTTTTATGGCATTTTCTGTGAATTTTAATAGCTGCAGAAAATCCACTTATTTCTGATTCATTTCAGAAAAAGAATAGATAGCAGCTAAAGTAAAAATAGAGTGAAATACTTATTTCTATATTTTGTTCTCTGGGGGAAGAAATTGCAGTGTTTCAGAACTGCACAAAACCTACATGTAAACTGTGCACCTACCAACCCCCTCTACCTCCAAATCTCACCTGTTTACATTTTTGTTACTACATACTTGGGTAAAATGCAGAAAATGCAGAAGGAATCATACATGATGAATCATTCAACATTGTGACTGTAGTCTTTGCTAATTTGAAGTTGCACATCCAAAGGTTACATAAAGACACTCGGCCCAACTGAAGCTACAGCCTCTATGTTTGTTGTCCAACATTGCTTAGATTTTGCACATCTTTATTGTCTAACATTCCTATTGTGCAATACCTTTTTCATGAAATATTACAGGTTTTAACATGAAAAACAACAATGTTGCATAACAAAAATATTACACAAAATCTAAGAACATGACACCAAAAAAATCTACATTAAAAACAGATCTTGCAGAAATATACACCTGGCTGCCTGAAAACAATACTTCCCACACTGAAAGCTGCAGAGAAATCAGGGAAAACTGCACAGTCCTTAAGAGAAGCTGTGCAGGTTTTTAAAAACTGTGAAGTTTTTTTTTTGGGGAGGGGGGGGGTAAGCTGCACAGCTGTTAATAAAACTTGCAGAGTTTTCTATCACTTAAGGGGGGGGGGGAAGAGAGAGAGAAAGAGAAAGAGAAAGAGAGAGTGCCTCAAAGCTAAAACCTCTTTTTCCCTCCATATCTGTCAGGACTTGGAAAATTTGAGAGTTACCATCTCTATCTGAAAGCGACTTGAAAACTATCCAATCAGAAGCAGAAAGTGAAGAGCAGTTCTTTTTACTGTCCTGAAACATGATAATTAAAATAGGGAATGCCAAGGCATCTGGAAATAAACCACTAACATTATAGGCATAGGAAGCAAAACTGGAATAGTGGTTTCTTTTACCAGCCTGCATAAGTCACATAAAAGATTCAAATAAAACTCTACAAGAAACCTCAGATGTCAACCCTGTATCCATATCCAATCAGACAGTACCATTATAGGATGAATAATGTCACTTACAATGTGAAGATTTATTCACCTGTTCATCCTCCAGTGTGACAATGTGACAAGGAGATTTTTAATTTGCCTGTATGCTCCCTAAAGAACTGCAGTTACTCAGTTATCTCTGAGTTTAAGACATTGAAAATACAAAACCAATATGACAGTAATGCATTTATGCATTCTAAATAAGCCAGCCACTATGCAAAAGAATCTGACTTCAGGAAGGTCAGTATAGAGAAATGTTAAAGTGCTCATTTCTGCAAGGTGGGGGAGGACATTCAAATGGAGAGAGCTAAAGTGGTACAGTTCCTGTCTGTATTATCATTTATTACTAAGCCACGGGGTGGGAATATCTCCCCCTTGTTACTTCTCAATCAAACATCCCATGTTGGTGCCCACAATGGCCAGCTAGGAGCAGTGATAATAACATGGACATGGTGCATATAGGGAAAGAGTGATGGTGATAATGGACAGCAGAGCAGTCTTAATTGGACCCAATCCTTACAAGGCCAAATTGACATCAATTGATAGGTCCCCTTTCTTACATCCCTCTTCACTAACATAAACAAATATTGTCAAATTCCAAAAGATTGGGACCATACCATTATTGTCCCCTTTTATAAAAATGAGAACAAGATGGATCCTTCAAACTATAGACCAATAAGCCTACTTAATGTTATCATAAGTTATATGCCAAACATTTCTTTGAATTTTTTTTTTAGAATGGCTAGAAAAAGATTTAAAAAAAACTAGTTCTGGAACAGGCTGGTTTTCGAGCTTGGCAATCTACATTAAACCACTGCTTAGTAATTCAGCACCTGATAGGCAAATATCCACCTGAGAAAGTCACCTCATTATATACTGTATTTATAGACCTGAAATTGGCTTTTGATTTGGTATGTAGGGCAAGGTTCTGGCAAAATTGTAGGCCACTAGTATAGACAGGAGACTCTTGGCTCTTATCCAACTTATGCACAGTAATACTTTTCGAATCACCCCATCACACTAGAGAATGAATCCACTTTAAATCCGATTTCTGTCTCCTGCAGAATTCTGGTGTTTGTAGTTTAGTGAGGCTGTTAAAGGTTCCTCCCTAAACTACCAACCCCAGAATTCTGCAGGAAGTAGCAATTGGATTTAAAGTAGATTCATTCTCTAGTGTGATTAAGTAATAGGAGTAAGATATAACCAAAATGGATTTTAACTGATCCCATTAAAACCTTCAAAGGGGTGAGACAGGATTGCTTAATTGCTCTGAAGTTTTCCATTTTTTATTTAAATGACATCACTTCTTATCTGGACGATCTAAAGTTTCACTTCCCCAAACTGGCAAACCAGCACATCTCTGAACTACTTACGCAGATAATGCTGTAATCCTCCCAAGGACACATACTGGCCTAAGATGAGTCATAAGTAGCTTTGTTAACTATTGTCAGCAAGAGCATCTGACAATTAATTTCCAGAAAACTAAGATTCTTGCTTTTGGCAATAATTCCAGATCCAGAAACTGGCAGCTACTAGGAAATAAGTTTGAGCTAGACTGTTGCTTTAAGTACCTAGGGTGGTACTTCAAGCCTCAGGTACTAAATCTGCTCACAATAGCTCAATAGCAAGCCAAGGTGAGAGGTCTGCTAATAGTACCATAACGTTTTATAAAGCTAGGAGAGGCTTATATGTCCCCACAGCATTAGCATTGTTTAAAACAAAAACAATATCCTAATTAGTTTATGGTTCTTTTCTGGGACCTACTTCATTATCATCTGCCCCGCTAGAAAGAGTACAGTCTAAATTTATTAGATTGCTTGTATAGGTCCTCAATAATGTTTCTAATTGGTGGATCAGGCTTGAAACTGGTATGCTAAAGTTGGAAGCTCTGATCAGTTTTCAATCTATCAAAAATGGTAAAGTTGTCACCATAATCCACAAGGCCTTCTTCCCTCTTGTTTATCATGACAACTTCCAGTCCAGCTGGTTCAGGGCAGTCTAAAGAGCCCTGAAACAGATGGACCTTTCCATTCAATTTCTTTTAGTTATGGGAGATAATAGGGCCCATACACTAATCATACAGAGAATTTTTGACATAGGAAACCAAACAGAGCTCATGTATTATATGTGAAAAATCTATGGTCTAAGCATCAAATAAAGTTGAACAGAGCTCATGAAGTCACCTAAATTTCCAGCACAAGAACATTTAAGATGGCAAATAATTACAGCACCTTATTTTTTACTGTGGGCTCTCATGCAGAGTGTTTAGGTTATGCTGGTAAGTTTACAGCAGGTCTGGGAAAGAATCAGAATTACAGATAGTTTATTTTGGTGATGCAAATGAGAGAAGAGCTCCTCATGATGATCCTGAAGTCTGGACAGGCTCAAAGAAGGAGATACAGTCTGCCTGATAGCATGGACCTGAGCCACTTAAGGCTTTATCAATCATAATCAGAACTTTAAATGTTGCCCAGAATCAAATTGGCATAGCACATTTAGTATTAGATGTAGGGAATTCTCTTCTGAATCAGTCTTGCCAAGGAAACCCTAGTTATGATAGTTACAAAGTCAGAAGAAAAATTAAAACAACATAAATGAAGAGTCCCTGGTTCCAGCTCATGTGAATGCAGCCTTGTGTTGTACTTGTTATTTATTTTATGCCACACTTGGAAGTCAAGGCAGCTTACAAATTATAATACACTACAGTTAAAATATACAAAAATAAATGTTTAAATGGAATTAAACATCTTGATTATGTATCCCTGCATGGCAGAGGGTTGGACTCGATGGTCCATGCGGTCTCTTCCTATTTTATGATTCGAAAATTCTACTAATAAAAAAAGAGTTTAAAACATACTTTAAAAATAGTTTAAAAGAAGTGTAAAAGAACAATATAGTTAAAAACAATAAAAATACAGCAGTTTCATAAATGTGCTTTTAGTTCACAACATCCTATTTAAGAATATAAAAAATGTCTTTATCACTTGACAAAAAACCTTAGAATGGGACCATTATAGTCTCTCTAGGAATGCAGTTACAGAGCCAAAGGTTAACTACTAAGAAGAAAGTAGTATTCATTTTATATGTTATTATATCATGGAATACACTTGACATTGCACCAATAAATATTCCTTTAGTCATTTTTATCCCGAAACACATTGGCATTTGCACTATGGTCAGAAATCATTAAGACACTTATTAGGTGTTTATTTTTCTTTATCTGTCTGGATAGGGATTAAATCAAGTTATGCTTAACCAACAAGAGAAGCAGAAAGGGAAAAGATGTACTATTAAAAGTGGGAAGAAAAACAAGATATCCAAACAATTGTCAGCATTTAATCAGGCAATGGAAGCTAATGATTACAATTCCATGCCACTAAAATAAATAAAATGCTTGAAATAGCAAGCAAAATGATATGTCTTGTTGCTATGGGTTATGAACAAATGTCATACTAAAAATTGATTGTAATAAAGTCATAATCCCTTAAAAATATCATCTATGCAACTGATTATTTGCAAGTGGAAAATGCCAATACCCCATTTCAAATTAAAACAAGTGGTTTGCCACAGGCCATTGAAAGAATGCTTCACAAGAACAAAGTTACAGCAATGGCAGCAACATAAATTATGCTGGCAGATTTTTTACTGTAGCATTGATCTTCAATACTAAAGAGACATCTTATTGGCTTGGGGCCCAAAGTAACAATCAAACTGTCTTCCATATACCTATGCTGTGAGGTTGAGGTATGAAGTAGCACAAAAAGAATAAACTAGGAATAGCAGTACTGGTATTAGAAAATAGTCTGACCCCAGGGCAGTTTACCATTCCGGATATTAAGCACTGAAATGTTACCCTAAACAGCTCCTGTCTATTAGAAACAATTAACTGCTTATGTCTCAAAATGTTATCCAATGCTTGCTTTCATGTCTAACCTAAAATTAGCCCAAGGAGAAAAGATGTATTTTGAAGGGCAAGTTGTAAATTTATATCTATTTATCTCTCTATCCACCTACTTACCTATTTATCTAGATTCTGGGATTTTACCAGATTGCAGTTCTAATTTAAAGTACAAGATACATTGGTTTCCATGCAATAAGGTCTATCTTTCAAACATTGCTAAATTACACTATGTGTATGCATGAGTGATGTATATCAAAGACCATGATTGCTTGACATAAGGATTGCAAGGAGATGATCAATTAAGCACAATAAGACTTAAAAGTAAATATACATTTCATACAATTGATCTATTTTCTTGCCCACAACAGGATTTTGTTGGTAATAGCAGCCGCAACAACTTCAGCAAATCTTTTATGACTTCCCAATGAACTGGAAAACAAAAACACATAATTATACAATGCATAGATGAAGACAGTCGCATCTTTTGACAAATAGATATCTTGTATAACTTGAGAGAGTACATTGGAAAAAAAGTAAATAATGTATGCTCTAGTTTGACTCTAAAATTTGAAAATTATAATATCATCAAATGCTTAGACTTTGATTAAAAAAGAAAAAATTGAGTATGCTGTCCAAAGAAAAATTTTAGACAATGGTGTTATTCCATGATAATAACAACAGAAGTAGATGGTTTCAGTGGGATATTAATTCAAACCCTCACAACTGATCAAGGCTTACACAGGTGGCAAATATAGCATGCAATTTCATCAGGAAAATATTTGGATATTTTTATACTTTTTCCTTAAAATGTCCTCTCAATACAAATATGTAAAACTCATACAACACCCCCAGCTAAGACACAACAGATGACTGAGCTTTTTATTTTTATTTTACTATTTTCATGCTCACTGCAGTTGGTCTAGAAGTACACACAATTAACATAAATTTAAATGTAAAAAAGAGGGAAGCAAACAGCTGTTTGAATGCAACTGTTCAGTAAATGAGGTGTTTTCAAAACAAAGAAGTATAATTGGGTGCTCAAAAAGCCACACTTGTTTAACAATTTCTGTTGCTCATAGATAGCAGTCTCTTCATAATATTATCTATGTATAATATTCTTAGAGTGTTTTGAATTGGGAAAATGTGGGTGACTACTTCAGAAAAAAGGTTATATGATTTGCAAACTATTATAGGAAATCCTTTCTATTTTCGTATAGCAGTGTTATGATTAGGTGTTAAAATTCTGGAAGGCTTAACAAGTCATTAAACCACAGCAGCCACAGCAGTATTAAAATGTCAAATGCCACATTTCACATAAAACTTTGAAAAACTGCAAGTAGCAGTGCCTAGAAATGGTCTTTGTCAACAGGAAAGCAAACAAGATAACTCTACAATGTAGAAATAATGAACTTTGTCTGTATTATGAGAGGGGATCCTGAAAAATTGGTTACTATGCTTATTTGCCCCCAAGGAATACTCATCAATATTGATTTTTTTTTTAAAAAAAACCAAGAACTGTTTATAATATGAAATACAAACTCTAAATGGAAATCACTGTCCACAAGCTCAATAAAAGAATGATAGTATTGCATCCATAGACTGTGAGATTCAACCTTATGAATTCAACCCAAAATGAAGCATTTTTAATTTAACAGGTTTTGGCCTTGTTTACTTATCAAGGCCACCCATATTAAGGATTCCTACTGCCTCAAATTTCTCTGCTGCTTTCTAGTCCTACAGAGAAGGAATAAGAACATGCTGCTTGTAATATGGGTGGACAGTGAGGGCTTTCTACATTGATCTTTGAATGCAATATTCCTGCTTCTTGGCAGGGGGTTGGACTGGATGGCCCATGAGGTCTCTTCCAACTCTTTGATTCTATGATTCTATCTTATTCAGCCATAAATCACCCAGGCAACATTGAAGGCCTTCTAATTAGTAACAAGTTAAGTTAAGAGATGTTGTTGAATGCTCCAGAGATTTGGAGAAATTCTGGACTCCGTGGTTAGTGTAGACAATTGGATCAGCTCTAATCAAAACCAGTTCATTCTCCATATGGCCCAACTTCCCCTTATGGTTTGACTCAGCATTAAGATTTCCATATAATATAGTATGTGCAAGTCTTAATAATTTTAAGATATTTTTTTTAAAAAAAAATCAAACCTCAAACAACTGCCTTTGAAATATTTCTTACCTAGAGTTTTAGTTCAGCTCTCATTTTAGTTATTTTCAGATCCAAATTATGCAAGTCTGAATACATCCATATTGGACTATTTGTTACTTCCAGATTGGACTATTACTTCCAGATTGGACTATTGCAATGCACTCTATTTGGGGCTGCCCTGGAAGATGGCCTGGAAACTTCAACTGGTACAATGGGCGGCAGCCAAGCTCTTACTGGAGCAAACTATATGGAGCATACAATGCCCCTTTTAAAATAACTTCACTGGCTGCCGATAAGCTGCTGAGCCAAATTCAAGGTGCAGGTTCGGGCCCCGCCTATCTTCGCAATCACATCTCCCTCAATAAAATGGTGCAAACTTTAAGATCTTCTGTAGAGGCCCTCCTTTTGCTCCTACCACCGTCACAAGCACAATTGGTGGGGACGAGAGAGAGGGCCTTCTCGGTGGTGCCCCACCTCTGGAATGCCCTTCCTAGAGAAATAAGACAGCCCCCATTCCTTCCCTCCTTTCGTAAGAGCCTGAAGACCTGGTGGTTTAAACAAGTCTTTGAGAACAACTAGTTCTAGCTCAGCCCCAGATACTGTTGAATATGGCCACATCTTTTTCCACCAATTAGTCACGTTACTTCCTCCGGGCCCCAGAAATGAACAGCGATAGACTCTATCTAATTTCTTAGGCCCTCTACAAATTGCACTAGCCTTGGCCTGGCCTTTTAAATTGCCTTGAACAGGCAAGATTATTTTAAATATATATGCTTATGTTGTCTTGTTAATTTTTTATGCTTATGTCGTCTTGTTAATTTTATGTTTATGTTGTTTACTTTGTATGTATTGATAATGTTACATGGAAACCACTCTGAGTCTCCTCGGGGAGATAGAGCGGTATATAAATAAAGTTTGTTTGTTTATTGTTGTTAGTTCGGTTTCATTTATTTTAAGAACTAAAGCACACAATTTCTGTTAGAGCGTTCTGCAAATGTAGTTGTTAAACAAATAAAAAATCTAAAGCCAGCAGGATTCAATATCCTGACAAATAACAGCTATTTGGCCTTCAATTAGCAATTCAAAAGAGGTGTAGCTATAATTGGTTTGTCATATCTAAAATTCATTAAATTTAGGCACAGAAACCATTGATCACATTGCAAATGCTTTTATACTAAATCTATGGCAGGTAATGCCTAAGGGTAGAGGCAGTTGCTGTAATCTCAAAAGAGGCCTTTTCATACATATTTTCCATTTTCCCCATTTTCTGGCCCAACTACAATAATGGGCTTTCATACCTCATTTGAAACAATTGAAAGATCATCACTTTATCTACTATATTACACTCATTCTGTGAAATTACAACTCTCTATACTATCCTCCAGGTCTCTATAATTCATTACATTCTGTTGAATCTTTGCATGTACTTGTACACCGTGGATCATTTTTTGCCTTTACCTGACTTTTTACATTATATCTTATATTAATGTTTTGGAAAAAAGCCACAAAAGTCCATAAAATATACGATAACAATAACTATAAAGCCTAACAATAAATCAATCTTACATGCTACATTGTCTCCAATTACCTATATCTAATCGGGGGGAAAGTACAATTTGCCCTGATTTGTGAAAATATTTAATGTTGATATGCTTTCACTAGTTTTCCATTAAAGAACTGTTTATACATATTCTAGATTCCTATAACAGTTTTCACAACAGAGGAAATAACAGCTGTGAAATAAGGCAAGATAAGTAATCCAATAAATATTCCTATATATATATAATCAGTTGACCATATCAAAATCGTGCCTCAGCTGGAAAATCTCAAGGAGTTATAATAAATGGACCACAGAATGCATCTAAGATTTAAAAGGGACATGCACAAGAAATAACAAGGTAAAATCACTAAAGAGGAATTCAAATAAATAGCCAGCAGGGATAGTGATAAAGTTAAAAATGCCAAAGCACAGAAATGAGCTCAGGCTTATTAAAGTTATTAAAATCAATAAAACAAGTAATGGTGAAATGCATGAGGGAACAGAGAAAAGAATGATCTACTCTTTGTCTCAGTCTTCTCCCAAAATGGGTTAACAAAGCCCATTTTGGGGAGGATAGAACAGACAATGCAGCAGGGGAAATGCAGCACAGAATAGGTAAAGAGGCCACAATGGATTATTTGATAAATCTAAATGAATCACATTCAAAAAGAGATATTAAAAGAACTGGCAGAAATAATTTCAGAACAACTGACAATCACGTTTGAACATTCCTGAAGAACAGGAGATGTTCCAGTTCCACAGGATGGTGATACCTGTCTTGAAAACTGTGAAACGATCTAGGAGTTGTAGCAGACCACAAACTGAACATGATGATAAGAGCTGTTTAGCAGTGGAATATACTGTCTCAGAGTATAGTGAAGTCCCCTCTTTGGGGATTTTTAAGCAGAGGCTGGATAGTCTTCTGTTATGGGTGTTTTGATTGTTTGTTCCTGTAGGGCAGGGGTTGAACTGGATTGATCTTGTGGTCTCTTCCAGTTTTATGAGTCAGAACCTGTGTACCATCAGAGAGTATCAAGTAAGAAAAAAGCTTGAAACTTTATCATAATTTATAAAAAAAAAATCTTTGTAATATGTTTTTTAAAAAATAGCATTGATCCTACTATTTTTTGTGCAAAATGTCTGGAGACTATGCCAAGAACACGGAGGAAGATAATTATAGTTATCTTCATCATAGTCCTTTGAAAATTGCATCTTAGATGCTATTTTTATTAAATATTCATACAGAGAGAAAAAATCTGCCTAGTTTTTTTTAAATTGCCTGAACTTGTTTAATCTGACAGACAACAAAATATCAGAAAATAATATGTAATAATTTCTCCATTTTTTTTACAAAAAAAAATCCCATCTCTGCATGATGTTTCATTGTCAATGCTAACATAGACAGATGATGCTTTAGGAGTCTGATAACTAAAATAAAAATGCAGTTCTCTATATTGACATAGCTATTTCATGGAGTTGTCATAAGTAAACACGTGACCTGAAGGCACATATATTATCCTGCATAAAAACAGACAGGATAGGAAGCAAACGTTATTTCTGAATGTCAGGAAATATTTCATCCATTCGCTGCAAATGGTAGCACAGAAGATGCTTAATAATCACAGGTCCTTTCCACACATCTGAATAAAATCCACACTGAACTGGATTATATGACAGTGTGGACTCAGATAACCCAGGATGCATCCAGACAGCCCATTTATTGTGGAAACTTTTGCAATAAAAAGGGGGTTGTCCAGATGATGTCCTGGACAAATCCGAATTAATCCGCCACAAACCAGGAAAATTCTGGTTTGTGGCAAATTAATTGGATAGTGGGTTTATTTTGTGCCTTCTTGGAAGGTGCAGGATAAACCCACTACTTCCAGTGTGCATTCCCATGGTTTTCTGGGCTAAATTAGCCCAGAAAACTATGGGAATAGCAACCACTCCCCAATAATCCCAAAAAATTCCCCTTTAAAAAGAAAAGTACTTACCCAGCCTCCATTGGAGACCTGCTGCAGCTCTCCTGGAGCATAGAAAGGGCTTTCTTGGGATTATTGGAGAGGGGTTAAAGTGCTTTATGCTGTTAAGCAAACTGTAGAAGGGAGATATCACCAGGTATTGCTTGTGCAACTAGCTACAGATTATGAAATTTCCCCTTCTATGCAATTATGAAAGATGTGCCATTAGGATTTTGCATCAGAAGTAAATGGGTTTGGAACAGGGCAGTAGCTGGGGTAGGGGCATTTCTCCCAAAATAAGAATTTTGTCCTCAAATTGAAAATGTCCTTCACTTCCCAAATTTATATCATTGCAATGACAGGGAACATCAGTTGAGCATTTAGAAATACAGTTTAGCCATCCAAAGAAAAGGAGCAGGCAAAGTTTGTTTATTTATTTATTTACAGTATGTATATTCCCACCCTTCTCAACCCCTCGAAGGGGACTCAGAGTGGCCTTACAAAGTTCACAAGGGAATATAAATATAGCAAAAAGAATATTTCTAAATGAGAAGAATTGTCCATGTTTTGCTGAGTTCCTTTCTGCCCGGAAGGGGGTCAGTCTAGATATATCTTGATGGTGTCTTTACTATGATTTCTGTTCCTTGGTTATAAATGGCAGTTCCAAATTGATTCTGTCACAAAAATATGGCAAAAATGTATTACACTTCAAAAATTTTGTCTTTGCATAAGGACATCATCCGATATATATATATATATATATATATATAGAGAGAGAGAGAGAGAGAGAGAGAGAGCATGGGGTTGCCCTTGAAGACTGCCCGGAAGCTTCAGATGGTCCAGCGTTCGGCGGCCAGGTTACTAACGGGAGCGGCACTCAGGGAGCACACCACTCCTCTGCTGAGCCAGCTCCACTGGCTGCCAATCTGCTACCGGGCACAATTCAAGGTGCTGGCTTTAGCCTATAAAGCCCTAAACGGTTCTGGCCCTGCTTACCTCTCCGAACGCATCTCCACCTATGAACCGATGAGGACGTTAAGATCGTCCGGGGAGGCCCTGCTCTCGGTCCCGCCTGCGTCGCAGGCGCGGCTGGCGGGGATGAGAGACAGGGCCTTCTCGGTGGTGGCCCCTCGGCTATGGAATGCCCTACCCGTAGACATCAGGCAGGCCCCTTCGTTGCTGGAGTTCCGGAGGAAGATCAAGACATGGCTCTATGAACAGGCGTTCGGTCAACAAGGCAACTGAACTCATGAAGACGGTATAAATGAACAAAGGAATGGTAGAAGGATTATGAGAACGGAATCTGATTTTACTGAGGCGTTGATGACCACGTTGTTTTGTCTTGTATTGTCTGTCATGTATGTTGTGTTTTAATCTAATTTTTATTGTTATATAAATTGCATTGTAAACCACATTGAGTCGCCGATTTAGGCTGAAAATGCAGTATAAAAATAAGGCAAATAAATAAATAAATAAATAAAATGCAAGCATGGTCCAGCCTGATGGTCAGGGTGGGGCCTGGTGTAATTCCAAGGCCTGCTATGCAGTTATAGGGGGGCCTGGGCCAATGGGAAAGCATAAGGCTGGGGAAGTGGGTAAAGTGCTGCAACAGGGCCATAATTAATGTCCATTACTATTCATTACTAGCTAAGGGGGCTGGACCAGGGCTAGTACAGAAGGTAACAGGGGGGAGGGCGGGAAGTGAGCAGAGCACAGTAGGAGGATCTAACCAATGGCCATGGTGGGACCTGGAGCTAATCATTGCCACAAGCCTGTTGGAATCACCAGGTAACAATTAGCAATCTTAGAGTGTCAGTTAGCCTGCTAAGCAGCAATGCTCTTGGGAGCATTTTTGACAGCTCCTTGCCAACTCATTCTGAATCCTACTTAGTGGTTCGGCAAGGACAGGTATCTACAATGCCATTTACATTCTGTGGAGCCTTTTTCATCTTTGAAACTGGGATAGTTTAGGGATCTGCTGCAGTGCATTAAAGAGCTTTATTCAGACTTTTCTGGGACTTTTAAAATCCATGCTGTGGCACACATTGATGGTGCATTTATTTACTTACTTACTTATTTACTTACTTACGATATTTATATCCTGCCCTTCTAACCTTAAAGGAACTCAGACCAGCCTTACAATTGGCAGCAATTTGATGCCATATCAACAGAAAATAAAAGTAAACATTGACAAAAAGTAAAAGAAATTAAAACATTATTATAATCACAATCTGAGGAAATAGTCCAAAACCAATCCAGTCATTATTTCACATAATTCCACATAACTTATTGTACTGCACTATTGGCCAAAGGCTTAGTCCCAGAGCCAAGTTTTTACTTTCTTTCTGAAGGTCAGGAAGGAGGGTGTGTGTGATCTGATTGTGCTGGCGAGGGAGTTCCATAGCTGAGGGGCTACCACCAAGAAGGTGCACATTTTGTGGCCACCACAGTTTCAAGACAACTTGGAGGCACATTAAATGCTCAATGTCGATGTGGCTGCATTCTCCTTTGTATCTCAATTAACCTAACTCCTCATCCATGAAAAATAATTGCATACTGGTTTGGTATAGCAGGACTTTTGCAATCCTGAATGAGACATTACAATTGTGAAACCTCAGAAAAAGTGGAAATACTTGCACTATGACATTTACAACTAAATACAGCCTGAAAACCTTTCTGTCATTTATAGGAGTCTCATTAGTGCCTCAGATGAAGTGCAGGATGATGCTTCCCTACTGGGTTCAGGAACCAATCACAATGGAATGGAATCAATGTTCTTCATTGCACCTGAAAGCATCAGTCTAGCTCAAGGGGCAGAAGGCAATCCATGAGTCAAATACACTCTAGTCTCAAACCCCAAAGTGTTGGCCTTGTCCTCCAGCATGTGTTGCCTGAGATGACTACCTTACTCCTCCAATGGCAGCATCAGCTCTGCCTCCAGTCTCATTTTTTTCAGCAACTACTTATTAAGAGAGATGATTTTATGAAAGGACTTGTTTGAGAAGTCCCTCTGGACAAAAAAGCCAGGTAAAAGATATTTCCTCTCAAGAAGGTATGATAATGAAGGAAGTGTGCTGAAATGAAACCTTCCCTCTCATCATATTGATAGCCAGGAGGCTAACTGACTCAACCTCATCCCTTTCCCAATTACATTGGGGTGAAAACTGAGGAAACATAGGTGACACTAGAATTATATTTTCTTGCCCCTTCTCTCGTGATCAAACAAATAAGACAGCTTCCAGGGACATTCCATGTGACATTAACTTGAAAAGTGCATCACAGTTGTGCAGTAGTACATGGAAACATGGCACCTATGTTTCCTGACTTTGCTGAATCCCAAGAGAGAGGCTAATGGAGGTCTAACACAATTAACACTGAACCTTGTCTACTCACATTGCTGTCCACCAAGCAAAGAACTTTGAATGCAGGCTTGTGTTTCAGTGAGTTCATTATATACTAATCCCAAAGATGAAATTAACTCGGCAGGGAGTGCAGAAGAGAATATTTCTTTACTTCTCCAAGTCAGCTTTCCAAGCAACTCCGAATACTCCTTCTATTGTTCTATCCTCCATCGACTCATTTTCCTCTGTAATTTTAAATCAATATGCCCCTGAGAAGTAATGCATGTAAAAGTTTCTTTTTCTGTGCTTTTTATCAGGTAGGCACTTATTAAATTCCAACAACTCAATATTGCATTTAAGGAATAAGTAGAACAATGATCCAGTGTGGATGCTTACACAGTTAAAAGAAAATTGTTTCGTCCTATGTTGTGTGCTGCTTCTTATTTAAGTAATATTTATTAAAGTGCTAGCACAAGGAATTGAAGTGATTAATTTGCTTTTTCATGATTATCAGAAGGGCTATTTAATTAATCTAACTTTGGGTGTTAAATTGCCAATAAATGAACTGTAAAGAATATCCCACCTCAAATTGACATAAAAAACCAGGTCATCAATGGCATGTTATACAATTTAACTGATTCAGAGTACCATAATTCCTTTTCCGTTATTTCATGATAATATCATTTCTCATTCCAGCCATAGTATTCCTCTTGCCATACTTCTTATAATTAATATCCCTTCTTTAAAAATTGCATTTCTTCAGACTAAAGATGTCATTTCCACCATCACCCATTTTTTCTCAATATAATTTATATTTTAATAGTACTCTTCTGTGTACTGTATGATGATAACATCATTCCAAAATAGGCCAGCGCAATTTGTCTAATAACTACAGGCAAGTATGAAATATTACCTGTTATAACAATAACAAGCCAGTTCCAGATTACATCCAGAAAATGCCAGAGTTATAATCTCATCACACAACAGGCTGGCTGCAAACATCCTAGGATCAAAGGAGCCCCATGCCACACATCACACAATGTAGGGTAACTTCATGTAGGGCTTCGTGTATGAACTGAAGTGCAAGTGGCCTCAGACACCTGGCCCAGAATGCTGGAGGCCTTTCATGTTCCATAATAAATCACAGCGCCAGCACAGGGGGAAGCAACATGGCGACACTTCCCCACGTGTTATGGGGAGGAGTCACTGTTGGTGAGGTAAGGTGCAGGGTGCTAGGATTGCTCTGCTGCCCCATCAATTCACCACGGAGGCTGGTGAATTGTCTCGCCTCGCCTTTTGATCCAACTTATGAAGACTAGTAATAATTTTGCACATTCTCAAGAAGCTAAATGGGAAGTTGAAATGTTCTGAGAAATTATTCATTTAACTTGTTAAATGATATTAGGCAGAGATATTAGGCAAGCCCCCACGCTGGCAATCTTCAGGAGGAATTTGAAAACCTGGTTATTCCAGTGTGCCTTCAATGATTGAATGTAAGACACTCCCTGACCAAATTTTGCACAAATTACCTCAGAAGCACTTTATTTTATGGTTCATGCAATTAATTCCTTCTTCAATCCGGATCTCCCTCCCCAATAATTTCTATTGCCCAATCTCCCAGTGTTTTAAAATTTTAAATTTTTATCCTTAAATTTGGCCTTGCCCGTGAAATTCCTGTGTGTTTAATGTCCGATTTTATACTGCTGTTTCATTTATATTTTGGTTTTGCATTTCATGTTTTTTGATTCTGTTATGCTTTGTGTTATATTGTGTTATGCTTTTGTGTAATATTGTGTTTATTGTATTGATGGGTGTGGCCTCGTGTAAGCCGCCCTGAGTCCCCCTGGGGGAGATGGAACGGGGTATACATTATTATTATACATATTATTATTATTATTATTATTATTATTACTATTGTTAATTTATTAAGATATTCATATTATATTCTATACTTAAAGATCTTAGAGCAGGATACAATCCATAATTTTAAACCACTTAAAGTGGTTTAAAAATTAATCATAGAAATTATTATGAAGTTATGAAGGTCTTCCCCATCTTCATGTGGCTTTGGGTGCATCTTCATTTTAGAATTAATGATGCAGTTTGACATCACTTTAACTGCTATGTCTCAATGCTATGGAACCATGGCAGAAAAGACTAAAGACCTCACATTGAGCCATGCCAGTTAAAGTGGTGTCAAACGGAGTGGATGCACCCTATGCTCCAGTTCAGCTGTGAAATTCCTGACCCAACAAATAATTTATGGAATGCATAAAAAACTTGTGCATGCTCTTTTCTCTGTTTTCCTTTCATTCTCTCTTTATATTTTTTTTATTAGATAAGATTTGCTTATTTATCAAAATACAGTGATGAGTGCTGTGTATATCAGAAAATAATATTTGGACTCAAACATTGTTTTAATATTCTCTCCCTCTTCAGTCTGAATTGTCCAGTTCTCAAATTTAACATCTGCTAACAAAGCATTAAGTTTGCAATATCTGCTATCAAAGTTTAAAATGTTCCAGTTTCAATAACATCAGCCAAAGATATCATCAAACAGATATTCAAAACAGATAAATGAAAAATACACTGTAGACAATTTTTTCTGTTCAAAGATAAAGAAATACCATAGCCTTCCATGTCAAATCAAATTGACATGGCAAAAAACAGACTTAATTAGAAATTACATGTTTGTGTGATCCTATATTGCATTATAAGGCTATGCTATAAAAAAAATCCCTTTTAGTGGCAAGGTCTCTTTTCAATAAATATACAGGATGGGAGGCTCAGCTGTTTTCTATTTACACACTGAAATCTATCTGCAACATAGATCCAAATCTGTATATTTTGCTCCCAGTAATAAGACATTTTTATTAAGTAGGATTTCTGTGGCTTGGATATCTATTTTTGGGGTTCTCATGCACAAGGGCTTTCTCTTTCTCTGCTTCTGGGCACACACTAAAGAACTGACCTTCAAAACATAGAAAGTATGAGACTAACAGAATCTGCCATGTTATCATTTAGGACCAATATTGGTCCAGAATTTGTTCAAATGCATACTTTGGTCTATTGGATATAAATCCAATGATCTGAAGACATAGACCTAGCATAAAGGTTACTACCCCCAAGTCAATGCCACATGCAAGTTTGCTGATATTGAAATCAGAAAAAAATAGTAATAATAATAGTAATAATAAATACCATTAGCATCAGATTTATTAAGAAATTATAATCATGAATTTTAGAAATCTGAGACTAAGTAGAAAAATGTGAATTGTGGTTTTGAATGGACTCAGATCAAGTGAATTAGGATACATGGAAACATGTCTTGGAGAAAGGAGTAGGAATGTAGTTATAATTACATGTTGTAGGTTAGAAGGAGAAAATATGGTCTGCATGTTACTCCCAGGTTTGGTTTGGTAGATCTCAGAAGTTCCTAAAAGTCCAGATGCCACCTCATTTTTCCTCCCTTTTCTCAGGCAAATTTTTAACCAGAAATGATTGTATAAAGAGCCAAAGGTAATAGATTATGTTATAAATACATTATCAGTTTGTACTGTACAAGTGAAATACATGTTTTCAGAATGATTTAACTATGTAGGTAGATTAGTGCGGGGAGAGAGAACTATATGAGCAGATGATATACATTACAATGAGTTGTGTTAGAACCACATGGACAATTATAGTAAAGGTAATATATAAACCAAACTTAATCTTTTGTTTCTGTGATCAAGATCAAAATGTAATGATGACACATTGAAATTAATGAGGCATGTTAGTCATTAATAATTCATAGTCTTATGATTTTAATCTACTCCAATGTGGTCTGATGGGTTTTCTAAATCTTTAAGGCACTGGTAGCCTCATACATCATCATAAAGGTTACCTTTCTGTTATAGAATCTTAGGATCATAGAGCTGGAAGAGACCTCATGGGCCATCCAGTCCAACCCCCTGTCAAGAAGCAGGAAAATGGCATTCAAAGTACCCCAATGTTTTTTCAATAATTCAAATGTATTTTTATGCAGGAGCAGGTCTCAGTTCAGCAATTTAAAGCAACAACCCCATTTAGGGTCTTAGACAAAAAAGGGAAAGTCCATGCAGATCATCACTAAAAAGTATGCATACTTATTTAGCATGGTCCTTCAAAAAAAATATGCTTACAGCAACAAATACATGAATTTCAAACATCACGTTCCATGCATTTATCTTTCATAGAAATGCACACCTAATTAAGTAAAGTCCCAAAAGACTTTGATCCTTTTATAAACTAGTTAAGAAATGCAAATAGCAATTATCAAATGATCAATGGCATTTCTAGTCCATCTGCTATGGAGTGGGTGAGTCAAAAACTAAAGGTACCTCATCCATTTGGCATGGAGAATTATGGCAATGAAATAAGGACATCATTTGGCACTATTAGCCTGGCCTTTCAGTGAAGAAAAAATTCTGACTGAAGCAAAGCTGAAAGAAAATGTACCATGTCCAATAATAGCAATGAAATAAACTCATAAACTCCCCACATATAAACATATACATGCTTGCCTGATTTGTTTGGTCGTCTGTGTTACCAAGGCAAAAACATAAAGACAGAGTGTTCCTGCATTGTTTATTGTTGTTTTGGGGAGTGCGTGTCTGTTTGTTATGTGGTATGTTTTATTATTCATATGCTTGTTTTTAATGGAAGAGAATGACAAACACCTGTGATAGATGGATAGAATTCCAATGAGCCCCATTTTCATAGAAATCACAGTTGTAACACAGTGAACAAAGTGAGCTTTAGAGACAATTATTTCCCATGAATATTGCTGCTCATTGCTACCACCACATCCCATTGGCACAAACTTGCTACAGAAGTGGTTTGTTTCATAGAGGTTCTCTTTATGTCCTGTCTAGGTGTGTAGAAATCTGAGTTTGTTCCTGTATTTTTGTTACTCTATCAAGGATTATAAGGATTTTTGAAATCCCAGCTATAAAGAAAACTGCAAATTTTGGTACTTTATTTCCAAAACAAACTTAAACAAAATGCCTATCTTCGGCCTTGGACAATTTTAATTGGTAGATCTATTCCCCTATATGGAGAGGAATAAACTGTAATGCACTTCAATACAATTACTACAGATGATTAACTGGCACAATTATCCAGAGAGAAAGAAGAGGTGCTATCTCTATCACTAAGTTGCATGTATCGCAAGCAAATATATAATGCAAAATCAGAACTACCTATTGACTTTTACCGATTTTGTCTAAGTTGTTCCTTTCTCATTCCTTTTATGTTGAGTGTTAGAGTAATACAAAAATAGCAGAACTGAGAAATTATAGGGATAAACCAGGAATAACATTTTGGGACAAAAACAATGTGTAGATTCCCAAGAAATGGGAACTTATATTCACATGTGGTAGCAATGTAAATATGCACAGAGGTTCTGGTGAAAAGTTGTAATAGAGATAGAAAGAATTATGAAGAAAAAAATTAATAGAAATCTGGTGACTATATTATTATCTTTATGCAATACAGATGATTGGGAAAAAATGAAAAGAATCTGATAGCAATGTTGTTAGCAGCAAGGCTATTGATATGAAAAAAATAAAGGAAGGGTAGACATTAAGTCAGAAGAAAGGTATAAGGAAGTATGGAAATTAGCAATAAATGATAAATTAACATGTAATTTAAAGGTTAAAAAGGCCTAAAGAAATATAACAATTTTGAAAGCATATGGGAAAAATATTGAAGCAACTTTGAGAAGAGATGAAGGGAAGCAACCCTCACCAGAAGAAATGAAGTTCTGGGGGGACCACAAAGAAAAAAGGACTCTGGAGATGGGGAACACAATGGGGGAAATGAGAAGAAATAAATATATGAATGATAGAGATTGTATTTTGTAATGACAGGAAATAGAAATGTAATAATAATAATAAAAATAATAATGTGCAAAAGGCTGTTTGGGGAATAAAACTGGGAGGAAGTCTTCAAGAAGGGAAGGAGGGGAGGGAGGGAGGGAGGAGGAAAATGTAGAAAACTTTTAATCACCTCCCTAGTGCAGTTTCTCATTTCTCATTCTTGTATTCAAGTATAAATTAACCAACGATTTACAAACATGGCAGGAATTGCACAGAAGTGAATATTTACATTTACAGTGCTGCCTCCCACTGGCAAATATATTCTTTTGGTTAAAATTAATCTGTTCTAACCACAAGATAGAACTCATATAGAAGTGTGCTGTCACTTGCTCTATTGCCAATGTGCACTGGTTTATATTTTGTGGATGTGCTCATATTGCCATCTGCTATTTTATCAATAGGTTCTTTTGACCGCTCTGTAAGATTTTAAAAAACAGCTACTGTAGTATCCCTTGTGGTAGTATTCTTTAAAAATATCCAGTGTGTTTTAGTGGTTTAAGCACTGGATTTTTACTCTGAGGGCTAGCGTTCAAATCTCCACTCAAATCTCCATATAAACCCTCTGGGTGACCTTGGGAAATCACACTCTCACCTTCACATAAAGGCAAATACAGACCAATCTGAACAATTCTTGCCAAGAAAATTCCATGATAGATTTGACTTAGAGTCATCATACATTGGAAATTAATTGAAAGCATGCAATAAAACAGCAACACCAGCAAACACCTAAACATTCTAGTAGGAATATGGGATGTGCTATCCCATAGGTTTAACCAGAGCTTTGACATCTATGGATGCATTCAGTCATGTAGACCTTTATTATAAAATTATTGTTCAAATGGGCCCCACCTTGGCAATCTCATGGCAAAGATATCCACATATTTAAGCAGTGCACCATTACATATTGTGTTTAAAATAGAAGCACAAGCATCAGAAAAGAAAATACATTAATGGTTGAACCTTTAAATCAGTCTACTGAGCAGCTGTAGCAGCATAGAGGTTTAAAGGATTTGGTTGTTAATCTCAGTACACATCACCTTGCTCACTCTGTCATCATTAGTTTTCATGTAAATAAGATTAATATCATGATCCTCCTCTTTTGAATAAAATACAAATCATAAGAAGAATCTCTCGCAGTATACATTCCTTTCCCTTGACATTTAGAGTTATGAAGGACTTATCACAAAGCATTATGTGGCTGGTACATTAATATTTTATGTATAAACTGGGAGAAGGAGAAAGCTTCAAATTTTTATATTCTTTATTCCTAAACTACTGTACATGAGAATAAATAGGTCATCATCATCTTTCATTCTATACAATACAGAAAATGTAATATATGCTCACAAATAGAAATACAAATAAAAAGTCTAAAATCTTATTTGAATAATCTAGATTATTTAATGAAGAACTTAAATCCTGAATGTATTTTTGTATGCATTTTGTGTCTTGTTATCTTTCACTGTATGCGCCACAGAATTACACAAGCATACAAGGACTGCATTTGCATTTTAGCAAAAGTAAAGATACAGTTTATTGAAATTCTATTTGTTTAATATACAAACCCATATTTTCTTATAAGGTTTGATGTGTCTATTGCTTAGGACCTCTTCACATGGCTCAAGGAGGCTGTGCCATTTCTCTAGCTTTCTCCAGCAAAGAAAAGGCACATGGGCCGTGCACACTCCCTCCTGCTCTCATCACACGGAGGTGTGGGAAAGGGTGCTTTGGCATCTTTCCCTCCCCCTCATCAGATGGCAGAAAGGGTAGCAATGAGGGATGTTGCGCATTGCCCCTCCTTCCTTTCTATCATCCTATGGGCTTTTTAGCACCAAAAAGTGGGTAGCTCTGTTGAAGCTACACAATAAACACTTTTCTTCCCATAGCTGGGAAGAAGCACTTTTCTGCACTTCCTCCTGACTTTGGGAAGAAAAGTGTGTGGAGTCTGCCATGTGTCATCCAATGCCACCTGGCAGGCCCCATCAAAAGGACCTCTTCTGCTGCTCTAAAGCTGCAAAATGGGCTCTGCATGAAGAGGTCCTTAGTCACACATTACATACAGCAATCTGAACCCATGATTTGTTATTTGCTGTTAAGATCTAGCTTGTTTACGCCATGGTTTGTTGAGATATCCAAAGTGCTAACTAAGGTTTTTACTAGACTTATTTTCCTCACCTTCAACCCATAGTTGACAAATGAAATATGAAAGAACAAGTTAGAAATGCTTTGATCTTTTACTACACACGTCATGGTTTAAACACCATCAGTGGGTTATCATGCTGTGTAAATATTTGTAACTAGCCGTCACCTGCCACGTGTTGCTGTGGCCCAGTCTGTGAATATGTGTTTTGTGTGTGTATATATATTTGTGTATATGTTGCATATATGGTTTTGCGCATGCGTTGTAGTTCTTTTTCTTTCTTTTTTTTGCTTTTTAAGTCTCTTCTGCTGTGTTTTTTAGTGTTTTTATTAGTGATTGTCACTTGTTGGCCTGATAGATGTATTGTGTCCAAACTTGGTGTCAATTCTTCCAGTGGTTTTTGAGTTATGTTAATTCCACAAATGAACATTACATTTTTATTTATATAGATGTAGTGTATCATCTATGTGTGCTGGGCTAGGGATCTCACAGATGAAGTTCCTGATCTAGCATCAAATAGAAAAACTTTGAGTTTGGTGAAGACTGCCAGGGAATTTTGTCCTTTCTTTTCATCTATCCAACACCCTATCCAGGTGTATAGGTTATAAAATCAAGAAGACCACTGTTAAAAAAGAGATTGGATCAGGCAAATGAGAGTTGCTACCAGCAAATGAAGATATACTTCATGGCTTGATGAACATCTCAAATGAAGCATATACTAAGAGAAGGAAAACTAACATCTCATTATACATCTTTTTATATGTACACTGGAGATATATGGTTCCTAACATTAGTACATTTCCACCCCAAGGTAATATGTCCCTGCAGAACTGTCACTTTGCTATTTATATGGTCTTCTTCTCAGACCAAATCAATGTCTATAAAATATCCAATTATAAATTTATTTATTTATTTTTTTAAAATGTACAAAAGTACTATGCTGGACCCATTTTAAGGCTATTTCATCCTTATTTCATGAAAAGCAATCTGAGAGAGTAGGTATAGTGAAACATAATACATTTGTACTGCATGAAGGATTTTGATTCTTTACTTTATCTCTTAAACTATATATCAGGATGGTGCAGCCTTGCCACAGCATTAACCACCATCCTCTCAGTTAAATATTTATTGAATATTACTTTTGAATGATGAAATATATTTTTGGTAAATGTTAAATAATGCCTTTGAACATCTAACATAACTGGCTATGGTCAGCCCATAAAATACTCAAATGCTGTTTCTTTTTCCTCTGAGCATTTTATATGGATGTAGGAATATAGGCACTTCATAGGGATAGGGGGAAAAACTACCACAAAAATAAAGGAAAATTATTGTCAGGTAGCATATTATCAAAATAACACCAATAACTAAAATTGAGAGCCTTGCACATTAGCCCCCCCCCCCCCAAATTAGAGATTTTAAGTATATAGAAGTCTATTTAAAAAAAAGAAAAAGTCTAGGGCTTATGAGGAATATTTACATCCTAAATTGGCATCTCATGACACTGATTATGGTGATTTTCATATATAGCTAGCTCTTCTACTAATGAGTTCATGAAAAGAGAGGGCTAGATATTCTAGATTTAAACAAATTTCAGTATCATACTTTCTCTCATGCTAGAAATTTTAATTTTAGGGAGATAAACTCTTATTTGAAGGGTAACACCAACATTTTGCCCCCCCCCTCCCAATTACTACACCCCTGGCATACTTCAAAAGGATTATTGGTAATGAAGTGGCATGACTTTTCCATTCAATAGTCGCCACATAAATATGGTGAGCTGTAAGTTAATTCAGATTAATTCCATTCTTAAATGTTATTTCCCACTGATATGAGGTCATACAAACAATGATGACATCATTTAAGGAAGGAGAAGTGGTAATTATGCTGGCAAATTTCAACCCTGCAGAATTCTGTAAGTTTGAAATCTATAAATACTATGGGATGAGTCAAAGGAGACATCTGCATTGACCTTTTTATTACTAAAGTGGGGCGTGGGATCAGCTACATTGTGGCTGCACAATGCTGATTCAGATTAACATGGCTTTGAATCAAATTTAACAAGTGATGGGTTTCTATGAATTCTCCCTAAGAATCTGGAACAAACAGACTTTGGCCCTGTGTAAGTAGATGAGCTATTTCCTAAAAGGAACCATTTGCAAGTTTATATGGGCACCCCATATTTGTTAGGTTGGGGTGGCCCAGGGTCATGGAATGGCCCTCACTTTCCTTCGATGATTCTCAATGTTGAGGAATCTAGTGGACATGACATGGCAAGTGTTCATTACTCTTCTCCCAGCATGAAGCTGTACAAAGTGAAAAGGGGATCAGTGAACAGAGGGGGAAATGGGGAGGGGGTGTTTCTACTCTTCTCCCTTCCCTTGCCCATGTTATTCCAATGCCCTGGTAAAGGTCACTCCAGGCTATGAGCAACCAGCACTAGCTATATCATGTCTACTGGCTGCTGAGAGGATAGTAACAGGAGAGGGATAATAGGTGGCTGTCTGGCAGTGCCTCGCTGGGTTTGGTGTTGCTGGATGGTCCAGACTCCCTCCTCCCTCCACAGTAGTTGCGGGAAGAGTGTTCAAAGTCATTTCTGGATAAATCCGATAGTCATCACTCTTGATTGATGTGGAGACAAAGGGTCCATGTAGAGCTGCCCAAAGTCTTTTTTATCTTAAAAACTTTAGCAATGGCTTCCCACAATCTATTTGCTTTATGTAGTATTTCCTTGTGCTGTATTTCTTCTTTTCCCATTACTGCAAATACTTACCAAGTTACCAAGAAGAGCAGCAAAACTAAGTCTGTCACCCTAATCCCTCACAGAACTATATGAAAAACCACAACTTCTGAATATTCTCAAACTCTTTAATGTTGGAAGTGCAAAGAGAGCCCTGTGGAAGACAAGGGGAAATATTTATGCATCTGTAAAGGTTGAAGATGTTTCTGTTACAAATGATGAACTAGAAATAAGGATGGGAGCAGAAATAATCTTTAATTTAAGTTAATGTAGAATTTTCAATTAGGGAAAATCTATGGGGAAAAAACATTGTGTGTTTGGTATAATTAAGGCAAACTTGTTAAAGTCTGCTAACGATAATGAAAGCATATTTACTAATATTATGGCCTGTGCAAAGTCCATAATAATGCATCCTATCATTATGAACAGCATTTTAATAATATAAGTATTTTCAGAAATGTTGCTATCTGTATCTTAACTACATTAAGAATGAGAAATGATTGTGTAGATTTCCTAGATAGGTATTCTCTTTATCTGTTCTTTTCTAATTGTCTAATAAAAACTAATTGTGCATCAATTATATATGTTATGGACAATATGCTCAATCAGGTACAATTGAAACCAATTGTATGCTGAAAAAGTATAATAGTTACAGATATCTGAGGGCCCTTCCACACAGCCCTTTTATCCCAGAATATCAAGGCAGAAAATCCCACAATATCTGCTTTGAACTGAATTATCTGAGGGCGGATCTAGAGAGACCTTTATCCCAAAAGCATCTGTGTTAAAAAAATCGGATGTTTTTGAGAGGACTGTCTGCACCCACTCCAGAAAGCGCACATTTCTGGGGTGGGTTGTCCACACACTATCTCAGGACTATCCCAAGAGAATGTGGGGAGGCCTTCCCCCCTCTCCCCAAGCCCCCAGACCCTTTAGAAAAGTAAAAACAACTTACTAAACTGCAATATTCTCTCTGTGCAGCTCTCCTAGTGTGTACAAATGAGGTGCCAGGAGAGGGGGGTGATTTTCCTCCTCCCCCCCCTCTCCTGGCACATTCTTTGTACATGCCGGGGGAACTACGTGGAGGGAATACTGCAGACTGGAGTTTCTTTTAAAAACTTTTCTAAAGGGTCTGGGGGCTTGGGGGGAAGGGGATGGGTATTCCCACAGTTTGTTGGTCTTATTTAGCCCAGTAAACTGTAGGAATGGTGTCTGGACTGGACGGACCTTAATCCACACTCAGATAATGTGGAATTTTCCGCCTTTATATTCTGGGATATAGGGCTGTGTAGAAGGGCCCTCAGTCAACCTCATTACAGAGAATTTTTTTTTAAAAAAAAAATGTCTCCCCATGAAATAAAGAGAAGAAATAATCATTAAAAGTTTCCCAGAAACCTGTATTACCTACATAGTTTAACACATTTAAATAAGTAGAACCAGTGTAGTATGATCGTTTGAGGGTTGAATTATGATTCTGAAGGCCAGGGTTCTAATCCCAATTTGGCCATAGTAACCCACATTTGGAAAGTCTCAGATAATCAGGAATTCCACATCTGAATAAATTCTTACTGACTTGAAAACACGTTCTCCAATTCCAGGTCTAGGGATGCCTACCATCATCGAGCCTCAAAATGCTAGAAGGCTCTTTCAAGATGCTTTGTTGCTTATAAAATCTGATATAAATTGATGAAATAAAGAAATAGAGAAATTCATTAGCTTCAATACTGCGTAGGGGGAATTTTCCCCATTCTTTTCTCAGATTTCATTTACATTTTTGTTTTAAAGCAAAGAGAACAAATATGTGTTTGTACTATTTACAGCTGTTTTGTACTACTTTAATTGCCATGACTTCATTCTAAGAAATCCTGAGATTGGTACATTGGCAATTTATTCAGAAGATATCAAGGAAGCCTGAAAAGTAGGTTTTTGAAGATCTTTGTGTAGTAAAGCCAAGATAGACAATAAGAGTACCTTGGAAACTGGCTCTTGGGTAAGCAGTAGGGCTGGGCGGTTTCGTTTCGTTAATTCGTAATTCGTTAAAAATTCGTTAATTTTTTGTTAACGAAGCGATAACGAACAATTCTGGAGCAACTTAAAAACGAAACGAATGTTTCAATTCGTTTCGTAAATGCTTCGTATTTCATTATGTATTCGTTTCGTTATTGGTTTGAGGTCGTTTCGTTATTATTTCCGCATGTCTGGGGCAAGTTTTATAGTTGTTTTTTGTTTAATTAGTGAAAAAAAATTATAATATCACACCAACAGTCAACAACTGAGGGAGAGGGAAGCTTCAGAAGTTTTTTTGGTGTATTGCACGATCGCGGCCGCCATTAACTAATCGATTTGTTATTGTTTCGTTATTGTTTTGTAATTTTTTTACCATTTACGAAATTTCGTAAATATCGAACTTTTTTAAAGGAAAATTTTGTAATTATTTTAAATAACGAAACGCAAAAAACCCCAAAAAACGAATCGATTTTAGAAACAAATTTTTCCGTTGTTACCCAGGCCTAGTAAGCAGATTAGGGGCTTTCTAGCAAAGAATGTGAGCAACTTCATCATAATAAATCTGGGATTCAGGACTGTTAAACCAGGACTGTTAAAGTGCTCTCAGAATTAAATAACTATAGTATAGACACTTCTAGAGAGAACAATTCTGATTATTTAGTCTGACTTAAAAGAAAAAAAAACTTTCTGGTATAACCTCAATGATCTCCTTACTTTGAAGGTAAATGAAAGTACTAGCCACAATCACTTTGTGTAACAGCAATAGAATGGATGACTGGAAGTATCTGGCTTTGAGACTGCAGATAAAATGAAAATAATTGGCAGAATTATGACCCACAACTTATTGATTAAATGCTTTCCAAAACAGAAGGCAGTAGCTGTAACTATTGAGATTTCAACAAAACTTTGGCTCAATCGTTTTTAAACAAAAAGAAAATTAAAAAAATAAGGAATGTCTGTTCAAATATGAACATTTCATGTCTCAGGTTCATTATACATGTTTCTGGAGTCAAAAAGATGGGAGTAGACTTTAAAAAAATAATGTAATACTTCTTTGAAAAGGACACAGTTGCTAGATTGTAAAAATCTTTATGTTCATAATTTGATCAGCAGATCAGATTTATTAGTTTATTAATTGAGGAACCAAAAACCATACAGCTATTAGTCAGATTGCATTAGAATGACTATAGCAAAAGGAAGTAATGGTGATCCTCTATTCTGCTTTGATCACCTGGAATATGTGTGCAATTCACCATCACTTCACTTAGGCAATCCCTCGTTGTCTGAGTAAGATTTCCTCCAAGATCAGGATACCTACATGTTCTCCCGCAGTGAGGGTATTGGTTTCCAGGTGGAAGGCTGCCCTGGTCAGGGTTGGCTTGATGCATCTTCCTCTTGGTACGTTTCTCTCTTATCACCCTCCACTCACATCTCTTTGAATTCTACAGCACTGCTGCTCACAGCTGACCTCCAGCTAGAGCGCTCAAGGGCCAGGGCTTCCCAGTTCTTGGTATCTATGCCACAGTTTTTAAGGTTGGCTTTGAGCCCATCTTTAAATCTCTTTTCCTGTTCTTCACCATTCCATTTTCCATTCAAGAACAGGAGAATGCAATTCACCATAACCCACGAAGAACAACTAACCTGCAGAAGAGAAGGCTGAAAAGAGACATGATAGCCATGTATAAGTATGTTAAAGTATGTCATAAGTAAGACATACCGCTGCCTTGGAGACTAAGGGCTTTCGATACCATCGATCATGGTATCCTTCTGGGTCGTCTCTCTGGGATGGGCCTCGGGGGCGCGGTTCTGTCGTGGCTCCGGTCCTTCCTGGAGGGGCGGACCCAGATGGTGAAGCTGGGAGACGCCTGCTCTGACCCCTGGCCTTTGACCTGTGGGGTCCCGCAAGGCTCCATTTTGTCGCCCATGCTTTTCAACATCTACATGAAACCGCTGGGAGAGGTCATCCGGAGTTTTGGAGTTGGGTGCCATCTTTATGCAGATGACACACAACTCTACTACTCCTTTCCACCTAACTCCAGGGAGGCTTCTCGGGTGCTAGACGAGTGCCTGGCCGCTGTGTCGATCTGGATGAGGAAGAACAGGCTGAAGATCAATCCCGACAAGACAGAGGTCCTCCTGGTCGATCGTAAACCGGATCGGGGTATGGGGTGGTTACCTGTGTTGGACGGGGTTACACTCCCCCTAAAGCCACAGGTCCGCAGTTTGGGTGTCCTCCTGGATTCTTCGCTCACACTTGAGGCTCAGGTGTCGGCGGTATCCGGGAGGGCCTTTGCGCAACTGAGACTTGTGCGCCAACTGCAACCATACCTCGTGAAGGCTGATCTGGCCGGGGTGGTCCACGCCTTGGTCACCTCTAGAATGGACTACTGCAATGCGCTCTACGTGGGGCTGCCCCTGAAGACGGCTCGGAAACTTCAATTGGTCCAGCGGGCAGCAGCTAGGATGCTAACTGGGGCTTCTTATCAAGAGAGGTCTACCCCTCTGTTTAAGGAGCTCCACTGGCTGCCTTTTATTTTCCGAGCCCAATTCAAGGTGCAGGTGCTTACCTACAAAGCCCTAAACGGTTTGGGACCACCCTACCTGCGTGACCGCATCTCCATCTATGAACCCACATGCTCACTTCGATCATCTGGGGAGGCCCTGCTCGTGATCCCACCTACGTCGCAAGCGCGCTTGGTGGGGACACGGGACAGGGCTTTCTCTGTGGCGGCCCCCCGACTTTGGAACGCCCTTCCAAAAGATCTCCGACAGGCCCCTACGCTAGCAGTTTTCAGAAGGAATCTAAAAACATGGCTGTTCCGTTGTGCCTTCTCAGATTAGGAATCCCCACCCCAAGTCCTAGTAGCACCTTAGTATAACTAATCGTCACTGCACACCGCACTTTTAATCCTACATGCCTTCTGCCTTTTCAGCACTTTTAATCCTTGTACCCCATTGCGCCGGCCGAACCAGTTTTAATAATGTCTTGATGTACTGTCATTGTTGTTATTTTGCTTATTGTTTTGATTTGCTTGTTATTGTTGTGCTATGTTTTCTATTGTATTGTGTTTTGAGGCTTCAGCCTGTGTAAGCCGCATCGAGTCCTTCGGGAGATGCTAGCGGGGTACAAATAAAGTTAATAATAATAATAATAATAATAATAATAATAATAATAATAATAAGGGCTCTTCCACACAGCCCTATATCCCAGAATATCAAGGCAGAAATCCCACATAATCAGAGTGTGGATTCAGGTAACCCAATTGAAAGCAGATATTGTGGGATTTTCAGCTTTGATATTCTGGGATATAGGGCTGTGTGGAAGGGCCCTAGGACTCAGAGCAATGAAGTCAAATTACAAGAAAGAAGATTCCACCTGAAGTTTAGGAAAAATTTCCTGACTTGAAGAGCTGTTCAGCAGTGGAACTCTCTGCTTCGAAGTGTGCTGGGAGCTCTTTCTTTGGAGGCTTTTAAACAGAGGCTGGATGATCATCTGCTTTGATTGTGCTTTTCCTGCATGGCAGGGGGTTGGACTAGGTGGCCCATATGGTCTCTTCCAACTCTATAATTCTAAGATAAAATGAAAAGATAGATCAATTAATCATACCTTTCTAAGAAACTTAGATTCCAAAGCAGTTTATTCAATATTCTTCATTCCTTTTTGGCTGAAATCTTATTGGTCTCTTACATATGCATATGTTTCCTGTGGAAGCAGGCCATTATTTTTTTTGTGCTAATGATTGCATTCAGCTTAAGCAATATTTTGTACAAGAGCCAATTTGGCTTTATGTTCTGCTGCACATTTAGTGGTCTATTTATTTGTGCATCTGATCATGCATTCAGTTGTGCATTTCCTTGGTCCATGTTTCTTATTGAACCCAGGAGTCTTATAGCACAATTTATGTCATCAGTAATGGACTGAATGAGGACAAACAAATTGAAACTTAATCCATACAAGACAGAGCTACTCCTGGTCAGTTGGAAGGTAGATCAGGGGATAGGGATTCAACCTGTGCTGGATGGGGTCACACTTCACCTGAAGACACAGCTTTGCAGTTTGGGGGTCCTTCCAGACTCAATGTTGAATCTGGAGGCCATTTGCACAATTAAAACTTGTACGCCAACTATCTACAAATTTTGAAAAGCCAGATTTGGCCACGTTGGTATGGTGTTTAAGACCTAGTTAGAGGGTGCTGTGATGTTTAACTTTGAATATGTTTTGATGTATTTTCACTGTGAATTTTTTAGTGCTGTCTGTGTTCAATTCTGTTTTTATGTTTGCATATTTGTATATATTAAATTGTATACTAATGCCTTTATGTCAAGCCGCTTTGAGTCCCCTTTGGGAGAGTAAAAGCAGAGTATAAATAAATAAATATAATAATAATAATAATAATAATATCAGCAACTAAAAATCAAAAGATTGCATGGCTCATCTACAACTGCCAGAACAACATTAGATATAACTCCTGCTCAATATTGTATATATAACTCCTGCTTGATATTGGTAAAATACTTTGATATAGGACCTCATAACATTGAGGTCCAATTTACAGGCAATAGCGGGTGGATTAGCCCCACATTAGCCCTGTTCTTCTATATGAAAATAGAGAAAACCTTGGATTATCTCTTTTCATCATTCTAGGATCCTTGCAGCATACTGGAAGGATGGAGCCGTGCCGGAAGTTGCCATGCATTGTCTGATGGCATCTGACAGGGTCTGTGCTCCCAGCATGCTGCAAGCATCCTAGGATACTGAAAATCACCAATGTGATGAGGTCCTTAGTCCTGTAAATTAAACATAAGGTGATTGGTATTTATAACTAAGCAAGATCTTTGATTAAAGGAGAGGAAACCTTTTTAATGTCTAAAAGTTCCAACACAGACTCCTTTTAAGAGTCTTCATCACAGTGGTAAATGCTGTATGAATTGGTTAGCGCACACATTTCAACTCCACTGTTCCAAAGCACGATGTTGGCATAACAGTCTGAATAAAAATGCCCCAGAACACTTTTCCTTTGCCCCAGTTCATCATAGAAATGCAGAACAGCTGTCACAGTGGAAATTTTAAAAGTACATTTCCCTTATTCATTTGACAGAAATCAGCTGCAGCTTATGACAATAATTGGGTTCCATATCTGTGGAATGACATCAGTGAAGTTTCACAATGTTATCCACTAAGATATGCAGCAAACCTTCTAAATAAAAGGTGTTCAACTATTGCTCTTAGTCAGGGTTCGTTTTCCTGTTTCTGCAGTCCTGATTTGCATTCCATTCACACTCTAAGAGAAATGGATTTGGTGGTCTCAGTTCATATCTAGTGGACATTAGTCTACATCAATCTTACTCAAGTGAAACCTACAAGTCCTAAATTAAATGAGTTTTTTTATTTCAGTTCAGTCTCCAGTGAACAGCAGTTCTTATCTGAAAAGCACTACACATAAATCATCATAATTCATTGGTAAAAGCCCTGCTAGACTGAAAGAGAAAAGCAGTAATTCAAAAGCGGGACTTGGTAAATTTCTCACACCTTTTACTTTCTGCCCCTAAGTTAAAAAATAAATAAAATGAGATCAACTTTAACAATTTGAAAGCGTGTATGTGTTTTCCATTGAGTTGTAAACACCTATCTAACTTTAAAGAAATTATTTGATCCTGAGCTTGGCAAACTAATTCTGAGAACTGGAATGGCTAGAATCTTTCAGAAACAAGTCCACCAGAAATGCTGACAGAGGAATTCTGGGAGTGGTCTTTAAAAAACAACATTTCCAAACTCTGCATAGTCCTTAATTGTCTTCCATTCCACTCAGGATTGTGACGACAGCTATTTGCTGTCACTCATAGCTTTAAATTCTCACCAAATTGCTACTTCTGCAGGGATGAAGATTACAATGTGTCCCAATATTACACTAACTTTCCCACAGGAAATTCAGAGCAGAGTTGGAATTTCAAATCGTAATCATCTTCACATATGGAAAGAGAAAAATCTGCTTCGTGCATGTATTGAATCCTCTGCAATGTAAGATCCATCACTATTTGGTCATGTTATGTCAAGGATCTGAAAGCCATTAATTTATCTAAGTTGTTAATTAATACAGTATCTTTCAAAAACACAGTATTTGCTTAAAAATACAAATTAACATCTAACTAATATTTTATAGTTTTGACCTGTTACTGGTCTACAGGTTACTGGTTACTTGTCCCTAGCTAGTTTCCAGGGTGTACAATAACATAGATGAAATTTTATACCAGTTCATGATAGTCATTAGTCAGCCACTTTAGATATTTACACAAGCATTGTTGTACATATCTATTCAGATGTATATCCCATTAAGTTAAATAAAACTTAGGTACTCTCAGGTATATATATATATATATATATATATATATATATATATACGCACATGTTAACAAAATGTTTATACATTTTCATGTTTAGTATCATTTTGAGGAGAGGCAGACTAGTGTGGTGACTTCAGTCTTGGAGTAGAACTATGAGAGCTCACAATATGAATCCCTACTAATGCTTACTGGGCAACTCTCCTAGCCTAAGAAGACAATGGCAAAGTATCTCTGAATAGACCTTGCAATGAAGAAGAAGAAGAATAGAATTCAATGACTTTTAGAAATTACAGAAGCTGAACAGAATAGTAGACTAAAGCTCCATCTACAGTAACAATTTAATGCAATTTTAGGCAAATATTGAAGATAGTGGTTTCATTGTGTACATGATTATATAGAAAATCCAGGAACCAGTTTGAGGCCCAGATGGTGACTCCAGAAACCACATGACTCCAATGCACATTAAGAGCTTACTTTTATGTGCTTTTCTGGGAGTTTGTTGTCTGGTCATCACAGTTTGAAGCTAGCTTCTAACCCCATTAAATGGTCAGCATAGATGAGGACCTTGAGATTTCAACAAGTTAAAAGCATCTGCATTGTTTTACCCCATCTCTAGAGAATATCACAGGTTAAATGGTAAAGTGAAACCTTTAAAGGTCAAATTTCGTACTTAATAAAATGATTTAAGCAACCTCACTAAAATATTCACTACTTTTTCATCCCTTCTGAAAACTGACAAGTACTGGTAGATATATATAAAAAAATCAGTACTTTTTTTCAGCTGGATGGTGCTCAGAGGAGGGCGAGTAAAACAATCAAGGATTTGGAGTACAAGCCCTATGAGAAGCGCTACATCCATGGTGTTCCCTGCATCTATCCAGCTTGTAACTGTATCAAAAAAGAGATCAGATTAATCTGGCACGACTTTTTTGATAAATCCATGTTAACTATTAGTGATTATCATATTCATTTCTAAGTGTTTGAAGATCACTTCCTTAATTACCTTTTCCGGACTCTTGCCTGGTATCAGCATGAGGCTGATTGGACAGTAATTGTTTGCATCATCCTTTATTTCCTTCCTGAAGATAGGGAACACATTTGCCCTCCTCCAATCTACTGGGATTTGTCCCGTTCTCAAAGAACTCTCAAAGATTTATTTATTTGTCGTGTCAGGGCAACCAGTCAATTATATTACATTTCTAACAGAACAAAGCAAGCAAACAGACAAAATACAAAATCTGTGAGTTTGGTAGTTGATTAAATGTCCTTTGACCAGTATCTGGCCACTTGGAGTGCTTCTGGTGTTGCTGCAAGAAGGTCCTCCATTGTGCATGTGGCAGGGCTCAGGTTGCATTGCAGCAGGTGGTCAGTGGTTTGCTCCTCTCCACACTCGCATGTCGAGGATTCCACTTTGTAGCCCCATTTCTGAAGGTTGGCTCTGCATCTTGTGGTGCCAGAGCACACACTGTTCAGCGCCTTCCAAGTCGCACAGTCCTCTGTGTGTCCAGGGGGGAGTCTCTCATTTGGTATCAGCCATTGGTTGAGGTTCTGGGTTTGAGCCTGCCACTTTTGGACTCTCGCTTGCTGAGGTTTTCCAGTGAGTGTCTCTCAAAGATGATTGCCAGTGGTTCAAAATGAAAGATTGAACTATTTTAAATCTATGTTGGTTTAATATGCATTCATTCAAATATTAAATTTTTAATCACTTGAATATTAGTTTCATCCAAAACTATAACAACATCAAATTAATACATGGATTTAATATGAATTTTATGGTAAAATATGTATCTTGTCCATATTTTATGCATATTATTTGATAAATTACGCATTTTGCATGTGTTTTAGGGGGGAAATGCCCATTCTTATATATTTTATAGCAAAAAAATTATATGCATTTGGCTGGTTTTTCCAAGGTTGAAAATTGTACCACATCAATCGGAGATGTGTGGGTTCAGAATGATAGCAAGGTAGTCATTATGTTTGTCCATGGACCCACAATCTTAATTAAGGTCTAGTTCCTTGATTTACAGTGTGTCTTGATTTACATTATAGTCCTCTCACCCAATATGATCTGGATTCTGGATAAAATTCAGGAATATGAGTTTCTGATTTTCCCATTCACTCAACTTTGTGATAATGCCTGTGTGCGTGGCTTCCCCAAATAACATAGTGTCTGTGTTTTTCTTGGCTGTTGCATTAATCCAAAACTATTGTCAAATTATTTATAGATTAAATTTTTGACTGAAAAAGCCACCTGACTAAACAGTATACAATTATTAATAAAAAATAAAACATTTTTTTAAAGTTGGACTCTAATAATACTTCTCTTCATTTCTATATAGATGTTACTCCCAATGGGAATAGATAGGTATTTAACCCAAACTCTAAAATAAATTAGATCCATATTTTTAACCCCCCCCCCCCAAAAAAAAACACTTGGTGTCACCTAACTCCAGAGCACGTGCATAAGTCTAAGCAAAGTGGAGAACAATTCTCCTATGTTAAGCTATTTCTCACAAATGCACATAGAAGCAATTGGCAAATGTATGCAAACACACACACACACATACTCCAATTCTCAGGTCTTTAACAGAAAGTTCACAACTTAAAGTTTAAAAAAACATGCTGAAATTGCTTTTGTTCTGAGGTCTCTAAAGATTTTAGTTCTATTTTTAGAATAACTTCATTGCCTAGGTCTCCTAATGTTCAAACTGAAAACTGGTGCAGATTCAAAATCCTGCAGATTCAAAATCCTGTGGTCTGAAACAGGGATGGAAATAGTACTTTAAAACTGTTTAGAAAAGTGTTGAAAAATGTGTTTTTCAAGCATTGAGGAACCCTGTTGAGTAGAATTGTGGACTGTGAATCTGGATGTATTCTGCACATCATTCACACAGAGAACAACATTTTCTGCACAGGGACCCAAATTTCCTGTGTAGAAAACAATATGTCCGAGAATAAATATTATTTCTGCATAAAAATGCAAAATAAAGGAATATATTTTTAATCTGAAGTGTTTTAAAAACCACTTTGAGGGGGCACAATCTGTCCTTGAATACATTTGACCAGATTAGATCAAATCATGGTTTTGGACTTGGTCTACAGTCCTCCTTTCCTAGTGTTTTGTCTACACTAGCCAAAATACCTTGGAGTACTATGGTCTAAGGCTGTCTCAAATACAGCACAGGAGCACCCTGAAACCCTTCTGGTGTCCAGACCAACCACACATTGGGCTATAGTTGCTATTTCATCAGACAAAAGCAGCTTATTGGTAGAGCCTTTCTGGAGGCATCACTTCTGGTGAGGTCACAAGAGAGCACTTATACATGTGATTAACAAAAATAATATCACCAGCAATGGTCATCCAGGAAGCTACATCTGGATGGTAACACAGTGGTATGTGTTTTTGATATGTGAACACTGGAATGTCTTGAATCCAGTGTCCACATGTCAAAAACACAGGGGTCACTCCAGAGTTTCCTGGGAGCTCTAAAGCACGCCTGCACAACTTGTCACTCTCCAGATTTTGGACTCCCAAAATTCCAGACCATTGGACAAGCTGGCTAGGGCTTCTAGGAGTTGTCTTCCCAAAACACTTGGAAACCCACAGGTTGTGAAGGCCTGGTGTAGAGTAACTTGTGGATTTCATGCCTTCTGCTGCAAAACCAGCCATTCGTTATATGGATGCCCACAGCAGATTTAAAGGGAGTTTATTTATTTGGTCCATGTAGACCAGTGGTTCCCAACATTTGGTCCTCCAGGTGTCTTGGACTTCAGCTTCCACAATTCCTAGCAGCTGGTAAGCTATCTGGGATTTCTGGGAGTTGAAGTCCAAAACAACTGGATGACCAAAGGTTGAGAACCACTGACTTTGAAAGACACAAATAAATCAAGAAGTGTGAATTTGATTCAGACTCATGCTCATTGACCAAACCCCTACAACAACTGAAAACAAAGTAAATATCTATGGTATGGATATGCATAATATATGCATGGAATTAGAAAAGAAGAGGGCCTTATTCCAGTTACATGTGTATTTGGAGCTGAGGGTAGACTTTTGTAGAATAGGTCAATGTTAGGCTTGTGAGGAAAAAGCTGTCCTTCAGATATTTTGGTTCTGAAAAACAATGCAGTTCCTTTAACTGGACCTGTAAAGAAATTAGGAACCTATTATTTTATCTTATTAATCTTCTATTTAGTTACATCTCATGTTTTACCTAGTCTTAGAATTCAAAGAAGCTTACAAAAGTTAGAGAGATACAGCTAGAAGCAGAAACAAAGTTGATTCTACAGTGAGACAATATAGTTAATTCATTTAACTTTAGCTAGTCATAAGTTAAAGAAAAAATATATTATGATAATGATATCACTATTTTTATGAAACGATAATTTCCCACTCTGGTGGAAAATTAATACCTTCACTGTCCTTACCACCATAGTAAAACAAAGTATTTTCAAGGGATATGCTTGTGAAAAAGATTTATAACAGCTTCAACTGCAATGAACAGTCCAATACAATATTGATGTAAGTTTTAAGTAAGTGTTGCTTGGGGAACTGCAAAGGAAATAGCTGTTCTCAGGCATAGGTTGTTTCACTGCAGTTATGCATTGCATTATACAACACATTATGTTGAATTAGAGCCTATATACACAGAGAGATTCACACAGAGATATCTGTTGAAGGAGATCCTATACCTACAAGAAATTGCAGGATGCCTCTGTCCAGCATTAAACAATGTGAAACTCCTGCTGTTCACAAGGCACTTTCCTCCATATGAATACTGTGTTTTTACAATGGAAACTGCTGAAGGCTAATGAGGTTTTAGTCAACGTTGACAAAGTGTCAAAAGAATGATACCCTTGACAGAAATAAGGAATGGGGCTTCAAAGGAAGCCAAGCTTTCTGACTAATTTCAGTGAACTCAGCTTTGGCAGAGTGGATGGCTTAGAGGATGTGCTGAAAGAATGGATGGCTTCAGTTCACATTTATCTTGACAGCTTTGACTTCAGCAAACATCCATAAGGAAAGCCAACCCCCCAACATAAAGTTACACATATACACATTTACACTATTTTCAAGTATACAAGTCTAATATCATTATCTTGTCATGATTTTTTACTTTATGCATTGTATCTTCACATGGAAGAAACCACTGAAACTATCCTTTTAACACATTAAGGACCTCATCATATTGAAAAAAAATCCCCATTATAGGAAACAGTGGTGCAAGGGGTTAATGCACTGAACTGCTGAACTTGCTGACCAACAGGTTGGCAGTTAGAATCCGGGGAGTGGGGTGAGCTCCTGCTGTTAGATCCAGCTTTTGCTAACCTAGCAGTTTGAAAACATGCAAATGTGAGTAGATCAATTGGAACCGCTCTGGTGGGAAGGTAACAGCACTCCATGTAGTCATGATGGCCACATGACCTTAGAGGCGTCTATAGACAATGCTAGTTCTTCAGCTTAGAAATGGAGATGAGTACCATCTCCCAGAGTTGGACATGACTAAACTTAATGTCAAGGGAAACCTTCTTAATGTCCATGTGACATTAAGGTCCATGTGATAAGGTAGTAAATCTGATGCAGAACATAACAAATTTGAAATGTATTGAAACATATTCTTATCCTCATTGAATGGAAGTTCAGCACTGATTTTGACCTCATTTAAGATTCAAATGAAGCCTCATCTCTTAATCAGAGCTTTTGAAGCCCAATGATCATAGCATGACTAGTCTGTTTTAGTATTAGTACCTACTGAATATGTACTGGTCCATTTAGTTTTCTTGGCAAGAATACTGGGGTGGTTTGCCATTGCCTTCCACAGGGATTGCGCTTGGTCTGACCCCTCTGCCACAACCGTCCTGTCTTGAGTGGCCCTTCACGGTTTTGATGGTGACAAAATTGAGGTGCTCAAGCTCCAGCGCCACGACAAGGCGGTGATCCTTTGCTGGAATATTCTTGCCAAGAAAACTAAATGGACCAGTACAACCAGAGATATGTTGGTATGCCATCAGAAGATGGGACTCCCAGGTCAGAAGATGATCAAAATGCTACTGGGGAGGAGTAGAGAATAAGCTCAACTAGCCCCAGATTTGATGACACAGCTAGCTCAAAGCCAAAAGGAAGGCTAGCGGCTGACGGTCCTGAGGGTGAACGATGAATCCCATGCTCTAAAGATCAACAAACCATAGGAAACTGGAATGTAAGATCTATGAGCCAGGGCAAACTGGATGTTGTTACTGGTGAGATGTCAAGAATAAAGATAGACATTCTGGGGGTTAGCAAACTGAAATGGACCGGAATCAGCCACTTCACATCAGATGACCACCAGATCTACTACTGTGGACAAGAGGAAAGCCAAAGAAATAGAGTAGCCTTTATAATTAATAAGAAAGTTGCTAAAGCAGTGTTTGGATACAATCCAAAAAATGACAATGATCTCAGTTTGAGTGCAAGGAAAGCCTTCTAAGATTACAGTGATCCAAATATATGCGCCAACCACAGCTCCTGAAGAAGCAGAAGTAGATCAGTTCTATGAGGATCTGCACCACCTACTGGATAATACACCAAAAAGAGACATTATTTTCATTACAGGAGACTGGAATGCCAAGGTGGGAAGTCAAATGACAACTGGGATCACAGGCAAGCATGGTCTGGGACAACAAAATGAAGTGGGACACAGGCTGATAGAATCTTGCCAGGAAAACTCATTGTGTATAACAAACACTCTCTTCCAACAACCTAAAAGGCAGTTTTATATATGGACTTCACCAGATGGTCAACGGCGAAATCAGATTGACTACATCCTTTGCAGTCAAAGGTGGTGGACATCCATCCAGTCGGTGAAAACAAGACCTGGGGCTGACTGTAGTTCAGATCATGAACTTCTTATTGCTCAATTTAGAACAAAATTATAGAGATCAGGGAAAATAAACAGACCAGTTAGATATGATATCACTAACATTCCTAGTGAATATACAGTGGAAGTGAAGAACAGATTTAAAGGACTAGATTAAGTAAATAGAGTCCCAGAAGAACTATGGACAGAAATCTGCAACATTATTCAGGAGGTGGCAACAAAGTATGTTCCCAAGAAAAAGAAAACCAAGAAGGCAAAATGGTTGTCTGCTGAGACATTGGAAGTAGCCTAAGAAAGGAGGAAAGCAATAGGAAATAGTGATGGGGGAGATATGCCCAATTAAATGCGCAATTCCAGAGGTTAGCCATAAGAAATAAGGAACTATTTTTAAACAAGTAATGAATGGAAGTGGAAGAAGACAACAGAATAGGAAGAACAAGAGACCTCTTCCAGAAAATTAGAAACACTGAAGGTAAATTTCAGGCAAAAATTAGCATGATAAGAAACAAAGATGGCAGGGACCTAACAGAAGCTGAAGAGATCAAGAGAAGATGACGAGACTATACAGAAGATCTGTATAGGAAGGATAATACTATCAAGGATAGTTTTGACGGTGTGGTGAGTGAATTAGAACCAGAGGTCCTGAGGAGTCAAACTTTCGTACAGTGGCCCTTATTTCTCATGCCAGTAAGGTAATGCTGAAGATCCAGCAATACATGGAGTGAGAGTTGCCAGATGTACAAGCTGGGTTTAGAAAAGGCAGAGGAATGAGAGACCAAATTGCCAATATCTGCTGGATAATGGAGAAAGAGAGGGAGTTTCAGAAAAAACATAATGCGATGTGCGGGGCTTGACAAATGCAAAACTGGGGTAAAAATTGCTTGAAGAAACATTAACACCGGGATTGTGGCGCAGCTGGCTGAGTGTCAGCTGCATTAAGATCACTCTGACCAAAAGGTCATGAGTTCAAAGCCAGCCCGGGCTGGAGTGGGTGTCCAGCCATTGTGTAGCCCGTTGTCGACCTTTGCAACCCGAAAGACAGTTGCATCTGTCAAGTAGGAAAATAAGGGACCACCTTGTGTGGGAGGCTAAATTTAACTAATTTATGAGGCCATAAAGAAAGAAGACTCCGGGGAATGTGGAATGCGGAAGAACTTCATCGGTGTCGTTGATGGACGATGAAAAGCAGCAGCTCCCCTGGCGGCCAGAAAAAAAAAGTTAAATAGCCTTTGTCTGTTAAATGTTGTTTGTCAAACTGGCATTGAATGTTTGCCATATATGTGTTTACTGTAATCCGCCCTGAGTCCCCTGCGCGGTGTGAAGGGCGGAATATAAGAACTGTAAATAAATAAATAAATAAACCTTAGATATGCAGATGATACCACTTTGATGGCAGAAAGTGAGGAGGAGCTGAGGAGCCTTCTAATCAAGGTAAAAGAAGAAAGCTCAAAAGCTGGGTTGCAGCTAAACATACAAAAAAAACCAAGATTATGGCAACAAGAATGATTGATAACTGGAAAATAGAGGGAGAAAATGTGGAGGCAGTGACAGACTTTTTTATTTCTAGGTGCAAAGATTACTGCAGATGCAGACTGCAGCCAGGAAATCAGGAGAAATTTACTTCTTGGGAGGAGAGCAGTGCCCAATTTCGATAAAATAGTGAAGAGTAGAGACATCATACTGGCAACAAAGATCCGCATAGTTAAAGCAATTGTATTCTCCATAGTCATCTACGGATGTGAGAGCTGGACCATAGGGAAGGCTGAGCTTAGGAAAATAGAAGCTTTTGAACTGTGGTGTTGGAGGAAGGTTCTGGGAGTGCCTTGGAACACCAGAAGATCCAACCAGTCCATACTTCAGGATATAAAGCCCAACTGCTCATTGGATGGAAGGATAGTAGAGACAAAGATGAAGTACTTTGGCCACATCATGAGAAGAAAGAAAAGCTTAGAGAAGGCAATGATGCGGGGGGAAATGGAAGGAAAAAGGAAGAGGGGCCAACCAAGGGCAAGATGGATGAATGGCATCCTTGAAGTGACTGGATTGACCTTGAAGGAGCTGAGGGTGGTGACGGCCGACAGGGAGCTCTGGCGTGGGCTGGTCTGTGAGGTCACGAAGAGTTGGAAATGACTGAATGAATGAACACCAACAACAAACTAATGAATATACTGTTTAAAATGGTTGTTTTACATTGTTTGAGTCATCTAGTGCTGCTTTAACACTCCAGATCTTTGGGCATGAGAGAGTTCCGAGCATGTTAGGTTTTGCCCATGATTACTGATAGTCTATTACCTGTTCCCGTGCCAATTGACTTTACCTTTATGTCTGGAGAAAGGTCCTCCCAACAGAGCATATCCACAAGCCAAGGATGAATAAGAAAAGTCTCTAATATTTTCAAGTGTTTATCACCACATATAACTTTCTTCATATATGCCTCTGTATATCTCTACGCATACAGTCCCCTGTTCAGCATAAGGAAGTATAAATACAACCCCAGGATTCCATTTTTCCCAACATGCTCCATTCAACCTTTGTCATTTCTAATAGTGAAAACATGGCAGGATTGTTTAGCTGAAGGCCAGCATTCTGATTTCTTTGTTAAAGAAAAGCCCTTAAATGTTTAAAGAATAATCCGTGTCAATATATCTTCACATTGTCTAACATTCTAAAGTCTTTATAGCCGTTCTTACAGGAGCAATCTAAATAATTTATGTTTGAAAAATGAAAGTTAGGGGAAGCTCCACCTATCCATCATCAGCTCTAGGGTTATGAAGGCTGTCTAAATTTGCTTGGCTAAATTGCTCTCTGTGGATCATTTGTAGCTGCCTTCTGATCTACAAACCATCTCCTTTCATTCAAGCTGTCTGATTTTGTCACAACTGCTGTCTGAAATGAAAAGAAGGGAAGAAAAGATTATGGAATGGTTAAGAAAAAATAACACTCTGGAGAGGAAAAAGGCAGCATTTGAAAGTTCAGGTTTATCAGTGGTACAAAGATAATAACTGTATCTCTTTGACATGTTCCTGAGCAAGGAAAATGAAAACACAGACAAACACAATTACTTCCCTCCATGTGATAGTATCATCCACATATATTTATAATCAAAAGAGATTGGAAGAGAATTGTCCCTTGGTCCCACGAACCCCAGAGATACATTTGGTGAGGGCATAAGACATGCCTATGAAGTGTCTGTGCCCTAGATGATGAAGCTCCCTTCCAAGCAAGGCAAGGGTGGTCTCATCCCTCTTGTCTGACTGTTAGCACTCAATGAACTTTATCTCTAGGTAGGCCTTAGGCAACTGACTGATAGACATTGAACAATTAGAACACTATGATTCCACATTAATCACCATATAAGCATCCTATGGAATTCTGGGATTTGGAATGTAGGGAAGTTTCTAGAATTCTCAGCCAAAGACTCTGGTGCCTCTCTGTGGTGAAGTGTGAACTTTAATCTACAATTATGTATTGTATTTAAAGTTGCATAACTGAGGGGGATGGTAGCCAGCTCAGCTCACTTTGAGCTTGGTTGCTATGGAAAAGAGGTGGAGCCAACTGCCACTTGGCAGGACAGCCATTTTTAAACTGTCAGTCTGTAGTTTGTGAGCTACAGAAGTGGCTGGTTCTGTAGTACTGAGAACCAGGAAGGTAGACTGTAGTTTAAAAACTACGGGGAAAGGCTGATTCTACTGTAGTGAGAATCAGGAAGGTTTTGGCTTTTAGCCTAGGTAGTTTAGATAAGTCGAGTTGACTTATTTATATTAGTATTTAGTTTATGAGTGGAAGGGGTGAGAGAAACTCAGTGAGAATCTTTATTGAAACAGAAATATCACAAAGAAAGAATATGTTTGTCTCTGAAGTAATCTATTAAGGAAAGAAATATAGTTTGAAGAAAAATAAGTTTGAAACCTGTTTAGTAAAAGGAAGAGTCCTTTCCAGAGTTGTTTTAAGGAATGTTATAAATATAACTTCTGAAGATATGTGCCTCTAAGAGTCAAGAAACATTGAAACCATCAAGCTTCTGTTACATTTCAATAAACTTGTTACATTTTCTTCTGAAACCTGGTCTCTGTTACAAATCCATTCCAAGTTAAGTCACATTACCCCCTAAAGAAAGACCAATTCAATATTACTAGCTATTAGCTACGTTATCACTTTAATAAGCCCTTACAAAGTGGTGGCTCCTTTACAAAACCATTACAAACTGATGGCTTCTTCACAAATTGATGGCATCTTTGGTGAAATCATTACACTCTCTAACCTACAAACCCTAGGATTCCTCAGGATGCATCAAGGGCAGTTTAAGCAGAATCATAGTACTGAAACTGTGTAGTGTGAATGGGCCCAAGTCCTTTAATATGTGTGCCCTCCCCCTTTTCCATATCTTCTATTTTGAACTATCTGATTTTGTTTAATTGTATATGAGTTTAACATTATTTTAATAGTTATCACTTACCATGGTATTATTGGTGTTTCCTGTAATAAGAATTCTTGAATCAAAATTCTGGGAGAAATCCAGGCTCCAAATCAAATCAATGGCATCAAATGAAACTTACAAGCCAGACTGCAAAATATTAAAGAAGAATGAACCTATAAGAGTATTCTGTTTCTGTAACAACAATACAAAGCAATACAAAATAATATAAATCACATATAACAATAACACACAGGATTTAAAAACTTATGGCCAGGCCAGATGTAATGATTTAAGATTTAAAAAATAATGCTGGGTATGACAAAGAATGATATGTCTCATAAGAGGGTTTTTTTTAAAGTGAAGGTTTTAAAAAAGTTAGGGGTACAATCCAACGCAACCTAATGGTTAAAGTGCATTTGTAAGAACATTTCACTGGGAGTTCTTCCTTTATTCCAGGAAGGCACACTGGAATAGTCACGTTTTCAGGTTCCTCTTAAAGACTGGCAATGTTGGGGCATGCCTGATATCCTTTGGAAGTGAGTTCCAGAGTCAGGGGGGGGCACCACCGAGTAGGCCCTCTCCCTCATCCTCACCAATCGCGCCTGCGAGGGAGGCGGGAGCATGAGCAGGGCCTCTCTGGATGACCGAAGAGATCGTGTGGGTTCATACACAGAAATGCAGTCACATAGATAGGTGGGTCCCAAACCGTTCAGGGTTTTGTAGGTAAGAACCTGCACCTTGAATTGGGACCGGAAGATAAATGGCAGCCAATGTAGCTCCTTAAACAGGGGGGTTGACCGCTCCCTGTAAGTAGCACCAGTTAGTAACCTGGCTGCCGCCTGTTGTACCAGTTGAAATTTCTGGGCCGTTTTCAAGGGCAGCCTCACGTAGAGTGCATTACAGTAATCTAATCTGGAGGTGACTAAGGCATGGACCACCCTGGCCAGATCCAACTTCATGAGGTATGGTCACTGCTGGTGCATGAGTCTTAATTGTGCGAAGGCCCTCCCGTCTACTGCCGATGCCTGAGCTTCAAACATAAGTGATGAGTCCAGGATGACACCCAGGCTGCGGACCTGTGACTTCAGGGGGAGTGCAACCCCATCTAGCACAGGTTGCCACCCTATATCCTGATCCGGCTTACGATCGACCAGGAGAACCTCTGTCTTGTCAGGATTGATCCTCAGCTTATTCATCCTCATCTAGACAGCCACAGTGGCCAGGCACTCGTCCAGCACCCGAGGGGCTTCCCTGAAATTAGGTGGAAAAGAGTAATAGAGTTAGGTGTCATCTGCGTAGAGATGGCATCCAACTCCAGAACTCCGCATCACATCTCCCAGCGGTTTCATTTAGATGTTGAAAAGCATGGGGGCAGAATGGAACCTTGCGGGACCCCCCAGGTCAAAGGCCAGAGGTCCGAGCAAGTGTCTCCCAGCTTCACCAGCTGGGAACGACCCTCCAGGAAGGACTGGAGCCACGACAAGGCCGTGCCTCCAAGGCCCATCCCGGAGAGTCGTCCCAGAAGGATACCATGGTCGATGGTATCAAAAGCCACTGAGATGTCCAAGAGAACCAACTTCCCCTGTCCAGCTCCCTACGGAGATCATCCACCAAGGTGACCAAAGCTATGTCGGTACCGTGACCAGGCCTGAAGCCAGACTGTGACTGCTCCAGATAGTCAATGTCATCTAGGAAACCCTGGAGCTGGGAGGCAACCACCTGCTCCAGCACCTTGCCCAAGAACGGGAGGTTGGAGATTGATCTGAAGTTACTCAAGACCGTGGAGTCAAGGGAGGCCTTTTTCAGGAGTAGTCTAACCACAGCCTGTTTAAACTCAGATGGAAAAATCCCCTGCTCCAATGATGCATTAATGATTAACACAAACCAATCAATCAACCCACCTCTAGTTGATTTAATTAGCCAAGAAGGGCAAGGGTCCAGAGCCGATGTGGTCACCCTCACCACCCCAAGGACCCCCTCCACGTCCTCAGGATGCACAAGCTGGAAAAAATCCCACAAAACTGGACAAGCAGATGCCTCGGTCACCTCCTCTGGCACTATATTTAAACTGGTATCTAACTCGAGGCGTATCTGAGCAACTTTATCTGCAAAATGGTGCGCGAAATCGCTGCACCAATTTGTCAGGTCGCCAAAGACCTTCTCTGCCCCAGGGGGGTGAAGGAGTTCCCCAATGACCCGAAACAGCTCCGAAGATCTATTGGATGCAGATGCTATGCGGGCAGTCAAGAAGGTCTCCTTGGCTACCCGTATAGCTGCGGCATAGGCCCCAAATGAGGTTCTAGTCCACGTTTGGTTGGAAACACCCCGGGATTTCCTCCAGATGCACTCTAGACCCCCGTCTCGTGCATTCCTCCATTCTTATAGAAAGTAATATAGCATATTCATGTATAGCAAAAGAAGTTGTGAGACTACATTGGCTCCTGACTAGAGCTTGGTAGATTTCACTCCCACAGCTGTGCCATACCATTTTTTCTTTTTTGGGGAAACATTGATATTCCAGGCCCTCTAGAACAGGAGGGGAAGAGATGTAACCATGACTTCCTAAAGAAAAATAATTTTAATTGATGGTGTGTGAGTAAGGTGGAGGGGGTATTGCCGAAAAACATTGTTCTGTAAAATGAGTGTAAAGAACGTGTATTAAAAACATTTTCCCCATTTTTCTGGTATGGGAAGATGTTAAGGGCTTCCAAAATCTTGGTAGAGGGCTGCATGAGATCATAGGCCATACTTTGCCCATATGCGGGAAACATAATTACTTAGAATATATGACTAAGACAAACACTGGTTGAAATTTACAAAGCTAACTATGAAAGTTAGGCCACTCAAATTCCTGCGTTTTCTCTCTTTGAAATCAGTGATTACAATTTTTTGTATTGATTTCAAAGGGATTTAAATTAATAGGGTTGGATAGGTTCGGTTGGATATGGCATAATTTGAGGAAAAAATCGGATGTTTTTGCCTTTCAAAGGGAATTCTGCCATGTTTCTGTGAGGCTGTAGTCCCCTATAGTTTCGACTTGCCTTGTGTGACTGATTTCAGGGATGCAGAAGTGAATTGGAACTATGATGAAGCTTTTTCATGCAACTAAGCCTGCTGGGAGGCGAATTCTGGTGGGAGGGATCCCCTATAACCTTTTGTCATTTCCTTAAAAATTCAAGGAAGTAGCTCTTTTATTTTAATAAATTATTTCTAAAATTATTTTTTAAATTCTTAAAAATCGGTGGATTATCTGAACATTTGGTATGCTAACAGAGGAGGATGTGTTGTAGCAGTATGTCAAGTTTCATCAAGATTGGTATAAAAATCAGGGAAGGGGAAGGCCCTGGAGTTTCCCAAGTGCCAGTGCTATTTTCCACATATTGCGCAATCGTGTCTGCCATTAACTAATTGATTTGGAAGTTTCTGAGATTTCAGGAAGTTCCAGTTTTTTGAGGGGTTTTTTTTTTTGAAAATTTTGCAAGTGACTTTAGAATAGAAACACCAGCGCCCCCTAGATCCAAAATGAGTTTTGAACCATTTTTTAAAATCAACCAAGCCTATAAATTAGAGATGAAAATGATATTTAAAAATATCTGTAGAATTGCAAAACAATGTATTTTTCCTCAAGTTTAAGGAAACTTTGATGAACCAAATTTTGAATGGATGAGAGTTCTTTCATTTATGGACTTTTTTGTAAAAAGAATGCATGTTGTGGTTTTGTGCACAAAACCGCATTTTGTGCAGAAAATTCTGTCAGGAGAAAAACGTCAGGAGAAAATGCCTCTAGAACATGGCCATATAGCCCAGAAAAACCTACAACAACCCCAATTCTGTCTTCTTTGTAAAAACACCATGCACAATGAAATTTGGAAAGTACAATAAACACCTTTCCCATCCCCAGCATGGGGGTGGGGAAGCGTTTTATTCATTTCCGGTGAAGGGAAGACAAAGAGTCCCAGCCAGGACATTTGTGGACAGGGCCAAGGTGACAAGATGCTGTTTCCTACACAAAGGGGCCATATCTGAATTTTGTGCAAAGTGAGTCCAATGGTATAAATGTTTTAAAACTGCAGTTTTGAATTATTCTTACAATGAATGTTTTTGACATTATCCATTGCTTTCTTTGTGGGTAGAGACTCTCCACACCAACAAAGTTGGTGGGGGGAGCTATTTGTATCTGTATTACATGTATTTGATTTTTTTCCTCTTTCTTATGCATTCTGTATACCACCTTTTCACAATAAAAATCTATTTAAAAAAAATATACTTGTACATAGGCAATTAACCCAGTCTAGCCAAAGAAAATGGCAAAGCTCATCACATTTATATAGACATATAATTGATTATAGATATAGATTGCAACTACAAACGTCATAACTGGTGTGCTTTGAAATGCATATCAGTAAATTCACCCTCATGTTTACGCTTGCTAGTTTAAATCCATTGCAGAGATATATTGAAAATAATATATTTCTCATTCATGTGCTAAAGCACAAAGAGAAAATGTAGCAGCATGCAGAAGTTGCTTGAGCACAAATCCTGTCATCCTTGACCATTTGCTAGGCTGACTTGAAAAGATGAAAGTGAATCATACACTACTCACTCCAAGATTGACCAGACATGTAATTTATAATACCATTTAAAAACATAATAGAGTTAGGCCGTTAAAAATATTTACAAGGCAATTATGAAAAAGCTTAGACATTTACCCAATGATATATAAAAGAGGAGGGAAAGACAATATCAGAGTAATAAAAATCATGGACACAGGAGCAAATAATCACCATTAATTAATTTGGGAGGGATTCCTAGGACACTTCTGAGCAAATATTCTTAAGATTTGGTTGTACAGCTTTATAAAGAGGAACACCCAGCCCTACTCCTAAATATTTGGTACACTAAAAGCCTTATGTTATGATATGTTATGTTATATATTTTTCCATTGCTGAAGGAACCCATGGTTCACATGAGTTGATCCAATTTTAATCTCATCAATAAAATCATGGGATATAAGGAGACTCCAGGCCTCGTTTACCAGACACTTCTTTTTTAACTGGTGAGTGGGGGTTTGAGTGTAGTGATCAGGATGGATGATGTCTTTGCTGTCTTTGCGATCAGTTTGCACAGATGTCTGCATGCTAAGGGTAATCCTAGGATCCAATCAGTTATTGAGGTTTCCCACTGTGCTTGTGGTTGATGGGGGAGGAAATCTGGGAGATATAGGTCCCTTTTTGTTCTGGGTCCCCATAAGGCTTTGGTCATTTCATCAGCTGCCTTTGTGTCCCTAACTATCATTATCTTAATAAGACACTAGTATAAGACATTGAAATTTTCATAATACAGCTGTCTTTACTGATGCTCCTCATTTCAGGGTGAGTCCTTCTGGATCATATTATGAGCCTATGCTGGCAAAAGCAGCAGCAGCAGCAGCAGCAGCAGCAACAACAACAACAACAACAACAATATTATCATCATCATCGTCATCATCATCACCTTTATTTATACCCTGCTACCACTCCCCCCCCCAAAGGGAATTGGTGCGGCTAACATGAGGCCAAGCCCAACAAATTACAACAGATCAAAATCAAATACACAGCAAATAATATCAAATAAAAATAACATAAAAATAAACAGCAAAATTAATTGCAGAATCAAACATAGCTAATGAAAATAAATTAGTAAGGTGAGCATAGCAGGCAGGGCTGGACAAAACTGTAAAGTATAAAAACCCTAGGTGAGAACGATGAATAGGGCCTGGTGGGAGATCTCAGATGGGACAAGCGATGGGGTGAGTTTCACTAAAGGATGGGAGAGAGGAAATATACATAGGAATATTGCATTCTAGATTGAGTAGAATCTGAAGATAGGGTTCATTCTTAAGTTATAGGAGCACACAACCCTTCAACCCTCCAAACCCATTCCCCTTCTTTCCCCAAGCCATTTCTGCATGTCCCCAAATCCTTCCTTTCTCCCCCCCCCCTTTATCAGATCCCTAAGATTTACCCTAAAGACTTTACCTATTGCCCCAAGACTTTTTCCCTACAAGTTTTAACTGGTTGTAAGTACTGAAATACACTCAATAAAAAGTATTAAAAAAGTTATAGGAGCACAGTATGTTACCACTGCAGTCTGATTATATCTTTAAGTAACATCATGAAATAAGAGACCAGACAACTAAATATGGAACAAAGGGTCATTTATTGACCTATTTAAATGCAATCAAAACAGTAAAAAAAAAAACTAACCTGGAAGGAGCAACAAAGAAATAGGTCATGATGGAGGAACAGGTATCACCCAATGACTACCTCCTCATCTACCTCTGGCTGAACACCTGACCCCAGGAGCAGTCCTCTTAATGGCTTGCTGGCCAGTCATTATGGGAAGGCTATTCCAGGGGCACTCCCTCCCAAGCCTCAAAACACTTTAAGAGAAAGCAGGAACCCCCTGGTCTAGCCCCAAGGGGAAAAGTTCTCAAGATGCCCCCAAGCCCCAGAACTTGTAAGGGCCACTCCAGATATCCCCCTTTGCCCCCAAATTGAGGGCGCCAAGGTGAACTATATTCTCCCTCTAGTTTCTGCCATTGGAAACTTAGTTAATAGCACTATCTGAATAAACTCCTTCCTCCAACAACACAACATTGGATAAACAACAAAAAAAAACTCTCAGGGAGGAAAAAAAATTCTACCTGACCTCCTAAGGCAACCAGCATTCATTCATATTGTGCTGAGGGTGGGTAGGCGGGTCGCTTATAAACAACTAAAGCAGGAGGGAGGAGCCAGCTACACAACCTTATGTCCAGGCCCCTCCCTCCTGACGAGACTAGTGTGGAACATTAGTCAATAATATAAATTGGTCTCATCCCAGGGGCTTCAATTGCTTGCCTTCAGCCAAATCCTTTGGGTATTGGCAAAGCTTGACCTCAAAGATGATTGGGAAGTTTGATGATACAGTCATTTTCCAACAAAATGTCACTTACATTAACATGGAAATTATGTTGATTTAAAAGTAAGTACCATAAGTTTTAAAGGGTTTACTTTCCAGTAAGTGCTTCAAAGATGACAGCCTTAAAAGTGTGTGTGTCAGTCTGTCCCATCATTAGCATGATAACTGACCATAACCACACAAAAACAAGTTCCTCTTTATTACACCAGCATATTTCTAAAGCCTGTATAATTTAATTGTTAGTGATTTTGGCATTTAATGAAGACAACTAATATAGAGCCTGACATTACTTACACAGCATTTCTTGTGAAAGTTCTTAATGAAATTAATTGCTTGATAACAAGATGATAAATCATTTTATTAGAAATAAGTTATAATCTTATTATAAAGCTATTTTTAAATGGCATTTTTAAAAAGGAAAAATAAATAAATTGTCAGAAATGAGAATGAATGGATCACTTGTATAGTTTGTGCCTAAATTTAATTAACATTCAAAATTGACATGAGGGTCTAAAAAGAAAAAAATGTTCATACCAATAAAAATAAAAAATAGGTAATGATAGTCACACAAACACTAAACTAGATCTTGAAAAGTCTGGATTTTTGGATTACAACTCCTGAAATACAATTTCAACTAGAGTGGACTTGTAGCTAAAATACAGGGTGAGGCAGCATAACTTCCCTTTTTCAAAACTTAATAAAAACCATTGTATGAATCAGAATTTTTTATTTTTTTTGTAATGTAGGCACATACCTAAAGTTTTGTTTTACGTAGTTTTGAAGATCAAATTAGGTAGGTGACATCCCCCATTCTCCATTCTCCATACACTGAGTAAACCGATTTCTGGCATTTGTCATGACTCTTGCCAGCATAGCAGGCATTATGTTGGCAATTTCTTCCTGGATGTTGGTCTTCAAATCTTGTAGGGTCCTTGAACGGTTCATATAAACACAGGATTTAAAAAAAAAAACCATAGAAAAAAATCACAAGGGGCCAAATCTGGAGAGCAGGCCGGCCACTCCAAATCTACTCGAAAAGTAGGCCTCAACGGCAAAAGCACGCTCCTCACTGTTCCAACGCATGATGGTGACTGAACTGTGTCAGGACAAAACTTTATACTCCCATCTCTCGAATGAGACCACTAGCGCTCCGCTACATCTTCAACCGACTGAATAGTGTGCATTTAAAAAAAGGAAGTTATGCTGCCTCACCCTGTATATCTATCATGACAGTTAAGGTGGTAAATATTATTTCCAATGGTGTTTCCCAATCAGCCTTCCAGGGCTGGGCAAGGTATAGTGCATATAACATACCAGAGGGCTAGGAAGGGGATAAAATGCAAAACAGAGTACTATCTTGTGACTTAGAGACTGGGCATGTATAACTGGGGACTAATCAATCTTGAATGCTTGCTGTAATATCCAGGTTTTCAAATCCCTATGAAAGGAGGACAGTGTGGGGGCTTGCCTAATCTCCCTGGGGAGGGTGTTCTAAAGTCGGGGACCACCACCAAGAAGGTGCATTGGGTTGCTCTCTTCGCTTGCTCCCAAACAAATAAATAAAAGGCACTGATTAAAAAAAGTGTCTCTTCTTTCAATCCATGTTCTGAGTCTCATTATTTCATGGTTGGTCACCAATTGAAGTTTTCAAATATAGCTAAAAAGCAACTTTGCCAAGCATATTCTTTTTAGTAATATGATTTTTTTTCAAAAAAAAACATGGAATGTAAATAATCCCCTGTTAATCGGAGACACTCTAGTTGCATGTAAATAAACCCATGAACTATGTTGGCAATATTGAAATGAAGCACCTAATAACTCTGTTAGAGAACAAACATCTGTTCCCATTCACATTAATTAGCAAGGAAAGCAGACTTTATAGAACCCTTCAGGCTGATCTGAGGAAGCAGAAAATTCATCTTCACTTGACAAAACAAGTAGGCATTAAGCCAGTTCTGAACAAACTGGATTATATATTAATTTTGAGAGTTTTGAATAGGAATCTTTTAAAAGAGAAGAAATACTACACAATAATTACTAAGACCTGAGTTCTGTTTTGTGCTTTCAATCCCTGGTTTTGGATGATTGATAGATAAATAAATAGATAAGAGTTGTATCTTTTGTTGGCCGCTTCTATGCTGTCATATAATCCAGATTATCAAAGCAGGTAATCCATATTATCTGCTTTGAACTGGATTATATGAGTTTACACTGCAATATAATCCAGTTCAGAGCAGATAATATGGATTTTATATGGCAGCATAGAAGGGGTAGTTGGTAATGGTGGTGGGGTGTGTGTTTGCTTTTTATTATTTGTGAGGGTTGCTTAATTTTTCTTTTTGCTTTGCAGTGTTATGATGGCTAGAAAGGGAGAAAAACTATGAATAAAAAGGGAGAAAAACTATCATAAATCAAGTAATCAATTCTGAGTTATGGGATTTAACACTTAATTTCCTCAAATGCTTTTTATAATTTGAAATGCCATGGGTTTGTAATTGCATATAGATAGAAAAGGTTGTGGCAGATATAGTATGTTGCAGTATGTCACAAAATAGCACTGGGAATCAGAAAGAAAGGATAATCGCTCTTTGTGTGGCAACAAGAAATTACTTTGACATTTAACAGTTGGGGGCAATCCAATCATAAACTGCAAAAACGATCAGAAAGCCAGTTCTCCTACTCATGAATTGGATTTCTACAAACTCTAGGTGAATTGTGTAGGTGGTTTTTGTTTCCTTTCCCCACATAAAAAGAACAATTGATTCAAACCAGTTCCAATACAATAGACTAAATTTGATCCTAAATTGTCCAAAGATGTCTAAAGGTATCCAATGTGCAAATATATATCATATATAAAGATGTGTAAGTGAATACTAATGTTAGGATTGTCAATACCATTATATTTTCCCTATCTGTTTATCTATCTATCTATGATTGTGAAAGTAGTACAGGGGTGAAAGCTCATAGGAATAACATAAGATCATTGGAAATGTGGTGCTGGAGAAGAGTTCTATGGATACTGTGGACTGTTAAGAAGATAAACCAATGGATCCTAGAGCAAAGAAGTCTTGAACTCTTTAGAGAAGCGAGGTTGACTAAACTGAGACTGCTGTAGTTTGTAGTCATATCATGAGTAGTCATGACTCACTAGAAAACATGATAATGTTTGTTAAAGTGAAGGGCACTAGGAAAAGACCACATTCCAGATGGATAGACTTAGTCAATGAAATCATGGCCCTGAGTGAGCAGGGCTGTAGAGGATAAGATGACCTGGAGATCTCTCATTCATAACATCATCAATTCAAATTCAAGTTGAAGATAGTTAACAGCAAACACAATCTGATGTGCAGTGGTTTCTTTAGTTGCTTGGGCAAATGGACAAGATGTAGACATTGTGCTAAAAAACTCTCTGTGACAATGAACAGAAAAATATCTTCATATTTAGATACACTGTATTGAAGTGTGCACTAAGTTACTGGTTGTACTATTAGCAGCAACTGGAAGACTAATGTGCTCCAAAGAAGGTGGAAACCACACAATTAAAATGGGCACAAACTGTTACTCCAAAGCAATGCAATTTGTTAGAAGTGGTCAAAAGAAGTCAAATATCAATTTATATTGCCTTTTAAAAAAAACAACAGTTGGCTGAATCTGTGGGTCCTTCCACATAGCAGTACAACCCAGAATATAAAGGCAGATAATCCACAATATCTGCTTTGAACTGGGTTATCTGAGTCCACACTGCCATATAATCCAGTTCAAGGGGGATTTTATACAACTGTGTGGTAGGGGGTCTGTGAATGTCCTGTTTGCCTCAGTTTCTCAACTGCTTTCATCACAAGGTGAGGTAGATAGATTCTACAAATTGCCATAGTGCAAATATATACAGCTTCAACGAAAGCTGCCCACTTGTTGTTGAATATTATTGAATAAAAAGTCAGAATAATGACATGTGATATGAAGTGTATCACAGTGGTGTAATTTACCATGCTCTCTTCCATTGAAGGGGTATCTTCCTTCAATGGAAGGATGGACTGTCTCTCCCACACAGACCTCCAGTGTACACTGTACAGCCCTATGTGAAATACTCACTCATTTACCAGCAACTTCTTGACACTGAAGGGAAACAAAAGCAATGCTTGGGTAGAGGAAATTAACTGGAGAAATTGAGAGAAAGTAACTGGAGAAAGTAAGTCTTGGTTTGAATATAAGAAGCGTTTAGGTTGGAAATTGGAAAAATACATTGGAAAGACAAATTAAAACTGAAGATTTCTGTTAGTCTTGCATTCCTCTGTGACTCATTTTCAGGGCTAGTGTTTCATTGTATTATGGAACTCGCCTATGATTTCTTCTGATGCCATTGGATTGTTGTGTCTATGTTGCTCAGCGGGCATGACTTTCATTTTTGGATGAATGAACTTCCACTCTCTGGATAAATGTGTTTATTGACTGCATTTTATGGAGCGTGCTCAATGCTATCTTTCCTGTTCTGCTTCTAAGCCTGCTTTTTAACTTTCAAAACAAATTTACTTTCTGCTCTGGCTATCAGAATATGCATCTGCCAAATACTATGCTGCTTTCTCCTCACCCTTGCCCCCACAGAAACTGGAATAGAGTGCTCTGAGATTGCTGTATTGTGTAGCTGTATTTAAATCTCAGTATGCAGCCTTTTGTTTCCAAGTTTCTTGGATCATTTGCCAACTGCTCCTTCTAAATACATTTTAGAGGATGAATGTCAATATATCCTCAGGGAAACATATCCCATTTCTGCTTTCCAAGTTGCTTTTTTGTCCTACAATGAAACCTTTTTTATTTTTCTGAAAACTGTAAACTCTTGAATTATTTTCTCTTAATTTGCTTCTTTGCATAAAGCTGAACTTAAGTTGTAATATCTCACTGAGGAGGCATCCTCTAAATACTGAAGTGTCATTCAGTGGAAGACAGGAAATGCTCGATATTCACATAAATGTCCTGTTACTAAATAGTTGTCAATTATAAAATGGTGGCATCAATCCACATGTGACTTTGAAAATAAGCAGTGGCAGCAAACTACAAGTCATGCAGGACAATGTGTTCAGGCACATATTCAAAGTACTTTCAGTGTGTGCCAACACCGCAAACTAAATAGGATAGGAAAAACCAAGCTTTGTCAGAATATTTGCAAAGAAAACATGGAAAAACGATGCCAGAGACCAGTAGAAAGTTAACAAGGTCTTTTATCATTAAATTTGGCAATGTGAACACTCCTATTATGGCTGGCCTGGCATCATTAAATCAAAAACCTAACTATTAGATAGGATATTAAGCTGTAATCTTGGAGGGGGGTACCGATCTTACCTTCATATCCATTACAAAGAGCTATGTTTTGTAAGCTAGTGCAAACCTCGATCCATTCTGGTAGACCCCGTACCCATTTTCGTACACTTTGTGAAAATGGAAGGGATAGGCGGTTTCGATCCGGGGCTGAAAAATATCACTAGATCTGGCCCATTGGTGGAAATGAGGAAATTACGACCCTAATCCTGGGACTATTTCATTTTTTTCCCTTCAAGGGAGCCTTGGGTTTCAGAAATGAGGTTAAGGAAACACGCTATCCAGCCCATTTTTTTTTTTGGGGGGGGGGGACTTCCCAGGCTCCCCTTCCTGTCATTTTAGGCATTGTTTGTCCTTATATCCTTAAGAGCCGGATTAAAAACATCAGAGTTAAGATACCACTCTTTCTGCTAGAGGAGACTGGATTTAATCCTTCATTAAAGCTGTTTCTTTCTACACTAGAAGAGATAGGCTGCAGGTGTGTGCTCTCTCTTTCCCAGCAAACAGTTTTCCAAGGCTTTTTAGCATTATTAACTGAACAGGACCGAAAATAAAAGGACATCCTCACCTCCATTTAAGTAGGCTTTGCTCAGAAAACTTTGGATTGCACATCCCACAATTTGAGTGAGCTTTATTTAGAAACCATTGGATTCCGTGGCTTCTTTTTCCATGAAACCATTTATTTTCTTTTTAAAAGTGTTCTTTGTGCTAAAACAAATCTGCAATATCACCAGCAGTTTTTAAATGTAAACAGACTACTGAACAATGCACAAAACTCTCTTGATCTAACCCATGGAGAGAACATTTTTGAAACTGAATATTCTCATGTATAAAAATGAAAAAATGAACGTTTGCACCCCCAACTTCTCATAATTATTCCTGACATTTACAGCCCTGCAATGATAATTATATACAGTGCAAATGGAATCCAGTCCTAATGTCGAGATGTTATACACCAGCAAAGGGACTATAGCAAGCTACCCATGTTTTTCCTTCCAATCTAAAATGATTTTGTAAATTACATGATAGTAAAATGTAATTATACTTATACTTTTTCTACTACCAGAAAAGCTTTGAGAACCATAAGAAGTATGGTTCTGCCCTTTTCTCTAGTTTTAGGAAGTCTTGGATAGTTTGAAGATAGTTGATAGATGAAGAGGCAGACAGATGAAAGATAGCTATGGCTGGAAGGACTTCAGGGGGCTTTAGGGAATATATTTAGAAGTCAATGGAATGCATATATAAGATCAAGGATTGGGAATCTTTGACCCTCCAGAAGTTTGGACTAAGACTCCTATAGTCCTTTATCCCTGGTTCGAACTAGTGAAAATTGTTGGTCAACAGTGCGCAGATTCATGATTTCTAAGCCCCATCTACACTGTTGTAAAAAGCAGTTTGAAACTGTATTATATGGTTTGTGTAGACTCAATGCAGTTGAACTCCATGACATGTCTATACTGACTATATAATGCATTTTCAAACTGCATTATATGGCTGTGAAGATGGGGCCATACTCTCTAATTTAGAAATTCAGCCATGCCATGAGGGAATTGGACAAGATTCCCCTTTATATGATGAATTACATATCAATAGATCTGTTCCACAAATGATTTGCTCATAAACCTTGCTTTTTTTGTAATTTAAGAATGTTCTGAGTATGCGCAAAGTACAAACACTTTCCACTGTAGGTTTACTCTTGAACAGAAGAGCTTACAAAATAACAGCATTGGAGGTTGTTAGTTTTACCCTGCAAGCACTGTATTTGCCGTTACTCCACTCTCTTTGCAGAGTGCTCCTCTTGATATTTAGAGTCTCCCAGTAATAAGTTGAAAGATGTAATGATGCCATTATAGATAATTAGTTTGTGCCATTTACAATGCTAATCAGTTTAATTAGAGCAAATGATAGGTGCTTTTGCTTAAGCAAGGAAAACAGAGAAGTAGTCCAGGTAATGCAACTGAAAAATGACAGATTTCAGATAATCAACAAAAGCCAGGTTTTTTTTTTTATTAACCTTATAGACAAAATGTTGCCTTTCAAATAACTGGACAAAAGTGTTCCAGATACTTTTCTACACTCAAAAAGGTGTGGTTTAGTGAGCACTGCAATAGTTAAAAAAAGTTGAAAAACATTGCAAAGGAATCTGGTCAAAATCCATTTGGCATTTGTCTAGATATGGAAAGAAATGTGTAATGAGTTGATAGCAGGCAGTATTTGTCAAAAAGAATTTTGGTACATCTCCCATTTCCCATCTGTTCCCCTGAAATATGAAACAGCTGATAAAGCATGTGCAGTTATTTAAGTAAAAGTGAACAGTCAAGTTTCAGAGGCAAGGGGGGGGGGGGAGGCAAGATTCTTCTATAGGTGAGTTTCAATGGATAGGTTTTATGCAAACCGTCCCCACTATCAAAATAGGCAATACATTATTTGCATAAAATTATTATCATGAGATAAAAATTATTAACCCGGTGTGGGTATTATTATGAGGAAAAAGAGGAGGGGCACTTTCTCTATTAGAAAAAGTTATTTCTCCAGAGTTAGAAATGTCCAAAAATATTGCATAAATTGAGATTTTAAAAAGTGGCTGACATTCACTTGTCAGCTACAAATACATATCCACCATAATTACTTACCTACATAGTGTCTCAGCCTAATCCCAGTACAGCAAAAGTATGACAGCTGGGACTCTACGCTGGTTGTGCACCACAGGTCAGAATTCATGAATGGAACACGTCCATGAAACAGTGCAGTGAGTGAGAGATGCAGCTGCAAGGGAGGGAGGGAGGGAGGGAGGGAGGGAGGAGGAGGGGGTCTACGGCTCACACATCCTACCCTCCCAGAGCCCCGGCTCCTCCACTGTCAGAAAGCAGGCAGGGGAAAGCATAAGAAGAGGGGAAGGGGGGGGGGGAATCCAGTTCCTGCCACTCTGTTCACACTAGGGCCTTGTAAAAAGCTTCCCCAGCTACCAGCACACTTTCCGCCCTTGAAGAAAACAACCCCAGCAGCTGGGAGCAGTCCAAGCAGACTTCCCTTCATTAATTCTGACGTGCGTTGTGCAGCCTACGTACAGGTTCTAGCTATGCGTAGGGTCCCAGCTATCATATTTTTGCTCCCAGTACATCCTAGCATTCTGGGAAGCATCCATTATATTTGACAGAAGAAAGTAGCTGTGAATGATCTTTGGTGTGACAGTCAGATGCAGGATCTCTTTCACAATCCCTCCTGCACATACTACAGATCACTTGCAAGAGGTGGGACCATCACTCAGTTACTTCCTGATCAACAGGGAAACAGATCCTCATTGATGACAGTGGCTGCTACTTAGAAGTAGAGGCTGGGGGATTTCAATGGCCCTTTTGTATTCCTGAAACTAGGGACCTTGTCAGATGTGCCGCCGGAACAAATGTGTCTCACTGTGCCCTGGCAGCCGTCACACAGGGTTGTGCGGACCTGTCACCTCATGTCCCATTCTGTTGCAGCTTCCAGGCAGAAAATTCCATAATATCGGCTTTGAACTGGGGGCCTGTCCAGACAGTCCCTTTATTGTGGAAACTTCTGCAATAAAAAGGGGGCTGTCCATATGATATTCTGGCCACAATATCGGCTTTAAATTGGGGCCCATTCAGACAGCCCCTTTACTGCGGAAACTTTTGTAATAAAAAGGGGGCTGTTCATACGACGTTCTAGCCAACATGCAATTAATTCAGCACAAACTAGGAAAACCCTGGTTTGTGCCAAATTAATTAGATAGTGGATTTATTCTGCACATGATAAATAAACCTGGTAAACTGTGGGAATCCCACCCCACTCCCGCAAAGCCCTCAAACTGCCTTAAAAAGTTAAATAAACTTATCCAGCCTTCATTAGAGTCTCACTGGAGCTCCCCTGGTGCGTAAAAATGATGCACCAGGAGAGCGGGGAGGGGGAACCGCTTCTCTCCCCCCCCCCCCAGCAAGACTCTAATGAAGGCTGGGTAAGTTTATTTAACTTTTTAAAGTGGTTTGGGGGTTTTGGCGGAGGGTCCCCAGATGTTCTGCCAGGTCAGTCCTGGTTAAAACACGATGGATTTTGGTGCATATATGTGTGATGCTTGGGTGTGTTTGGCATATTGTTGAATCAAGTGTTTTAGATAAGGATGCAAAGTTGATAGAAAGTAAAAAAGACTATAGCATTTTCTTCTCTGGGTTGGTTTTATAGTAGGTCAGTGCTTGAGCAAGTTACTTATGGAAAATAGCACTGAGAAGTTCCATCCATCATATCCACAGCTGACAAATAAATTTTCTAAACTCCGCACTAGACCTCATGAAGATTAGATCCAGGACTGAGTTGCTTCTGACATCAATTTCTGTGCCATACATTGAATAGATCTTCTCTAGAATTGTGTTATAGAGTAGTGCTATAGAAAGCTTTTTGAGTTCAGAAATACATGGATATTAATGGCATTTAGCAGCATGTAAACCAATGTTTGAGTCTAGCTTTAGGCTTCCATCCTAAATATACTTGCATTGAGTACACTCCATATGAGCACTGTGTTATTTATATCTGAATAAGGATGTGTAAGAATTCATTGCTGCAGGACTGCAAAAATGCAAAAGGCCAAAGCAACACTGAAGGCCTTGAACAGCTGCTTGTGTGAGGTATCAGAGATATATTTAGAATGATTTTTAGGAACATGAGTGATGTCTAGCTGATGACAGTCATCACTTCACTATTGTTTCTCCTCTGGAAAGCAGTCTTGTGCAGCTGTAAAAAGGAGGCTTGCTGAATAGCAACTAAGCAATGTATTGGCCACTAATGAGCTTAGAGCTACTATCAATTGGCACCTTTTAATTCAAGGATTCAAGAACAGGGCTTGGAACTGATTGCTTTCTAACAGCCCTCTTCAGAACATTTCTGTCCTAACTGAAAGGTTAGGAGAATGCAATAAAGTGCTCCTTAAAATAATCTCATAAAATATTACAAATGGGTATGCATTTTGAAGATGTCATCTGGCATAATTTCATAACCCTAAGTATGAACAATGCATGGATCTCATAAATAAATTCTATATATAATTGCCATAATTAATTCCCTTTTTCCCAGAGGAAGGGAATCAACTATTCTTATTCTACACTGTAGACTTGTGTATAAGTCAACCACATGTAGCAAATCAAAGACAGATTTGTGGGGCAAAATTATGAACTTTGCTATGGTTTGTGGAAACACATGAGGGGCAAAACCTACCGGCATATAACAAAGAAATGTGTTCCAAAATAGGAAAACCTATTTTGAAAGAACCAAAGAGAAGTAAAGGATCTATTTGTTTAAAGGGTTACAATGGAGGGTATAAATTGATTGCTGATCTTAGAATGTCTACAACCATACAAATGCAGATAAGGAAAGGAATATAAATGAAGGGAAAGAATGAGAATATCACCTAAAAAGTGGGGAGGTGAGAAAAACAAAGAAAGCTAAGGGATCCGATGCAAGGGAAGTGGCAAGAGGCAGAGGTAAGGAGCCCCTCTTATTCAGGTGAGATGAGGATGGAAACATGGAAAGCAAATTACTTTTAATTGTAAACCAAATCTATCAGTAGTTAACTACAAAGTATATATCAATGGTTCTCAACCTGTGGGTCCGCAGATGTTTTGGCCTTTAACTTCCAGAAATCATAACAGCTGGTAAACTGGCTGTGGTTTCTGGGAGTTGTAGGCCAAAACACCTGGGGACCCACGAGTTGAGAACCACTGGTATAAATACTAGGGATGCGTGATCCATTAAAAAATGGTTCAAAATTCAGTACAAAACTGGGGGGCACTGGCACTTCATTTCTAAAGTGTTACCTAAGTATACTTAGTGAAAATTTCATTACTGTAATGAGACTAACGACATTTCACTTCATGAATTCTCTGGCACATTCTCTGGCACATGAAATTTCATTTCATGAATTTTGAGAAGGTCTCTTCCCTTCTCAAAATACACTCCCCCCTCTTTTCACCACACCTAATGCCAAATGGAGATGTCATTAATTCCAGTGAGAAGGAATGGCAAGACAGGCAGGCAGTCTTTGTGGCTCTGCTTCCTTGCACTGAATATGAAACTGACTTTGGGAGTCTTCCAAGATTTACAAAACTAAAATGAAAAAGAATGGGATAACTTTCAATTCTAAAATATTTTGTGTGGGCACTTACTGTCATCAGATTGGGGGGGGGGGCAATGGACCCACCATGGCTAGTGACGTTTGCTCTTTTCTGGGAGTGACATTGTCCAGAATGCAAGGGAGGAAATGAGGGGGTTCTCATTTCTCAGTACCGTCTCTCCCCTTCTCCTCTCCTGTGTTGCTGTTGCACTTCAGCCAATGTTACTCCAGTGATGAGTGATGCCCCCTAGACATTTCATGACCTGTGGCCAACACTACAGGAGAAGGGGAAGCACACACAATTCTCCAGCAGCAACAACCCCGTTCAGTATCTCTGGCTGTTTGGATTTCTTTTCTGCCTCTGCTGTGGTCCAGGGGCTGGCAGTGAAGAATCCCTTCTGCCTCTACAGTAGCCCAGGGCTGGCAAAAAAAGCCCTCAAACATTCTGGACAACATGGGATTTAAACACTCCAGATTAAGTGGAATAAAGTGTCCATGTAGAACCACCCATGCCTGAACAAAACCTTGGATACATCTGTACTGTAGAAATAATGCAGTTTTACACTACTTTGAATACATAGCTTTATGCTGTGGAATCATGGAAGTGGTTTGATGAAGCACCAAGACTCAATGCACCTGACACCCAATCAAAAGAACACACATGGGCTGAGTTCCGACAAAGTATTATTCTACCGCACTGGAAAAGGTACAGGGGAAAATTTCCTCAAAGCAAGCATAAATAGTAGGTTTGTGCATTTTGGCTGAACCTCAATCCGTTTCTGCTGGATGAATTTTGGGAGGCCATTTTTACATGCCTCCTGAATGGGAAGGTATCTGAATAGTTTTTTTCAGTCTGTAGCTGAAAAATACGGGTAGATTTGGCCCATTGGGGGCAATGACAGGGGCTTCTTGGGCTCTCTTTCCCATCATTTTTAGGGCTACCAGGATGAAAATGACCACACCTGGAGGATAAATCAACCACTGTTAACCCACCAAGTTTCATAATATTTGTGTCATCTCCTGATTTTTAGGAATTACGTATCTTTTTAGAAATAAAATCTCCCCCCTCCCTGCTGGCCCTTACCTTTAACTTCTCCAGGAGCAGCAGCAGCAGGGCACCATTCCTTCCTGCCAAATGTCAAAGATACACTTCCATATCACACACTCAGTACCCCACTATTACACTTTCTTCTTTACTACTGGCAACAGTCAAAGGATGATTACTAATACTGCTTCTTCTATTATTATTATTATTATTATTATTATTATTATTATTACTTGAAATTCGGGAGGCAGAGAGCACAGTGAGAAATATAAGCAGATATATTTTTTTGCAAAATGAATGAAATTATAGGTAGGTAGGTAGGTAGGTAGGTAGGCAGGTAGGCAGGTAGGTAATTAGGTAGCAGTTTTCTGAGAGTGAGGCTTTTTTGTTTGTTTGCTGGGATTATTGTGAATAATAATAATTGTTGATCTTTTAAAATAATTTTCTGAAGGAGAGGAACGGAGGAGGAAAAAAAAGCTAAAGGGTGAATCAAGGCTCTCAGAGTCACCCAAATATTTTTTAAAGAAAAGCACACTAAGAGCAAAGAAATGCTCTTTCTTTCTCCCATCCCCAAATGCACATGTGTATCCCAACCACCCATCCCATATTTTCCCATCTCCCATTCCTACTAAATAAAAAGAATCAAGACATTAAAGGAAAATAAAGGAACATTGAAAAGATTCAATGTTAGAGAGAGGCCAAGCCAATAAATAAAGTTGAGAGTGAGCAGCAAGGCAATCAGACTGAAGCACCTCTCTAGAACCAGGATGCAATGGAGAGCAATGAAGGTGCTCACCCCATTAAATAGACACAGCTTGCATAAGACATGCCATGGCATTTTTTTATTCTGATTGGCACAACAGGTGGGGCTTACAAGGAAACCCCATGTGGGCACATGGCAGCCTCTTTGTGTGCCAAAAGTTGCCCAATAGGAGAGGAGGAGCCGTGACTGGCTGCCATTGGGCCTGTTTTAGTTAGAAAAAAACAAGGTGGTTGAGCCCTTACCATTATGGCCAAACAAGCCAGATTGGCCAAAGGAAACCAACCAAACTGAATCTGTGCACAAGCCTAAAATGCAACTTGTAGATTTGGTGGCCCAGAGACTAGAAAGTGACAAGAGGAAACCTTATAGATATCAATGTGACAGGGAGCGGGAGTGAATGAATTGAATTATAACATACCTGGCACCAGTCATGCCAACCTTGAAGTAATTTGAAATACGTGAGAGACCTTGACTTTTCTCTTCAAAGCACTATTAAAAAGAAGAAGATAAAAGCCTGCTTTGATGAGGTAACTACATGTCATATTAAGCTAATCTGGACTGAACTTTTCTATAATACTGTTCCTTTATGGTAAATGTATAAGGATTTTTACCATGGGCTAGAAGCACAAAATAAAGGCATTCTGGCTAGTATGGATAGTGACAAGCTCTGATTAGAAAGAGTCAGCCAATTTTTTAAAGGCTATTGATCTTCTCAAGTAATGAAAATCCGAAAGTAATTTCACCAGCAACTAAGGAAATAAGTTCAATTCCTAATGCACAATATATTGAAGAAAAACCACACTATTTAGATAGCCTGTCAGATAACTAGACTCCCAGAAAAATAAAACAAAGCAGGTGCATTTGAAGTTTGAAAGCAATTCAGATTTAATTTGAATTGGCTGCTGAACCTATTCAATTTTATCTCCACAAGTCTTTTAACACAGAAGAATCCCTTCGAGAATTGGTCTAATCTGCATAAATATATTATTTGCTCTCCAAAAATCTTTCATAATTCACATTGCAAATGCTTTAAATCCAGCTTTTAAATTGTTGTTGGAATTCATGGCATAGTTATTAAAGGTAATGAAGAATTTCAGAGAGGGCAGTAAGTTGAAGGGTAATCGACAGAAAAAGAAAAAAGAATTCCCCTAAACTGAATAAAAAGTACTTTGAGAATTAATTGTTGATGTGAAAAGCACTCGCTGGGATATGGAGATTGCTTTCTTTGAAAGAATATGAATTAGCTAATTTCTCCTGATAGTTGGCATGATTCTTCCAAGTTCTATTGTCTTAATAAAGATAGAATCTAATTAAATTATAATTAGATAAAATGCTTCTGATATAGGCACCAAATATTCAGGAATACCTTGAAAAGGATATTGCATGCTTTTGTGATCATTTGAATATTTGGATTATCTTAAACTAATTCATTGGCATTAACTGATTAAGTTGCACATATTTTCCAGAATTTCATATTCTAATAGACTAAATAATTGACATGCATTTCCATAGTTAACTCCAATCTTAATTGAAATTGGCAGCTGAACTATTCATTTGCTGACCTGAGTGGGTAGAAATCTGCCAGGGACATTCAAGACTATCACATAAACATGACAAACAATCAATAAATGCACTATAATTTCCAGAATCATATTGGAGCATTGCATGTGTGAAAGTGGATTTATATGTGTGGGAAATAGATCTGTGAAGAAACAGATTTGCAATGTCCATATTCAGTAGATGGCTTCTTCTTTGTAACTTCCTAGAAAAGCTGTCTTTTTTAAAAAAGCAACATCAAAGAGGGACTTCTTACATGCATCAATTATGCATCTTTGCCATTCAGTAACTGATTTTCTTAGAATCTTTGGTAGTTGGTTAAGGGCACAGAAATCTATGTTGCATGATTAGAGGATTATAGCCAAAATTTAAAACAATTATGAAACACACAGAAAAGGAAATACGCATGCATATGCAGAGTTAAATTGAATGGTATTTGAAATCAAAATATGCTATGTCATTGATTACCATGCAGCTACAAGCTAAGCAACTTTACAGGATGGTGATGTCTAGCTTGACATCATCGGCAGCAGAATCACTCATGTCCAAGTATGATTGTCTTCCAAGTGTACAACCTTGGTGATGGGTCTGTAGGTGACTGTGGAGACCTATTCTTGATCCTCACGTTCTTCATCAGTGAGAACATTCATGTCCAGGTGGAAGACAATCCCAGTCAGGGTTGGCTTGATGCACCTTCCTCTTGACATGTTTCTCCCTTTCACCCTCCATTCATGCCTCTTTGAATTCCACAGCACTGTTGGAAACAGCTGACCTCCAGTTAGAATGCTCAAGGGCTAGAGCTTCCCAGTTCTCAGTATCTATGCCACAGTTTTTAAGGTTAGCTTTAAGGCCACATTTAAATCTCTTTTCCTGTCCATCAACTTTCCATTTTCCATTCTTGACTTGGAAGTATAGTAACTGTTAAGGGAGACAGTGATTGGACATTCAGATAATGTGACCAGTCCAGCAGAGGATCATCGATGGCAGAGGATCATCGATTAAATGCTGGTGGTATTTGCTTCTTCCAGCATGCAGACATTTGTATTTCTGCCTTCCCAAGAGATTTACAGGATTTTTTTGGAGGCAACGCTGATGGAATAATTCCAGAAGTTGAGTGTGACATCTGCAGATGGTCCACGTTTTGCAGGTGTATAACAGGGTTGGGAGGACAATGGCTTTATAAACAAACATCTTGGTCTCCCTACAAATGTCCTGATCCTCAAACACTCTACTTCATTCATACAAATGTTGCAGTTGTAGAGCTCAAATGGTGTTGTATTTTAGTGACAATGTTGACTTTTGTGAAGAGGTGGCTCCCAAGGTAGAGGAAATGGTCACCATTATCTAACATTACACTATCAAGCATTTTTATCATGTCAGAAGTAACTTGAGAATGCACTGCAAGCTGCTTCTAGTGTGAGAAAAATGGCCATTTGCAAGGACGTTGCCCAGGGATACCCAAATGTGTTACCATCCTATGGGAGGCTTTTCTCATGTCCCTGCATGGGAAGCTGGGGCTGACAGATGGGAGTTCACCCCGTCTCGGGGATTCAAACTGCCAACCTTCAGGCCTTCAGGTCAGTAGTTCAGCCGGTCCGAGGGTTTAACCCATTGCACCACTGCGGCTTCACATTCAGCTGTATTTCTGGCATTGCAGAAGAATTGGCTGGTGCCTGCTGAAAGAGCACTTTGGTTTTCTCAGTGTTCAGTGACAGGCCAAGCTTTTTGTATGCTTCAGCAAAGATGTTTAGAGTGGTTTGTCAGTCTTCGGAATGAACACAGATTACATTATCATCAGCATATTAGAGTTCTATAACAGATGTTGTTGTGACCTCAGTCTGCTGAAGTTAAATAGCATGTCATCTGTCCGATCTGTCATGGATGGGCTGCAGGATGTTCACAAATTTATCAGGGCACCTCCTTCAGGAGTTTGGTTCCATCTGATGAGCATAGGGGGCATATGCCATGATTTCTTGGGCCATAAATTTTGGCACTGAAGAATCCCCATGCATCATGGACATCTGCGAAGTGTTGGATTTCTTCAGCCTTTTTTGTTCACCAGATGTTCTTGAGTTCTCTGGTTCTTCCTTGGACCTCAGCTTGTGCACTGGTGTAGGTCTTTTTCTTAGTAGTGCAGTTGGTGTTTTTCTGCCATATTTGGAAGACTTTCCTTTCCTTATCAATTAACTGTTGGATCTCATTATCATTTTCATCAAACCAGTCTTCATGTTTCTTAGTTTGACATCCAATGGTTTCTTCACAGGCTGTGATGATGGAGGTCTTCAGTTTATTCCAATGTTCCTCAACAGTTTCAGGGTATTCTATGGGTAGATGATCCTTGAGTGTTGTTTGGAGAAGGGCTCATTTGGAGGGCTTTTGAGGGGCTTGGGTGATCCTTTTATGCCTTATCTTTCTTCCTTGGAGTCTGCATTTGGGGACAATCTTGATGGCTATGCTGGATTGGATTAACCTGTCGTCTACCCAGCAGTCATCAGCACTTGTCATGGCTCTTGTGACAAGCACATCACTGAGGTCTCTGGCACGTATAATTGCATAGTCAATGCCAATGCTTTGACCAGAGGTACTTCCACGATGTCTTAAGCTTGTTTTTCAGGCAAAAGAGTGTTTATGATGACAAGGTTATGTTCCACACATTTCGTGAGAAGCAGGGTGCCATTTGGGTTGCTGTTTCTGACCCCATCTTTTTCTATGTTTCCTGGCCACAGGTTGAAGTCTTGTCCAACTGTCATGTTAAAATCACCCATGAGGATGATTTTGTCCTCCTTAGGTATTTCTGACAGGATGGTGTCCAGTTGAAAGTTTTTTTTCTTTTGTGTCTTCACCAGCATCTGGTGTTGGTTCATAAGCATGTATGATGGTTACCCTTTTGGTTTTTGGCAAAGTTCATTTGGAGGGTTGAGAGTTGTTTGTTAATGCTGATGGGTGCTTCAGACAGATGCTTCTCCAGGTCATTTCTGATGGCAAACCCGACTGTGTATTCTTCATTCTCTTTCAGGTAGTTCCTTCCAAAAGAATATGTAGCCTCCTTTTTGTTCCTTCAGCTGTCCCTCTCCTGCTCTCCCAATCTCCTGAAGTGCTGCTATGTCAATGTTAAAGCTTCTCACCTCCCTTGCAATAATAGCAGTCCTGAATTCAGGGCATTCACTGTCTGTGTTGTCTAACAGTGTCCGTATGCTCCATGTTCCAAAGTTCATTTTTTTCTTTTTTGGCCACAAGGTGGTGACTCCTCTGGACATGGCAGTCCTGTTAGGGATAAGACAGGGTGTACTGGCTCGACAACAGTACATGTAAAACAGATTTTGAAGTCTTAGTAGACAACAAGTTAAAGAGGAGACAACAGTTTGATGCAGTAGCTAAAAAAACTGTGGGATTTGGGGCTGCATCAAAACAATAATAGCGTTTAGATCAGTAGTCCCAACCTTTGGACTTCCAGGTGTTTAGTACTTCAATTCCCACAGTTCCTAGCAGCTGGTAAGTTGGGTGGGATTTATGGGAGTTGAAGACCAAAACACCTGGAGGCCTAAAGGTTTGGAACCACTATTCTAGATCAAGGGAAGTTAAGGTGCCCTCTATTCTGTCTTGATCAAACCACAGCTGACCAATCCCCTTTCCTTTAATTCAAACTCATTCCTATGAATCCTAGTGAAATGCAAAGATACAGAATGGGGGATGCCTTTCTGCATCCTAATCTTCAGGGCAGCAGAAAACAAGCTTGTTCCCTCCTCCCTATGAGTTCTCCTCACATATTTATACATTGCTATCATGTTTTCTCTCAACCTTCTCTTCTGCAGGCAAGCATGCACAGCTCTTTAAGCCACTCCTCATAGGACATGGTTTCCAGAACTTTGATCACTTTAGTCACCCTCCTCTGGACATGTTCCAGCTTGTCAACATCTCTCTTAAATTGTGGTGTCTGGAATTGGAAACAGCATTCTTGGTGTGGTCTGATCAAGGCAGAATAGAGGGATAGCATGACTTCCATGGATCTAGACACTATACTCCTATTGATGCAGGCCAAAATCTCATTGGCTGTTTTAGCTTCTGCATCACAATGTTGATTCATGTTTAACTTGTCCAAAAGTACTCCAAGATCTTTTTCACACATACTGCTGTCGAGTCTGGCATCTCTCATTCTGTATCTTTTGGAGTTACTTTGATTGTGCTTTTCCTGCATGGTAGGGGATTGGACTAAATGGCTCATGTGGTCTCTTCCAACTCTATGATTCTATCATAGTACACCCAAAGCCTGACAAAAGTAGGTGGAGTTGTTCATATCTCTGCAAGCAATTGCAATTCAGAAGTTATATATGTATTTGGTTCTGGACTCAAAATCCTACCACTTGTCCAAATTAGAAGAGATTCAATAAATTAAAAATATTTCACTTATTATTAATCATTTGAGTCAGTGAATTGACTTTAGTTAACACTAGCACTGGCAGCTAGTTTTAGAAGCAGACAGATAATGATAACTGTATCCCAAGTACAGTTGTGAGGCAAAGTGCACTTCCCTTAGAAATCTGCATATTTGAAGGCCTTGGGGTGGTATAAAAGTATGGGTACATTTTTTTTCAAAAGCATGAGGGGAAATGCTTACATTTGAAAACTATGCATAAACACACTTGAGTCAATGGGAACTATGCATAAACACACTTGAGCCAATAGGAACTATATGTACAAAATATGTAAAATATATACAAATTTTTGTGTTAGGCACATATGTAGAAAAGATTTAGATAATTTTTAAAAAGAATTTCAGCAATGACGGGAGGCTACCTAATATTTTCCCTTATAAGTTACCACACAGTGCTCAGGCAGGTGAAAAAAACTTGATTTGATTGTATTTCTCCCAGTCCTGGTTTCATTGTCTTCCCTTTCTTGTTTTGTTTGCTATGTAAGCTCAGAAACAAACTGGAAGCCAGTGCAGTTAGTAAAAAGTGGCATATTGTACTTGGAGTAGCTTCTGAACACCTTCAAGAGTGTTCCCACATGGAACACATTATAGTAGTCTAATCAGGAAGTAATTATAGCATTTTGACCAAATCTATATTTGGTAGAATAACACAATGGGTTTTGTGTTTCAGCAAAACCTGTCCAAAGGCACTCCTGGAGCTATCTTATATCTCTCTAAACAGGTTAACATTAACAATTAAGAAAATGAAATATTAACTTGCAGGTGTTTAAATAGTCAATTCACCTACATTAGATTTAGTACAACACGAGAAACTGCAAGCTTTTAGATAGAAACATGATATGGCTCCAAGAAAGTAAAAACTATTATTGAGATTGCAAATAAAGGTAACCGTACTACAATCAATATGCTAGTTGGGAAGGAGAGTGAGCTTTCTACTTTGGATCTAGAAGGATGAATCAAACTTTTAATCTAATCATGTCTTAACCTGGCCTTACTTGAGATCTAATGTAACATGTCAGGGATTTCACTCTGCTGGCATACGTCTGTTACAACTCAGACTTGAGAGGACAGAATCCAGATCCAACCAAGAAAGCAGTTCTCTGTTCTGACATTTGTAGAGCCAGTAGGTAATTTCTATAACTCCATCAGTTCCCTTATCTTGTTGGCAGTAAGAGCTCTACACAATCCAGAGTGTGCCTGTGAATGCAACAAGGTCTCACTGAAAAGTTAGAATCCAGTTACACAACTGGGAGTTGTATGTGCATAAAGTAATTGGATTCTGTATCCTAACAGGGTCCCCAACCTTTGTTCCTCCAATTGTTTTGGACTTCAGCTACCACAATTCCTGGGAGCTAAAGTCCACTTCTCTATAACAAATCTTACCAATTCAGCCTGACATTTCAAAGAGAAAACTGGTTTGGATAAAAGAGTTCAGTGTTTCCATTTATTTATTTTGAGAAATTTATATCCCACCTTTCTCTGAGCACAGACCCCAGGGCAGCTTCAACAGAACAAAAAGACACACAGTACAAAAGTTAAAACAACCCATAAAATCATAAATATTTGAAACAGGAAACACAGATAAAATCATATAAACATTAAATCCAAGATAAAAGCCCAGAGCTTCCTTCCTTTCCTTCCTTAGGCAACCCCTCGTAGTCTGAGGATGATGGTCCTCCAAGGTCAGTGTACTGTCGGTTCCGTAGGTGACTGTGGAGCCCAATTCTTGATCTGCATCTTCTCCCACAATGAGGGCATTGGTTTCCAGGTGGAAGGCGGTCCTGGTCGGGGTTGGTATGATGCGCCTTCCTCTTGGCACGTTTCTCTCTTTCGCCCTCCATACGTGCCTCTTCAAACTCCACAGCACTGCTACAACTTCTTTGACTTAATTAAACACTTTCTTGAAAAGGAATGTCTTTACCCCCTTCTGGAATGCTATTAAAAGGGGGGCTGATTTTAACTCTTCAGGTAGTGTGTTCCACAACATAGGGACTGCCCCCAAAAATGAGCCTTCCCTGGTCCTCTTAAGGTGCATGACATAAAGTGCCTTGGTCAATATCAAGGTCTCCCCACTGGACCTTAATTGTCTTCCAGGTTTGTACAAGGGGACATGGTGTCTCAAGTAGCCTGGACCAAAGGCGTGTAAGGATTTATAATTGAAAACCATCACCTTTAATTGGGCTTGGGAACAAATTGGCAACCAGTGGAGCTGTCTCTATAGAGGGGTGGTATGTTCTCTGAGATCAGCTGCTAGTAGAAGCCTGGCCTCCATCCTCTGTATAAATTAAACTTTCCAGACACTTTTCAAGGGCTGACCCACATAGAGTGCATTACAATAGTCCAAACAGGATGCAACCAGCGCATGTACCACACTTATTTATTTATTTATTTCCAACATTTCTACCCTGTCCTTTTCTACCCCCGAGGAGGGGAGGACTCAGAGCAGTTCACAGTGGCCAGGTCAACCAGATAACTGAATGGTTGAATCAAAGTATAATGGATAGGCTAGGACTATTTGGGCTAGTCCAGGCATGGACAAACTTCACCCCTCCAGGTGTTTTGGACTTCAACTCCCAGAAATCCCAGCCAGCTTACCAGCTGTTAGGAATTGTGAGGTTTTGACGTCCAAAACACCTGGAGGACTAAAGTTTGCTTATGTCCCATATTTAACTTTTCATACTAACCAGAATCCATTTCACACTTTGTCAAAATGAGTTGTCAATGTATACTTCTTTTTGTGGAAAATCATTTCTAAGAATGTTTGAGTGTTATCATCACTACCGATGTGCTGGAAAGTATTAACATTTCATCCCCTTGACAGACACATTAATTCAATATGTTGTATACTCCGCACAACTAAGGCTAATCCTGCTGATTGAAAACAAAGGATTATTTATTTCCTTTGATATGTACGGCAAGAAAATCCATTAGCTGACAATAAAGAGAAGTCCAGTAGACAATGAGAAACATGTTCCCGCATGCTGTGAGTCATAAATAATTCTGGCAAAGACACTTGGAGCATTGCCAATAAGGGGGTTATATGCATGATTGAGCTCTAAATATGTCCTCTTCACCAAATTATTAGAAAGGTGTATTGGTGAAATTCAGAAAGATAATGCAGTAATTATAAAACTGCTTCACATGGGTTCATTAGAGGTATTATAAATATGAATTAAAATTAATTTGGATAAAAAGAACATTGCCTGTGCTCAGGTTTTTCTTTCAGATTTGTTTTTTTTAATCCAAGTTTATATATACCCCATATATTTTAAAATCAGGCAACTGTGACTTTTGACAGTTGGCAAATTGAGACGACATTGCCAAATTTTGTGAAGGGACTAGGAAGTTGTGATGTGTAATTGACATATCATTGTCCTAGCACTCTATATGAATATCTTGTTCTTAGCTCTCATATATCTATATCATATATCTATATCATATATCTCTATTTGGGTATTTCATTTCCATTATATTCTCTAATCATTTACACAAAGGGATGGACTGACAAGGTCAAATGCTAAGCTCTCCTTGCACCATGGAAGGAACTGTCATACCATTTTAAAGTGTACAATAGCTTTCAGGAGAAAGGAAATGACACCAGGGGGCAAAGGGGGTCGGGGGTTATGATTTGCAGTCCCTCCCCAATATTTCAAACTATATTTTCAGCTTCATTTTTAAAGCCTTCTGGCCACTGTAGATATCAGGCAAAATGTGCTGGCATTATTTTATTTGATTGTTCTATGAGAGCAAACCTGAAATCATTTTTCATTGGCAGCAACTGCCTACTAGATTTAGTGGGACTTAAAACAGGGTTAATAGAGGTAGAGCCAATTACTTCTGATTTGTTATCCAGTCATTTTTCTCATTCATTTACTCACATAAATATTTATATTCTCTCATGAGTCTGAAGATCTTGGGTGGTGTACAATCAGGAAGCAGAAACTCTTTAAAACAATGTAGACAGCAAGAAAGATTTTAGAAGGCTAATCATATATTAAACATTTGAAGACATTAATGTAGACAGTTTAAGGCAGTTAAAATGCCCTATATACTTGAATATAAGCTGACCCGAACATATGCCAAAGCACCTAATTTTACCACAAAAAATGGGGAAACGTATTGACTCGAGTATTTGCTGAGTGTGGGAAATGCAGCAGCTACTGGCAAATTTCAAAATAAAAAGAGATACCAATAAAATTACATTAATTGAGGCATCAGTAGGTTAAATGTTTTTGAATATTTACATAAAACTGTAATTTAAGATAAGACTGTCCAATTCTGATTAAACCATTATTCTAACCTTCTTCAGTGTAAATGTGCTTATGTATCCTTCCAATAATAATAGAGTAAAATAATAAATGTAACAACAGCAACAGCAACAGCAACAGCAACAACAGAGTAAAATAATAAATGACTTGAGTATAAGCCGAAATGGGCTTTTCAGCCTAAAAAAAGGGCAGAAAACCTCGGTTTATACCCAAGTATATAAAGTATTTTCTAACAATTTAAAATCATGCATTTGTGTGTCTCTAAGTAAAACCAGTTATACCCTAAAGCAGTGTTTCTCAACCTGTGGGTTCCCAGATGTTTTAGCCTTCAACTCCCAGAAATCCTAACAGCTGGTAAACTGAGTGGAATTTCTGGGAGTTGTAGGCCAAAACACCTGGGGACCCACAGGTTGAGAACCACTGCCCTAAAGGCTTTGGGAACCACCATGGACTCACTTGGTGCTGAAATGATGGGAATGCAATTGCCAATTTGGTCATCTAACATCAGGCATGCCATATTTGGAGTGCAATAATAGAGAAGGCCCTCTCCTACATCCTATAGTAGTGTATTGTTTTGACTGATAGGGCACAGAGGAATATCATTCTTCATCGATTAGGCAAAGATAATTAGGAAAAACTTCTGCTTTGAATACCTAATGTCAGTTTTAGATGCCATTACCAGCATCTTGGATTCAGATTAGTACTTTATTAACTTGTTTACAATCAGTGTTATAGGATTTCTACCTGGTATTTTGATCAGCAGTCCAGTTGTTGCATTTTGCACTGGTTGCAGCTTTTGAGTTATCTTCTAGGGTAGTATTAGGTAAAGTATATGGCAACAATGGAATCCATTCAAGGTCTATTGTGCTAAATTATCCCTGTGCAGAATGTTTATGGCTAAAAGGAGTCCAAGCAACAGAATCCACCCTTATCCACTCTAATGATCGAGTTACCTTAGGAGAAGTCCAGCTCCATTAAGGATTGTCTTTTAATTCTCGGATCTGTAAACCACAAATACAGAGGGCCTCAGAATCCAGTTTCAATGTATTGGCCTTCAGCACGTCCTTTATAGTATTATAGTATCCAGCACCTGCACAGCCTTGGCTGAGTCCAACAACAATAAGACAGAAAACTGAGTGTGATCAACATACTGATGTGGCCTCACCCCAAACCTCCCTATAATGTCCCATAGTAACTTTGTATAGATATTGAACAACATGGGAGATAAGATGGAAGCTCCTGGCACTCCACGGTTTAATGGCCTTGATCTAAACAGGAGTCTTTTGGTGCCACCCCCTGGAACCAGCTTCACAGATAGGAGATGAACAGCTGTAACAGTGTCTCCAACTCACATCCAACAGAATTGGATGTTTTCTGGACATGGAATTATATGCTACTGAGGGCGAGCCTAATTCTAACACTAACTGCAATCTCACTTTTTGCATTTCAGACTCCTGTGCTCTGGGAATAACCTTTTTATTTTTAAGAATATATTTAATAAGAAACAGCTGATTGTAAAACTGGGCTTCCCGCTGCTGCTCTGCTCTCACCATTGTTTCATCGCCCTCTCGGAGCCCCAGGACCCAGGGAACTTGATGTGATCATCCCATGGGACCCTCGGGAAGTGGACTTGCCATTCTCGCTCCAGACCCCGAAGGGAGTTATAGTTCTCTTCGGACCCAAGAGTAGGCTTCGGCCCCAGCGATGCATGACCCCATATCCTGGCTAAGTGGACTCACTAAATCACTTCTTATGATTTTTGAACTCTTTTTGCCCCACATCAAGGACTGTCTTTTTGTCATTATTAACTTTCCCCTTATGGACTCACATATTGAATACTGGACTTTCCTGATGGACTATGGACATATGCTAAGCCATGATCAAAGCTCTCATCAATTTCTCTCTATGGATTTCTGAGGGGGAGGGATAAGTGGGAATGTTTCTTGCAATATGATTTTTTATATTCTTCCTTATGTATGTGACCCTTACCTTGCACCCTATGCCCCTTTATATAAAATGTATAAAAATATATAGGAAGCCAATCTCAGTGACCTTGGAAAAGAAGTAATCCCCTGATTGAAAGGAAACCCAGATAAGGATATACTTGCATGGACAATACAAAGGGCACCCTGAGTCTCGGAGTCTGGCTGCTCGGCGGAAGGTGCCCATTTGGCATGATTGATCATATCACGATGGGACAAAGGGCCTTTGGAAAGCCACAATTTGTCCTGCTCTGTTTACTCATTCAACCTCCTCTCGACCGAAACTACAGCCAAGATTGCCCGTTGTTTCCATATCCCGGCTCAAAGAAAATCCAGATTTTGGCCAGCTCGCCAGACATCAACGTTGATTGCCACCCCTCAAGACAATAAACTGGATGGCTAGAAGGCCCCTGAGGACTCGCCAGCCACATATTTCCATAATCCACTCAAGAATTCATTGTTTCCCTCTCATCCCACCTCCCTCTCTCCTGATTGGCCAGGAAGCCAAGGTGGCAGAAGCTCATGTATTGGCTAAGGTGCTCGGGAGGTGGCTAAGCCTCCTCCCAGCTGTAGAGCATCAGCCAATCATCGCTGAGTCAGCAGAGGGGCAGGGAGCGGGAAATTCAAAACTGACAGCTCTGTTTTATGTATAAAAGGCTTTATTTTGTGTACACTGTATGCTTGCTTGATGAATTATTGCAGATTTGAAACCTTTCCAGCTGGATCGCAATAAAATCAACTTGGTGGCGCTTCCTTCAACTTTGGTGAGATTCATTTGGGAACTTAGCAAAATCTTTAATTTGCGGCTTCTTTCTTTTTGCTCACCAAGGCAGCGGATCCTTCTTGGTGGAGCTGTAGGGTCTCTCCTTCCTGGGCGAGACCCTCCCAAATCCAGGCTCGATTTCACTACCACATTGTCAGAATGAGGAAATTGAAAGTCTGGATGACCCAGAAGAGATAATGTTTTATTCAAAAGAAAAAGTGAGGATGTTTTCTTTACTAGAATATAAAACAGACACACATTTATCCTCACGGCTGTTCTTTGTCCTTTACTAAAAAATAGAAATATACCAAAGATGAAGCAGAAACAATGTGCTCATGGAAGTCACCTGACAGAGACATTATTATTATTATAAGCAAGGGTTTGGGTCAGGTGTCATCACCACTCTAAATTTTCATGGGCAGCTAAATCTGAATATCTAAAATCTTCACATGAAATGATGTTTACATTGATATTGCTGCAATTGATGCTGATGCTGATAATTCACATGTCTACACAAAAACATTGTGTGGTTTTTTTCAGAAAGCACAGGGTGTAATTTCTGGACACTCCAACTGTACATTGCTACAGGAATTATAATCTTATTTTTATTTTTACCATCATGGTAAAAGTGGTTTACTTTTTATTGTTAATTTTACAGTTCCTTATCATTAGGCTTACCATTTAAAAAGACACAACATGCAAAGAAATAAAATAGCATTGAGGAAGGGGATGTAGTCCAGCCGATGCTGGCTGCTGTTCTCTTGCTCCAAAGATGACCAATACAATCATAAGGGATGTCATTACTGTGTTGCAATGGTTGAAAGTGACACAGTAACTTGGTGAATAAACAGGGTGATAAATATCACATTGGATAACAACTTTCTATGGTAAATAGATGGGGAGTAAAAACCTTGCCATGATTCATAATTTTTTCACAGAGTTACAAATCAAATATTATACATTCAGGCTAGATCTACACTGCTATATAATGTAGTTTCAGAATGGAGATTAAATTCATTGAACTGGATTATATGGCAGTGTAGACTCATATAATCCAGTTCAGTGCAGATATTCTGCACCTGGAACTGCACTATCTGAGAATGTTGATCCAGACTCAGACAAAAGGTCTCTATTGGGGCACCATGACTGCATAAAGAAATAGTTGTGCCAGCGGTGGCATTTTTTTTCAAAAGTTATATAATTTCTCAGGAACAGGGGGTCCTGCATTGGTTTACTGAATTGTTTTTCAAAGTGTTTTATTTATTTTTGTTTCAATGGTTGTACATGTTTAACTTCAATATTTACTTTTGGCATATTTTAATTGTATGCCGTTACTTATGAGCCGTTTTGGGTCTCAACCCTAAAGAAAACAATGGGGTAAGAAAAGGAAGAGGAGGCGGTAGTCTCAGAACAACTAATCATTTTTCAAGAGCACATTGAGTACCCTTCACACTTTCTATTTCAATAGCACTCTCTTTCCTTGAATTGGTGGGTGTGAGAGCTCACTGGCTGTTTGATGTATAATCAAGCAATCTAGCAAAACTGTTCTGATGTTTATTTATGCTATGCTAAAAGTTTATAGGATCTTTGCCAAGAAGTTTTCAAATTATCTTCCTTTTTCTGCAGATATATGTCACAAAGACACATCATGTGTCACATGATCTTATTTTTCATAGCACAGCGTATCTTCTGCTGACTGGCTACTATCACAAGCATGTTGTTTACAACCATCATCATCAAAGCGTGAATGGTACTGACAGAGAATGGATACTTAATCATGCAGACTGAGTGTGGATATAAGATATAACTCACAATCTCAACATGAAATATGAAAATCCTGAAGTTCAGTGAAATGAAGTCAGAGTTCATTATGCATTTGAGAATTACAAGCCTACTCAATTTGACTTACAAGCAAACTAATTTTGAATTTTGACAGCATTTCTAATTGTGAATGTAACAATAACTCACTGAAAAGTGGGGAAGAAATGATGACTGTCAAGCACATATATTGTAGTGTCAGAGTCAAAAAGTGAACTGAAAGTGACATTATCACATTGAAACTTGGGTCCATGTACTTGAAAAGTGGATATATTTACTTGAGTAGGTGCAGGAAGAGTTAAGGAATATTTTCTAACTCATAAAGGTCAATGTGTTCAAGTGTTACTTCTCAGTGTTTTAACATCTGCTTTCTATGAGTTTCTGGGATTTCTGGACTGATTTTGGAAAAACCATGATGTTGGGGATTTTACTTTAGTTTACCCTGATGAGAAAAGCTAACAGGTTGACAATGATAGTGGCCATTAATTTGATAGCCTATATAGTATGTGGTTAGAACATTGGACCATGACTCTGAAGATCAGGAATCCACCATGGAAATTCACTGGGTGATATTGAATCAAAGCCAAGTGATGTGTCTTGGTATCAAAGCCTAGTAATATGGCTTGAAATTTGAGTGGTTTGTACTTTAGCACTTTGAGGAGGGGGTCATGTTGGAACAAATGCCTCCATTAAGTCCCATATTCTGTAAAAGCTTAATCCAACTTTTGTTTTAAATAGTTGAGTTCTGATTTCCCTAACACTTGGGTTTTTTTTCTTCCATATTGGCAGCAAAAGTATGGTTCATTTTTATACTGAAGTGAACACCCATACCTCCAAATCTGCCAATGTATCCAACTCCCAAATAACTTTCATTGTCCAATTCATGCCCAGACAGCCTAAGAAAAAAAATTGAATTCCTCAAAATTTGTTTTAAACAATATTTCAGTTTGCCTTCAAGAAAGAGGTGGAACTTGTTTTAATAAAATAAATGATATTGACTGAATTAAAGTTCTGATTAAGCTTAAGAAGTTTTAAATGGATCATCACTAGAAACCTGCTATTTTCAATGGGCAATTTAGTTAGCAAACATCCTTGATTTAATGTCAAAACATTTGGCTTGGCGGGTATCTTCAAATGTCACTGGAAAATCAAGCTCACTAAACATTCACAGCTGATGGTTTGGTATTTCAGCACATTCTTATCAGTCAAAACACCCTTGACTTCTGTTTGTGCATTCTGCTGAACTGCATCTGTTTAAGGTTTCTGAAGAGCACTTTTAAATGAATTCATGAAAACTCCTTCTGAGATTGCCACAAAACCTTGACTTGTTTTACATGTAAGGTCAATTGTGAAGAAAAACTTGTAAATTCAAAATCTATGTATTTGCGCTTTTCATGTACTGTGCTTGTGTATGGCAATCACAAAAATAAAACATGCTATTCTGTTATTTGGTCCTTCCTTTTGGGATATAACCATAGTTCCCAATAGATGCCAAGATGTAAGCCTTTTTCATCTTTATAAACATGGCTACACTGTATCAGATCAGAGGATATGTACCTTGCACATTTATTCTTTCCCTTTTAGCATTCCCAAAATCTTCAAAAGGCCACAGACTTGCTCAATCTTCCTTCTAAAAATGAGAAGGAAAACTTTCCCATGAAAAGCTCCTGTGTATTATCTGGAGCAGCATTATATCTAAAAACAACCCTGAATCCCCATTATGCCCGAAACTTCCTTAACTTTCCTAAGATTGACTTAAAATGTAAAGTGTGAACAAGAAATGAGTTGGCAACCTTCTTGTCATGTTTGTAGAACAGGGGGATGAATTTGCTAACTCTTCAAGGTTTTTTACTCAGTGTTCACAGAGGTCTGGAGAAAATGGCAAGATTGTAGGGCTATTCAATTGCAGCCACTTGGGCAGAAATCTGAGGATTCTAGTAAATGGAAGCCAGTTCTCCCAAGAAAAAAAAAGAAACAAGAGAGAGAATGTTCTCTTCTCAAAAAATATATATAATAGAAATAATACTTGCCCAAAATGATTTGAAACAGCTCTAAAGTCAGATAATTTTGCTGTTTCATTTATTGTAATCTAAACTGTTTAATTGGACTAGCAAGATTTGTTGGTTCTACTGGTAATATTTTTTGATTGCTAGCTTTCTAAAAGCCTTAAAATAAAAGGCACCATGTTATTTCTAGATCTTCTTGGGCAAAGGTTTAATCATATATGTCTACACAGAAATAATTATTCTAAAATTTTATGAGACATGTTGTTTGGTAAATGTGCAGATTATTGCTACCTAAAACAGCTGAAAGTTATTATTTGATTATTTTTATTTCATTTTAACTTTTACAATAAGTTGTTTTGACTTTAAAAAAAAACATTCCCCTTCTGTCCACAAATATCTTTTCATTGTTTTCTGGTACAAATGTGAAAAACATATCATAGTGGTTGACATTTTAAAACAAATAGCATGGGCCACATATTTTTGAGGGTGAGAAAATTTGAGAATATTCATTATAAAGTATTCCTGTTGCTTGCATAGCCTCAATTCTGTAACAAGAAGTGCATATATTTCTTCATGAACATGTCTTCACTCACCTCAATTGTTAGTCTTGCACAAGAAAAGAAGAATTTCAATTTGAAGCTTTGCAGATGTCTAGAATTAAAATAATTAGACAATTTAGTGAAGGAGTTGGAGGAGGAAGACAATTAGCACCAGCATCAACAGCAAAAATGATCAGTGATGATAGCTTCATTACAAATCATAAATTTTGAAAAATGCACAGGAAGTATTTTTATCCCCCAAAACCCCCTCCCAAGCAAACAAAAAACAGCAACAAAATATGTGAGTATCCTAGCAGTTGTTCATTTCTAAGAATGGCTGCTGGGACCTGTAGGGTCCCTGAATACCTAACAAGTCCCATATTTGTATGATAGTGGAAATGGCCACAAGCATTTCCTGTTGTAGTAGAGCCTGTAAGTAATGTTGCAAGCAGTAGTATGGGTGCCAGAAAGGGGGGGGGGAAGAGTTACCCATGAGCAGGAGTCTGATGAGGAACAACAGAGGAAAAGTATTCGGGATATACTTATGGCACCTACAGATGAAGATTCATTTGAGGGGTTCTCTGGGGATGAAGGGTCAATGAGTGAAGGAGAGGAGGGGGACACAATGGATGGGAATAGAGGAAGAAAGAGGGCTACTCGGGAGCAGGAATCTGATGAGGAGTGACAAAGGAAGAGGATCCAGGATATACTTACGGCACATACAGATGAGGAATCATTTGAGGGTTTCTCTGGTGATGATGGGCCACAGAGTGGGAAAAACAGGGATGACACTGTGGATTGGACTAAGGTAAAGGAAGTGCAAGCTATTTGTGTGGAGCCAACATCTAGTGATACAGTTATGGGATTCTCTGGAAGTGAAGACTGGCAATCAGGGAGTACAACTGAGTCTTGGAGGGATCTAAGTCTTGACAGGAGATGGAGAAGATGGAGGGATGGGCATAGGACTTCACGTGAAGAGTTGGGAGCAGCTGCAAGGGATGATCATGGGGCGGTGGTCAGTTTATCTTATGATGATGATGATGATGATGTTTAATAAAAGTGGGTTCTGAAATGGGGAATCTTTGCAGAAGGCAAGATGTTGGTATACATTCATGCATTGGGTACTGTCTGAACTTGTTGCTGCCTCTTTCGTGTTCAGCATTGGGTTTGGGATCTGCAGGTTGCTGCTCCTGTTCATGTGTGCTTTCGACTCGGATTGGATTCTCGTGAGTGTGGATTTCCCCCTTCCTTGACCTTGGTCCGGCTTGACTACAATGCTGCTTCTGTGGACTTTAGAACGTTGCTACTTCGGATTCTGCTTGCTATGACCTTGAACTTTGCTTGACTATGCTTTCTTCCCTGCTGCTTCTCTGTTTTGTTAACCATTTGCATGATGTGCCTTTTTGTGTGACTTTGGAGTGCTGTGTTTGATTCGGTTCTTTTTTCCGGATAATCCAGATTATACTTTGGTTTACCTTTTTGAACCAGGACTGCTTTTACCTTTGAGTTTTGACCAGATGCATTGAGTTAAGTGTTTCTGAGTCTTTTCCCTTTGCTTTAATAAACTCTGTTTTGGAACTAACTCTGAGTCTGGCCCTTTAAGGCATCTGTGATTCCGACATTTCCATTATATTGATCAAACCTTTAAGCTTGGAAAATTTTCTGAGCATGTACTACCACCACACATGTTCAATATACCTGAAATACAAGGAGGAAAATGAAACAAATGTTACAATGGACATAAATTAAATATCTGAACCTGCTATGGCAAAATAGTTTTTTTGATACAACAAGGAGCAGTGTCTAATTATTTTCATTAGCTTCTTTGAAAGGCATTTTTGAAACATTTTAACTTGTTAATGCTATTTTTCATCAATCTTGAATTTTGTCCCCTCCCACACAAAAAAGAGTAACCAAAAGTAAGGGAAAAGTATCAAGCAGTATAACATGTAAGTTGACAAGTTATTGTCATCATTGGAATCGCTGGTGACATTATGAATACTGTGAGGTATAATAGAGCAAAGTAGATGTCTATCTTTGTGAGTATATGCCATTAGTTTTTTTCAGGTGTGCCCTCATCAGCCATAACATAATGAGGGCACACCTGAAAGAAACTAATGACATATACTCACAAAGATAGACATCTACTTTGCTCTATTATACCTTACAGTGTTCACAACTAAACCAGTTAGTGTAACTGATTCTAATGATGACAATAACTTGTTAACTTACATGTTATACTGTAAGTTAAAAAGTTACCAAATATGTTTTGTTTCCACAATCCAAAACCAAGTATTTCCCAATGCTATAATAACAATTAGCCTTGACATCAATGACTTTAAGAACTCTGTATAGGCAGATTCCAAATAAGCAGAAACCATGACTGATTGTGAACAGCTTGATATTCCTGTAGGAACAGTTTAGCAAGGGGAAAGTCAGATAACAGATTTCTAAAGAGGCAAAATTCTATTGTCCTTTGTCATTGGTATTTTTAAACTGTACTTTCCCATATCAATTTCTTCTGTGGAAGGGGAAAAAGGGGGAGAAAGATGAATTGTTGCCACTGCAAGACTGCAAAGAGGTTTTTGATACGAGATCAATAAGTGTCAATTAGTTGTTATTTGCTGCAAAGTCCCATTATTTATCATCTGAACAGCTCTCTGTTCTCTACCAAGCCAGTGCGGTATATATCTGAACCATGGCTCTGATAACCAAACCTGAACACAATCAAGAAGATATATGGGGAAAATGGTGGATGGTGCCTCAGACATTTATCATGATTGCACAATAGCTGCTGATTCACCGTAGTAAAGAGCTAAAAGTTCTTCATTACCTAATGCTGTCAGCACATTCCTCTACTGCACCGGTATTTTATACCTAGCTTTAATTCCCCTAAAACATTAGATAATTTCTCAAAAGACCTAGATACAGAATTGAACACATTTTAATATAAGATGGTTACAATATAGTATCTATAAGATGAGGGTAGGCATTTATTTTTTGTCCTGAAAGGCAAATGTAGTCTCGTAAGGGGCTGAGGAGCCAATGAGTGTGGGTGCACACATGGACATGCACAAGGGTTCATTGCTCACCCCAGCAACCATGAATAAGGATGTTGTCACAGGGGAGAGGACTGCTTCTGAGCTGAAGGAGGAAAGGGGAAACCCTTCCTACCCATACAAGTGTTTGTGATTGTTGGTTTAGTGCTGCCTTAGTAACAGATAAGCAAGCAGAGAATCACTGAGATCCTAATTTGCCCAGCATAGTGCAAGAGTGTTTTTTTTTCCTTCTGTAATAGGCAACCTGGATGGCCATCCCATCTGGCTATGGCCCATAGCTAGTTGCAGAATGGTAACATCTTCTACGAAGATCTTTGGGTATCTTGAAGAATCTACAGCTAGCAGTGAAGCATAGACAGATTTTTTTTAATGCCTACATTCTCTATCATGAATTCAAGATAACTGTTACATTAAAACCCTGAGGGTTAGTTTGGGGAAGGTGAGAAGAAATGATAACCTGTCCAGTGACAAAAAAGCCATGAATAGTTCTAAGATTGCCGATTTGTTACCTGTCATGAGTCCCTCTTCGGAGGTTGAAATAGGACGGGATATAAAAGCCCTAAATAAATAAATAAATAAATAAATAAATAAAATATTTCATGAACAATATGTATGTCGCAGTCAGGCATGTAGCCGGGGGGGGGGGGCTTGGGGGGCTTCAGCCCCCCCCCCCCGAAATTGTCATGGTGGTCCGTGAGAAGGCCTTACTGGTACATTATTTAAACTGTTATGTTTATTCATATCATGATCTGGTCACCATGCTCAATATATTTCATATGCATGGGTGTATTGGGGTAACGATACAAAAGGTTTGCTACGGTATACCTTCTTTCACTCAGACTCAGCCCCCCCCCCGAACCAAACTCAGCCCCCCCCCCCCAAAACAAAATCCTGGCTACGGGCCTGGTCGCAGTGAAAGGAAGAACATTTATATCCTATCTAGCCTGGCATTATTTTACTGTTGCCAGTCTTAGAGGTTTAGCAAAGTTCTCAATGGAAGTGGTACTGACTCTTTTTTTTTTGTTTCACTGACACTGTCAGCTGGCACAATGTGTGTGTTGCTTTGTGACTTCAGGAATTATGTGCTATGGATTGTTCATTGGTATTGTGGGTTTGACACCCTGTCATAAATTGATGTATTGTCTATTGCTAACCATTCTGATTGGGGATCACATAGCTTTGATATTGTTCTTTTTAAAAAGGGAAACTAAGAGTTGAACTGATCTTCTTATTACCTACCCAGTCTGAAGACAGGATGTAGGTGTCCTGGTGATGGTTGTTGATCAAAGGCCAGAAACTAGAAGAAGGCAGAAAAGCTTATCCTCTTCTTTTTTCAAAAGTTGAGAATCTGGTATAGTAATACTTCACTATAATGATGACTTGATATATACAAGTATCCCATTAGGTCAGTGTTTCTCAACTTTCCTAATGCCATGATCCCTCCATTTGTGGTGAACCCCAAACATAAAATTATTTTTGTTGTTACTTCATAACTATAATTTTGCTATCTGATATCTGATATGCAGGTTGTATTTTCATTCAATGGACCAAATTTGGCACAAATATCCAATACACCCAAATTTGTATATTGGTGAGGATGGGGAGGGAGTATTGATTTTGTCATTTGGAAGTTGTAGTTGCCAGGATTTATAATTAACCTACAATCAAAGAGCATTCTGAACTCCAACAATGGAATTGAACCAATCTTGGCACACAGAACTCCTATGACAAACAGAAAATACTAGAAGGGTTTATTGGGCACTGACCTTGAATTTTGGAATTGTAGTTTACCTACATCCAGAGAACACTGTGGACACAAACAATGATGGATCTGGACCAAGCTTGGCACAAATACTCAATATGCCCAAATGTGAACAGTGCTAGAGTTTGAAGAAAATAGACCTTGACATTTGGGAGTTGTAGTTGCTGGGATTTATAGTTCACCTACAATCAAAGAACATTCTGAACCTCACCAGTGATAAAACTGGACCAAACTTTCCACAAAGATCTCCTATGACCAACATAAAATACTGTGTTTTTGATGGTCTTTGGTGATCCCTCTGACACCCCCCTTGCGATCCCCCCCAGGGGTCCCGATCCCCAGGTTGAAAAACATTGCATTAGGTGCTATGCAATCTCCCAAGTATGACCAATTAAGCCAATCACCCAATTAGCTAAATAAATCAAAAGAGAACATTCCCTGTCACCAATAGGTGCACAGCCCTACTAAATCCCAGACTAACGATAAGCTTATCTCACATTGTTACTATGGAGATGGAGGGAGGTCCTGGAAGAAGTGGTGGCTTTCCTGTTGGTAAGCAATGCATGGTTTTATTAGGAAGTGTAAAGGGCTAAGTCAAGGTGTTAAACATATCTTGACTATAGGGTTTGGCACCTTGAATAGCACCTTGGATCAAATGCCAAAGCATTTCTTAATCCAAATGACATGAAGGTCCCCTTGTTTTCTTTTCATGGAGGATTCCATTGATTTTGACTGCCTAGCTTAGAAAATACTATCTCAGAGATACTGTATTTGATTCCAAAGCAATATCGCAGCAAGCTGCTTTTTATAGCTAGTGAAATAAAACCATAACAATGTTACTATTTAATTTAAGTTGGCATTTTATGCCTAATGAATGCTAGAATACACAGACAACTTTCAGAGTTGGCAGGTCCTTTAATTTCATTTCTATTGAGCAGTGTTATTGGTATCACTTTAGAATGAATAAACACATATCAATGTCTATTTGATTTCTAAATATATGACTCCAAAAGTTTATAATGAATGTACATAATAACTTCCAGGAACAGAACAAGAATTATAACAAGCCAGGATATATTCATAATACTTTTCCAAAATAACGCTGAATACTGCAGTAGACTCTACTGTGTTTCTCTTTGACACTAGCATGAAACTGACACATGACTAAGTACTGTGGTCATGAATCTTACAATGTGTCAGGAAAAAGATAATGGATTACATCTGAAGATGTTTTGCACAGGCAGAGGGGCATTTTAGTTCACAGACTTTGATTTTGCCAATACCCCTTTCTACTGCAGCCTACACTATTTCCAGCAGGTCTTTTAATCTTCAATAGCAGTCATTTTTTCTTAAAATGAATCCAATTAAGAATTTGAAGCAGCTGTAAACCTCCAATAGCTGGTAATAATTCTATATATGCAAGAAAATACAGCTGCAGAGTGCCTAATGGTATCACGCACCAAACCATCACAACCTTCACTCTAACCAACAAGCAAGATCCATTCTTTCTTCTCTTTTTATTAAATTCCTCTATAATTACAATGATATAATAATAATAATAATAATAATAATAATAATAATAATAATAATAACCTTTATTTAATACCCTGCCATCATCTCCCTAATGGGGACTTGGGGCGGCTTACATGAGGCCAAGGCCAACAGCATATTACAATAAAGTAAAACCAAAACACAATAACAACACAGTAAAACACATAAAAATATGAGTACAAAGACAATAAAGCAAAACCATACACAGTAAAATAAAATAACATTACGTAACAATGAGCGGGCCACATGTGCAAGATAAAAACTAAGATACTAAAAATACTATAATCAGGATGAGATAGGGGTGGAGCAGATTGTTTGTGGGGGAGAAACTCATAAAGGAACGGGGTCATAAATATAGACCTTCATACACGTGGGGAAATATACTCTGGGGACAAAAACCATTGAGGGGGAGCAACTGTGTATGATAATATGGCTACTCTCCAATCAATCAATCCACCTGCAGTATAGTTTCCCTCTTTCTTTTGCCCATCGCAAGAACATGTTTTCCGTTGACTTATGTCATTTTGTGACATCTCCAAAGTATGACAGCCTCAGATCACTCATCTTCGTTTCTCACGAACATCCCATTCATCTTTTTTAAAAGTTCATGGTATCAAGGACTCTTCTTCAGAGCCAGATTTCAGATGTATTTTAAAAATCTTTTTATTAAAAAAAATTCAATTACATAAAAACGGAGGGTGAAGGGTAAGTTAAAGGTTCGAGGTAGAATGGGATAAGTTCGGACAAAGGGGAGGGGTTAGGGAGGGGGCTGGGGGATTTGTAAGTGTTTTGTTAGGGAAGGGGATGGATAGGAGAGGAAAATGGGAAAGAGTGTAGGTTCACAGAGGAAAAGAGGGGTGGGGGCATGGGGTTTTGGCTTCCCATCTTCTCAATTCTGGGCTGTGTCTTCTCTTTTTCATTCTTCTTGTATTCTTTGTCCTCTTCTTTTTCAGAGGCTGTAGGGATGAAAGCTATCTCCCTATAACGTTTATATCCAAATATCTTTTTTTACTTCTCCCATAGGTTTATTTAGCAAACTCCAATCTACTAGTATTTTATTTTGTTTTTGTCTAAGTTGTTGTGTCAACTTATCTATATTTGTAATTTCTATAATTTCAATTAGCCATTCTTTTAGACTAGGTGTTTCTTTTCCTCTCCAATAATGAGCATAAACCATTCTTGCTGCTGATATTAGATAGTTAAATGACGCCTCTTTGTTTCTGTTCAAATCAAAATCTATTAAGTCCAGGAGGTAGTATTCTGATTTAAATTGAAATTTTATTTCAAGAATTGTTTGGGTCATTTTATGAATCTTTCGCCAATACTTATTAGCTGTTTCACAGCTCCACCACATGTGGTGGAATGTTCCCTTTCTTTTTCATATTTCCAGCACTTCCTGTTTGTATTTTTATAACACTTAGCAAGTTTATCAGGTGTTATATACCACCTGAAAAACATTTTGTACCAGTTTTCCTGGATATCATACAAGTAAGTAAATTTTATTTTTCTTGTCTACCCATTTTCCCAAACTTATTGTGTGGCCTATATTGGCCGCCCATTTCACCATACAATCCTTAACCCTCTCCTTCTCAGTTTCCCATTCCAATAGTTTTTTAAAAAATAATTTTTGGTAATAAATTTGTTTTGTGTCTGAAGTGCTTTATCCCATTGAGATCCCTTATCCATAAAACCTAATTCTTTGTTTGTTTTGAATTGTTCTCTTATTTGAAAAAAAAATGGTACCAGGAGATATTTCTATTTATTTGATGTAATTCCTCTTGTGTTTTTAATGTGGTAGTTCCATTTTTGTAGTTAAAATTTCTTTATAGGTGTGCCATTTTTCACCCCCTAGTTCTCTTAGTTGGCAAGACTCCATGGGAGAAACCCAAAGAGGACTTTTAGTGTATATTTTGTTTTTCTATTTTTCCCAAAAAAAAATAGGGTCATGATAATAAAATGATTTCCATTTTCCCCGATTTCTTTTTATTATACCACATATAGACGTCCCATCCTTGTCTAAGGTTGTGGCCTTCCAGTGCCAATATTCTTAAATTATTTAGAAATAGCCAATCTTTTAGCCAGCCTAAGACACTAGCCTCATAATTTAGTTTGAAATCTGGTAATCCCAGTCCCCCTCTACTTTTGTCGTCAATCAAATTATTATATCTTGTTTTGGCTTTCCCATATTTTGGGTCAAGATTTTCGTCTTGTCTTTGTAAATTTTGAAACCTGAAAAACTACCAAATTCTTCTATTGTCTCCAATCAATGTTTTATATTCCCCAGGGGGGTTTCAATAATACAGATGAGGTCATCAGCAAACACCCTGACCTTCTATTCCCTTTAGATTGTCATTTTTAATAGATCTTAGCAAAATTTCTAGTCCTTATAGAAATAAAAGCGTGGAGAGAGGGCATCCCTATCTGACTCCTCTTTTTATACTGATATTCCTCGACGACTGGCCATTTACCATGATCTTCTCTTCTTGTCTACTGTAAATTGCTTCAATGACATTTGTAAATAAGAAGCCTGTGGCTAATTCTTTAATCAGAGAAATTAAATAATCCCAGTTCAACATGTCAAAAGATTTTTCAGCATCAAGGGAAACAAATGCTCATTCTTTTTTTATTTTTTACATGATATTCTATTATGTTTAGGATTGTTCTCGCATTATCTTTAATTTGTCTTTTGGGCAAGAACCCAGTTTGATCTTTATGAATCCAATCTTTAAGGAAATTCTTTAATCTGTTAGCAATAATGGTCGTAAAGATTTTATAATCCACATTCAATAAGGATATGGGTCAGTAATTTTTGACGTTTGTAGGGTCAGTGTTTTCCTTATGTATCATTATGATGTTCGCTGATCTCCAGGAATTTGGTATTTTTGGGGTTGCCAATGCCTGATTCAATATTCTTTTTAAATAGGGTATTAGTTCCTCTAATAGTTCTTTATAGTAAATCGCTGTAAAGCGATCTGGGCCTGGTGATTTATTATTTAAATTCTTTATAACATCTTTAATCTCTGTTTCTGAAATTTCTTGATTCATAATTTCTCTTTGTATATCTATTAATTTGTCTAATTTTTGTATGCTCAGAAAGGATATTATGTCCCCTTTCTTTACTTGTTCCTTAGTATATAGTTTCCCATAAAATTTCTTAAATTGGTTCACAATCTCTCAGTCTGATGTAAAGTTTATCCCACTATCTTCTAATCTTACTATATGTTGTTTCTGTATTTTTTCCCTTAATTTCCTCGCGAGCCATTTCCCAGGCTTATTGGCATTTTGGAATTGGTTCTACTTTAAGTATTTTAATTTATTTGCAAGTTCTGATGTTTCCAGATATTCTTTTTGTCATCTAAAAGCTTCTAAGTTTGTTTTAGGTCCTTATCTCCTGGGCTTTTAAAAAAAACATTTCTCATTGTCCTCGATTGCTACTATTATTCTGATTATTTTTTCAGATCTAATTTTATTTTTATATAACTTTTGCTCTATAAAGAAGCCCTTCATCACCACTTTACTGGCGTCCCAAACCATTTCAATTGCTGTTTCACCAGTATCATTAATTTTAAAGAAGTCTTTTAGGCGGGTCCTTTTTTTTATATAACTTCCATTGCTTTTAAGAGATTGTCATTTAATCTCCAAATATATTCTCTTCTTTTTTGTTTATAGTTACTTCCAGGATGCAGTGATCTGAGAGCCATCTGGCAAGAATTTTGCACTTTTTTATTTTAGTGATTAGTGACTACTATTTTAATTATTCACTTTAAAGTTATGCAAATAATACGTTGACTCTTTTTCTTAATCTACAACTGTTAACTCTGCTTTTGCATTTTGTTCCTTAACTTTATTTGGCAAGTGTTTTGCTCCCTGAGCTCTCAGCTCTCAGCGCCCATCCAGACAGGGGCCAAAACATGCAAGCTTGTGCTCTTTTACCAGAGGCGTCCAAACAATGCCTACAGTAAACTCAAATTAGTTTGAGATAAAGCAGGGAAACCCTACTTTGTTCCAAATTAATTTGATATCTGGTAAGACCCAAACTTTGAAAAGATCTGGGTCTTTTTGGGCATTGTCCCAGTGTGGATTGGACCCAGGGACCATCTCACATGATCCACAGACCCAATCCACACAGCCATCATGGGCTTTTTGGGCTGTATGAGCCCAGAAAACCCATAGGGCACCACCACCCCACCCACCCCAAAAGGACTTCAAATAGAAAAAAACTTACCCGGGCACCATTAAGGTCCTGCCAGAGTCCTCCTGGCATGTAGAAAACATGCGCTAGGAGGGGGAAGGAGAAAATTGCTCCTTGGCCCCTCTTCTCCTGGTGTATCATTTCTATGCACCAGGAGGGCTCTGGTAGTACCTTAATAGCAGCCAGGTAAGTTCTTTTCTACTTTAAGACCTTTGGGGGAGGTAGGTGTCTGGGTGCTCTTCCAGAATGTACTGGGAGTGCATCTAGACACCTCTCTCTGAAAGCATGGGTTTTGGAAGGAGGTGTGAGGAGTTAAAGGCATGCCTAAGTAGGTTTCTTAAACGCACACCTAAGTGGGTTTCTCAAACCCACTTTGGTGCACATTTAAGTGCTGTTTGGAAGCAGCCTCAGGTGTCTTATCCTTAAAGAACAGAGTTTAAACTCACAACAAAAGCTTTTACAGTAAACAAAAAAGTAATGTAATTGTATTGAAGATCAGTACCCTAACTCCTCCCAGGGTCTTACTAACAGACAATTACTTGAAGGATGAAGGCTCAGGACTTAACTGGGCTTCCCTTTACTACTTCCAAAGACAACATCTTTCTAACCTCTTTTCTGTGCCCTTGGTCAGGATTTGTCTTTTCTTGATACCTGCTTTCCAAGTTTCCTTTCCTCTTTAATACTTCAAGCTTGCTTGAACTTCATTTCTTCAACCTTTAGCCTTTTAAACTTCTGCATCTTAAACTGAGTTTCCCCAATCTTAGACATGGAAGATATTGCAGTCTCTAAGCTCCTTGGCACATTTTGACTAACTAAATGGCTACAAAGGTGTTGCTAAGGAGTACTGCAATCTCACTATACTATACTGGCTATACTGGTATATTGCTTAGTAATTCTTGTCCCAACCTTCTACTCCATCTCTTAACGTTCCTATTATTGTTACGTGAAATAGAAAGGAACTATAATTTTTAAATTTACTTTAAATCTATATTGATTTTTTAAAGAAATAAATCTGCAGTCAGTTTTGTTTCATTTGAATGACAAGAAACATTAATGATAATAAGACTTCCAAGCCAAAGGCATTTGTTATCTTCCTTGGAAAGACTAACTGTTGCATGTAACAGTAGGAGTCATATGGCTTTTTAAAAAGCAACAGTCTAGTTAATGAAAAGATTTTTTTTGTAATGCCCCTTTAAAGCCAGAAATGAGAAAGTGATAACAGATTGGCTTTTCATTATGCCAGTGAACAAATTGCTCTTTTGTGCTTAATGAAGGGACTTGAATATCCAAGTCAGAAACTGTTTTGTACTACTTGAAAGGAACTTCAATTACTATTGCCATTGCAAAACCCTGAGTTTTTTTCCTAAATGTATCTCATTAAAACCACTGACAGATACTGAGAAGCAGTTAAGTATTCTAAGAATTGACCTTGTCTGACACAGACTGACATTTGCTTGACTCATTTGGAACTTACTGCTTTTGGTGTATCGCTTTTTGTCCAAATTTTTTCTCTCTTGACAACACCCTGTAGACTGGGTCAATAGATTAATGTATTTCAGAGATGGTTGGCTCTGTGTGGTGGATACTGCTGTCAAATAGCCATGGGCTAAGTTTGATGGCTTTCTATATTAATGAAGTTAATAAATTTGGGATTTAGAATGCATAATTCAGGAACTGTAGTTCTTACCTTCAAAGATGGCTGCAAGGAAAATGATAGGCATGTTAAAATATTTGAAATATTTACACATTGAAGTGGGGTCAAGTTTGTTTTTTGCTGCTCTGGAGACTAGGATGTGAAGCAATGGATTCAAATTGCAGGAAAAGGTATTTCACCTAAACATGAGGAAGAACTTCTTGATGGTAAAAACATTCAGTAATGGAACATGCTGCCTCGCAGGATGGTGGAATCTTCTTCTCTGGAAGTTTGTAAGCAGAGGCTGGATAAACATTAAGGTTCTGCAAAATTATCATCAGTCCTTGTAAGACTAATCAAATTTGGTAAATTCATACTTACAATGTGATATCTGAAATGCGGCTGTGGCCTGCACCAAAAACTAAAGAATCAAAACTTACAAAATTATTTTTGTTTGCATTTTGTAAATCTCGGAAGCCTCCCAAGTCAGTTTCATTTTCAGCACAAGCAAACAAAGTAAAGCCAAAAAGACTGCTTTAAATTATTGGCCTCTCGCCATTAGGAAAGGGAAGCAGCAAGGAGAAAGTAGTGTTCACTGGAAAAGAGACTGAGAAAGTACAGAATTCTGGGACATGTAGTCTGGGAAGGCAAGGAGCCCTATGTCATAGAATTTAAAAGGCTCTGCCCTAAATTACATTTTCCAGAATTCTGCTCAGCATCAGAAAGCCCCAATCAGGATAGGAGAGAGATTTGTCCTTCCATAGCAGCAGTCAGGCAGAGTTTCAAGAAATTGTTGAATTTGCAGAGGACTGATTGATACTTCATAGAATCATAGAATCATAGAATCAAAGAGTTGGAAGAGACCTCAAGGGCCATCCAGTCCAACCCCCTGCCAAGAAGCAGGAATATTGCATTCAAATCACCCCTGACAAATGGCCATCCAGCCTCTGCTTAAAAGCTTCCAAAGAAGGAGCCTCCACCACACTCCGGGGCAGAGAGTTCCACTGCTGAACGGCTCTCACAGTCAGGAAGTTCTTCCTCATGTTCAGATGGAATCTCCTCTCTTGTAGTTTGAAGCCATTGTTCCGCGTCCTAGTCTCCAAGGAAGCAGAAAACAAGCTTGCTCCCTCCTCCCTGTGGCTTCCTCTCACATATTTATACATGGCTATCATATCTCCTCTCAGCCTTCTCTTCTTCAGGCTAAACATGCCCAGTTCCCTAAGCCGCTCCTCATAGGGCTTGTTCTCCAGACCCTTGATCATTTTAGTCGCCCTCCTCTGGACACATTCCAGCTTGTCAATATCTCTCTTGAATTGTGGTGCCCAGAATTGGACACAATATTCCAGATGTGGTCTAACCAAAGCAGAATAGAGGGGTAGCATTACTTCCTTAGATCTAGACACTATGCTCCTATTGATGCAGGCCAAAATCCCATTGGCTTTTTTTGCCGCCACATCACATTGTTGGCTCATGTTTAACTTGTTGTCCACGAGGACTCCAAGATCTTTTTCACACGTACTGCTCTCGAGCCAGGCGTCCCCCATTCTGTATCTTTGCATTTCATTTTTTCTGCCAAAGTGGAGTATCTTGCATTTGTCACTGTTGAACTTCATTTTGTTAGTTTTGGCCCATCTCTCTAATCTGTCAAGATCGTTTTGAATTCTGCTCCTGTCCTCTGGACTATTGGCTATCCCTCTCAATTTGGTGTCGTCTGCAAACTTGATGATCATGCCTTCTAACCCTTCATCTAAGTCATTAATAAAGATGTTGTACAGGACCTGGCCCAGGATGGAACCCTGCGGCACTCCGCTCGTCACTTCTTTCCAAGATGAAGAGGAAGCATTAGTGAGCACTCTCTGTGTTCGTCCACTTAACCAATTACAGATCCACCTCACTGTAGTTTTGCCTAGCCCACATTGGACTAGTTTCCTTGCCAGAAGGTCATGGGGGACCTTGTCAAAGGCTTTACTGAAATCCAGGTACGCTACATCCACGGCATTCCCCGCATCTACCCAGCTTGTAGCTCTATCGAAGAAAGAGATCAGATTAGTCTGGCATGACTTGTTTTTGATAAATCCATGTTGACTATTAGCGATGACTGCATTTGTTTCTAAGTGTTTGCAGACCGCTTCCTTAACAATCTTTTCCAGAATTTTGCCCGGTATCAACGTGAGGCTGACCGGACGGTAGTTGTTTGGGTCGTCCTTTTTTCCCTTCTTGAAGATTGGGACCACATTGGCCCTCCTCCAATCTGCTGGAACTTCTCCTGTTCTCCAAGAACTCTCAAAGATGGTTGCCAGTGGTTCCGAAATGACTTCTGCTAGTTCCTTCAATACTCTTGGGTGTAGTTGATCTGGCCCTGGGGACTTGAACTCATTAAGAGCGGCCAGGTATTCCTGGACGACTTCTTTCCCAATTTGGGGTTGGATGTCCTCCAATCCCTCATCCACTCCATCTTGCTGAGGTTGAAGACTCTCTTTTTGTGAGAAGACCGAGGCAAAGAAGGCATTAAGTAGTTCTGCCTTTTCCCTATCCCCTGTCAGCATTGCCCCATCTTCTCCTCGAAGAGGTCCTATCGCCTCCTTGTTTTTCCTTTTTCTACTGACATAAGAATAGAAGCCCTTTTTATTGTTTTTAATGTCCCTGGCAAGTCTGAGCTCGTTTTGTGCTTTAGCCTTGCGGACCTTTTCCCTACAGGTGTTGGCTATTTGTTTGAATTCTTCTTTGGTGATTTCTCCCTTTTTCCACTTCTTGTGCATGTCCCTTTTGTGTCTTAGCACAGTTAGAAGTTCTTTGGACATCCATTCTGGCTTCTTTGCACTTGTCCTATTTTTTCTCTTTGTTGGCACGGTTTGCAATTGCGCCTTGAGTATTTCACTCTTGAGAAATTCCCATCCATCCGTAGCTCCCTTGTCTTTTAGTATCTGTGTCCACAGAATGCTGCTCAGCGTTTCCTTCATTTTTTGGAAATCAGCTCTCCTAAAGTCCAAAATGCGGGTTTGACTTGTCTTAGTTTTGGCCTTCCTTTGTACCTCAAATTGCAGGAGCACATGGTCACTTGCCCCTAAGGATCCTACCACTTCGACCGCATCGATCAGGTCCTCCGCATTTGTTAGGATGAGATCAAGAGTAGCCAATCCCCTTGTTGCCTCTTCTACCTTCTGGACCATGAAATTGTCTGCAAGGCAAGCGAGGAATTTGTTGGACCTTGTACTCTTGGCCGAGTTTGTTTTCCAGCAAATATCGGGATAGTTGAAATCGCCCATGACTACTACATCTCTTTTCTGTGCCTGTTTGGTCAACTGTTGGCAGAAGACTTCATCAAGATCTTCCTCCTGGCTTGGGGGTCTGTAGTAGACGCCTACAACGACATCTTTTTGAGTCCCAGTTCCCTTGATTCTTATCCAGATGATTTCAAGCTGGTTTCCCAGATTGCTGTCTTGAATTTCTTCTGCAGCATAAGAGTTTTTGACATATAAGGCTACTCCGCCTCCTCTCCCCTTTGTTCGGTTTCTGTGAAAGAGGTTATACCCCTCGATATCTACATTCCAGCGATAGGAGTCATCCCACCAGGTTTCAGTGATGGCTATGATATCATATTTGTGGTGTTGTGCTAGAAGTTGGAGTTCGTCTTGTTTATTTCCCATGCTCTGTGCATTAGTGTAAAGACATGTGAGCCCCTGGGATCTTCCCTTGAGCTGTTTAATTGGGATTATTGTGCTTTTGGTACTTGGTCCTTGTTGTGTTTGTGCAGCCCTCCGTTTAGCCTTCTGGCGATTCCCAGACATTATGGGTAAAGTAGTGTTCGCAAGGCTGTTGTCCCCCTCCCCCGGTGGACCTAGTTTAAAGTGCGTCTAATGAGGTTTGCGAGTCTGTGAGCAAAAAGATGTTTTCCTACTTGTGTGAGATGCACCCCATCCCTTGCCAGTAGGCCATCCTCCTGGAAAAGCAGGCCATGGTCGAGGAAGCCAAAGCGTTCCTCCTGACACCATTTTCTAAGCCAGTCATTGACCTGTACTATTTTTCTGGCTCTTGTGGGTCCGTGTCTTACAACAGGGAGGAGGGATGAAAAGACCACCTGTACATTACATTCTTTTAGCATTGCTCCTAGAGCTCGAAAATCATTTGTGATCTTTTGAAACGTATGCCTTGCAGTATCATTGGTTCCTACATGAATCAACATGAGGGGAGGACGGTGATAGGGCTTGAGGAGCCTGGTGAGCCTCTGAGTGATATGGTGTATTTTTGCCCCCGGTAGGCAGCATATTTCTCGAGCCATCCCATCTGGTCTGGAAATGACAGCTTCCGTTCCTCTAAGGAGGGAGTCGCCTACTACCAAGACCTGTTTACTTTCAGGAATGACAGGGCCCCTTTTGTGCAATGTAGTGTGTAGGTCTCCAGAAAAGTGATCCTGTTGGTGTGAATTGTGTAGGTGAAAAGTGTTGTCCTCCTCCTCGACATCCCCGGTGCATTCGTCAAGGACAATCCATTGAGATTCGTCCAAGAGCCTATGGTTCTCCTGTATGTGTTCCTGTTGCTCCTGGTCTATGGTTGGGGATGGTACACCTGCAGGATTGTACTGGCATGGGAAGGAATCTCTAATTTTTAAATATATCTCTGTACTGGCATGGGAAGGAATCTCTAATTTCTAAATGGAAGTTCTATTGGTTAATATGAGAGACATTCAATAATATAGCTGTTGTGGCTTTTAAAAATGTTTTTGTCAAATCTTTAAACATTCCCTATATTGAAGGGATTGTTACAGATTTCTGTATTGGAAAGAGTTTAAATAATTGACCACATTTTAGCTTTTGGAAGGAGCCCGTTTCAGTTTGGCTGAGAAAGATTCCCTACTGAAAACCCAAATGAACTGCTACTAGACAATACAGACAACAGTGAGCTACATGGATCAATAATCAGACCAGTTAAAGTAGGCTTCTGGTATTCCCTATGAGTAAATCTAATCTATTGTTAGGAAACACGTCATACGGTTTAAAATATTTGGCTCAGTATCACTTTAAATTAAGGTGCAGGAGGCACAATGGCAAATGACAGATCCCAAAACAGAAAAGACAAGTACTTTGTTGATCGCCAAGACATCAATATCTCAGTATCTCATAATTCACATGCTTCAGCCAGAAGGAAGCTGTATCAGACTACTCACTTGGGAGGTGAGAGGAGAAAGACATACACTGTGTTAGCATCCTTTAAATGTCATTTCATTCTAGTCTCTGTTGCTATCAATTTAAGTTTTTATTTCTTGGTTCCCATGCCAATATCTAAAAGCATTTTATACAGTTTTAATACACTGAAATGTGGGTCTAGTTACTAAAAGAAGCCTTATAATTGAGGGCATGAGCATCAACGAAGAAAAACTCATGTTTTTTCTTTACTAAGTTGCTGTGGAATTGTGTGAAGATGGGAATAAATTGGACCTTTGAGGTACAAAAGAACATTGTGACTATAAACACAACATCCTTGTGCATTGAAAATTGGTTGTTCCTGAAAACCTATCTCTATTGTGTGAATGAATGAAGAATTTGGAAAGCAAAGGGCTTTTCATTCCCTGGTAAGATTGACAAGTATAACAGATCTTGGTAAATTTCATAGCTTAAAGCAGGAGCAAGCAAAACTTTACATTCAAGATCCTTCAAGGAGGATAAATCCATTGAGTTGATCTTGGATTCCTATCCTATGCAGACTGAGGTTGGTAGCATATCTCTGCTGGAGTCTTGAAAGTTCCAGTGGGATATACTGCAAAACTAGGCCATGTAGTTGGGGATGACTTGTCTGTATAGTCTTCAGTCTCTGATCATGGTTCTGAAAGTACACCCTGTCCAGGTTAAAATGTGCAGGCAATTCTAGGAGTTGGGAAATCTTTTTAGACTATAACTGCCAGAATTATTTGGCTATCAAGCCTTGCAAGTAACCTATATAAACAAAAATGTAATGTTTGTTTGTGGGATTAACATAACTCAAAAACCACTGGGCGAATTGACACCAAATTTGGACACAATATACCTATCAGACCAACAAGTGACCACCACACTGAAAAACACAGTGGAAGAGACTGAAATAGTCAAAAAGTTAAAAAATACATTACAATGCATATGCATAACCACACAAATACACATATACACAAATATATACACACAACTATACATACATATATACACACAAAACACATATACACAGACTGGGCCACAGCAACACGTGGCAGGGGACAGCTAGTATAAATATAAATAAGTAAATAAATGAAAATACACTGGCCTGATTGAGTTTGTACATTCTTTGAGTTTTAGTTCCTAATGTTAAAATTATGTTTAATCTAATGCTTCCAACCTGTCTCACTCTACCACTAGTGCCAGCTGTGTCCTCTGAAGGTTCTTCTTTCCATCTAATATTTCAGTTTATAAACAGCAATATCTTTTGCTGCTCTAGATTGGTATCCCTGCACTTAAAAAGAGATCTCGTACCATTCTTAAAGATTTTTGTGTGTGTGTGAATTGGATTGGTTGTTACTATTTGCTGCTAGTACTCATTATATGGAATCATAACTTCAGCTGTATGGTAGTTCAGTTGTATATGTCTAGTCCAGGAAACTAGACCACTATGGGACTATTCCTCTGGAGCTGTCAGTACTTCAGCTGCAAAATAGCAGCAAAGCTGGAAGTTTTGGATACTACATATTGGTTAACTAACTCATCTACTGTGGCCTTCACCTACTGCTGTCTCCTGATATTTTAAAACTTGACTGAACACGGAAAGCCTCTGACAGAAAATGTTAAACTGAATGGGTTTTTTTGTTAATTATATGTTACTAAAATGGTTGTATTCAGGTTTATTCTTTGATAATTATAAAAATCCTGCTATAAGGAGAAGCTGATCTTTTAGGTAAGTCAATTTGTGATTCACCGAAGTATGCAAGAATAGTTAATTCAGCATTTCAGCTATGAAAAATAATCAAAGTATGTGAAAATTAATATAGGAAATGAAAATGTGCGTGAACATGAGAAAAGCACAATGTGCCATAATTATGATCTTAAAGGAATCATGATTTAAAGAATATATAAAAATCACAATTTCTTTTTGGAAATATATTGAAAGTGCCAAATAACAACCATACAAATTTTCTGATACTTGTGACAATAAAAGGATGGAATTTTAGTGTGAAAAATATGTCAAAGAAATTGAAGTTGATGATTTGAATATCACATAAATATTTTTTCTTGCAAAAACTGTGATAAAAAGTGACCCAGAAAGAAGGTAATTATTTAATGACTCTTATTTATTTATTTATTTATTTATTTACAGTTCTTACAGTTCAATACTCTTCTCAGTATTGTGAAAAACTAATGCTCTAAAACCAATGTGTGCCAGTTGTTCAAAATACAAGAAATGAGGAGGAGGAAGGCCTATCAAGAAAAGTATGTTGGATATTATGAAGAAATATAGCATTTTCAGAACCATAATTTTAAGATAGTTTGTATTAAATGAGAAACAGAATTTTCTCATAGTCCCAATTCAGGTAGAAAATGACAGACAATTCACAGGGTTCAAAACAATCATCTACACAAATTTACTGCATATGCTGGTGTACACATACACATATATATGTGACTATTTGGAGACTTGAGTTTTGAGCAAAAATGTATTTTATAAGAGAATTGATATTTTGTGCAAAACTTTTCCACCTCAGAAACCTACCCATCCTCCAGACATCCTGTAGAAAAAGGTCTCTTTTCAATTTTAGAAAGCTTTCTGGTAATCTCCCTCCCTTAGCCGGACTACTATTATTTGTCAATTTATCACTCCTGCAATCCAATACCCCATTGAAGTCCCCTAGCAGAATTAGATTATCAAAGGATTGTTCATTTATCTTCTTTCTGAGGGTCCTTATGAAGCTAGTTTTTGGCCCATTGGGTGCATACAGGTTGCAGATAAGTGTCTCTTGATTGTTTATCCTTGTTTTAATACCTACCATTCGGCCTTCATTGTCCTTAAATGCCATCATGGCTTTGCAAGTGTTCCGAACATAAAACACAACCCCCCTCTTTTTCTGGAGGGCCAGAGAGTGAAATTCTTCCCCTAATTGAGGTTGGGATAAATATTTACTATGTTTCGGAATCACGTGGATTTCTTGTAATGCAATAATGTCATAATGACCCTTTTTCAGATTGTTGAAGATCAATTTTCTTTTATTAGGGGAGTTCATCCCGTTAACATTATTAGAATATATTGTTACTCTCCTCATTACGCGCTGATACTATATCCTGGTCTGAAGGTCCCATTCCTTTCTCTCCCTCGTCATCTTCTGTGGAGTCTGGTCTCGGACGTTTCTTATCCTTTTTGCTCCCATCTTGCTTTCTTGCTGAGAAACTCCTTGGCTCACTTGTTTCTTTGTTATAGCTCTCCTTTTTGCCTGTTTTCGGCTCTTAATCCATGTCTTTCTTGAACTTCTGGTAGAAATCCTTCGCTTTGTCCTCGGATGTAAGCCAATATTTGTTTTCCTTATATGTTACCTGTATTCCTTCTCGCCTTTCCCACCGAAATTTGACTTTATGTTTTTTGAGTTCATCAGTCAGGAAATAATATTTCTTTCTGCTGATCATTGAGCTGTGGGAAAATTCCTTAAGGATTATTACTTTTTTCCCTTTGTAGTTTATCTTCTCTTTTGCCTTCATTCTAAGAATCTCTTCTCTTGTGTTTCTCCTACAGAAAGTAATCACAATATCTCTTGGGACTCCGTTTCTTCTGGCATAATTAGAGTTCACTCTCCGAACGGAGTCGATCTCTTTATTCATTTCTTCTATTGAGGTTCCTAATATCTCCGCTGAGATCTCGGATACTATGCTTCGGAGGTTATCCTCTTCTTTCTCCTCAATGTTTCTATATCTTAATTGGAATTCCATTTCTTTATTTGCTATTATATCCTGTTGTCTCTCTAATTTCCTGTTTAATTCTTCTAGTCTCTTTATCCTGGCTTCTGATTTCTCCTGGTTTTTCTTTACCAGTGCATTTTCTTTTTTCAGCTCTTTTATCTCTGTTTGTGCACCGTCCACCTCCTTTTTGATCTGTGCTAAGTCTTCTTTCAGCTCCTGTCTCATTTTGCCCATTTCTTTCTGGAATAACTTTTCCATGTTGTCCTGAATTTTTACTTGGTTGTCTTCTATTTTTTTTCTATATTCTCTTGTATTTTAAACATTTCCGCCATAAGGTCTTTTAAGGTGGGCTCCCCTTGCATTGAATGTCGTCTTGCTGGAACGGGAGGTATTCCCTGAGCCATTATTGGGCTAGTTGGGGTTGGAGTTGATGCCACATTAGCCATTTTGCTTTGTTTATTTAAGAATTTCTCCATCCTCCCCTCGGCCATTAAAGGGGCTTTTTTGTTGCTTTCTTGATGATTATATATATATATATAACTGTATATATATATATATATATATATATATATTCTCTTATTGTTGTTGTTATTATATTTAAATAAATTGTCCTAGTTAGGTTGTTTAAGCTTGCTTCAATTTTATTCCCTCCTCTCTCTCCCTGCATCCAGCTTCCTACCTCTATGGCACCTCTATGGCACCTTCTTCTCCGCTTCCTTCCCCAGATGCTCCTGCTTGTCTTTTTATTCTTCTTTCTCCGCTCTCCCCAGCTAGGCCTCCGCTCCGCACTCTGCCGCCACTTTCCTTTCCTTTAGCCTTTACTTCCTGGGTTGTTCCTTGTTTCCTTGTGTACGTGCGTCCTTGCGTCCTGCAGCTGGGCTCCCCCGCGCATGCGCGGCGCAGCGGCGCAGCGCGTTCCGGGCGCTGCGCCGAACCGCGCTCAACGCTCTGCGCGCACGGCGTCTTGCGTCCTTGCTGCTTGCTTCACTGAGGGTAACTCGTGAGGAGACCCGCTCAGGAGTGACTCGTGGGGAGACCCAAAGAGTTGGAAAGTACAAACTTTTTTGAAAAATAAAAGAGAAGTTCGGGGAGGGAGCGTTTTCCAGCTTGGTGTTCTCTCTCTGCCGCGTTTCTCTGTCTTCCCTTGTCTTCCTCTGTTCTCCTGTTCTCCTCTATAATTTTCTGTATATAGTCATTACAATGCTTCTCTTAGGCTTCGCTTCTTGTTGTCTCTCCTTAATTCTACTCTCTTCTTTTCTTCTTTTCTTCTCTCCTTTTGGAGTAAGGGTCAACGGCATTTGCGGCCCTTTCAGGCCGTGTTTCCCCTCTGGGCGCCGGCTCGCCGCCTTGCCCGACGAGCGATGGCCGCCTCCCTTGAGCGGAGACCACTCCACCCATCCCTGCAAGGCTTTTCGAGCTTTGCCAGCAAGCAGTCCTCCAGTCCGACTGCTTGTGGGGCTTCAAAGAGCCCCTTCCCTCTGAGGGGTACACAGGAGGCTTCAGGCTTTCAGGGAGCCTCAAAGTCCTGCGTCTGCCGCCATTCGACCCTTACCGGAAGTGTCTACCCCAAGGGCAGAGACTTTACTTTCTATTCGAACAGGCACGACTCATGGACTAGAATTGACATGGTCTGGGCCTCAAACTCAATAGTAACAAAAATTGGTAAGATCAAGATAATGCCACGAATTAATTCGGACCACTGTCCTATTCTGGTAGAGTTGCAAGGGGATAAACCGCAGAGGAATTGGAAGCTAAATGAATTTCTGTTGAAAAAAGAGGAGGATGTTGAATACTACAGAAGTAGAATCAAAGAGTATTTTGAACTTAATAAGAACAAGGGAACTAACCCCGAGGTAGTATGGGATGCCGGTAAGGCAGTTATCAGAGGACACTTCATTAAACAAGGAGTGCTACGTAATAAACAAAGAATTGCGGCCCAAGCAGACCTGTTAGTAAAAATCGAAGAGAAGGAAAAAACATTAAAAAAAAAGCCAGGAAGCAAAAAAATAAAATTAGAATTAGAGTTGCTGAAGAAACAAAGGAATACACTGCAATTAGAACAGATCGCAAGAAATATTAAATACCTGAAAGTTAAATACTATGCCCAGGCAAATAAGCCAGGTAAATTGCTTGCGAAAAAAAGGATAGAAAAAAGACAATCTCAGGTTATTACCAAAATCACTAGAGAGGGGACCGATTATGTGGAAGATGAGGAAATTAGAAAACAGTTCACGGACTTCTATAAAGATTTATATAAAAAAGATAGGATACAGGCGGAGGAAGTTACTGAGTATTTGTCAAACCACAAACCGGAAAGACTAACAGATACGCAGAGGAACATCTTAAATAGACAAATAGAAGAGATAGAGATAAGGAAAGCAATAAGGAATCTGGCGAATGAGAAAGCTCCAGGCCCCGATGGGATAACTGCCCTATACTATAAAACATACGAAGGAGAGTCAATACCGCACCTGAAAGAGATATTTAATAATATACTATCAGAGGCCAGAATCCCGGTATCTTGGCAGGAGGCAACGGTTACCTTAATACATAAGGAAGGTTCGGAAGAGGACTGTGTGAAAAACTACAGGCCAATATCCCTCTTGAACATTGACTATAAGATCTTCGCGAATGTCATTGCTAGCAGACTAAAAAGCTTCCTAAATGAAACCATCAATGAAGACCAAACAGGTTTCTTACCTAACAGACAAATGAGTGAAAATATCAGAACCATACTGAACATCATAGAGTTCTATGAGGCTAATCCTCATAGAGAAATGGGTCTCCTATTCCTTGATGCGGAGAAAGCTTTTGACTGTGTGAATTGGGAATTTATGTTTCAACTAGCTAAAGAAAAAGACATGGGTTTTCAATTTATTAATGTGCTAAGAGCTATTTATGCGAACCAAAAAGCTAAAATTAGAGTAAACGGTCAGCTTTCAGAGGCGATAAATGTGGAAAAGGGAATGAGACAGGGCTGTCCCCTATCCCCATTGTTGTATATTATGTCGCTGGAAATCCTGCTGGATGAAATTAGGAGGGATCGTAACCTGAGAGGTACTAGAATTAGGAAAGAAGAATTTAAATTAAAAGGATATGCAGATGATATAGTTTGCATAATGGAAAATCCGGTTGAAACTGTAACAGAATGGGTAAAGAAAATCAAAGACTACGGGAAAGTAGCAGGACTGAGAATTAACGAAGCAAAAACTAAATTCTTAACCAAGAATATAGGGGAGAAAAAGAAAAGAGAACTAGAGAAGATCTCAGGATACAAGGTTGCTAATAAAATCAAATATTTGGGGATCCATCTAAGTAATAGTAATTCACAACTTGTGAAAAACAATTATGAAGTAGCGTGGAGGGATATAAGTAAAAAATTAGACAGTTGGAAAGAGTTGAACTTAAGCTTGACGGGAAGAGTATCAATGATAAAGATGAACGTACTCCCAAAAATGATATTTTTATTTAATATGATCCCGGTTTTAAGAACAAATTATTGTTTTGTCCGTTGGAAAAAAGACGTTCTGAAATTTATATGGTGTGGCCGGAAGGCAAGGATAAAATATAAGACTATGATTGACCCAAGGGAGAGAGGGGGTATGGGCCTACCCGACTTGCAATTGTACTACGAGGCGTGTCTCCTGTCCTGGGTAAGGGAGTGGGCATTGCTCAGGAAGAAGAGATTACTAAATCTGGAGGGAGCAGACATCAGGAGAGGCTGGCATGCCTATTTATGGCTAGGGAAAGCAAAGATTGAAAAAAATTTCTCAAATCATTTTATCAGAGCAGCCTTACTCAAGGTATGGGGCAAATATAAAAACAGGCTCTACACGCAAACACCCCTCTGGTTGTCTCCAATAGAGGCACTTCATAAAAGAGAGTTCCCTAGTAGTAAATGGTATACATACAGGGATCTGTTAGAAAAGAAAGAGAACCAGTGGAAATTAAAATTGCTGGAATCTCTGAGGTACATGGAGGAGAACTTTTCCTGGTTTCATTATCTCCAAGTGCTAGAAAGTTACAAAGAGGACCATAAAATGGGTTTCGCTCCTCAGGAGACATTCTGGGAATCAATTATGAAGAGAGAAAAGAAGCTAATAAAAGGTTTATATCAGAAATTGCTTGAATGGTTCACAGAAACCGATTTAATAAGAGAACATGATCTCCTGGGCCACAGATCTAGGGCATTCCATTCTACTTAAGGAATGGGAGGATATGTGGAGATTTAAAATAACATTTGCCAAGTCTGTAAGTATTATGGAGAGCTGGTACAAAATGTTCGTGCGGTGGCATCTAACCCCCCAAAGGTTAGCGAAATTTCAAAAAGGGGTTAACAACCTATGTTGGAAATGCGGGAAACACCTGGGTACATACCTACATATATGGTGGGACTGTAGAAGAGTCAGGGCTTTCTGGAGGGAAATTCACCGCGAAGTGCAGGGTATACTTAAAGTAAGGTTTGAGTTGAAAGCGGAATACTACCTACTGCACCTTATTGACTTTAAATTAGAGTATAATAAGGAGATGCTATTGTACCACTTTACGGCAGCGGCCAGAACTATATTTGCCAGCAAATGGAAAACAAAAGAACTCCCGACGACAGAAGCATGGACATTAAAAATCAGAGATTTCATGGAACTAGACTCTCTGGCAAGCATTGTTTATGATACCAGTAAAAAAAAGAGGATTGATTGGCTTCCTTTGAGACAATACTTGAAGGAGAAGAAAAGTATTGCTTTATGAATACACTAGGACAAAAGGGGAAAGGCTACGATGCTTAATTATGTTTATTTATGGAAAGTATATCCTACAAAGTTGATATGGCCTCGCAGAAGGTTGAGGAAGTTAATTTGCTGTATTGTGTGCATTGTATTGTATTGTAATGTAAATGCCTCCCACCAACCCCCCCCCCCCCTCGACACACCATGCTTCATCATCTCGTTTCCCAATCCCTGGCTAATGTTTTAATTTCCCTTACCAGTAAGGTTTCTGGCAGGAATTGGTGTAGCGGGAAATCTAGGTGTTTCGAGGTCTGGTAGATATGTATATGTATATGTTTATGTATTAGTTGCGTCTATATTGTATCTTGTGGTTTGTGTATATAACTGGTTTGTTCGAAAAAAACCTTAATAATAATATATATATATATATATATATATATATATATATATACAGAAACCTACCCACATGAGAATTTTGTACAATATTAGGGTACTTTGGAGAGTTTGGATTCCAGAACTCTTTTTATGCTGCTTTCAGCTGAGCACAACCATAATATGTTCACTGCATGTATAATTTACACGTATACATATATGCCTGTGTGATCTGAGCATTGGTTTATGACTTTGGAAATTAGGGTTCAAATTCCCACTCAGCAGCTATTTAATGCATAATAGATTCCACGCCAAATGGAGGGTTTCTACAAGAGTTCCAAAAGCATCACTCTAGCTTGGGGACCATCAGGTAGAGCAGTAGTTCTCAACCTGTGGGTCCCCAGATGTTTTGGCCTTCAACTCCTAGAGATCCTAACAGCTGGTAAACTGGCAGGGATTTCTGGGAGTTGTAAGCCAAAACACCCACAGGTTGAGAACCACTGAGATAGAGGGTGCCACTGAGCTGTTAAGACAGCAGTAAAACTCTCCTTTCTCGATGTTTCCTAGCAGAAAACTGGATTGGACCTTAGCTGGCAGTGGGATCACTGATATTAAGGATATAGTCCTCATGCCATAACAAAATTCCTTATTCCTCTTCAAGATTTATACATCATTGCTGAGGTTGAAACTGTCACTTGAGCTGGGCCAGGAAACATACATTCAAAAAACAACTATAATTGTGAGGGGAAAAGAATTAGTAAGATTGGATGAGTTTAGAAGGTGGAAAATGTTTTGGAGAAAATTGCTCCAAATACACATTTTTTGTTTAGCACTATTGAAAAACTAGTTCCATTTTAAGATATTGCCATGAGAAAAGTAATCAAGCCAGTCTACAGACTCTTAGTAAAGCTTTTAAAATGGGAGCAAAATAACAGATGTGTCAACTTGGACTTCAACAAAAATAAACTTTTTGCTTTAAAGACAGCAAAAATGAAGGACAAACCTGAATATACTTGAATGCGTTTCATGAATGCATTTTAGCAGCTTTAGAAATAAATGTTTGTAGATGCCCTAGGAGAAAAATATATTTATGACAGAGAAGCAGTCTGTGATGATGTACAACTTCTAGCAATTGCTAGACATGAAAAGTCAATGACATTGCTGGTTTAAGAATAGATCCAGGATTGGGTAGTAAAATTCAGATTTCATTGAAAACTGAGCATTTTGCTGAGAGATTGGACAGATAACTAGCAAAGGTCATGGTGTTAGAACTTCTTGAGGGGTTTGCTCAAGATAATTCTAGGACAATGCTTCTTGCTATCTGGTCCCCTACTGCTTTTTGAGGTGGAGAGCCTTGTTTTCCAGTGACAGTAGGCTTACAGGATGGCAATATTGCAGTGCTTGTATTGCAAATGACAGGGACTTCACACTAAAGGAAATGTAAATAACACAAGTACTGCATGAGTCCAGCTACATAGATCTAGTACTTTAAGGTTCACATTGGTGTTAAGTGGTCTGAAAACAGAATATAAGAAACCAGTAACCATCTAATTTCTTCTCCCCGCTTCTTCACAGCCTCAGAATCACCCTCACTCATTGCCATCTCCAAGGATTATGAGGTTCTTCAGTATATATATATATATATATATATATATATATATATATGCAAATGTAGATGTGTTTCTGGATGCCAGTTCTTTAACAGAAACTTTGGTGACAGGGACAGAAATAACATGGAAAAAATAGGGAATAGGTTCATAAACCATAAAAAGAACAGCTTCAATAAGGTTCAACAGACATTTTATTCTAAACTAAAAATATGAAATGACACATCTTGGTCTGGTAAACACTGCATGAGTAAACAAAAGAAAATTGGAATCTCCTAGATACCACCATAAGGCTTAGCCCAATGTGCATTTGGGAATTATTCTTTCTTTCACCAGTATTCATTTTATTAATAATTTCTATTTCATTGACCAAATGTGTAGATCTGTGGTGGGTGTTGGTAAGACTTAGGGCAAATCCATATAGCCCTTTATCCCAAAAGCATCAACATTAAAAAAAAATGTGGATGTTTAGGGAGGATTGTCCATACCCATCCCAGAAAGTATGTGCTTTCTTGGGTGGGTTGCCCACATGTTCTCTAGCCCAAAAGAACCTGTGGAGGCCCTACCTCCCCTCCCCCAAGCCCCCAGACCATTTAGAAAACTTAACAGCCTGCAGTATTCCCTCCAAGCGGCTCTCCTGGTGTGTACAAATGATGTGCCAGGAGAGTGAGGGGGGAGCATGGCAGGAGCACGGGGGGAGAGTTTTTTACACTTTTCTAAATGGTCTGGGGGCTTAGGGGGGTGGGTATTCCCACAGTTAACCAGGCTTATTTAGCCTGGTAAACTGTGGAAATGATGTCTGGATTGGAAATAATGCATTTATCCTGCACCTTCCAATAAATGCACTAACAAATTAATTCACTACAAACCAGGGTTTTCCAAAACGTCGTCTGGACAGCTCCCCTTTTATTGCGGAAGTTTCTGCAACAAAGGAGCTGTCTGGATGGGCCCTTATTTGCTCTTCCCTTGTCCCCTTCTTTTTATGTTCATGAATACTTAGTAAAGGATTCCAAAGGCATCTACTGTTTGCCTTGATTATTAGAAGAAGGCACCCGTGACAGCAGTGCCAGCTAGAGGACAGGTCTGCTCTTGCCCTGCTCAAGCTTTATTTTTATTGCATTTGTTTACTGTAAATATGTTTTTGCCACCCAATATCCACATTTTGTGTTTCCCAAGCCTCCTTCAACATTCCCCCAAGGCCAAACTTGCCATAAATACTTTATAGCTAGCTAGAGGACCAGTACAATAGGGATGCTGGGCAACAAAACTTTGTAAAGAAGAAAAAAAGAGAAGAAAAAAAACCAGAAAAAATATTTTATCAGAAGCCTTGCTAATTGATGCATGCCTTTACTATATTCAAGTCATAAGTTTGAATTGGATGTCCTTACACATTTATTGTTGTTCCATCCATGTGGAAAGAATGCTCAGTTAGGTCATTCACTTTTTACAAGAAATCTATATGTCATTATCAACAAATAAGGCTTCCTCTGTTTTTCCTGTGCCTGTCAATCTAGATTTTCCCTTTTTTTAAAAAAATAATAAACTTAAATGAGAAACATCTCTCTGTGAAAAATGGCTATAACCCATTTTTTTTGTGTTGTGTGAGACAGGAGAAATGTAGAATCTTCCCGATATACATTCATACACAGATGTTATACATATATACATTAAGATCCTAATTAGCTAGCACTTCATAAAAATGTCTAAGATGATGTTATAATTTTAGGCAATCCAGACTACCTTGAATTTGGTTCAGTTTTTCAAAATGGTTACCGTCAGGCCTCTATATCTACAGGCTTTGCACCCATGGATTCAACCAACCAAAAATTCAAAAAGCAATTCTTCATTTTTGTTGTGTAGCAAGTACTATGCTGACATGTAGACATACCCTACTGTAGCCTCCCACCATGTCATAGACTCTTGGGGTTTCTCTGGAGTTGTTCACCATTTTATATGAGATGACATTTTACTATGCCATTGAATGTAATTGGACTTGGACATCCATAAATGTCGGTATCCACGGGGGTGCATTCTGGAACCAAACTCCAATAGATAGTGATACCCTTAAAAGACTTCTTTATAATTTAACATAATAGGTGGGCCCAGTTTCAAGAGGGTCTAAGATCTTAAATGGTCCAGGAGAGAAAAGATAATGTCTCCTTTCAGTAAACCCAAACAACTGATGTTTAGTTCTACAGCACATATGGAAGGCTGTGGGAAGATGAGAGTGAAACTTTTTCTCCCTGCGATCGCCCCTTACATCTTGTTCAAGTAATTGGGAACCAACTGAAAATGGCAAAGGAGGAGCTGTTACAGCAGGGGAAAGATGAGCTTTGTAACAGCCAATTTCAAAGGAGCATGCTTATCTTGTCATTTGCCTTTTCATTTGGGAATAGAAAAATAAAGGAATGTGCTCTGCATTCTGTGGAGCCGATTTTGCCCTGGGATACACTGGGACCTGCTTCAGCACATTAAAAGGCTGAACAGGGACTTTCTTTAATACAATGTATCACCTTAAATCTGTGCTGCAGCATGCATTGACAGCAAGCATTCTGTGATTACCATCATTTTGAGTCATCTTGGATCCTCATTATAGTATCAGTGTAGATAAGCCCCACGTTAAGGGGGGAAATAAAAAGGTAGAACAGCTAGGCTGGATCTACACTGCCCTACATTCCAGGATCTGATTCCAGATTATCTGTTTCGAACTGGATTATATGAGTCTACACTGCCAGATAATATGGGATAACCAGATAATCTGGGATCAAATCCTGGGATATGGGGAAAGTGTAGATCCAGCCTGAGGCCCTTTCCACACAGCTGAATAAAATCCCACATTATCTGCTTTGAACTGGAATATGTAGCTGTGTGCACTCAGATAATCCAGTTCAAAGGAGATATTGTGGGATTTTCTGCCTTGATATTCTGGGATATAGGGCTGTGTGGAAAGACCCTAAATCACTATGATACACTGACTTTGAAATACACATGTGGCTGGGAACTCAAAGGAGATGATTTCAAATCTATTTCTGAGGTCCCTTCTATACTGCTGTATAATCCAGATTACCAAAGCAAATAATACACATTATCTGCTTTGAAATGGATTATATGAGTCTACAGCTATATAATCCAGTTCAAAGCAGATAATCTGGATTTTATATGGCAGTGTAGAAGGGGCCTGATACACCCTCATTTCACATATTTTTCTTTTTGTTAATTCTTCATATCATGCACTGATAAGAAGCCTTAGAGGTATGAAAGGGAAAGCAAGTAAGGACGTTTCTACACAGCCCTATATCCCAGGAGATCAAGGCAGGAAATCCCACATTATCTGTGTGTGGATGCAGACAACCCAGTTGAAAGCAGATATTGTGGGATTTTCTGCCTTGATATTCTGGGATATAGGGCTGTGTGGAAGGGCTCTGAGTCTACACTGCCATCAGGTCCATAGCCAGGATTTTGATTCGGGGGGTGGGTGGGCCGAGCTTGGTTCGGGGGGGGGGGGGGCTGAGTCTGAGTGAAAGAGGGTCTACCTTAGCAAACCTTTTGTATCATTACCCCAATACCCCCATGCATATGGAATATATTGAGCATGGTGATCAGATCATGATATGAATAAACACAACAGTTTAAATAATGTACCAGGAAGGCCTTTTCGCGGACCACCATGAGAATTTCGGGGGGAGGGGGCTGAAACCTTTCAAGCTCCCCCCTGGCTACATGCCTGACTGCCATATAATCCATTTCAAAGCAGATAATGTAGATTTTTTGCAGCTGTGTAGAAGGGACCTAAAAACAGGTGATATTGATGATACTTTTTTTTCCCAGCAAGATATAAAGCATAGCAAGTGACAATATACTTAATGGAGAAAAACAACTGGAAAATAACCATTTAATGAAGAGAAAACAATGGATAAATTTATTTATTTATTTATTTATTTATTTATTTATTTATTTATTACAGTATTTATATTCCACCCTTCTCACCCTGCAGTGGACTCAGGGTGGATTACAATGTACACACATACAGCATACATTCAATGCCAAAGACACACAACAGATATAGACAAACAGTCAGAGGCTAATTAACTTTCTGTCCACCAGGGGAGCTGTGACTTTCATTGTCCATCTGCGACACTGATGAAGTACTTCTGCATTCCCCGCAGGCTTTTGCTGGAGTGTTTTGCTGGAATCTTTTTTATGGCCTCGTAAATTAGTTAAATTAGCCTCCCCACACATAGGTGGTACCTAATTTTCCTACTTGACAGATGCAACTGTCTTTTAGGTTGCAAAGGTCGACAACAAGCTACACAATTGGTCGGAAGCTCACTCTGACCCAGGCTGGCTTCGAACTCATGACCTTATGGTCAGAAGTGATCTTAATGCAGCTGACACTCAGACAGCTGTGGCACAGTCCCAGTGCATATAGTCCCGGATAATACGAAAAGAGGAAAAAAAAGATAAGAACAAGACAAGAAAAGGAAAAAAAAAGAGAAAGGAAAAGGAAAGAACCTCATAGAAGATATTGGGAGGTCAAAAACACTATACTTTTATATATTCTTTGAACCTTTTACTTTCCCCTCTCCGCTGTCTTCCTCTCCCTATTTCTACCTACCTACATCCTCACCCACCACCCTTTAAACTCCCAACTATTCCCTCCCCATCTCTATCCCTATCCATCTCTATTCTAATTATATACCATTTATCTAAATCTACTGATATTTTATCATAATTATGTATTCTATTTTTAATCCAAATAAAGATATATATTTTTAAAGATATAATGCATAGCAGATTGACATGGCATCAGAGTTTTGAAGTCACCACCCACTATTCGTATCTTCAATCCTGTGGATGTTTTCACTAAGTTCAGTAAATTTGCTTCCAGGTAGGCATGCACAGTACTTTAGTGACAATTTGAAGGCAAATAGTGCATTCAAGAAAAAATCAGAAAGCAGCCTGGAGCCATATAAATATGAGTGAATGGCTAAGCAAAGTGTTGTCTCTGTGAGTGCTACATTTGCTACAGTGTATACTTATTTTAAAAGCCTGATTATGGTTATGATCATTATTGTTATAATTTTTAAAGAAAAAAAATCTGATGCTCAATGCGTGTCTTTTCTAATTTCATTTTATGAAAAATTGCAATAATTGGTGACCGGCCTTGCACTGTTAAGCTTTAGAATGCTGGATCTATTCACTGAATCAATTATTTTAATTATAGACTTCTGAAAGGAGCAGCAAGATATAAACAGAAAAGGAAGCCTTCAATGACACTCAGAACAAAAATCACCATCCTATTAAGACAAGTATACTATTCAATGAGGGCATTATGCATTCTAATCCAGATACTGATGTTCAGATAATTAAACTGCATCACTCACCCCTAAAATAACATTGGTGAACTTATAGAAGGAAAATGGGAATGGAACGGAAATACATGAAGGGTAAAATAAATGCAAAATGTATCACAGGCCGCTGTTTCCAATATTTTCTAAAATCCATTAGTCAGGACCACTTCTGTGTTTGGTCCTATTTCGGATGTTAGTCTGGGCTATTTTGCATTAATCACACCTTTCCTAAAGATGTCAGCTCTTATATTCCAATGCATTGTTCATGAAAATGAAAATTGTACAGCAATAGAAGAACTGGGGTCTCATAAATTTAATCTGCATGACTTCCACTAATTACAAATACATAATGTGTGACTTTATTGCAGAAATCAGCCTCAGCTTGGGCTCAAATTACAAGGGTAAGGGAAATTGCACTATTAATGACAATTTTCTAAGTCTCTATTATTTTCTGAAAATCCACAGGAATATGGAGAAGGTGGAGGGAGAATATTTTCTTTTATTTTCTGTGCTTCTTAGTATTCAAACTCCAGTTATCCAATAATTCTGAATGCTGAGAAATTAAGAAATGATTTAAAGAAATGCTTTTCTCATCCAGTACATTACTGAATTATGGAACTTTTGGCCATAAGACATGGTGGTAGAGGAATATTAGATAGCTTTAAAAGACTATAGCAACATTTCATGGTGTATAAAGCTATTAATGGCTACTAACCCTCAGGAGTAAATATTTCTACATCAAGCATCAGAGGAACATGAGCAAGAAGGTAACACTGTGTTCATCTTCTGCTCGAAGTTTCGCCCTAGGGATATGGTTGGCTTCAGTAGGAACATGATGCTAGACTAGATGGGTTTTGTCTGATTCAGCTCATCTCTTTTTATGTTCTTTGACTAATCTGCACTGAAATGTGTCATAAAATCCTAGTATGCTGATAGGAACATGGCAATGCTCAGATGTGGTTGCAAAACAGAATTAGTAATGGGAATGAATGCAGCTGATAAAACTGTTGTCTCTTTTTGGAAATATTGAAGACAATATTACAAGTTGCAGAACAGAAGAAAGCCAGAATGTACAATCATAAATGAGAGAATTGCTTATTCCAGAAGGTAATTAACAATGATATTTAAGAGGAAAGAACAATTTAACCATCAGGTATGTGAAAGCAAATTCCACATAAAGTGTCTGCACCTGCAAATAGTTAAAACCTGGCACTGGTATAAACTATATACCACTAGCATGAAAGCCTAAAATGCAATTGTGTTTCTGCTGCCTGTGATTATATTGTGTATTATTCATCAACTGCAGATTTTTTTGCTTTCGATAGAAAAATTTAAAGCTAATGTACATTTACTGCTATAAGATACTCACTGATGGATATTTCCCTTCTTTAATAATACAGGGTTAGTCAAAATGAATAGGCCAATTCGGGTACAATTAATTTTCTTATTGGCCTATTCATTTTGACTAACCCTGTAGTATGACCATTTCTTCTATTAAAAATGCACACTGGACATCATTGTGAAAATAAGCTTAGTTATAACTTGTGTAATTCTCATTAATGCATTTTTCTATAATCATATAAATGAAAAGCTTACTTTTGTCTGTGACCAAGCAGATTGTGTTTTATTTTAAATGTTTTGTAACACAACATATTGAAAAGTAAGACCATTTAAAATTATTCTTGAAAGATGAGAGCATATCTATCAAATTCAATGACTGAAGATATGTGGAGAAATAAACATGAGAAGTATTCCATATCGTTCCAGCCTTTTCCTCTTCATCCATGTCATGGAAGATAGGACAGTTGATTTTTCCATTTTTCCTACACAAAGTAACAGTGTAACTGTTGTTACCCTTTCTTCATGCAGTCTGGCTAACTTGGAGGTCAGAAAGCTGTTGGCAGTTGCATTTTTTCAGTGATACACAACAGTGAGGAGGGAAAGACAGCTGATTATAATCTCATTTGTGGCATACAAAAACATAAATTCAATCATTGACACCAAGGGCCCATCCAGACAGTACCTTTATTGTGGTATCTACCGCAGTAATTCAGGGGCTGTCCAGACAATATTCTGGACAGTCCCAAATTAATTCACTACAAACCAGGAAAACCCTGGTTTGTAGAAAATTAATTAGATAGGTTTATTCTGCGCCTTCTTGCGCCTTCTTGGAAAGCACGGGATAAACCCACTATTTCCGGTTCTGGACTGCAGAATACTGCAGTCCAGACAGTATTCCCACAGTTTTCCAGGTTCACAACCTCTGAGGATGCTTGCCACAGATGCAGGCGAAATGTCAGGAGAGAATGCTTCTAGAACATGGCCACACAACCCAAAAAACCTACAACAACCCATGAAACACATAATTTTAATTTGGCCTTTTAAAAAGGAAAATAAATTAGAACTTTAAACTACATTTTTAAAATGCAGAGTTTTTATTGATCTAAAAAGGAAATACATATACATATAACCAGACCCTTGGACATTATTGACTTCCGCTTTGATATACTATGAAGACTCAAAGGATAAAGGACAATATTTGTTACATCTGAATGAAGTGTGAACTTTTCACATATGAAGCTAAAAGACTTTTGGACTTTTTATCTTGGTTCTGTGTGCAAATTTATTTATGCGTTTATTATTTCTCTAAATAGACTTTTATTGTAACATTGCTTTCTGTTATTATTTATAATATGATAAAATATAATAAAGCATCGAAAATATATTATATAAAAAGATTTTTTAAAAAAAGATAACAAAAATAATAATCCCCCCCCCCTTCCCGGCCACCAATCTCTCTTATACAACTATTGTAACATTACATTAGAACATGGCCATATAGCCTGAAAAAACCCACAAGAACTGAGTAACATTACATTCCTTGCATGAATGTTTTTATCATGCCAATATTAACCTTTGGGTTACCTGCTGGTTTTTATCAAGGAGTATCAGACCAATAAGCCATTATCTAATGCATTTTCATTTATCAGTGATCTTCCATGTTGTAGAACTAAAATTGGAAATGGACAGAAAGCAAGCTTGCCTTTACCTGTGTAGTGAATCAGTATTGGAGATTGAATCCTTGCCTGCCACATGGTTCCTCTTTACATCAGTCCTGGTGCTGTTGGAACACTGAACTTTCCTCCATTTTCAAAATAAAAGTATTTCTTTAGGCTTTTATATGCTTTTTTTAAAAAACCTTTACCCCCCCCCCCCCCAGTTTCTGGGAGAAAAGCAATTTTTGCACCATGTTTCCTGCACTTGGATCAGGATCAGGGTTAAATTGGGAGGTGGGTGAAGGGTGGGACAGCTGGTGAGTGTTGTCCTTCAAGATCAGTTAAAGTTTTGATGTACATTTATGAGTGTGACATTTTTATAATAATAACCAGGGCAGGATAATGCTCACAGGAACTGAGATAGAACTGGTGTGAATTCATCATGAGAAAGGGAATTGCATCAGGAGCTGTTTATTATAACCCGTAAGCTTGGTTACACATACTATAGCAGTTCTTGTCATGTTTACCAGGATGCTTCTGATTCACAACTCCAAGCCCAGACACTAATAATATTGTGAGGAAAGGTGTTTCTTAATAAACAGCTTCAATACTTTTTACTTTTCACTCACTATATTGTATTTTCTCCATAAAACTTGTACAGCTCTAGGAAGATAAATGTCATTAAAAAACAAGCAAAACATGATCTGGGAAATGCTTCTTAGATATCTTGATTCTATATCCCATCAGATTCAGGCATCCTAACCAGTCATTGGTGATAGGGATGTTTGTTGTTTATCAACATCAGTGAGGGATGTAAGTTCCCTATTACTTCAATGAGAACATGCAGATTCATATATGAGTGTTTTGTTTTTCTTTCCCAGGTTTACCTCTTTTCTGTTGTCAGCATTAAGGGTCTCCAAACAACAGAGCCCATAACATTTCCCACTCCCTCAAATATATGAACATAAGCTCATTTCTGCATACCTCTGTAATCAATTTACACTTCAATGACTCCCAAAGTGTCCATATCTTGTGAGCATGTTTCACAGTGTTGCACAAATCTCTGCTACATCCTAATGAGCTAGGAATTTTGAGTCAATGGCTTTATACTTTATTCCAGGAGTGCATATTTTCCCTATCTTTCTCAATTTCTTTCATTGCACAGCCTGAAAAGAAAAGAAAACCTACACTGAGAATGATGTTCAGCTTCAATATATCATAATGATGGAAAATATGATCATTCTTTTATTCACATCCAGACACCAAAGAAATCTCAGGGCACTGGTTGCTTTTGCACATCAAGGTAAATGCAATAAAAGAATAAACTAAGATTTGCACTTGAATCTTGATCAAAATATGTCAGAAATTTATAGACAAATTCTTGTGAAATTTGGCCCTATAAATTAGGTCTAGCTACATGCACACACACATACAAACAAACATACACATACCATAATAGTTACAATAGCATTAGGTAGAGGAACCTCCCCCAACTTTTTCTCATTTCCTGCAGTTTACTATGAAATTTCTTTAGGATTCATCACGGAGGAATCATATTTGGATGGGAACATTTGTCCCCTCCAGCAGCCTCAGTGGGCTGGATAATGTCAATGGTTATTCTTTTAATGATATTGGATCTCTGAATGGAGTGTTCTGTGGGGTTTATTTATACATTGCATTAGCTATGACTCCCATTTCTTTCAAAATAGTGAACTGTATTGAAATGAATTACTTCTACAGCTGTGCTGGAGAACTTTGAAAATCTTAGAAAGCGAATGTTAGATGCCCATAGACAAAATTGTGGGTCCCAGTCCCATGAGTATGAGATCAAATTGTCATCATTTTGACATGTTAATTTGTGTAGTGTAGGTTGATGTTTTATCTTTGGAAAACAGCTGGACCGCCTCACACACAGTGCACCAGGCACTAGCACTATACTTGTGCCCACTGATGACAAATAGTTCTTTATTTCTTTGAAATTCAGCCATGGACGCGTAGACTTACACAGATTTATGGACCACCACTTAGAATAGCACTACTTTACAGTATTTCTTTGCTTTAACTTCTATTCTGCTTCTCAAACAAAATAAAGCTTCTTTGGCTTCTACAAATCTGCCTTAAAATATGGTATTACATTTCCAAAGTATCTGCATGGACACTTTGGAATGCAGTACTGTACCACTTATGAAGACTATTGAAAATAGATTCTATCAAAGACTGCCATCCCAAGCACACTTGCTAAGGAGTAATTCTCCTCTAAAGTATGAGTAGAATTTACTTTTGAATAAACACATCTAGTTGTGCTGAAATTGTCCTCCAAATCATAGGTCATGATATGGATCATAAGCATATGAACTTAGTTTCCAAGTAGATTCGTGCAGGAGCTTTAATATATGAATCATGGACCTCGGGCTCATTTGGACTGTTTGAGGTCTTCAACAGCTGCACAGCATGCAGGAGGCCACCACAATCACTTACTGGCTTTCCCAGGGACCTATTTCATTTTTTAATGTAAAGCTAACCAGCAAAATGATGCCTTTTACAAGCACTTAGCAAATTTTAGAAGGCTTAGATTTCACTCAGGTCCATTTGGGGATTATATAGCCACATCCCTGATGCCTCTCTAGATGTCAGCTAGAATTTGCTTTCTTACTTACTATCTCTTAAAAACAGGCAATTTCAGCTTGGCTTATCTTATTTCCAAATATAATGTTAAAGAACTCACTGGGTTTTTAGTGCATGTTGAATATTATGTCATTATAAGACAGTATAATGACTAAAAGGTGAAGTGATGTTAGAAGAGATCTAAATGTTTAAATTATATTATCTTTTCAAACTAGAGCTAAAACAAAATGGGGTGAGTTTCATATTGCTAAGCAATTGATACGGAAAGAAAATGTGCAATTGTGGTTTCCACATTTTTACTAACTTCATAAAAGGCTGTGCATAATTTATTAAAAAAGAATTTAGTCATGAATATAAATCTTCCAGCAGCTGGGGAAATCTCTCTATTATGCATATTTTGCAACTGAACTTTTCCTGCGATCCTTGTTAAAATGTGCTACACTGGCACATTTCGACATTAACTTCTGGGTGTATAAATTATAAACCAGGAGGGACCATTATGAAACTCTCCACAGACACATGCTTGTGATACTCATGGATAAGAGCATACAATTTTAGTCCTATAAGATCTTGTATTTAAATTTGAGATTCCTTTTGACATTGCTGCTGTGTACCTGTGTTTGATGGGAGGGAACAAACAATCTTCACTCGCCCACTCAGGCACAAAAGAAAGAAATGAACATTTATAGCAATAATTTTGCACACCAAGGCCTTTGTTTATAGTGAGAAGATAAATATGTCTCCTAAGACTGAGTCTGCAATACTATCCACACTTTCTTCAGAATAAACCCTAAATATGACTTACTTTAGGATATGAATATGCAGTATTTTGATGCTCAACCATGATAGAATGAGAACAAACACAGAAAACTGAGTTAAATAAAGGCCACTTTATTTGACCTACAACCTATTTAAGTGGGTTTTGCCTGGAGATAACCAAAGTGTGTGTGTGTGGGGGGGGGGGGTCAACCTATGGTTACCTTTTCAACCTTCCCCTTGGTGAAACACCAGAACTCAAAAGCAATTCAATGTTATGGATTGCTCATTCCAGCTGGGTGTTTACTAGAAAGCAAACCCAAGGGCACTCTCCAGCTTTCATGACTTTATAAGAGAGAGAAACCCCAACCTCAAAGGCAGATTCCATTACCATGGAACTAAAGCCCAACGCTTTACCAAAATGGTGCTAAGGTATACACCAAACCCACTTTTACTGAAACATCCACATCCCAAAGATAGATGATGGGAACAATTCTAAAGGGGATGAAATCAAACCCACCCAAGAAATGGACAGTAAAGCTCACACCAATGAGAGATCATGAAGGAAAGACTGCCCTTAAATCACCGATGATTCCAAACCCTTTGCATGCCTTGGCTTGGGGCCCAGCATCAACCTCATTTAATTTTGGGCTCTGATCACTGAAGCCGTTAAAACACTCTCTTCATTTAATGTCATCTGCCAGTGAATGTGAAATACTATTATTCAAGTTAATCAAGTTAATAATGAGGTTACCAAGACAGGGTAGATGTGGATCAGCTCCTTGCTGGTCAAAGATCAAAGAAGCTGACCTAGGATAATGAAAGGCAAACCCAGAAAGTCCAAATTTATTCCACAGAGTTCAGACTTCCCCCTGATTTGGATTTGTGGGTACAGTTTGGCTGGCTTCTAACGGAATTAGCTGCAGTTGTCCCCACTACCATCCTGCACTTCCTGGGCTCAAGTAGCCTGGGGAGACAGTTCCCTTCCTCCACTTTCTGTGTTGTGCTGGTCTCTGGCTATGACATAGATTCTACTTATTCTCCATCATGGGCTGTGACATCAGCCAGGATGATGGGGAGCACTGGGAAGGGAGAGGGAGAGATTGGGGCTTCCTCTTCACCTCTTCTCCCTTTCCACCACCCCCCAGCATGCCACTATCATGGCTGACATCACAGCATACAATAGATAACAGGTAGCACCCATATTGTGGCCATACACTACCACAACACACAGTGTGTGGGGGGGGGAGGGAGCAATTAGAGCAGCTGCCGAGAAGCACTGAATTATGTTCGGTTTCACTGGACAGTGGGGATCTCCTCCTACCTCAACAGTGCTGATCCAGGATCCAGAGTTGGTCTGAGATTATGTATCTGTGTAGATCTGCCCTTAGATTCCTCGTTTTCTTGGTTCTTGACTAAGATGTAAGAAAATAATACTAACACAGAATACCTGTATGTCTGTCTGTCATTAAGATATTGTGTCGGTTGCCTCAAAATTTGGCGGTTTCCTTGATAATTGCCCACATTGCAGTATTCAAGTCAAAATTCTATTTTTTTCTTGTGTCAGAAGATATTTCAGAAACTGCAAGTTTTTTCAGGTGTAAGAGAATTGGCCGCCTGCAAGGACATTACCCAGGGGATGCCCTGATGTTTTGATGTTTTTACCATCCTTGTGTAGGCTTCTTTCATGTCCCTGTATGGGGAGCTAGAGCTGACAGAGGGAGCTCATCTGCACTCTCCCTGGTTTCAAACCTCTGACCCGTCAGTCATCAGTCTTGCTGGTCCAAGGGTTTAACCCATTGTGCCACTGGGGGCACCTAAAATTCTAAATAGAGAGGGATAACTGGAAATCAAAAAAGGTGATTGCAAGTTCTCTATCCATAGTCTCTTAACAGCAATCCCTCCTCTCACTCTTTTAGCCAACCACAATTAATATGGAAAATTCATTTTCATCACAGAATCCACAATGGTTACTCTATTCTGACCCAGCCCCTTCTACCCTTATTTCTCCTAAGGGTAATGGAAGGCTTCTCCTTCAACTCTCAGTGCATAAGAGCGGATGTCACATATTTGCTTAATATTATACAGAAATAACTAAAGGGTGGACTATCCAGAATAAAATGTGAGCACACACATTTACTTTGAATGCCAGCCAGCAAGGTGACATTGAGATATATTTGTTTCATTATACCACTATTCAGCTGTCCTGTGCTATCAAGAGGAACACTGCAACAACAACACAAGCCAGAAATAATTATTGCATGGAAAGAATAATTCATGAATAATTAGAAAGTCCTTTTGAAATGCTTTCACTAATATTTAACCACAATGGCAGCATATTAGCTATTTAAAAGCCTCAGTCTTTTCATGTTTGTTGTATAGTGTATTGAGCTGATGCAAAATAACACACTGAAAATTATTTTCAATATGATGGATCCCTCCCTCTCACCCCTTTATTTTGTTTCACTACTGCAATTTTTATTATTATGCCTTTTTAAAAAATGAGGAAGAGGAGAAGGTGAAAGCTGGAGTGACCATTACAGAAAGCATGTATCATACAAGGAAGGGAAAAAACATGGAGCACTCCACCCACTTGGAAGCCTCTGGAAGTCAGCTCCATTGTGCCAAATGGCATTCCCATCTACCCACCCCAGTGACCGGAAGAGGACTATAATGAGATTCAGACAGGTAGCGAAGTCATTTTAGTGTCTTTGGTATCTTAACACATCAATAGCTGAGAGAAATACTTTTTAAAAAATTCCAGACATCACCCAACATAAAATAATATACAACTATGTCAGAGAAGAAGACAAAAATAAAAAAAAACCTGAAAAAGAAATTGCGGCTGGTGGAGGAGTTACAGGCACTGATTGACTCTGGGGAGATCAAGCAACCGACTAAAGAGCAGTTAGACAAGCTGGCTCAAAGTAAAGCTTTGGAAGAGGAACTCAAGGACCTGGAATTGGATTTCTAAGGGTTGGAATTTGAACAGAACACCATGTGTATTGGAACAAACCATCCTGAAGGGAACATTCTGGGAACTGCGCAGTAAATAGAACAGAAGATGCTGTCTTCAGGCTCCTTCATTGTACCAACTCTTTTATTTAGGCATTTTCCTTTTCTTTATGGGGTAAAGGACAGCCAGTCAGATGAAAAACAACAATTACATAACTTTTACCTATCTCTGAAAATATATCCATAGAATTATAGACTCATAGAGTATTAGAGTTAGAAGTGATCACATGGGGTATCTACTCTAACGCCTTAGAGCCAGGAAGAGCACAAAGTATCTCTGAGAAATTTCCATTCTGCCTCTATTTAAAAGTCTTCAAGGAAGAAGCTTCCACCAGACTCCAAGGCAGAGGGTTCCACTGCTGAGCAGCTCTCACAGTCTGAAAGTTCTTCCTGATGTTCAGGTGGAATCTCCTTTCCTGTAATTTAACCCATCGCTCCGAGTCCTAGTTTCCAGGGCTCCCTCTTCCTTATGACATTCTTTCACATATTTATCATGGTTATCATATCGCCTCTCAACCTTCTCTTCTACAGGCTAAACATATTCAGCTCTTTAAGACACTCCTCAGAGGGCATAGTCTCTAGACCTTTGATAACTTTAGTTGGCCTCCTCTGGACACTTTCCAGCTTGTCAATATCTCTTTTAAGTTGTGGTGCCCATAATTGTTTTTCAGGTTTGTTTGTTTGTTTGTTTTGCTGTTAAAGTGCCCAGGAGTCCTCTCTAATATACTAAGTCAATCACAGCTCAACCCAACTCATATGTATGCACTCAAATTAAATGGTACACATTTACTTACTTACTCTGAGCAGAGGGTGTTTGACACAACAGACTTCACATGCAACATCTTTACTTTCAGATTTTTCAGCCGCTACAATAAAGGGAGGAATAAAAACATGCTACAGACATTTCCCTCACCATTATGTTTAAATCATGTTCATGTTGTGATTGATTTGGAAACTTGGGACACATATTCAGTTTTGAGACCTTTCCCCTTAAATTAGTTTGGACCCCCAACAATAATGGTTAGACTAGACCCATTAAAATCATGTGTCTTTATGAGTCTGCTCTATGTCTGGAAGAAGTTCTTTGTTTGGGTTGTTGTAGGTTTTTTCGGACTGTATGGCCATGGTCTGGAGGCATTCTCTCCTGATGTTTCGCCTGCATCTATGGCAAGCATCCTCAGAGGTAGTGAGGTAGTTCTTTGTTTCCTTCACTTTGCTTTGACTTCTGGTTTGAGAGGGCTGTGGGCTAGGCTCTAGCACAGCTAGTTAATCACTAGTAGCAATAAATCACTGCTGACTGGAAGGTGGCAAGTTTAAAACCCGAGTCGGGGTGGAGCTCCTGACTGTTAATAGCCCAGCTTACCAGTTCACCTAAGCAGTTTGAAAACGGCTGTGCTGTGAGTAAATAAATTAGGGACCACTTAAAGCAGGGAGGTTAATTTAGGACACCATAAAAATGCCAGAAATCAAGGAGCAAGGAGGAAATGCTACGATCAAAAAGGCTCGGCATCATAGTGGATGAAGTGACAGCTCCCCCCGTGGCTGGAATCGAGCAATCTCCAGGATCCAAAGATGGAAAAACTATCTGTCTGTATGTCTTATATGTCTAAAAACGGCTTTGAATGTTTGCCATATATGTGTGTATTGTGATCCGCCCTGAGTCCCCTTCTGGGTGAGAAGGGCGGAATATAAATACCTGCTTCTTGGCAGGGGTTGGGACTGGATGACCCATGAGGTCTCTTCCAACTCTATGAGTCTATGATTGTAAATAAAAAATAAAATAAATAATAAATGCATTCTTGCATTGGCAGGATAAGGCATGTGCCAAAGTTGTGTTTATTTCTAGTTTTGAACTATGTTGATGAGAGAGGGGAAAACCAATTAAAGACATGAAAGGGCATTTTCAATAAAATCTATCTCAATGTGGCACAAATCCACCATAATAATAATAATAATAATCATCATCATCATCATCATCATCATCATCTTTATTTATACCCCACCATCATCTCCCCAAAAGGGACCCAGGGCAGCTAACATGAGTCCAAGCCCAAAATTGCAATACAACAAAATACAAAGAAGCAAAATACCATCAAAATAAAAATATGACATAACAAAATAAAATAAACAATTTCAAAATAACTGGATAGAGAGAACATAGGGCTGGCCAAATGTGCTTAAAAAAATGATAAAATTGATAAAACCCTGGATGAGATAAACAGAATGTGTTTCTGAGGGAGAATGTGTTACTGAGGGATTCGTGTGAGTACTGTATGATAACTCTTATTTTAAAAGGAACTATCCTCTTTTCGAAGGAGAGTAGTGAAAAGCAAAATATTAGTCCATCCTGGAAGAACCAAAGATGAGCACTCATCCCCTCTACTCTCTCCACCATGATGCCACTACTGACTTTTTAAGAATGCCTGGGTGGGAAATGACAGTGATAGCCAAGGAGAACTGGCATCCTGAGGTGGCTTTTGACTTACCCACAGGTCATATCAAAATCCACAATTTTGCCCCCAAACCTGCCCTCTACTTATGCATGAGATCAGCATACATGAGTATACATGGTAAGTAGGTAGATACATAGGTACAAAGATATTGATCATTACATGGGGCTTGGTGGCTGGTTGAGTATTCTGTCAAACTCTGCTTATTCCAAGAAATGAACCTGGTGCTGTTTACATGGTCAACTGAATCAAAAACAGATGAATCACAAAAAGAACACTTTTTCCTATAGGAAGCTGAGTGAATTATGTCAACCTCTTAGGATATTGGCTGGATAAAAATGTCCCCAAAGCAATAAACCCATAAATTGATTGCTTCTCAACAACAGTCTTAGAACTGATATTACAATCCAACTTTGTTGTTTTCAACCCAGTCTTTTCAGTTACTATCCAGAAGGGAGCTATGAAATGAGATAGCTGTTCAGCAAATGCTTCTTTACTACAATTTCAAAGAAAATGTATCTTATCTTCCTGTGTATTTGTAGATTTATCTCCCCCTTTTTTTTGGCGGGGGGGGGGGTGTTATATCACTCTCTCTGAAACTGATATATTCCATATCTCAGGTTCTAAGTACCATAGTTGTTTATGTTTAGACATATGTAGAAGAAATTTCTTGAGCTTATGGAATGGGGCAATGAATGAATTTGCTTGTATTTTAGCTAACAAATATTATATATGTGCAGTACCTTAGACTAGGATGTTAGAGACTCTTGGGGAGAAAAACATGAATAAAGCTGAGGAAGTTAAAGTAATGATATTGACATGTTACAGAAAGGAAAGATTGAGCTGTATAAGCACATACGCACAAGTCAACTTTTAATAAATTCCATCAGTACTATGGTTAATTTGAAACTTTGGACTTCACCATCTTACAGAATACTTTCTCTGCTGTGTTAGGACTGTTTCTCAAAGTGGGCTCTGGATGTTCCAGCTCTTTCAGCAATTTTGTCCAGTCGTAACGGCACAGCACCACTGCCATTTTTCCCCCACTGCAACAAACCACACAGCTGCTGACCACAGCTACTTTTGGTTTCATTTGGCTACACGTGGAGCACTGAGAGGCAGCCATACACTTGCACGGGATTTCCCTGTGAGCTCTGCCTGTTGAGCCAATCAGAACAGAAGAAAGCTGTGAAGTGTCTTTTAGCCATGCTGGGCCTCCATTTCTCTGTTGCAAGCAGGCTTCTGAGAGATCATCAGCTTGCAGCTCTGCATTTCTTGCCTTGTTTTTTTTACTCAAATAGCAATAAATATGCAATTATTTTCTGCACACTTTAGAAACTGCTACCGATAGTGAACTTCACATGTCGAAAGCTTCAAATGTGGGCTAGGGGCATCTTCTTTCTTTTTTCTAAAACTGCCATAAAATGAGGAGGTAATTTGCATCTTTTTAAAAGAATGGTTAATGCTCCTTCAGGTGGTATGGCTCCCACTAAAATAAGTGTTTTAAAAGGGTGCCTTAACTCAGCTTTATTGGAAGAATGTTGAGGAGAAACAGTGCCAGAAAAGGTGGTTTTTAAATCTGGTGCCTTAACTCAGGTGTTATTGAAGGATATAAGTAGAATGGATCCCAGAAAGGGTGGTTTTTTAAGTCTGATGCTTAAAACACAGAAGTTATTGAAGGATATAAGAAAAAAGGATCCCAGAAAGGGTGATTTCTCAAGTTTGATGACTTAAATCCAGGTCTAGTTGAAGGATATGAGGAGAAAAAATGATGGAATGGGGAACCTGGGAAATTCTCCCTTTGCTGCTAATGGACCAGATCTTCCCAGAGCGAAAATTGATCTTTCAGTTGCCGGATTGAACAATGGAATTTTGTTCACCAGAATTCAGAAGCTCCTAAAAATGGATCGCGGGGGGGGGGGGGGGGGGGGACCAAAATCTAGACACCAAAAATGGCATGAGGTTTAGCCAAATTGCACATCCCTATAACTCATAGCCAGGCTACTGGCTGCCAATAAGTTTCCGGTCCCAAATCAAGGTGCAAGTTATAACCTATAAAGCCCTAAATGGTTTGGGTCCTGCCTTGTTTTTAGACACTTTGTGCCATCTGCAAGCCTCCCCGAGTCCCTGGGGAGATGGTGGCAGGATACCATCAAGAATAAAGAATAAAGTTGTTGTTGTTGTTGTTGTTGTTATGTGTATTACTTAAAAACACAGGAAACCAACATATTTACAAAGGTCTTGGATTTTGCTCTAAAATCCATCCCTGATAAAAACACTGAATTTAATATTCTGACCAGGTTGGTCACTTTCGATGAAAGTAAGTCAACTAACTTAAGAACAGTTTGCAGAAGTCTGATTTGAAAATAACAATATAAAAGGCATAGAACACACCCACAGAGATACAATCAAGCAATACAATTCCAATTAGTACAACGGGCAGCAACCAGGTTACTAACTGGTGCTTCTTACAGAGAGCGGTCAACCCTCCTGTTTAATGAGCTCCACTGGCTGCCGTTCATTTTCCGGTCCCAATTCAAGGTGCAGGTGCTTACCTACAAAGCCCTAAATAGTTTGGGACCCGCCTACCTGCGTGACCACATTTCTGTGTACGAACTCACATGATCTCTTCGATCATCTGGAGAGGCCCTGCTCATGCTCCCACCTCCTTCGCAGGCGCAATTGGTGGGAACGAGGGAGAGGGCCTTCTCGGTGGTGGCCCCCCGACTCTGGAACTCACTTCCCAAGGACATCAGTCCTGCCCCAACTCTGGCAGTCTTTAGGAGGAGCCTGAAAACATGCTTGTTCCAGTGTGCCTGCCCAGAATAAGGAAAGTTCTCAGCAATATGCCCTCAAAATGCACTTTACCACTTTAGAACTGACTGCGTTCCCTCATCTCGCTTTGAAAAACCCTATCCCAGTTATATCCTACCTTGTTCATGTCCAGCATTATTTTTTAAATTTTAAATTATTACATTTGGCCTGGCCATAGGTTTTTAAATGCTTATGTGTTGCTGTTATTGTTTATTGTTTATTTTTTGTTTATGTGATTTATATTAATTGTTTTGTATTGATTGTCTTTGTTATTGCCTTTGTTTACTGATGTACTGTGGGCTTGGCCTCATGTAAGCCACACCGAGTCCCTTGGGGAGATAATAGCGGGGTATAAATAATAATAATAATAATAATAATAATAATTATTATTATTATTATTATTATTATTATTATCCTAACAGACTTCCTCTTATATCAGATCATACTACAATATTGTAGTTAAAATATCAGAAAAAATGTCAAATCATCAGTGACTATGATCAGTGAAAGCAGCACCTAAATTAATAGTGTGTGCTTGTAAGCAAGTGCAGGTGACAGTTCTGACCAGAGTTCATATACTTATAACATTTAAAAAGTAAATCAGCATAGAATTCGAGGTATATTGAAACAGTACATGTAAGATGGGTTATGGAAAATGCTTATATATAATGTACCAATATAATCTCACTTTCATATTCGTTTCTCTGACAATGAACCCCAGGACATCACATAATATGTAAAACTATTAAATAGCTTGAGTCAAATCAATAAGGGACAATCAGATCTAATTAAGCCTTGATGTTTAGAAGTCAAATATTGATAATTAGTTCAAAAGGTTTTAGCAGGTATCACTATGCACATTTAAACAATTAATTGCAACCTTCTCCCCTCAAGTCCGAGCAGGATCAGTCTCAGCTAGTACTTGGGATCTTATCAGACACAGTCTTCTTTGCATCTTCTCACCATTTTCAGGTGTTGTCAAAATGGAACTCCATGGAGATCATCCCACGATGAACACCCAGTTTTGGTGGCTGCCCGTTTTCAGGAGTTGGGACTATTTGATTTTTAAGTGACAAAAATGGGAAGTGAGGAAACAACAGGGATGTGAGGCCATCCGAGAAGATGGGGACACATGGTAAGGAACAAAGGAAACTTTCCCTCGCTTTCCCCTGGTTGAACGATTAGGGCCTTGGATAGTAAACTGCCCACCAATACCAGGTGCATCAGGCAAGATTTTAGAGGAAAGGGATGGCAAAACTGCCTCTCAGTATCCCCTGCTAAGAAAACCATATGAAATTATTGGGATCACCATGAATCGACAAGTTATTTAAGGTATATGTACACACATATTCTGATAAAGCTATATATTTCGGGAAAAATCAAGCCTATGGTAATCGGTCTGAGGCCTAATCTCCTGTTAGTGGGCTTGTGCAGTAAAAGGGCTTTTGTCTTTACCTATGTGAATTTAAACAGGCATACTTACACTGGAAAAGTGCAGCAGAAACTAAGATGAGACTAATTCCAGAACAAAAGTAATGTAATTATGTAAAATATAGGCAATTCTGTGTTCCTAAGATATTGTTCAGCAGTTAAGCTGAATGGAGGAGAAGAATTTGTACACCTAATGTGCACGTAAACAGAGTGGTTATGAACATGAGTGTAATAAAATTATATAAAATTATAGGATTATTTTATTAAGTGAACAGTATGAGTATCATAATCACACAAATATTACAGAGATAACTACAATAGTCTGTAGTCCCTTTATCATCAGGCTCTTGAAGCTTAATTTATTACAGATATTTTGAGATTTATTTCCATATAATCTACTTCTTACAAGAGGTATTCCTAGGCAAGTCCACTCATATGTAATTCCTGCTGAGTTCAATGTAAATCATTCTCAGGTAATTGGGTATAGGACTAATATCTAAACATCTTAATTTTAATCTTTATATGAAAAGAGGAAACAAAAGCAATTGCAACTTTGCTTTATTCAGGTAGTAGTTTTCTCCACGAAACAAGAAATTATAACTGGCATAATTGTAATTATAACTCCTTAAGAAGTATATTCCTTATGATATGTGGTGGGGTGCTCATATGACAACTATATTTAGAGGAATTTGGCAAAACAAGAGCGGAAAACAGAAAGGACTAAGGGCCCTTCTACACTGGGCCAAATGTAAAGAAATCTGGCATTTAAAATGGCAAACCACGGGGCTAAACCCCACTTTTTGGCTGAGTGGTGGCTAGATTACCCACCCATGTCAATTCACAATTTCTCACCTTTCCCCTTTCTCACCTCCCCCCACCACACGTTAGCCCTCAAAAACAAAAGAACTTGCTTTTCGTTCTTGGAACTGGAAAATGAAACTAAAGAAATTTGGAGAGAGGAGAGGGAGGAGTGGCTGAGCCTGGGAAGGACTGCCTTCTAGGATTGAAAATGACAATCCCAGGAGACAGACCCCAATACTTCCACACCTCCAAAGGTCCAGATTTTATAGTAAGATCTGGACACTTGCAGGTATATTTTAAACTATAATACATCTGGATAATCAGGCTTATTCCAGGTTGAAACAGATTAACCTGAAACTTCATCTGGACACCCCAGGCTAATCTGTTTCCTCTTTCATTTATTTATTTATTTATTTGCATTTTTTTCTACCCTGCTCTATCTCACCCTGAGGGGGACTCAGAACAGCTTCCAATTTTGGCAAATTTTCTATGCCACAATTATACAAAGATCAAACAATACATGACCATTAAAATCAAATAGGCATATAAATACAAACTAAAAATATTAAGACATGTAGAACATAGCACCAATTCCAAAATCATAATCCAGGTTGCTTCTTATGTCGGTTTCATGAAAGCCTATTGCACTTTAAATATACTACTCACCAAACGCCTGCTTCCACAGACCAGGAGGGAGGAGGCCAATCTAATATTGCTGGGAAGGGAGTTCCACAGCTGAGGGACCACCACTGAGTAGGCCCCGTCTCTCATCTCTACCAATTTTGTCTGTAAAGAGGTTGGGACTGGGAGCAGACGGGTAATGTGGGCCAGAGTCATTTAGGGTTTTATAGGCTGAAGCCAGCACTTTGAATTGTGCTCAGTAGCAGACTGGCAGCCAGTAGAGCTGACGGAATAGGGGGTTGTATGCTCTCTGTATGCCGCTCCGGTCAGCAACCTAGCTTCTGCCCATTGGACTACCTGAAGCATCAGTTAAATCTTCAAAAGCAACCCCATGTAGAGCATGTTGCAGTAGTCTATTCAAGATGTAGTGAGCGTGGATTACCAAGTCAGACTTCCCAAGGTGCAGTGCAACTGGCGCACAAGTTTTAATTGTGTGAAAGCTCCTCTGGCCACCGCCAAGACCTGGGGTTCCAGGCTTAGTGAGGAATCCAGAATAACTCCCAAGATGTGAACGTATGACCTCAGGGGGAGTGTAACTCTGTCCAGCACAGGCTGTAACCCTATACCATGTTCGACCTTTTGACATATTATGTGAGGTAGATGGGGCCTCAATGGAGTGGCTGACCAGGGACTTCATCATACTGGCCACTAGATTTGTCACACACCAAGAT